>NC_140593.1:1123011798-1123611798 GCF_964204655.1 Triturus cristatus | reverse complement strand
GGCTAAGATATTTCTGCATTCGCCTGGGATGTTAAAATGGGCAAGTGGAATACAGGAGCCAGGCTGACAAGTGGAAGGATTTGGGATCCAAATGTAGTACTTGGGCCTTGGATCATCGTCAGTAGAGATGGAAGTGGTTACAGTTGGATGTGCTGTCTCTCTGAGAGGAGGAGTATCTCTGTGAACCAGTGTTGGTGTGGCCATCGCCGAGCTATGAGAATGTCCTGCAGGGTTCCGTATTTATCTTTATGAGAACCTTTAGGAGGAGAGGAATCGGAGGAAGAGCGTGGGCAAAGATTCCGGGCAATGCGATCAAAAACGCATTCCCCCATGATCCCGGTTTCAGATGCCAGCTTGCGTAGAACGAGCATTTTAGGTTCTGGGATGTTGCAAACATGTCTAGATTCGGTTTGCCCCACTGGTAAAATATGTTCTCCAGTACTTCCTGATTCATCTCGCACTCGTGGCAAGCTATTCTTATTCTGCTCAGTGTGTCTGCTATGACATTCTGCTTCCTAGGGACATGTCGTCCTCTCAGATGCACTTTGTGATGGATCGACCATTCCCAAATCTTGTGTGCTTCTTGGGATAGCAGGGGAGATATTGGGCCACCCTGTTTGTTGATGTAGTGCATGGTCATGGTGTTGTCCGTGCGGATGAGCACAACCGCATTTTGTTTTCTGGGAAGAAAGGCTTGGAAGGCTAGATGTACCGCCTTGAGTTTGAGCAGATTGATATGTAGAATTAGCTGAGGGTTCCTGTAGGGAGGTAGGATCCTTCTAGCGTGGTTAGCCCCACATTTTGACCTAATCTGACTGGGATCCTGCTAATCAGGATCCTAGTCACTGAGCTTTCTTCCTAAATTGACCATGGTAAGTACTTTTTTACCTCTACAATTGGCTACTGGTGTACCCTTGGAAATCCCTAGTATATGGTTCTAGGGTACCCAGGGCATAGGTACACGGGGGCCTCATAAGGGCTGCAGCATGTATTGTGCCACCCATGGGAATCCAATTAAACTGTGACTACAGGCCTGCCATTGCTGCCTGTGTGAGTTAGCGCTTGCACCTCTCACAACAGATATACTTCCTTATATCTGAGGTCACTGCACTAAAAACTCATGTCACCCATATGGCATACTCTTCAGTCCTGAGGGCAGAGTGCTTCGTTATAAGAGGAGGATATAGCCTTACATCTAGAGCTGCTGAATTTGGAGCTAGGGAACCAGGTTTGAGCTTCGGCTCAGCATCCTGTGATTCAGGGCAAATCACTTAATCTCCCTCTGCCTACCAAAAAATGAATGTGTCCGTGTTTAATGTAACTGGTGCTCATGTAAAGTGCTCCCAATACCTTCAGGTGGAGTTCACCCTATATAAATCTGCAAAAAAAAAAATAAAGTGTGAGGGTACCCCTGCATGACCAATACACCCTTACAAACTCCGGAGTCGATTCTCCAGGCTTTGTAAGTGCAGCCAGTCATTTTAATGTAGTGGACATCAGTCATTATGAAATGTATAACTACATAGTAGCTGCACCGAACCCAGTCATGTTCGGTATCAGACACGTTGGAATCATACCCCAACACCGATTCCAGTGTTGGAAGTATGATCCCATGCACTGGGGGGGGGGGCTCCCTTGGGGTACCCCCATGTACTGCCGGTAACAGCCTTTCAGGGTCTGACAGCAAGCTAGTGCTGCTGCCAACCACAGACACGATTCTGCCCTCCTGCTGCTGAGCCAAGCTCAAGCAGGGGAAGGTAGAACAATAACCTTCCACACAGCACTTGCCAGTGCCACTAGATTGCTTTGAAGGGCAAAGTTGTTGCCCTCCTTTAATACTCCAGTTTGAGCCAGTTCAGGGAGCCCTTGGCTACCGCTCTGGCGTGAAACTGGACAATGAACATGAGAATAGCCTCCGCTCTGTCCAGCCCATCCTCTGAGAGGGACCCCTGAGTTGTTCCAACCCTTTCCCTTGGGTTCTTAAGAGCTTACCTATGGGGGGTTACTTAAGACTTTGCTGGACTTTACCTAGAACCCGAGACTGCACCAAGGAAGACTCCTGCTGCTCCTGGTCTAATTTCATCATCTGTGCTTCTTCCAGGTGCTTCAACAGACCTGTGGGCATCAAGGACACCCGAAGTAATCTCCCCTGGAGTGAAGGAGTCACTCTACTGCATCTGCAGGCAACGCAATGAAGCTGACCAGGCTGCTGCTCCGGTTGTACTACAGACTTCTCGAGGCTCAGCAACATGGGTGGTGATTCTGCAACTCGCTCAAGGCCTGACTTGTCCTCTCTGCAATTTTGAGGCCAGCACCCCTCGTCAGAACCACTGGAACCGAACCACTGTGCACCACATCTACTTGTCATTACTAGACTTGTTGGCTCTGCACTCCAGAGATCTTCGGGCTACAAGAGGCTCCTGCCTCCAGCATCTCTTCCCTCCAAGTTCAGTGTCCTCACCATATCCTCTGCACCATGGGCCTTCCTTTTTGTTAAGTTGCTAGAGGTCCTCTTGCGAATCCTGCGCCTTTGGCCTTTGGGTCCTCCTGAGGGTCGTCTCCTGCTTCAGTGGACTCCTCTGCTTGCTCGGGCCTGCTCTGACTCTTCTGCTATTGGTGAGTCCCTTGGACCTGCCGATCCCAACATTGCTCCTTCTTCGTTCTCCACGCCACTTGCGGCTACCAAGGCTTGTTGGTGCTCCCGATGGACACCGGCCACCTAGTCACCGACATCCGACGTGGGACAGCTCATGCACGGCTCCTGGTCTTCCTCAGCATGGTGAGCAATGCTTGTTTCCGGTCCAGGTAGGACTGGATTGGCAGTTCGGGCTCGACTGTTCTCATAAGGAACAGGGTCAAGACTGATTTGCATATGGCTGGGTCTAAACAGGGATGGCGAGCAAAAGAACGATGGATTTAACCCAAATCTCTTGAATGATTTATTCAGCATTCCGTCATCCATTTGTTTGCGTATCACTTCCTCAGCATCGCCTGGTCCTCACAGCTGCAGCGATACAGACACTGTCAACTCCTCTGAATCGTTCAACATCGGTGGGCATTGCTATTCCGTGCCTCCAGGTCACTCCTGAGTGACATAGACTCTGTCCCCTCTGCTGGCAGGTTCTTCACTTCCAGGATCTACCCTTGGATTCCATCAGACATCTTCACCTTCTTCTCCAGAGGCACTTTTCCCCAAGTCTTCAATTGTCATCTACAGAGGTTTCCGATGTCTCTTCACCCCTATGCACCGGGCTTCCCTGGTGTAGGTAACCTGGTCTCCGGGGCATCCACGAGTGGATGGCTCTCTAAACTTCCGTCCTCCAAGGGAATTCTTCGGGGTTCTCTGGAAAGGGTCCTCCTTCTGCAAAAATGTAACCACTGCTTCTCCATTGACTTTCATAGGTGATGTGGCTGTGTTCCCACTCTGCGCACAGCCTCCGTGGGGTTCCTGGGTACTTACCTCTGGTGGTTCCTTCTGTCCCTGACTCTTCTGAGTCTTCTGGTCCAAGTCCCGTCCTCTTCTGCAGTTCGCATTCCACTTTCTTAACATATGGTTTGGTCTCCCCCTAGCGACCACTGTATTTTGTGCTACTTACTTTATTGCAATTGAAGTATTGTTGTAGATTTGTGTTGATATCTCCAGGTAGGAAATATACCAATGTGTTAGTGAGTGTTGTGTAATAAACAGCAGTATTTTTATAAATACACTGTGGTTCTTTTTTATTTTACCTACACTACATGAATAAACTGGTAAAACAAGCTGATTAACACTCCTTCAAGGTAAGTCTGAAGACTGCTCTCCACAGCTTCCACTTTGAGAGCTTTCTATGGTTATCAAAGACCACTAAAACCACCATGAGGGTTGCCTGGATTACTGCATGGTGCATCACTTAAATAAGTGTGCATCACACACTAAGGTAGTCTCCTACAGTGCTTCTCCCAGAATCTACCTCCAGTGGAGACCTTGGAGCAGGTGGAGTGCACGCTTGTGGAAAGATGGCCTTCCACGTGACATTTAGATGACCCAGCAGTTGTTTTTTGTCTTCTTCCTATTCTTAAGAATTCTTCTGGAGAAATGTAGACAGTGGGTGCAATATGGTCTTCTAGAAGACAAAGAATACCGACCCTCTGAGGGTCTGACTGGGCCTTCTTTTTATCACAAGAAGAATTTCTAGTCAGGAAAAGGGTTAAATACACTCTAAGCTTTAAAAGAAATTGAAATAAACAAAACAGGAAATGGGTTTTGAAGAATTTTCAATAATTTAACACCAAAAAGGCAGAGCTCAGCACCCTAGTATCTTGATACCAGGCACCATAAAAATGAACTGACCTGTCACCTGTAAGGCATGATGGGATACAGTGTGTGTATAATGTGAGGTCCTTAAAGGCACAATGCCAGTTTTTCTTATGCTTTCCATTGCACTATGGGTAACACTGCCCTTCATTTCCCTCCCTTTTTCCTTTTAAAGAACAAGTTATTTACCTTTGGAAACTCATTATCTGGTAGAGACATAATCTAGCCGCAGATTGCTTAACTTTTGAATTCTCCACAGGCGCCAGACTGGATCCAGACATTTTTCAGAAGTACCTCTGTGCGCCGGGGGACACTGTCGTACGACTCCGTGATGACATCGACCCCGGTTGTGACGTCAGTGGAGTCATACAAGTCCCCACAGGCGTACGGACGTCAATTTTTTCTGTGAAACCTTCCCTGCCAAAACGCAGAACTGCTATAAAAACTGGATGTGGAAACAGTGTGCCAAAAAAGATCACTATATCTTTGATATAATAAACAAAAAATGAAAATTAATGGTATTCCAATACCAAGTCAAGATCTATGGTTTGTTGAATCAATCATCTACGTGAAACAGTGATCACTGGTGTCCAATACCAGTTCTGAACAAGCATTTACAATGCAACGGTCTCGGCATTGTTAAAGTTAGAGCTATTGGCATTGCTCGTGACATTATTTTTGTTTGTTTTTAAAACATTTAAAGAAACGGCATTGTTATTTACAATGTCAATAGCTTAATCACTCTCAAAAGCGAGATTTATTATGCGAGCATTATTTGGGAAGTTTGGCAAATCCATAACTATGAGGAAAACGCTGCAGCATCGCAAAATGCCAGTGGCCCAGACTAATATGCATGATTAGTATGTGGATTCCATGCCCATTCCATCTTTGTCCTCTCTGCTGAAACTGCTGTCTGAAGTGTCAAATTTTATTAATACTAAACAAAAATCGCACTACCGTGCCAGGGCCAGACTTGGCGTTGATAATGATTGTTTGAAAAGGGAACTTTGAAAGGATACGAACTTGACCAATTCTGGTTTCAAAATATAAGAGAACACTGTAGAGGCATGCGTCTACCGACTGTTATATATAATTTGGGATATATTTCTTAATCTGTCGAGTTCAGCCACTGCATGATTATATTGTTGTCTCTTTTTGAAACTCATGAGCAGTAACATTGTCGTGGTGTCACTAGGGCTTCAAGTGGATGCTTTTTCAATATTATATACAAGCCACAGTTACTGCTAATTTATCTTATGCAACTAACAACGATTGACAAAGCCAATAGTCCTAACTTGTTGTAGGTATCATGTTACTTGTTGTATCATTATGCCTGGATGCAATGACAAAAGAGACAGCAAAATACAAGTCGTATAGACCCCGCGCAACACCGCCCCTCACCCCCACCCATTTGTTTGTATCCCACTTAAAGCCCTGGGTAGGATACTCAACAACAGGGCCGAACTGGAACCCCAAAGTAGGCCTGGCAATTATGTCTGACCAGCTGGAGGGTCATGGGGGAGGTTAACTGTGAAGCACTTTTGCTACAGGAAACGCCCGATGCCCGGGCAAGCCAGCCCGGCCCTGCTCAACAACCCCGTTCTCTCCCGCATTTACCTGTGATCAGGCGCGCAACACCCATTGAACTCAAAGGGCTTCAGCCCCCCCCCCCCCCCCGTCGTGTGTGGCAGCCCGGGATGAGACCGCTTCCCGGGCAGACACAAAGCCGCGCCTGAGCAGTTCACAGGTCTTTAAAAAGACCATTTGCATGTTAATGAGGCCTCGCTGTTGCTTCACCCCTTCTAAGAACCCCCGCAGCTCCACTCTGCCTAGATTCAGCCCCCCCCACCCCCGAAATCAGCGCCACTCTGCCTACTGTTTAAAGATTCAGCGCCCCCCCCCGAAATTTTCGCTTATCCCCCCCCCCCCCGAACATTAACTAGCAAGAGATTTCGCTGGTCGCTTTTTCACAAGCTCTGAACTTTGGCAGTGATGTTTCCCCTTGATAGAGAAGTTTCAGTTTCTGTATTTGGATTCCATGCCCATTCCTTCTTTGTCCTCTCTGCTGAAACTGCTGTCTGAAGTGTCACATTTTATTAATACTAAACAAAAATCGCACTACCGTGCCAGGGCCAGACTTGGCGTTGATAATGATTGTTTGAAAAGGGAACTTTGAAAGGATACGAACTTGCGAGTGCTTGCGGCCTGAAACAACAAGCAAAGTACCAGCAGCAACCCCAGAGGACCGAAGTTGCTGCGGGACCTGGAGAGCAAATTACCCGAGTCACCTCGAGGTGCAGGCATTCAACGCTGACTCTACAGCCTCGAACGGCCGAATGTAAAGCTATCGGCTGGGCCTGCCGATTAAGGACCCGGACTGCGGAGCTTGTCGGATCCGCACTGAAGTGCACTAGGGGACAGTGCGGGGACGTGCTGGTCCCGAGTCATGTAATAACCCGGACGGATTGGCCATTGCACTCGGAGGCTGTGGTGGAAGTACGCGGTTCGTCGCAAAATGGCAGACGAGCCATGGCTGTGATTGTCGACATAGGACGGCTTGACACGGCCGTAATCTTTGGTTATTTGCCTATGTGGGATCTCCGCAGGAGCACAAAGCGGGATAGTGTAAAACAAGCCCAGGGCACCGGAAGACACCACCGCAGCATCGCAAAATGCCAGTGGCCCAGACTAATATGCATGATTACTATTTGGATTCCATCTTTGTCCTCTCTGCTGAAACTGCTGTCTGAAGTGTCAAATTTTATTAATACTAAACAAAAATCGCACTACCGTGCCAGGGCCAGACTTGGCGTTGATAATGATTGTTTGAAAAGGGAACTTTGAAAGGATACGAACTTGACCAATTCTGGTTTCAAAATATAAGAGAACACTGTAGAGGCATGCGTCAATCGACTGTTATATATAATTTGGGATATATTTCTTAATCTGTCGAGTTGGAGTGGTGAATGTTCCATGCCACATTTTGCCATCAAAATTCATTTCAACGCAAAACTAGAACCGGAAATGAGGCAAGACGCCGAGTTGTAGCACCACAACATAAAAGGAAGTTAAGGAGGTCGAAGAACTGTTTGCCAGAGCGGAGACCATAGTCCAAGCACGGTTCATTGTGGCAGAGAAACCAGAGTTCTATAAAATAAATGTTCGTGAGGGAGGGGGTGGTTTTCGTAAAACGTGCCTGGCGCTCGGTAAAACAGCTTGAATTGTGTAACGATGACCCGCGAGCCGAGAGAGCGTGCACAAATGTTGATGTGAGAGACTGAAGACATTGAGAGTTAAAATCTGCAAGCGACAATTACTTTTATTTTCTTTGCTACATAAATGATCGAATTTAATGGAGGGCACCGAAAGACACCACCGCCTTTCTCCGAGGCACAGCAGAAATGCCTCGGAGAAAGGGAGCGTCCTTTTCGGATTCGGGGGCGTGTTTTGCTGTTGTCTCCTCCCTGAGACTTCTCGCAAAAAACACGCCCCCCGATCTGAAAAGGACGGGGCATAATCGGAGTGACTGACCTCTTCTCCAGTGGCTGGCCAGCATTTACTAGGCCAGCCAATGGAGAACAGGGTAGAAGAGGGGCGGGTGCAAGCCCCTCTTCTCAAAGTCATTAAATCTCACGAGCGAGACTGCGCAAGCGCAGCCTTCGCTAGCCGAGACCTAAAAAGGGTATTACCCTTACACTACAGGTCAGTCGCGGGGAGGATGCGTTAAGGTATCTGCAGCTAGACTATAACTATACCTACCCTGAGGAGGGTCTATGAACCAATCCTACAAAAGTTCTTAGAGAGAACAAGCCGATCAAAATAAACAATAGACCAGACGTACGTAGGAATTAGATGAAAAAGAGCATGAGCTTCTTATAAAAACTGTGGCAAGGACCAAAGGCAACATTAATAAAAACAACCCTACAAGCAAGGAAAAAAACATGCCCCGAGGGGAGCTGATTAACACTGTCAGAAGACAATAGTCAACAGTAGAACAGTAGTACATGACCTGAAAAGAGCCTATGGACTAGAAGGGCCAAAGGCAATAGTGAATGCCATGTAAACTACAGCTCCCTACACCAGTGAGGAAGTATTCAAAGGAACCTGTCCCAAGAAATCCAGAATAACGAAATTCCAGAACACATCCATATTAGAGCCCAGAAGAATAAACACATTCATTGTAAAGTCGGAAAGAGCAAACCAAGTACAAGGATTGATGCAAATCAAGAGTATATCCTTGAAGAAAACATAATTAGATAAAATGGCCACTATAAGGGTCCCACAATGCATAGAGCCCGTAGAGAGGGAAAGATGGCAATTATCCAGACATGAATCTGCCCAAAATAATGAACAAAAAATGCCCAAATCTGTATAGTTCGTACCCTATGTACATATATAGATGATGCTCATTATATATATATAGACATATCTACAAGGTATGAGATACAGTAATAGATAAAACTTACAACGAAGAGAGAAGCAAACTTCAACTCATAGTAAGATTTTCAAAAATATAATAGACATCCTGCCTTATTGTATATAGAAGAGCTATATCCAAATATACCCACAACACAGATATCCCTGTTTATATAAAATGGAACTGAAAAACTAGCCCATGATACCTATAAAACAGGAAAATGAAACCTTGCCAACACCTACGACCACACTTGGCCCAATAGTTCAAAATTAAGTACAACCCAAACCATGGGAATCTCAAAAAGAGGTATTCAGTTGGAATATTTGACTGCAAAGTATACCAGACAGAACTGTAAATCAGATGATGGCACATATACATATATATACGTTTAAAATTGTAACCCTCAAACGGCAGTAAGCCACAAAAAGAGTAATTGCTGATTAGAGGAAGAAAATGTTCCCAAGGAGACAAGACATCCAACCTCTCGACAGGAAACGTTTAACTACACTATCATATCAAGTATATTGGGAAGGAAAACTCGGGATGTTCTTAAGGAAGATAAGACCCATAGAAGTGAACATTCTCTTCAAGAAAGGAAGAAAACCTCCCAGAAAATGCAGGCTATAACCGCAAAAGCTACCCATTTAGAATTCAAATATCCTAACACGGCATCCCAGAAAACATTACAAGCAGTGTTCACAGAACAACCATGTTCCAAGCATGAAAGATAATAATATAACCCCCAGAACTAGAGGATAACCACTAGTAATATAATAATTTTGAAGAATACAAAATAGAGACCTTGAGCCTGCCATAAGTAAAGCCTCCAAAAAAAGAGAAGTACATATCAAGGAAACAAACCCCATGTGCAGGCAATGAACCACAATGTGGTAAAGCCGGCATAACCGCCCTCATAGGGCAGTATAACCTTTGCAAAATTTCGTCAAAGTCAAGAGCAATGCACCACCTACATTGAAAGAAAAGTGCACCCGCCAAAACTAGCAAATAAGACTGCAATGCAATAAAAGACCAGTCCAAACATTATGTCCTGTTGGAAACCATGGTCAAGCCAGAAACATAGGCAAAATTGCAGCAAAGTGGAAATTCATAGTGGTAGCAAAGAATAAGCATACTCTCTGTTTAAAAGGTTACACAGAGGGCATAAGCAAGATATCCCTATAAGAGATACTGACAGTCAAAAGTAATGCATATAAGCATACCAAACTTCTTTCAAAGGATCATGTGACATAAGCAAGCCTCCTTACCAGAAGAAACATCACCAGCAAATGACCTCGAGCATGAAGCCCGTCATCAGAAGAAAAAAAGTAAAGGGAAAAAAATCTATGCATTAGGTATCCTTGTACCACATAACCTGTCAAAGACAGCATTGAAACAAACATATCTGCTAACCGCAGGAACCCCACATCGGGTGTCATCAACAGACGGAACTTATACCACCATGACACTGCCATAACATGGCCAACCTGTAAGAAACAAAGAATTTAATACCTCTCAGATAACCCTAGTATAGGGAAAAAATCAAGAGGCATATAATTAGAAAAAGAGAAATTAAGACTCTGTTTCACCTCGTATATCACATAAATGTCGTAAAGCAGAATCAGCCTGTGCACCAAAAAGATGGGCACCATCAAAGGGCCTATCAACTAAAGCAGCCAGGACAGCCTCTGGAAAATCCTGAGGTCAGTAACCAGGCACGACGCCGTAGTGACACAGAGGATGCATGGCCCAACCTATCGAATCTGTAGTATTGATGCCACATCTGAAAATGAGATTAGCTGGTTGTTGGCCATCCCGAATCAGCTGTTCAAGACTAGATCGGAGGTCATCCGGAAGTGATGGCAACACAGACTGCAAGGAATCCCACAGAGCGTGAGTAAAACGTCCAAGAACCCAAGACGTGTTAGTGGACCTTAAGGCAGACCTAATTGAGGATAAAATATGTTTGCCACAAGGATCTTGTCTCTAGAATCTCTATCCGATGGCACATTAGGTAGAGAATTCATATTCTATGAGGCCGAAGCTGCCTGAACTACCAAACTACGAGAGGTGGGATGCCTGAGGAGACAAGCTGGATCTCCAGGAGCAGGCAGGTGCCTGCAAGATATAGAACGGTCCACGGAGACCCCTGTATCAGGCTTAGCCCAAGTGCCCAACAATATGTTGTACAGAGCCTCACTTTATGGAAGAACAGGCTCCATCCCTGTCTGACCTTAATAAAGGACATCAATCAGGGGATCAGTATTGTTGTACAGAGCCTCACTTTATGGAAGAACAGGCTCCATCCCTGTCTGACTTTAATAAAGGACATCAATCAGGGGATCAGTAGACTTCTCTATCTTAGAAAGAGATAACTCCAATACTGTAGCCACTCTTGTTAACATATCTGCAAATGAGGAACTTGCCTCAGTAGCAAAACTAGGAGAGGAAAAGAGACCCGAGGCTGGGGAAGACTCCAGCCCACTAGCCTCACCAAGTGCAGAAAGCCAATTCTCCTCTATAAGAGGTGAAATAGACTCAGAAATAGGCTGTAATATCCCAGACTACTCCATATCACCTACTGTAAGATGGCTTGCAAAATCTCCACCACAAGAGGGCAGCGGAAAAACAACATTCCCCTCAGTTCTCTCTATTGAGTCCACCCTGGCACTGAATGGCACTGAGAAGGCTATGCCTCGTTGTTGAGAGGAAGAGGAGAAACAACTTCAATCAGTGGCGCTGGCGCAATCAGTGGCGCTGGCGTCAATGTCTGAGTCGGCCCCCTGAAGGGCTGTGAACCGGCGCCGAAGCGAAGTTGGCAGACACCGACCGGCGCCAACCCAACGACTCAGAAGACACCAACTGACAATGAGAGCAAACCCACCGGCGTGGCGCCTCTCACCTCCATGGGGCGTGATGGTACCCCAGGGGAAGGTGGTGGCTCAAAGATGAGATGCAGAGAATTGTAGTATTCTCTCATTTGGGCCATTGACGTCCCGGCTCCTGGAAAGACAGGGAGGCACAGGACGGAGTTGTTAACGGCCTCCTCAACCCGCAAGCAGGAGGAGCCGTGGGAGACGGAATCTCCTTACGGTGAAGTCGGTGGGTGCCGCAACTTCAAACGCTTGCGCTTACCTTGGGACATCGATTGAGAGTGACGTCCCTGTGAACGGCTCCAGCAATGGCCCCATGAACGGACCTCTGAATGAGAAGAAGAAGACGACCGAGGTCGAAGTGAGGTCTCTGAAGACCGTGACAGTCGCTCCGCCAGGAGTTTCATAAGGTGTTCTTTGAGTGCCTTCGGCTTCAGCTCCTGATAGGAACTGCAATCTTCGGAGTTGTGGTATTCCCCTAAATACCACATACAAACAGAATGCGGGTCTGTAACTGACATTTGTCGAGTACAAGACCCACAAGGCTTAAAGCCTAAAGACATGAGAAAAAGCACACTGTTTCCAGCCTACAAAATCTGTTGAAGTAGGCTAGAAACCGGCCTGAGGAACCGCTTCTCTGGATCCGCATTACAGAGTCCGCGTGCCAGAGGGGTTTTATATGACTCCATTGACACAACTGGAGTCAATGTCATCATGGAGTCATACGACGTCTTCCACTGGCGCGCAGTGGTACTGCTGAGAAATTTCCGGATCCAATCTGGTTCCTGGTGAGAATTCAAAAGTTAAGGAATCTGCGACTGGATGTCTCTATCCGGTAATGTTTTTGGAAAGATTCTCTAAAGTCACATTTTCTACCTAATGACTAATTTAACCTGATTGGATTATTTTAAAAATAAAAAATAAATACAATTTGGTAACTCTAACTTTTTTTATAGTCTGCAAACATAGGTGCAATTGTACCTTTGTACAGTGTTTTTATAAGTGTATATATTTGTTGTACAGTGTAAGTGCGCTGTATGCATGTGCTCCATATATGTGTACCTGTGAATGGTACAATACATGGAAGTTTATGGGTTCCATTTTGGGAGACCCAGAACTAACTGGTGGAGCACGAGGAGGTATAGGAATCCCCCAAGACAGATTTATGGATTGCTGCATTCCTGTGAGTTGGGTGGAACTGAAGGATGAAGAGCCAAGCTCTGGGTTGTTGGTTGAGTGGGGTGTTATTCCAGCTCAAGCAAAAGCCACAGTCTCCGTCAGGGTGAACCACAAAAAGTCACTAAATTAACCTGTGCTCAACGGTCTGGTAGCTTGGCACGAAAGCAGTCAGGCTTAACTTACAGGCAATCTGTAAAGTATTTTGCAGCACACAAACAGCAATAAAGTGAAAACAGAACACAGGAAAAATCCAACAAAAATTTAGAAAAATAGAGGAAATTGTAATAAATTATTTAACACCAAAATGACAAAAACTCAATCAGTAGAGCTGGAGTTGTACGTTTTAAAGTAAAAACTAGTGCCTAAAGGATCAAAGCGCCAACCGTGCACATATAGTCGCGCAAGACCAGGTCAAAGTAGACAAATAGGGAGCGCGGGTAAGATACACGAGGTAGAAAGGGCTCCATCACACTCACCTTTGGACTTAGACGATTTCCACGTTCGGGCATAGTCCCTTTTTTGGAAGTCGAAAACCTCCATCGGGGCAAAGCTTTAGCCGACGAGTGCTCCCTTTCTGTGAAGGACTGCTGAACATGATTTGCTAATGTGGCAAAGAACTTTGCGGGCACTGCAGCGGAGTCAGTCTGACTGGAGATGCATCTTGGGAGGATTATCAAGCAGGTAAGTCCTGGTCTCCTCTCGGTTCTCAAAGCACTTTTTAGCAAAAAAATTCTATTTCCCAAGTTAAAGATTTCGGTTATCTGGGTATCTTCAGCACCATTTCTAGCGTGAGGACTCAATCTAGGTCCAGATGCGGGATCAAGATGGTAGGTGCCTTTTCTATCCCGGAGGCTCTGATCAGAAGACCAGTCAACTAGCCCTTGAAGTCACTCTGGTAGTCCTGGGTTCAAGAGGTGGAATAGGGCTCAAGCAGCAGGGCAGGCCTCTGAGGGTTGAAGGCATCAGGCAGCAGAGCAGTCCTTCCAGGTGCAACAAAGCAGTTCTCTTAAGTACACAGCAGGCCACAGCAGCAGGCAGTCCTCTGAGAATCCTTCTGCAATATGTGAAAGTGAACTGAAGAGTGGGTCTGAGGGTCCTATTTTTATATCTGGTGCCTTGAAGTAGGAGAAGTTTCTAGAGAATTCCCTTTGAAGTGCTTACAGTTTCCTGCCTTCCTTGACCTGGATCCAGTCTGACTGCAGGAGTAATGAGGTAGTGTGAAGTATTTTCTGTGAAGGCAGGTCAGAGACTGTTGACTTATAAGTGTGACTGTGCCCAAGCTCCGCCACCCACCTTTCCCCTTCCTGGCAGTGATGGCCCATCCTGGCACACCTAATCCCTTTTCGCGTGGCTGTCTGGAAGGAATAAAAAAAAGTTCAACTGCCAACTACACCCAGTAATGTGACCCAGGAACAGGCTGCAGGCCCAAACTAGCTAGGGTAGAAAAATGACAACTTTCTAAAAGTGGCATTTTCAAAATTGTAACTTAAAACCCGACTTTACCATTGAAGAGGATTTTAAATGACAATTTCTTAGACATCGAACATGAATTTTCTACTTGCTCCTAATCAAAGTTTAGCACTAATTAAATGTAATGAGGCAACCCAATGTTATCCAATGGGAGAGGTAGGCTTCACACTAGTGAAAAACAAATTTGGGGAGGGTTCACTATTAGGACATGTAAAACTCAAAAGTACATGTCCAACCTTTTAATTAGAATACACTCTGCCCTATGGGCTACCTAAGGCCTAACTTAGGGGAGAGTTATGTGCAATAAAAGGGGAGTTTAAGGCTGGGCAAGGGGGTTATTTTGAAAAAAGTCGATTAAGCAGTTTAAACCTGCATTCAGGTTGCAATGGCAGGCCTGGGACATGTTTTAAGGGGCTACTTAAGAGGGTGGCACAATAAGTGATACAGGCCAACTAGCAGCTTTCTAACACCTTAAATTCACAGGCCCTGAGTCTATGGTATACTGCTTTGCTATGGACTTGTCATTAAATATGCTAATCAGGTGTAAGACAATTGTACCATGTTTTAGGGAGTGAACACTCATACTTTAGCACTGGTTAGCAGTGGTAAAGTGCGCCTAGTCCTAATGCCAGCACAAAGCAATTCTTGAAAGCTAGGACGTTAAAGGCAAAAGGTTTGGGGGAAGATGACCCTAAGGTTGAAAGGTCTAACACTCTTCAGTAAACTTCGACAGGTGCTCTTTGATTCGGGGAGAGGTCAGTGGAAAGGGGCCTGGGCACATCTCAGGAAGGAGAAGGGCTGTTAAGAGAAACAAATAGTAGGGCTGGGGCCCTGGATTAACCTTTTGATACACAGTGTCTGACATCCAGGCGTAAACCGTTGTGGTGCTATCATATTTAGAGTCGCTCCTGCTGTAACAGACTGATTTCTGGAGGAAGGGCAGGGCAGAGGAGAGGACATATCAAGCAAACTTAAGGGCTCAGACCCTAAATTTCATTTGGTATCTAGGAAGGGTAGCACAAGCCCCCCAAAATTATCTAGCATCAAGCAGCCAGTCGGGTCGTGTGAGGAGGAGAAGCTCAGCAAGACTTCTGCCTGTGACAAGGGTTGGAGGCTAAAGCCTGCCAGCCTTCCAGCAGGGTGGAGCGACATCACCCAGGGACACCCAAGACCACCTGTCCCTGGAACCTAGAGCACTGGTGCCTGCCTACGTGCCAAGACTTGTTAGCCCTGTGAGGAAGAGGAGGATGCTGGAGGGAGCGAGATTCAGTGGGTGGTCCAGGCGAGTGGATCCCTATAGTGAGGTGTGAGGAGACGGCTGCTCCACCGATCATTTTTTTGCCCGTGTGCAGGTTCAAGTCGGCAACCTTGTATGCCAGATGCGGCCATCATGAAGTTAGATGTGCCGATTGGTCCATCGCCTGTGTACAAGTCGGTGAATCCGTATGCCAGCGTAGGCCGCCATGAAGTTAGCCGTGCCGATCAGGCCATCCCCTGAGTGCTGAGCATGTGTGGTGACCCTGTATGCCAAAGACAAGGATTGTAGCCTGGTTGATCAATCATCACAAAGAGAGGCCACTGTGTTGACCCTTGTGGGCCTGAGCCCCAACTCAGCACCGGAACCAGAAGCCGGTGAATTCCCCACCCCCTCCTAGTAGGAAGACGAAAGAAAAAGTACGCATCAGATGAGCTCCAAGGACACCCAAGCTGTGCCACTGCAGAATTGCTTGTGTGATACTTGCCTTAGGCAGCTGCTGAAGCCGCTGGGCTCACAAGAAAGATGCTCTCAGAGACTTCAATCATACGATCCCTGCTGGTGTGGGTAATAGTGATCAAAGGGCCGGAAAGGCTAGAGGACATTTTTCTACAAAATAGGGCTTCAGCATTGGAGCCATTTACACTTTCCGTACAGAGTCGGACTACTGAGACTCGGACTGCCAGTGAGACCTAACCTGAATGTCACCCATAGTGACTAAGGAATAACCATTACCACTAGTGAGAGGGAAGTGGAGTTGAGGTACCTGACTATTGAACATTAGAGCCATGACCTCAGGGGCTGTATGTATTGTTTGTGTTTTTCACTTTGTGTTCATATATAAATACTATTTTTGTCATAAAAGACAGTATTTGACTGGACAATTATTAATTGCTTCTATTGAACATACTTTGAGTTGTGAGCCTATATTCCCTACCCTGTATGTACCTTCACCTCGAGAAGCCTTAGACTGCTTGACCCGCACTGCCATTGAGAGTCAATATTGAAGGGCTACTTGGCCTAGTTGCTCAGGCTCTGTAGTAGGTCATGCCCAAGGACATCAGAAGTAAACTCAGCAACTCTTACTTGCCCCATGACCCTCAGGTGATCTGGGCTACCGCACGCTGGAGGGACAACTCAAGGCTTAGGACTGTTTTATGTTGGTCAAAAAAACCGGGAAACAAGAATAGTGTATTACTGGGTTTTTGTTTTTTCTCCAGGCCATACCATTGATTGTAACAGGCAACCGAGATGAGGTGAGCTAGCCCTTGGGATCTTAATAGGAAAATATGGCAAGCTTCATTCTTATAATATTTTGAACACCACTTCTGAAGCAATCAACATTCACAATATCTGCAACTACTACAGATAAGTTTGCTATGACTTGTGATTTTGTTTGCCTGATGGATACTAAAGACTTTAGGAAACTTTAAATGTAATCAACGTGAGTTAAAAAACATAGTATCTTCAGATGCCTCCTTCCCCATGTAGGAAATTTAAATAAAAAAAAAGATATATATATATATATATATACATATATACACACATACATATGTTACAGTCAAAGTGTGAAATCCTGGTATTGTATAGAATGCCTGATGGTTTTCGGCAAACTATGAAATATACGTTTTTTGTGAAAATGTTACATACTTTTCCTAGGCATTCTATACAATTCCTAGGCATTATACAGAATGACCAGTACCATTTATGCAAAGTGTTAAAAGGCCACAAGATCAGATTCCTAGGCATTCGGCAAAGTGTGAAATCCCGGTATTGTATAGAATGCCTAGGTAATGTATAGAATGCCTGATGGTTTTCGGCAAACTAGGAAATATAAGTTTCGGTGAAAATGTTGCATACTTTTCCTAGGCATTCTATACAATTCCTAGGCATTATACAGAAAGACCAGTACCATTTACGCAAAGTGTTAAAAGGGCACAAAATGAGATTCCTAGGCATTATACAGAATGACCAGTACCATTTACGCAAAGTGTTAAAAGGGCACAAGATGAGAAGCCTTTATTAATTAATACGCATTTGAAGCTGAAAGAACAAAACTCCGAAATAAAGCACAGGAAATTCTTACCGGAAAACAATGAAAGCAGAACTGAGATTGAAGTACTTGCTACACTAAGAAAGGCCAGAGTAACACGTGGAATTGTACTCACTTTTATTCTTCACAAAAAAACACCTTATATTTTGGCACTTTGATCTTGTACATACATTTCACGACAAAGAAGAATGTGAACAGAATATTGTTACCGGTGAAACACAAAGCAGAACTGGCATGACCTACAGAATGCAAACAGAATATTCTTACCGGTAAAACACAAAGCAGAACTGGCATGACCTACTTGTTGCAGCACAAAAACACCTTCTATTTTGGCACTTTGATCTTGTACATACATTTCACGACTTAAAGAAGAATGCGAACAGAATATTGTTACCGGTGAAACACAAAGCAGAACTGGCATGACCTACTTGTTGCAGCAGGGAAGGCTAGAGTGACATTTTGAATTGCACTTAATTTTCTTTTTCACACAAAGGCACCTCATATTTTGGCATCTCGTCTTGCACATAGACCTGACGAATCCTTGGCCACTTCCTGTGGACAGAGAAGTAGCTGCAGATCGGAGAGGTATTTCGTGGTCAGGAACGTCTTCAATTCTCATTAAGTTCTTTGGACATACGGTGAATTGTGATCTGGCGTAGAAATGCTTCAAGATTCCTTGTGCAGTTCCAAGTCGGTAAAAGCCATCTTCCGTCATGTTCATAACAAAACTGCCAAGAGATTGCGTGAGTCACCCCGCCCTTTGTGGATGTCGGGAATCGGAACTCGCACAATGGCACCCAAAGGCACAGGAGGAATTTTTTTGTCAGAATCCCTTTTCATTTTTTTGGCCTGAATCTCAAGGTTCGATTTCGATTCCATTTTACTTTGGATAGTTTTCTCAATATTGAAGCAAACATTGCACAAAATGCTAAACCCATAACCTTCTACTTCGTCGCCGTCATCGTCTTTAGGACAATGTCCACAGATGGCATGAACGTTTCGCCCACACTTTCGACATGTATGAGCACCGCTGGTTTCTTTTAAGCAGACGCAACAGATAGCGGAAGAAGAAGCATTTTCGGTAACCACGGAAATGAAAGGCTCTTCGATAACCATGGTGTCATCACTGTTTTGGTTTCCTCCATCATGGATTGCATTCTCAGCTATGTCTTCTGCAGGGAGCTGTGCCTCTTGCATTGATTCATCTCATCTTTCTTCCTGCTGTTGTGTTGTTTGTACGCTCTCTATTATTTTTTTGGGCTCTTCCTCAGTCTCTACGTCTTGTAAAACGTCGTCAGGCAGGGATGACGTCGAGAGACCTACTCTAGCTTTGCAGCTGAACAGAGCTTCGTATGGTGACCTCTTAATCCCAGAATGAAAAGCTCCGTTCTTCATAAGTTGGATGAACTGCAATCCCTCACTCCAGCAGCTAGTTTGTTCATCTTGCATCCAGGCACACAGCATATATTCAATGTCCTGATTAGCTCTTTCGACGCTCCCCTGACTTTGTGAGTGGCGCGGCTTACCATGGACGATCTTCAAGGTGGGCCAATACTCCTTTAGGCTGCTTACCACATTGTTTGCAAATTCCCTGCCGTTATCGGACTGTAGAATCGTTGGAGCACCAAGCAACGTAAATATGTCGACGAGCTTGTAGGCTACTTCTTCCGCTCTCTTTGATTTCAGAGCCCTGAGAACTACAAACTTAGTGAGATAATCTTGGTATACCATTATAAACTCGTACTCTTTGTCAGGATGGGACTGAAAATCGATGAGATCGACCTGACAACGGGAGTTGAACTCAGAAAAAACCATTGGCTTGACCACAACACCTTTTTTAACACCTTTTTGCTACTTCTGGCAAGGCTCACAAAGGTGAATGTACAACTCAATATCATGACGGGTAATGTTCTTATACTTGGGTGAAAGTTCTTTTAACATCCTGTCCCGTCCTCCATGACCAATAGCCAAATGGGCCTTATGGAGTACGTCAAATAACTCGTAGTCCGCGACATAAAACTGAATAGCACTCGTACCTTCTTTAACAGGATAGATCAACTTAGTCATATTCTCGACCATCATTACGTCATAGTGTTTCACCAGCCAATAGTCCCGTGGTTCCTTCTTAATGGTCGTCTTAGCCTTTTTCACATCGTCCGCTAACTTTTGGTAACTGGTTTCGGTTAGGAAAACAGTTTTTAGCAGCATTGGCTCTTACTTGAGATAATTCATCGCAGAACCATTGTTGCATGTCAGCATGGCGTGATTCCTGTCTTGGCACTAAACTCCATTCCGACATGGTGATACAAGGACCACGGGAAAGGATGATGGCAGAGCGTCTGTGGAACCTCAGCCGGATGCTATACACGACCTCTGACCCTGCTTGCAGGCAGATCGCTCCCCACACCACCGCACGGCTGCCACCTGCTCTGGTTACTTGTGCTGTCTCTGCCCCTCGCTTGCTGGCAACTTGTGCTGTCTCTGCCCCTCGCTTGCTGATAACTTATGCTGTCTCTGCCCCTCGCTTGCTGATAACGTGTGCTGTCTCTGGGATTAGGTCTATTATATACTTTGCCGGCAGACAATCCGGCAAAGTATACTATGCCTAGGCAATGTATAAAATATCAATCATATTCTCACAATGCGGGCTCCGTCCCCTCCTTTGACGTCCTTTGGGAGGCCGGCAAGGCGACTATTCGGGGGGCCGCTAAGGGGCATGTGCAACGGCAGAGACGTGCTCAATCCCAGCAACTCGCGGCTTGCGAAGCTCAAGCCTTGGAGCTGGAGCGACACCAGGGGACGTTGGGAGACAGCACACGGTCGCGCCGCCTGGCCTTCCTGCGGGAGGAGATTCGCCTACACTCTCTGGAGGCGGCGAAGACTCTGTGGCGCTCCTCGGTGGTCCGGGTATACGGATGGGGAGACAAAAACGGTACACTTCTCCACCGGCTGGCCACTTACCCCCGGGCGGGCAGGATCATTCCTTCCATCAAGGATTCTGCAGGCGGAACCCAAACGGTCTCGGTGGCAATGGCCCAAACTTTCGCTGACTATTATTCCCGGTTATATCGAACCCGGGCGTCTGAGATCTCCCTTGAGGAGTTGCTGGGGGCGACTGGGGCGGTGCTTGGGCGAGCTGGGACGGGAGGTTTCTGAGACCCTCGATTCGCCTATCGCGCTGCAGGAGATTGAGGAGGCGATTAGCCGCCTGGCGCCCGGGAAGACCCCGGGACCAGATGGGTTCCCTCAGGAATACTATGCTCACTATCGTGAGACCCTGCCCCCGAGGCTTCGGGACCTGTTTGCAGAGGTGGTGGAGAAGGATTCGTTCCGGCCTGAAACGGACACAGCTACCATAGTTGTCCTTCCCAAGACGCAGCCCCCATCGCAGTCCTGCTCAGACTACCGGCCGATATCCCTTATTAATACCGAGCTCAAGATCTATGCCACGGTCCTCGCGCAGCGGTTGCGCCCGTCTCTTGCCTCCCTGGTCCACCCGGACCAATGTGGATTTATGCCGGATCGGGGGACCAGACACTGCCTGCGGCGCCTGCATCTCGCCCTGGCACACCGAGGACGCCTTTCCCCCTATCTGGCCCTTCTGCTGGTCGACTTTGAAAAGGCCTTCGACTCTGTGGGGTGGGCATACTTGGGTGATATCCTGGAGCGCATGGGCTTCGGTCCCCGGTTCCGTGCCATGGTCGCTGTCCTGTATGCGAGCCCGCGGGCCCGTGTATTGGTCAATGGGGCTCTATCCCGCCCATTTCTCATAGGTCGAGGGACGCATCAGGGATGTCCGCTCTCGCCCCTCCTATTCGCTCTGGCCATGGAACCACTGGCTGTACTGATTCGGTCGGACCCCACTCTCCGCGGGTGGGACTGGCCAGGTATGACCCCTGACAAGATTGCCCTCTACGCGGACGACGTCCTCCTCTATCTTTCTGATCCAGCGACCTCGGGACCCCGGGTCCGCCAGATTCTCCGCTGGTTTGGCCAAGCGTCGGGTCTTCATCTGAACCCTAAAAAATCCGTACTGGTCCCGTTACACCCGTCGAGGGAATGTTTCGACTGGCAACCTGACATTCCCCTCCGGAGACTCTCATTTAAATACCTGGGGATCTGGGTCACCCTCCTTCCGGAACTCTGTTGGGCCCGCAACGTGGCTCCCGTAGTCAACAAGACCAGATCAGATATGCTTAGGTGGCAGTCACTCCCATTGAATCCGTTGGGGAGGGTCGCCCTCTATAAGATGATGATCCTCCCCAAGTTTCTGTACATGTTACAAAATACTCTGTGCCCCTTTCCGCGCCCGTGGTTCCGGGAACTGGATAAGATGGCGACTAAATTTCTCTGGGGCGGCGGCAGGCCCCGGTTGGCCTTAGATCGCTGCAGGGTCCCCTCCTACGACGGAGGCCTGAGCATGACTAATCTGTATCTATATTATTTGGCCACCCAACTGCTGGTGATTCATGACTGGTTCTCGAATGGGTGGGATGATCCGGCCTATCGACTCGAGGTGCAATGTCTCGGGTTCTCCTCTATCCAGAACATGCTCTATGGGGCGACGGTTCCCCTGTCGCTCCCCGATGTCGTGCGGGCCCCTTTTCTGGCGTGGCGCGCAGCTTTGCGGCATACCCGCTGGTCGGGGATGAAAACACAGCTCACACCGCTTTGGCACGGAACATGGCTGCGGGAGGTGGCGGGACTTGAAGGATTTTGGCAGTGGGATCTTCTAGGGATCTCCAGCCTGGGCGATATATGGCGGGGGAGCCACATGTGTTCCTTCCAGGAGCATCGGACCCGCTTCTCGTTACAGCCTTCCCAATTTTATAGATATCTTCAGCTACGTCATGCGGTCCAAGCCCATGTCCCTCTGGACTCCAGATTGCCTGCTCATAGCCCGCCCGAGGCTCAGGTGATGTTAGGGTGTCTGGGGAAGGGGGGAATCTCCCGCATATATAAATCCCTGATTAACAATACCCCGGTAGATTGGAGCGGACTAAAACAGCGATGGGAGGCTTGGGTGGGGCCCCTCGATGATGCGGACTGGAGGAACGCCCTTATGGCACCTCGATCGCTTACCACTTCCGCCAGGTTGCGGCTCATCCAACTTTACTACCTCCACGCCGCTTATCTGACTCCAGACCGCCTATATCGTGCAGGCCTCCGCATGGACGCCTCATGTGCTCGCTGTGGGGTGGATCCGGCAGATTTCTTCCATATGGTATGGTCTTGTTCCCGCCTGGAGAATTACTGGACAACGATTGAAACCAAGCTAACTGAAGTCCTGGGATGGGAGGTCCCCCATGATCCTAGAATGGCTCTGCTGGGCATAACGGACGGGCTGGACGGATCCCGTAACGAAAAGTACTTTCTAACTACTGCCCTAATGGTAGCCAAGAGGGATATAGCGGCCGTGTGGTCACAGCCGGACCCGCCCAGAGGGGCTACCTGGAGTAGAGGGGTGGATTGGTGTGCCGCACAGGAGCGGTCGATGTACGCTGCCCGGGGCTGCCCCAAAAAATTCCGCAAAGTATGGGGGAAATGGCTGGGGGGCCTGTTTTGAAGGGTGGGGGCGCAGAGGGCGGGGGCGGGGGTTTGGGGAGGAGGGGTGGGTTTTTGCATTTGCTTGTCACTGCTTCCATGATTGGTTTTATTGATGCCAAGTTCAGCGAACTGTTGTATGTCATCCTTGATTTTGTCTTTTATGCAGAAATAAAAAATTAGCTTATCAAAAAAAAAAAAAATATCAATCATTTCATACTTTGACGTTCAATTTTCAGGCATTCTATACATTACCTAGCCATTTTATAGAATGCTGGATTTCACACGTTGCCGGGCGGGAATAAAATGGAGGGATTAGGCGTATTATATACTTTGCCGGCAGACAATCCGGCAAAGTATACATTATGCCTAGGCATTGTATAAAATATCAATCATTTCATACTTTGACGTTCGATTTTCAGGCATTCTATACATTACCTAGGCATTCTATAGAATGCGGGATTTTACACTTTGACTGTAACATATATATATATATATATATATACATACACGCATATATACATCAATGTGTCCCCACTTCAAAGACGCACTCCACAGCAGATCTAAAATGAATAACTTCATGAGAAACATTGATCTTTTACTTTTTTCAAACAAGTAGTCGGATAACTTATGACAGACTGTTAAGAATGATCAGTAATTTGCACCAAACAAGAGGATGAAGTTAAAGAATTTAGAATAGGATTTTCTTTTTTTTTCAGGCATTAGTGCTGTCACAATGCTGGTGGCATACTAATTAGCTTTCATGGCTGAGATAACTTTAATGTTGCTTTTGCCTCTTGGGCAAACTCTGTGTGTCACTTCTACTCCATTCTTTTACAGTTTAAGTAAGCTGCGTGTAGTGATTAATCGTATGAGGGGGCAGACAGAAACGCTTGAGAGAATGGGTATGCGTAGGACTTCCTTTTTAGGTCGAGGACTACCGGTCTGCCGAAGGCAGAACCGGAAGTCGGAAGATTTAATGTTTTCTAGAGTGGCTATTTAGCCCGCCTCTCTTTTTGCTTCTCCTCCATTGGCTGGCTTCCTAAACGGAGGCCAGCCATTGGAGGAGAGAGCCGTCCCTCCAAATAGGCTCCGTCTTTTTCAGATTCGGGGGCGTGTTCTTGCTGTTCTTTCTACTTTTTAGCCACGCCCTTACTCAGGCGTGTTTTTCTCTCCTCCAGCCAATGGCAAGAGGAGAGAAAAAGAAACACGCCCCCGAATCTGAAACCGCCGCTGCGTTTCTCCCCCCCTGCTCTGGTCTCCCTCGGTGCTCCTGTGTCTGGCTGCTGCTCTGGTCTCCTCCCCCTGTCCTCTCCGGCTGGCTGCTGTAGATCAGCTTGTAACAGCTCACGGGTGGCACTATCTACCAGGGCAGTCCTCTGTTCCCACCCTAAATAATGTTGGCATCATGCTTATTCTTGCCTGAGGGTGTTCAGCGCTGCCTCCGTGCTGCATACTTCGAGCTAGGCAACAGCATCGAGCGCTAGGAAACTTCTGCCAGCGCCCAGCATGGCCACGTCGTATTTCACAGACAGAGGCGTCGCATTCCTTCGGGGTTTTTGCGCGTCCGAATGCAGAAGGGTTCATGTCTGAAGAAAGGCTCCTTGGCATGAGTACTTCGCACGGTCTGATTTACTACCCGCCGCTGTTTGCAGAGCCCAGGGCTGGCAGGCACTGTTGTAAGGAGCAAGACAAGAGAATAACAGTTCAACTAATCAAACAGATCTGCAACAAACCAAACACGGAGAACGCGTATTAGTAATGATGACACGAGAAAAGTAAGAGCGCGTCAATAACACAGACTTTTAAGATTTTAATTGGGGGCTGTTAGATATATAGAACATGAAGCTGGACACGGGGGCGGTCACCCCGGGCGGTTCCTGAGTGGCCAGGGAGTGGTTTAAAAAGATGCATCAAAATATTGTTTTGCAAAACTCAAGTGTTATCTAGATAACGACTCGAGAGTCTTGGTAATATTTTTTTCTTGAGCTAGCTTTTCCATGGAGATCAGTCTCAGTCAGGAGGGGCCCTGGTGCTATTTTATTGCAAGGGGACGGAGGGTTCGTATATAACGAGAAGGTTAGAGGCTGAGCCACAAATGAAAATTGTATTTCTGAGAATACCCAAAGAGAGGGGAGAATATGCCTTGATCGCTCCCCGTCATCAAATGTCCACCATTTACCCTCGTTTTCGTCACACAATCAAAGTGTAACTCACAGATAATTATCTTGAAACCAGATGTGAATACATTGTGCTGTATTGTCAACCTCCAGGACGGAAATTCGCCTGCCGTCTGGAAAGTGAGTCATTTTATCGGCCCATCTCTATGTCACTATCTACCAGGGCAGTCCTCTGTTCCCTCGTGTGCCCCTTCCCAGAGCAGCTCCAGAGGCCCCGCCATTAAAATCAACAAAACGAATTACAGTGCACAGGGCTGGTGGGCAGGAGGCCGTCTGAGAGGTGAGGAGACATGTTCAGCTGCAGTACAGGAGTGTGAGGGGCATAGTGTTTTTCAGGAAACTTTGTTTCCGTTTCCTTTTTAGTCACTCTCCGTTGCTTGTTTTCTTTCTTTACCAAGGCTCCGCCCGTCGCACTATATGTTTGCCATTAATCGCCTCATCTCCCCGTGGCATCCCCCACCACCTCCTGCATGTCGCTGCTGTTCCGACAAAAGAAATCAGATTGTATGTGCCCCATTTGAATCCTGAATCACGTACAGAAAATAGAATGTTGAAGGTTTTGGTAAATTGGTCCCTTTTGGAAGTGCTGCTGCAGAAGGAAACAGGCAGAGACCATTTTAAAATGCATATTTGCAGGCCCTGTTTAAACGTCATTTCACTTTTCATTTTCAGCCCCACTTCATCACAGTATGGCGGACGCTTCAATAGGCTGCGCACCGTTCTGTTTTTTTCTGCACAGCGCCTGCAGCTAAACTAGAGCAGGCTGCCTACACTGGCTTCCCCGGCTGCCAGGAAGGGAACAAGCGCTTTCACTTTACATTTTTATCCGTATTTCATCACAGCTGCTAAGGGAGGTCGCATACCTTTCTTTGGTGGTTACAAAGTCGGCGAGCTCCTGCGGGGTCCTGGGGTCCATAATATGAAAAATCAATAAAAAGTGTTTTTAAAGTGGCCAGATTGGTTTTATTCAAACCCCATAAACATTAGCGTCACTTTACTGAGTTTTGCAGTGAAGCGCTGTTCGGGGACGGGCGGGGAGCAGAGAAGGAAAAGGTCTCCGTCTCTTGCTTCCTGCCCGGACGAGACAAGGAAGGTGTCCGCTTCTGCTCTGCCGCTGGCAGCTGCCCCCCCCCCACTCTTTCTTACTCTTATTCCCTCTCTAACTCCTCCTCACTTACCGAAAACCAAGACTCAAGAAATGGTTCTCACCCTCTCTTTCTTCCTGTCGTTCATTTGTTCCCCTGTGAAATGGATGCAAAAAAGAAAACTTTTGCTGGAAATGCCGTTTGTACATTTTTCTATTGCAAAGTGCAGCCTCAGAAATAAAAGGTTCATAATATGAAAAATCAATAAAAAAAACAAGACGGAGTGTTCTTAAAGTGGCCAGATTGGTTTTATTCAAACCCCAAAAACATTAGCGTCACTTTACTGAGTTTGCAGTGAAGCGCTGTTTATCCCTGGTGGTGAAGTGCGCCAAACCTGGAGGTACTGCAATACTTGGTTGATGGGTGGATTGGAAAACAAAATGTATACGGCGGCTTTGTGTTCATGAATGTGGTCTTTTTAAACCATACTGCTTACATTTTGTAAGCATATAAGCAGTGGACATTGAAATGGGTCCTTTCTGGGCCCTGTAGTTTTCAGGCAAAAATACTCGTTGATTTCTGCATTATGACTGTAAAAGCGTTAAGTTCACCATGTTGTTTCTGCTTACATTTTACATGCTTTTTTTAATCTTTCATTCCCTATGAGTGTTTGCTTTTTCCAGGATGTTGTTTCTTTTTCTTTTAGACAGCATATTGCTCTTGCCTACTGCGTAATTTGAATTGAGTCGCATCCAGTTGTTTATAGCAGGTCAAATTTTGCCCAAAATAAACATTTCTGCTAATTCGACCGGAATACTTCCACGTTAGAATACTGCAGGAAGGAAACCTGCACAAAAATAGGTCTCGCATTTGAGAGAGATTAACCCCTTCCCCGCTCATGACGGAACCGCTCCGTCATGAGCCACGGTTGCCGTGTGCTCATGACGGAACGGTTCCGTCATGACACGACCGTTGGCGGCCGCTCCGCCCACGCGGCGCTGTTTCCCCGCCTGTGCGGGGGGACAACGCAACTGGGCGGAGTCATGACGGAACCGTTCCGTCATGAGCACAGCTCAACTGTGGCTCATGACGGAGCGGCTCCGTCATGAGCACCGGGCCACCGCGCTGCCCCCCCGCACCCCCCAGCGCCGCGGCGGAATTCCCGCCGCGGCGAAGGGGTTAAGCTATTGACATTGTAAATAACAATGCCGTTTCTTTAAATGTTTTAAAAACAAAAACATAAACAAAAATAATGTCATGAGCAATGCCAATAGCTCTAACTTTAACAATGCCGAGACCATTGCATTGTAAATGCTTGTTCTATCCTTTGAGAAAGTCAAATTATCAAGTTTCCATAGACCAATTCAATAGAAGAATGAAACACTAGAGGGCCCAAGTTATATAAAGCAGTGGACAGAGTCTCTGCAAAGAGAAACATTCAGGTTCTCATAGTAAATTGTTTAAGGCTTATAGAGCAGAGGCCTTTACAGGTTGCTAAGTCTGAAATTCATCATATAATGATCTGACCAAGTGACCAGTGTGATGTTTTTCACATTTTTTCATACTCTCTAATGATAAAATCAAGTCAAAGCAATGGCCAGCTTGATGAATAGCATTCTCAATTATGTGTACCCATAGCATTCTCAATTTAGTGATGCCACTAAAGACTGTAACAAATTTAAAGCACTGTATTTGGAGACTCTGCCCACATGACTGACAACGGATAAGGACATTCAATTTCAAACCAGTCCCCAAAATTGGAACATGTTTCAGAAGGGCAGTAACAAAGAATTCCCCTAATCATGGAGGAAGGAGAAAGTGCTACAGAAAAACCTATAAATTGAGCATGGGCAAAAGGGCTTAAAGTAATTGGTTTTCCTAAAAAATTATAGCAAAACCACCATCTTTTTTCGTAGGCATGGCAAATTACACATTTACATCCAGGTGGGCAAGCGTTGACTAGGTCAAGAAAGGAGACATGTTTAGTGCATGTCTCTGTAATAAATAATATATACGGTTATTGTTCTGCACGAGACCATAAATGCCGATTTTGACTTTAACTTCACGACTCGCATAAATAAAAACAGTAAACAGTGGCATAATGGAAAATGATGAAACCCTTCAAAATGCGAGGATGGGCCCCTGAGTCTTCCATATGTAACAGATATTCATTGACCTTAGGATGAATGGGTGCCTCCAGAAGAATTGGGGACCCCCTGGAGAGTTTGGCCCCCCCTTCCCCCTGCCTCCAAATCTGTCCGGGGAGACTAGAACAAACTGGGATTGGTAGTACTCACCTGTGGAAGGCTAAGGCTGCTAATTTTCTCTTCCCTCACACCCTCTTCGCTATTGTCTTAGAAGTTAAGTAAAAAAAAAACGGGCTTCTCTAACACCCAATTACAAGTAATGTGAATAAGCCACTCTTGAAGAAATGCCACCTAGACACGAGGAGTGGGTATTGCAATTCAAATAGGCAGCAAAGCTGTCTCTGAGTGTTCAGTGTGCAAACAGGTGACCATGGACGTGCCCGCTGCGCAAACGCACGGCAGTCTGTTTTAAACACCTGCCCCTCTATGTGCCCATTGAGATTTTCCCAAATGCGAGAGCGCTGACCAAAATGGAGGCTATTAACTGCTCTAAGCTGAGGAGTAAAAACGGAGTTATTGGGCTGCGTGGTACATCACATCAGTCCAACACAAGAATACTGCTTGCAATCAGAACTTTTAAAATCTCAAAAAATGTGGACCCATTTAGTAAGATATTTTTAGCAAATAAGTGCAATGTTTAAATGGCAGCTAAAGTGCAATGTGCTCAGGAAGAGTTTCATAAAATATACCTAACAATGTACCTGGAAGAATAAAAACGTCCTCCAATACCCTGCTGCTTTTCTTTAACAAAAAAGTTGTGATCTTATCAACTTAATATTAAGATATGAAAAATACCAATGGTTTAAACGAAAACTGATATCATTAAAATGTTATCAGGCACATATGAAAACAGACTAAGGATCAACATGAGGTAGATTTTCACGAAGAATGATCTACCTGAAGTCCATGGGATGTGTTTCGCAGTTTGGAAAGTGAAGACTAGTCCAAGGAGGTTGACGTGAGTTGAGAGGTATCCTTGGTGCATGTAGTTCGAAAATTGGCAAGTACAGCAATGGAATCTAAAACAAACAAAACAAGCATTGCCAAAGCCAATGGTCTGGCCTTTATAGTACCAGTGCTGAGCTGTTTTCTTTGCCAATGTTTGTCTGTCAACCATTGTTTTAAAAAATAAAATAAAATAAGTTGTAAGAATCCTGGAGGAAAAGCAAACAGCTCATGGTATCTCAAAACTGTATGTTGATTTAAGTGTTTTAATTGCAATAAATGTCATGGTTTACTTTTCAAATACTTTTCACTATGGAAACTCAGAACAAAGTTTAAAATGAATAACTAAGTGTAAGAATCCAAATGGAAATGCAGCTAAGGCCTAATTTACTTTCCACAGCATTCAGCCATGTGATCTTCAGCAGTAGCCCAGGTAATAGTTTTATGAGCCACCAGGAGAAGGGACATACTAAGTACACCTTCTGCCTGAAGTGCCAGCTGAATGAGCGCATCAGTGAGTTCACTTTGCCACAAAAGCCTTTGAGTGCCAGAACGTGTGCTTTCATGCAACAGGTGAATACAGAAGATAGAAAAATATACTCTTAAGCCATACCTTAACAAAAATATCCATGCTGCTATACTTTTACAGACGAAATGAGAGGGGTGGGGAGCAACATAGAATGGGGGGCAGGTAGTATTTGAGGGAATAAAACACACACGAGGGAGAGAGTGCTAGAAAAGCACATAGCCTCTCAGGACGTGCTGAATGAAAAAGAAACAAGCATTTTCAATGCAATAGGTCTCGCATTTACGCGAGTTTTAGCTATTGACATTGCAAATAACAAAGCCTTTTATGAGAGGCACCCGGCAGGGCTGTCCCCTGTCGCCGTTGTTGTTCGCCCTTACTCTTGAGCCGCTGGCGGCGTGGATACGATGGCACCCGGATATACGTGGGATTCGTTGGTCGCCTGACCACGAAGACCGTATTTCACTTTACGCCGACGATATTCTGCTATATCTCGCCTCGCCTAAGAAATCTCTGATAGTGGTCTGTGACGTCTTGACTTCTTTCGGTAGGAACTCTGGTCTTGTCATTAATTGGGGTAAGTCATACTTGTACGTCCTGTGTGGGGATGTCCCGCCTGTCCCGCGCAACTGCTCGATCCAGATAGCCCAGCAGGGCTTTTTGTACTTGGGGATCTATATTTCCACCGACCCCATTTCACGATACGAGAAGAACTTGCTCCCTCCCTTGGCACGTTTGCGGCGGGACGTGGCAGGCTGGCGGCGGTTGCCGCTTTCCCTCCTTGGCCGTGCCGCTTTGTTCAAAATGATGTCTCTCCCCCGTTTCCTCTATGCCCTGCAGAATACCCTTGACTTGGTCCCGGCCAGCTACTTCCGTGAGGTCGAAAGCCACCAGCGCGCGCTATTGTGGGAAGGGCGTCCGCGTATAGCGATTGCTAAGTTGACGCTCCCGTGGTACGACGGTGGTATCGCGCTTCCAGACATTCGACGTTATTATTGGGCCACCCAGTTGAGCGCGATTAACCATGGTGTATATGGTCCGGCGCTGAGCCCTGGCTTCGCAATGGACCGATGGTTGCTGCGTGGGGGTAATTACCACAGAGCGTTGTACTCGAAGTCGTCGGACTTAACCCTTACGGGGCCCACCAGGGTGGCCGTGCATGTATGGAAGGTGGCGACGGACTCACTGGGCTGGAAGGGTAAGCTTACCCTTGCCACCCCTCTGTTTGACTCCGATATTCTGGGAAAGCTTTGGCATACAAAAGGGTTTGCGAAGTGGGACCTGATCGGTATATCCAGGGTTGGAGACCTGTTGGTTAAGGGTAGGATAAAGTCATTCGAGGAGCTGCAGAAGGAATATGAGCTAGGGAACTCGGAGTTCTTCCGCTACGCCCAAGTGTGCCACGCCTTGCGGTCAGTCCTGGTAGAAGGGGAGAAGGTGCCTGAGTCCTCCCCGTTAGAGGACCGGATCCTGGATGGCCATATGCCAGAGAGTACGATCTCGCTCATTTATAAGAAACTTATTAATGTTCGGGCGGATCTTCTTCTAGGGTTGCGTGGCCAATGGATCAGGGATGGCCTTGAACTGGACGACGAGGATTGGCAGTATGCAGTTTCTTCTCCCAAAGAGGTCGCGATCCCCGCGCGCCTGCGGCTGGTGCAGCTTAAAATACTCCATAGGGTCTACGTGACGGGGCCTAGGCTGGTTCATATGGGTTTCTCTGAGGAGGGCTTATGTAAGAGAGGCTGTGGTATGGTGGGCACCTTCCTACATATTATTTGGGAATGCGGTGTGATCATGGAGTTTTGGAGGCGAGTCCACGAGGTGATGGGGGAGGTGACGGGCATTGTCATGCAGCCTGAGGCGCGGTGCTCTCTTGGGGTCCTACTGACCACGACGCGGCACAGACTCAATGGGTGACCCTAGGGAATATGGTAGCCAAGCGCGACATCGCACGGCTGTGGGGCTCTGATAGGCCACCTACATTGACAGCGTGGATGGAAAACATGGATTGGAGCATGTTTAGGGAGAAGACAGTGTATTGTGCTCGAGGGCGCCCTCGGAAATGGCACTCTGTATGGGGGCGATGGAACCAGTACAGAGGGGGCATATGCCTGCCCCCAGACCCAGACCCGCCCGAGGAGCAGCTCTCCCCTTAGCCCTTTTTTCCGGCTTTGACCTCCTTGCTGATATGTGTTTGTCCTCTTGAGTCCCTGAATTCCCCTCCTTTCCCTTACTATAAACCTGTGTCTGTTGGACGAAACGGGGCTCGCTCCCCCTGGTGGGAACCCTTTTGGTGCTTACAGTAATTATCGCCTTGCTTGTGTTTTGGTTTGGATTTGTGTTTATTTAAAACAGAACCTTTGACTACCCTGTCAGTGAAATGTGGACGCTCGTATGTGTTGTGTTTCTAAAGCTGCCGTACCTCCGGGATGTCGGCTGAATAGCTGTGTCACTGATTTGCAAAATAAAGGATTTGGAAAAAAAAAACAAAGCCTTTTATTTTTGTTTTAGTTTTTAAAACAGAAATAAAAGGCATTGTCATTTACAATGCCAATAGCTTAATCTTGCGTAAATACGAGACCTATTGCATTGCAAATGCTTGTTTATATATCTTTAGCAGAAACTGAAGCCATTTTGTGTTGAGTCTGAAGCAGAACTAGTGTGGGCTCTGGAGCAGAAGAGAACGGTTACCGAAGTGCACTGCCAGTTCAGATAGGCTATGCTCTTAAGGTATTACCTCAGATTCCCTTTCAGCCGTGCATTATTATTATGCCATCACGTTGAAGAGACCCCTTGAATACCTAACTTTCCACTACAGGAGATGCAAAGTCGCGCTCCTGCTATGCAATTCAGATCAGCCGGCACGATAAATTCAGGCGATTGCTTGTTGCAGCGTTTGTAGCTCTGTTGGTATGACGGAGAGAGGTCAAACGGATCTTTATTTAAACTACCACCTTCACTACAGGTTTAATTTATATTATTTCAAACGTAGGATTTAACTCCTTACTAGAAGGAAAACACAGCCAGCATTTACACAATTATTGGAGAGTCATACATGTTTTATACAGTGCCTAATACCGCACTTCCGCAGTTTTCGGCACTTTAAATGACGAGTGCTACTTATACTAACTTTAATGCTACCGAGTTTAGCGACCTCGGAATCAGTCTTGCCGGACCTCAAACTGATAATAAAGTTAACAAGGGAGACCCGATTGAGGTAGCTTAGGACCACGGGTATATCATTTAATTTAGAGAACAATGGTCCTTAGCCTAAATTGAATTGGAAAATAACTGTTGCAGCATAGACTACAATGAGACCTATGTGTATTTTTCCTAAGTCCAGCCGGACAAAGGAACATTTATTCTAAGATATTCATAGAGATAAGGAAATAAAGGGTAATCAAACAAGGGCACAATCCTGTACCAAGTTTTCAAAGGGGGAGACAAGGAAGTCAGATTTAAATGGAAGAAAATAAAAGAAAATAACAGGCAAAAGGTTTTTCGGAGCAAACAGAGGGCTTACAAATCAATAAACAATTCAAGTAAGCACAACAAAGCAGAAACCACAAAACATTTTCACAGTGGATAAAAAATTGTGGTACTGTAATAGAAAGTCGACGACGTTTCGATCCCAAGCTCCTAATACTGTGGGATCATCATCAGGACTAGAATTTGAAAAGAAGTTGCCTGGTATATATTGGCAATGCCTGTTAATATGAATTTTAGGAAAAGAGGGGGGAGAAAAAACAGACAAAACAATTTTGTTCAGCAATTCTGTTTGACGTACATTAAAACAACAATTGTGAGGTCCAAGGACGTGCCTCATGCTTATGGTGAGTGTTGAAGCTTGTTAAAAAAGGTTCGTGGGCGGGAGTGCGGAAGAAAAATTCATTTAAGTGGTGCTTGGCGTCGCCGCTGAAGAAGCTGAAGGTAGTGGCTCGTGTGCGTGGCCATGTAGCGTACATGTGACTAGATGCTGTTCATGCGCTGAGCATCGTTGGTGAATTCATGCCTTTATTTTGAGGAGTTGATTAAGGCTAGGTCGAAGAAGTTGTGAGGTGGGAAACAACTTGCAATTAAAATAAACCATTTTACCTAAAAGTATCGACGAGAGAAATGACCTCGCAGCAGGGCTCGAATGAGCAAGGCGATCAATAGCAGTAGGCGGACGCTGTGATTTGGGAGGGAGAGGGAAGTTAGAATAATGCAAGAACCGGGGAATTGCAAAGGTCGTGATGAAGAGGTCTGACAGCTTACCGTTTGAAGGGTAGATAAAGTTCCGATGGAACAGTAAAGAGGACGCGGTCATCAACGTGTGGAATGACTGCAATGGCTGCGTCTTTGTTTAAAAGTTTGCAGAGCTAAGGGGAAAATGGGAGGATTGATGAGGAGCGGGAGATGGGGAGGAGGTGTCCTAGCCAGGGGATAAAAGGTTCAGGCTTACCTGCTAGGGTTGGCTCTGCGGGGGATAGTGCAAATACGTCCAAATGGAACAACGAACGGCAGCTACAATGGCTGTCCGTTAATGGATACGAGCTGGGTGGGAAAGAAGGAGCTCATTAGTGGACGTTAATGGTGCTGTGATAGTAACGGGTGTAGTAGGCCAGTTGACGCTTACCTCAACAGAGTCTCAAAGGGACGTGTAATGACATCCGATGTGGTCTTCAATGTGGACTGGGCTCTAAGGTCTTGGTGCGTTTAAAAACCGCGCGTGAGCGGAAATGGAGGTAGGACTACGTGAAGACCCGTGCAAGGGAGTGAAAATAGTGGAAGGACTATGCCGGGAAGTGAAATGATAGCAGGGGACATCTTGGAGTGGAGAAAAAGTAATTGTGACTGTTTAAAATGCGGTTATACTAGTCACGATCAACATTGGTAAATTACAAAAACAGGTTATTATCAAAACCAAAGTAGGATTTAAGAAAAGATAATTCAGTTGGGCTACCTTTGTAGCTGGAATCATGATCAATCATGAAAAACATTGGATAAACAAGTACAACCCGACTTGTGAGCAATATTAGAAAGTATAGAACGTATGATTGCTGGGAGGAATAGTTCATTGTTACTTGAATGGTTCTTAAAGCAGTGTTGCCCAATCTTCTGTCCTGTTCAGGCCATTACGAATAGAGTCATAGGTGATGATAGATTTGAGTTCTTCTCGGTTCAGTAGTTGCGCAATGTCACCTCCACGCTGTGGTAGTTTCAGAACTTTTAAAACTGTCCAGCGAATTTCATCCTCATTGTGATTAGCCTCTGTGAAGTGCTCGACCAACGGCGCACTTGGAGTCCTGCATCGTATTCTGCTTCTGTGTTGGCACCAGCAAATCAAAGGCACTTCCATGGGTGCAATTTTTGCCCCAAATCTGGCAGTGTTGTTTATGGACCAACTAGAAATAAATGTGATTCTCACTGATTCAAACCCTTTTTTTCCTTGTATCGGCCTTTGGCGCAGATACATAGATGATATTTTTATCATTTGGAAACAGAACACAGAAACCCTGCTCTTATTTGCACACTGGATGAATAACAATTGTTCAGGTCTCTCCTTTACTATCACGACTGAAAAAAATTCAATTGCCTTCTTAGATCTCACTATTTTCCACCAGGAAGGTGAACTTCTCACACGCCTATACCGTAAACCTACAGAGCGCAACACATTGTTGAACTACACTAGTAATCACCCTAGGGCCCTTAGGGACTCATTGCCCTACTCCCAATTCTTACGAATTAGGAGAAATTGCTCTTGCAAAACTGATTATTTCAGAGAGGCAAACTATCTTTCGGCGAAATTGAAAGCCAGAGGTTACCCTAGAAAAATAGTGAAAAATGCATCAAAACGGGCATGGTATTGCCCAAGGGAAGTCTTGTTGACCCCCAAACCGAAAAAAGAAACACAAAGATTAGCATGTGTGACAACATTCTCTCCAGTCTCAAACAAATTGAGGAAGATGATACTCCATCATTGGCCGATCTTGAATGTAGGCAATCTAGCACTAGAGAAACCTTTGTTCGCATTTAAAAAGAACAAAAATTTGAAAGATCATCTTATCCGAGCCTCCTTGCCCTGTCCTGTCACTGCCTCTACTCTTGATGTTGCTTGGGGCCTTTCCCCCATCACTGGTCATTTTAAATGTGGTTGTTGTAATGTTTGTGCATTTACCATTGAGGGCAAAAGTTTTACTTTCAATAACATTACTTCACTTTGCCACTCTTTTTCTAACTGCAATACATCAAATGTAATCTATCTCATCTATTGCCCATGTCATAAAATCTACATTGGGCAAACCACACAGAAAGTAAAGACAAGAATCTGCCAACACAGAAGCAGAATACGATGCAGGACTCCAAATGCGCCGTTGGTCGAGCACTTCACAGAGGCTAATCACAATGAGGATGAAATTCGCTGGACAGTTTTAAAAGTTCTGAAACTACCACAGCGTGGAGGTGACATTGCGCAACTACTGAACCGAGAAGAACTCAAATCTATCATCACCTATGACTCTATTCGTAATGGCCTGAACAGGACAGAAGATTGGGCAACACTGCTTTAAGAACCATTCAAGTAACAATGAACTATTCCTCCCAGCAATCATACGTTCTATACTTTCTAATATTGCTCACAAGTCGGGTTGTACTTGTTTATCCAATGTTTTTCATGATTGATCATGATTCCAGCTACAAAGGTAGCCCAACTGAATTATCTTTTCTTAAATCCTACTTTGGTTTTGATAATAACCTGTTTTTGTAATTTACCAATGTTGATCGTAACTAGTATAACCGCATTTTAAACAGTCACAATTACTTTTTCTCCACTCCAAGATGTCCCCTGCTATCATTTCACTTCCCGGCATAGTCCTTCCACTATTTTCACTCCCTTGCACGGGTCTTCACGTAGTCCTACCTCCATTTCCGCTCGCGCGCGGTTTTTAAACGCACCAAGACCTTAGAGCCCAGTCCACATTGAAGACCACATCGGATGTCATTACACGTCCCTTTGAGACTCTGTTGAGGTAAGCGTCAACTGGCCTACTACACCCGTTACTATCACAGCACCATTAACGTCCACTAATGAGCTCCTTCTTTCCCACCCAGCTCGTATCCATTAACGGACAGCCATTGTAGCTGCCGTTCGTTGTTCCATTTGGACGTATTTGCACTATCCCCCGCAGAGCCAACCCTAGCAGGTAAGCCTGAACCTTTTATCCCCTGGCTAGGACACCTCCTCCCAATCTCCCGCTCCTCATCAATCCTCCCATTTTCCCCTTAGCTCTGCAAACTTTTAAACAAAGACGCAGCCATTGCAGTCATTCCACACGTTGATGACCGCGTCCTCTTTACTGTTCCATCGGAACTTTATCTACCCTTCAAACGGTAAGCTGTCAGACCTCTTCATCACGACCTTTGCAATTCCCCGGTTCTTGCATTATTCTAACTTCCCTCTCCCTCCCAAATCACAGCGTCCGCCTACTGCTATTGATCGCCTTGCTCATTCGAGCCCTGCTGCGAGGTCATTTCTCTCGTCGATACTTTTAGGTACAATGGTTTATTTTAATTGCAAGTTGTTTCCCACATCACAACTTCTTCGACCTAGCCTTAATCAACTCCTCAAAATAAAGGCATGAATTCACCAACGATGCTCAGCGCATGAACAGCATCTAGTCACATGTACGCTACATGGCCACGCACACGAGCCACTACCTTCAGCTTCTTCAGCGGCGACGCCAAGCACCACTTAAATGAATGTTTCTTCCGCACTCCCGCCCACGAACCTTTTTTAACAAGCTTCAACACTCACCATAAGCATGAGGCACGTCCTTGGACCTCACAATTGTTGTTTTAATGTACGTCAAACAGAATTGCTGAACAAAATTGTTTTGTCTGTTTTTTCTCCCCCCTCTTTTCCTAAAATTCATATTAACAGGCATTGCCAATATATACCAGGCAACTTCTTTTCAAATTCTAGTCCTGATGATGATCCCACAGTATTAGGAGCTTGGGATCGAAACGTCGTCGACTTTCTATTACAGTACCACAATTTTTTATCCACTGTGAAAATGTTTTGTGGTTTCTGCTTTGTTGTGCTTACTTGAATTGTTTATTGATTTGTAAGCCCTCTGTTTGCTCCGAAAAACCTTTTGCCTGTTATTTTCTTTTATTTTCTTCCATTTAAATCTGACTTCCTTCTCTCCCCCTTTGAAAACTTGGTACAGGATTGTGCCCTTGTTTGATTACCCTTTATTTCCTTATCTCTATGAATATCTTAGAATAAATGTTCCTTTGTCCGGCTGGACTTAGGAAAAATACACATAGGTCTCATTGTAGTCTATGCTGCAACAGTTATTTTCCAATTCAATTTAGGCTAAGGACCTCAAACTGATGGCCTACAGATCGCTGCACTTCCATCCTGCCACCTTGGAAACAGATGTGTGCAAGGCCTGAGGATGTATGCACTAAATTGGTTCAATACAAGTTTGCTCCATACAGCTATTTGGAATGAATAAAGTACGACGAATGGAGCATGCGACGTGTACTAACAGAACACCCATCTCGCTAACACTGGCAAGGACATTTAGTGCATGTGCACTTCCTTTACCTCAGAGAGACTATTCGCCCCCCCCTCCCTCCCACCTACAACACACAGAAGCACAACATTGTCATTTTCACTCTTTGAAATGTAGTGCTGGAAACCCTAACACCGAAGGTTGGAGAAACCGAGAGAGAGGGTCGGAGACAGCGAGAAAGGCCCGGAGGAAATGAAGAAAGGAGCAAGAGTGATCAGGGCATAGAGGCCGGTGGAGCAAGAGTGTGGGGAGCAGGAGAGAAGGTGGATGGTAGGAAGCACGGAGCAAGTGTGTGGAGGGCAAGGAAGGGCAGAAGTAATTTTGGGCGGAATAGGACAAACTGGGAGGAAAAAGGAGGGAGGTGATAAGACTGGAAGAAGAGATGAAGGCAGTGGAACTAGGATAGGAAAACAAAGAGAAAAAAAGAGGAGAGACATAGAAGTAGAATGTGGAGGGGGGGCAGAGTTAAAATGTGGAGCGAGACGGGAGGCGAGGAGGGGGGCAGAGGTAAAATGTGGAGAAAGACAGGAGGCCAAGGTAAAACGTGGAGTGAGATGGGAGGCGAGGAGGAGGGGTGCTTCATGCCGCGCACAGGAGTTTTGCAGACGCTGCGGTGCACGTTCGGGAGCAGCCAACAGCGAACACACAGAAGGCGGGTGACCGGCTACAAGAAACACGACGGTGGTAGGAAGCGTCGGGGACAGCCCCATTTGGAGAGGGGGGTGTACAACAGTGACGTGTGTTAATCTGTTTTTTTAAATCGCCACGGACCATGAAGCGGGCGCCATGGCGATTAAAAAATAAAAAGCCCAAGTAGTCCCTAAAGGAAACGGACAAAGCCCTACAGCGCAATTTAAGTGTAGTTGGTCGGTGCTGCTTCCAATAGAGAGGCCGGAAATCACAGTGAAGCCAATTGCAAGCAGGAGGCAAGCAGCAGGCGGGATTACCCTCGCTATACAGATTACTAGATGTCTCGGAGTGACAACGCATGCGCGCTGCCTAGGCAAGACCTAAAAAGTAGTTGCTTCTAAATGTTAACTGTGGAAAGATACAGCCAATGAAAAGGATTGTAAAGAAGCTGTGCTCCATCGGAGGACCAAACACAAGAATAAGAAGGCAAGCTGTTGAATAAGAAACAAGCAAATGAGAGTGACAATAATGCCAACCAGTGGCAAGCAATGGGCAGGCTGTAAGTCCACAGTAGCTTAGCTGCCAACTGTCCCGTTTTTGCCGAGACAGACACGTTGGAGACTGTTCCGGTTAATTCACTATCCTGGGGCAATCCCCGTAATTGTACATCTAGCCCTGCAACGGGCTTACTAGGGTGAACAAACTAATATGATTTTTGTCGCCACTGCAGATTATATGTAGTAGTTCATGCTGGTTTATGAGAAATATCACTGTGATATGGTTCTGGTCTGACGCTGTATCGAGGCACCTTGAATTTCTTGTGACGATCGAAACTTTATGCTCTTTCTAAATTCAACCCAATCACTGCCGAAGAGTCTTAAGTCTGAAATCTGTGACGTTAGTTTGACAGACATTAGGTCCCTTCAATGAAGGTTGTAAAGGTGGAGAATGAGCTGTGACATCAGATAGGTGCAACTGAATGGAATAAAAAACGCACCCCGAATGTGACGTTCCCAGAATATTCATGGCCAGGTATTATGGACAGCAGGCAAGATGGGACAGTTAAAAAGGGCTTAAGAAGGAGGGGCGAACAGCAACACCAGTGCCAGGGTACGAAGTGAGGAGGGCGGAGGCTAGAGGCTTTTGAAAAGGATTTTCCATACAACAGGTGATGTGAGATTGAGAGAATAAAGAGGTAGGGTAGGGCATAGGGCCGTGCCAAGTGAGTACTTCAGGCTTGGACTGCCCGCAAAAGTCTAGGTCTCTTCTGATACACAATACTGCTTTTTCCTCCTTGGCTTTCACCTTCTTGCATGGTAGGAAGTGCTCTCTTCACACCAGTTAGGGCTCTAAAATAACAAATTGTATAAGCGCATCATGGATAATTGTCCAGGTTAAACACCGATGATCTAATGACCATATAAGAGATCAACTGTCGTTGGATTATTTGAGGAAACTCTTTTGCGATTGGTTGTTTAAATCTGTGTTCTCCTCTAAAGAGATAATTGCAGGAAATTGCGATGGGAATTTCAAAGTTTAGGCCAAAGTAGCAGAGTTGGGAAAATTCTCCAATTCAGCTGAATGGGGGACTTTTTCCAACTCAGCTACTTTGACCTTAAGTTTGAAATTCCTGTCTCAATTCCCTGCAATTCTCTCTTTATTGAGTAGACTCTATAATCTGCACTGATAAGTAGGCGGAGTTAAATTATGCCATTATGTGGGGTGGGCTGAGCTTTGGGGCAGTGGGTGTGGTAAATTTTTAAGTAAGTAATTGATAGCTGTGTAGCAAAGTGTCCCTGGAATGTTTTTTCAAATGTTGGTAACTATGCAGTTGGGACTTTTGCAACCAGAGAGCTTTCACTCAAAAGCTATGAGCTACCGCTATTTGTCAGAGGCCTTGAGGTCACTGCAGGCAATTTGAAAATGATAATAAGCCATGATCAACAGGATCTCCTACTAAACTAATTCCAACAGCCAAAATGTCCCCGAAATTGATGGAAAGCGGAGAAAGAGTTTTGCATTCTGGAACTTTGTGAGTGAAAGACAGCACAGTTAAGCGCTGGTTGCAGAAATCTGTATTGAATCTACGTCAAAAGTACTAGTAGTTACATGTGCATGAAACCGGACTTTACGATCGGCGATATAGAGGTGCCCAAGCGAAGGGGGTGTAATATGCGACGGACAGGCAGCATCCGATCCCCCTATTCTGTGGAGCAGAGTACGGCGGTCGACAAGTGACGAGACACCCTGGGCCGACGAGGACGCCATGCGGAGGGCTGGGTGAGTTAAGAAGACCTGCGAAGAGGACTGACTCCCCGAGACTGAACGAGAGCTGTGCGAAGGGGCCGTCTGTTTCTGCACACCTGAGCCCACAGCGAGAAGTGCGGTGCCCTTGGAGGATCCCGGGGTCAAGGACCTTGCCCGAGATAGAAGGTACGCGGTGCACGGGCCGGCAATGGAGCGAGGCCCCAGCCACGACCCCACCATCAGCCCGGGGATCCAGCATGCTGCTTCCGCCTACCACCACCCGGCCTTCTACCCCTACGGCCATCTCCACCTCCACCTCGGGGATCCCTACGGACCCAAGACTACCACCCAGTGCTAAATTTGTGCCGGTGCTAAGCACCGGCACTTATTTCTCAGGGCCGGGTCTACACTCTCACGCTGAGCAGCACACAGCCAGTTATTATTACATTACAAATATTGCGTGTAGAGTACACTTTACTCTACACGCAATATTGGTAATGTAATAATTGGCTGTGTGCTGCTCACTACGTTGAGAGTAGGGTCCGAGTCTCCCCTGTGAAGAGCTAATATCGCACTGTTCCCACGTGACTGCGTGCGCATAAATATTTCAAATTGGATGTTGAAAGCCCGGCCGCCTGCCTTATTGTGTGCCACACATTTCCGCAGGAAAGTGAATCTGCCTGGGTGGTCCCTGCCTCGGCGTAGCGTAGTTCACGTCGCATCTCATTTTGCAATCATTCATTGGTAGTGCGCTAGCCTAGAGCACTACCAATGAACAATTGCAAAATATAATATTAGCCTGACCTGGTCCCTGCTTGGCGAATTGTCAAGTGTGTGGCAAGAGTCAGACCAATCAGCAGTGTCTTCGATGACGGCCCGCCCAGCACACCACAGCTACAACATTAATCATCCGACGATGGAAGCAACCAGTAATCATGCAGCAGACATTCCTCGCAGATCATTTGAAACTAAAAATGCTGTCCCTCAGTCCCGGTAAATAATGACTCTGAAAAATGATGCCAACAGTAGTTTGTTTGTACCAGTGTTCAGCGCTTTGTCTAACAAGTACTGAAATGGCTCATTATGCTAAATAACGTTTTATAGTGTGGGGCACACGGTTGCAGTTCTTCCTCCACTGCCGCTGGCTTTTAACGTTTGTGGAAAAATAAATCTTTCTTTAAAGTTAAAAGCCAGCAGCAGTGGAGGAAAAACTGCAGCGGTGGGCCCACACTATAAAACGTTATTTAGCATAAAGAGCCATTTCACTGCTTTGTAGACAAAATACAGCACTGAACACTGGTACACAGCTAATGGCAGAAAAACAAGACTACCTGAACGTGAATTTTGAACGTGAATTTTGCCAGGACTGGCACGTTCAGGTAGTCTTGTTTTTCTGCAATCAGCTGTGTACCAGTGCGGTGTATGTGTCTACAAAGCAGTGAAATGGCTCTTTATGCTAAATAACGTTTTATAGTGTGGGGCCCACAGCTGCAGTTTTTCCTCCACTACTGCTGGCTTTTAACTTAAAAGAAAGGTTTATTTTGCCTCAAGTGGCACCAGTAGCGGCTACTGCCAAAAACACTTGGTGGGGGGGGATAGTTAAAAAAAAAAACATAAAATAACTTACCTGCTGCTGCTGCCAGACGCCGCCTCAGTGCTCCTATGCTCCCGTCCCCACATAATCATGATGCTGCTCTCACATGAGAGCAGCGTTGTGCACTTTAGCAGTGCACTCTCAAATACATCACAATTGTATGGTTGACTGCCAGCTCTGCAGTAGTGCACGTCCTCATGTCCATTGCACTAGAAATAAATTAAAGGATCACAAATGTGTGCGATGCAGAGAACTACAACTACCATAATGCAATGGGAAACTAAGACCCTTTAACAAGCAGAGCTATCTTAAACATGTTTTACCTCTGCTGAGTCTGCACTAGTCTGGTGAAATAATTAGATTACGGTTTATTTAGAAAGGGAGTTGTATTATCCTATCACTTATGAATAGTGCTCCCTCCGGTATAAGGCAAGGCCTTTTTTCAGAGCGCAAGACTCCTGTCTTCCGATACTGCATGGGAACAGGTGAGAGTAACTAAGCCTTCTCAACCCAGGTCCCTGGGGTCGCAGAGACTGCAGGTTTTCAGTCAGTCAGATGTTTAGGGACCAGCATTTTTAGAAAGCTGACAAAGAAAGGGAAGCTTTAATGAGCAGTGACCCGCCAGACTAAGTGTCTGGAGGCTACAAGCCAGACTGGGGCATAAAGACGGGGAGGGGGCACATGCCAGACTGGAGCGTAAGGGACCACAAACTAGACTGGGGCCCAAGGAGGTACAAGCGAACTGGGACTGAAAGGGGTGGTACGAGCAAGACTGGCGGGTGACTGAGCAGAAGCCAGACAGCTGTGCAAGGGGGTCGCAGGCCAAACAGAAGAGTAATGGAGGCAAATGCACATCTGAGGGAAATGTGTGGCAAGGGCCTGATTGCAGTGTGAGGTGGTCGTGGGGGCATAGGTCACACTGAGGGTACCGGCCAGGGTAGGGCATGTGGGATGGGGACACAGGAGGAGCTTCCCCTAAGGGGCACGTTCAGGTAGTCTTGTTTTTCTGCCATCAGCACACATTCTTGAAATCTTATAAAGTGAAACTAGTAGTCCCAAATGGTAATGTGCTCTACTCTTGAAAACCTTGTACTGGCTAAAGGTAGCAGTGGCTAGTGGCACACATTATGGGGCCAATTGGCCGCTATTCAGGACAGCTCACCTACCTAGCTGTACCGTATGCTACAAGATGGTAACATAGTATTCAGTTTCTCCCCTTTATGAAGAGCTTGTATACCCATCAAAAATAAAATTAATTCTGCCTGTCACCTTCGCTATAATATCGTCTTTCAGGACAAAACATCACCATTTGATGTCAGAAAAACATCCCCAGTTGGTGTCTGAGTTGCAGTGAAAATTGAAAACCTGGTTTCACTGCCGGGCTTCCCTACTTAGCCAATTTGTGTGATCCTAGGCTGATATTTTCTTTCATTGACGTTTTATTCATTGGTGTAAACAAGGAGAGGGCTAAAGCTGAGGACTTCTATTTCCCTGAGATAGTCTCAGATGTGTGTTCTATTCAGACCTCTTCACACCTCTCCCAGGCAAAAACGAAGTTGTGACATGAACTTATTGTTGCTTAGCTGCAACAGGTCCATCTAGAGCAGCAGATTACAGCTTTTGCTATCTCTTTCTTCTGCTTTATTTTAATAGTTTACATGAACAAGCAGAGAAAATATGTTGTTTTTTGCACCCCCTAGATAGAGAAACGCTAGAATCTCTTTCTGCATGTTTCCACTTTCTACACGTTCCAAACTACTCCAGCTTTTTTTTTTTTAAACGGACTTGTATTGGAGTGTTTCTAATATCTGTATGCAGCATGGTGTGTTTAATTTTGCAGCACTGGAGATTTTATTTGTATTCTTCATGATTGCAAGCATGCTCACTCTGTAATATAAAAGCGCTACGCACCAAGGTTTTAAGTGGTTTGTACAAATGGTGGTGGTGTGGCCATGTATTATATGGGATAAAAACATACACCCTGGCGTACATGTTCGACCTTGTTCCCTTTTCAATGCATTAATACCTTTAGCCAATCTATTCCAAAATTGTGCTATAAATGCACTTTTGATTTCATTTTTTAAAACTTTTCCTCAAGGGGCGGTGGGAACCTCCTATTAAAACCTTACTTGAGGAAACCTCCCTTGCTGAAATTCAGGTTGTGTATTTCATTGGGCTTTATGTGGTACCAGTTGAGGATGCGGTGGAGCCACTAGAGCAAGTGGGTGGAGCCAGTGTATGAAGTGGGTGGAGCTGGGGGAAGTGGGTGTGGCATCCTATAAAAAACTGAGCACCTGGACTTCATATTTTACAAATTAAGCACTGCTACCACCCCTAATTGCAACACCACCTGAACTCCTGGCTGAACGACGGCAAGAATGTCATGCTCTGAAAATATGTAATATATAATTGTCCAACCCTATTCGCTTTTTAAAATGTCATCTTGAGTGATTTGCAACTTGTATATATGTAACTCTAACCACTAGTATCTGTAGTAGACATATGTACTTACTACCATTCTTATGTAAATTTAGAGTTTTTCTGTTTATTTTCCTTGAGTGAATTTTCAGCTTGTATATATGCAACTCTAACCACTAGGATCTGTAGACGTTTGGACTTACTACCATTCTTTTGTGAATTTAGAGTTTTTCTGTTTGTATCTTTCATGTAACTCATGTACTCCAAAGTCCTTATGTAACGTAACTGGTCCTTTTGTAAAGTGCTCTGACACCTTTGGGTAAAGTTCGCGCTATATAAAATCGCATTAAATGGGGGAGGAGCCAAGATGGCGACCGGGACGGCAGCGTAGACTCCCGGCTCCGTGAACCTCCGCATCCCGCACGGATATCCTGCACGAGATCCTTAACCTGTGCTACGCGGTCGTGTTTCTGAAGGAGAGAGGCACCCGACTGTGTGACTCCGAGGTTTCTGGCTGCGGTATCGCTGGAGAAATGTGCATTTGAACTTTGCGGCCTGTGCGGCCCTGGAGCCGGGACCTCGAGTGGACGCCGTGGCCGGGTGGCAGTTCAACAACAGCGGCCTGTTGTGACTGGGTGGAGTCGGTCCACCGGAGCGGTGCCAAACTCGGCCTACATTTCGTCGTGGTCGTCTCTACTGTCAAGCGTAGCGGACCGAGTGCATGCCCGGGGGTGCAATTCTCAGACCCTCCGGTGGCTGCCCCTGCCTTTGATGGTGAGCTGCCCGGCCGCCGCCCGTATCCTGCCCTGATCATTGCGGGCCGCCCCCGAATTTTTACGGGAGCTGGTCCGTAGTGGGGACGACTGTTGCCCGTGACCACGCAACGGATAACTTTTCGCCTGCCCCCGGAACCCGGTCACCAGCGACGTGGACATCGAGACGCTTGTCCCGGGGTCCCGGCCCCGGTGAGGGTCGGGCATACTTGGCGGCCATCTTGTTGCGATGAAGCCTACCATCCTGTCCGCTGGGCCGCAGCGGGATTGTGAGAGTGCGACTTTCGGGAGTGTGGCAGCGCGATCGCAGAGAGCTGTGCTGGGGTACGGCGACCTCCTCGAGGCCCTTGGTGCTCTTCACTCCTCCTTGATTCATGGTGTCGGGGTCTTGGGGAGTAAGCTTGACGGTGTGGCGTCGGCGTTGGGGCAGTGGCGGCCTGCCTGCCCGCACGTACACAGGGACTACCCACACTGCGCACAGGAGGACACTTTGGCGGCCACCCCTGAGGTTAGTGCACGGCTGGACGCTCCGGCCAGTATGCTACAGTGTGTTCGTCCAGCTGAGGACCTGATCTGCCCCGGAGGCATTAGACCTGAGTGGGATGTGGTAGCCTCGTCCCGTACGTGCCCTCCTGCGACCCAGAGACAACTCCAGCAACTATTGTCTGCTTTGGCTGCTTCTGCCTTCCTGGACCTGGAGTGCAGTGCATATCCTTGTGCAGCACTGGGAAGCCTGTTTCTCCACGCTGCGGACTGTGTTGATGCTCAGAGACTTCCACCCCACCTGTGTGCGTCGCTTCTCGGACGTTTTTGGACAATCCTCTACCTTGGAACATCGGATATGGTGCTGGGTCGAGGGGTAGGCATGGGCAGACTCCCAAAGAGTGGTCAGGGATGAGGCTGATCCTTCAGGGGTGGTCATCTAGTGGACGGGCGGGCTCAGGGGTTGCGTGCTCTCCTGGCATAGCTAACAGCATAATAGGTGCATAATGCTCCCCATTTTTCTTTGAGAAGATAGATTTTGTGCCGTTTATTGTTCACTTTGGGGGAAACTTACCGTGCGGGAGGGAGAAGCCGGGGGTATGTTTTGAAGGCCCTCCTCCAGTTTATTAATACTTTCTCTACCCCCCCCCCGTCTGGTGGGGTTCTTTTCTTACTTCTTTTTCCCTATTCTCCTATATTTCGGGTCTGGTTCCAGGGCGACAGGCACACTGCTGGGGGGGGGCCGTACTCATCTGCAGAGGTGCAGGGTGGGGGGTTGGGGGAGGGGATTCTTTAATCTCTTTTTCCATGGCCTCCTTTTTCTTCTCTGATTCTTTTTGTTTTTCTTTTCTGGGATCAGCGTGATACACCTCCTTTGCTATGACTCGTTGCCGCTCCGTGTGTACCACAATTTCCGGGGTGCTCTCCGGGAGTTCTGGCGTGGGACTGCAGGCGCAACTGCTTATGACATTTTTCCCCATCCTGATGTTCTTGTGTTTGCGCCATTGACCTAATGGATTGCTTTAAATCGCTTACGTTTATTACTCTGCATACCTGTACTTGCTGTTTGAAAATTGTCTGGCACCTGATCCTTCTGCCTTGTTTCATTATAAAATGAAAACCTTTTTCTCCTGGTGCCCTACCTACTTTGTTCACAGTATTAGCATTACGATTCTGCTCCCCGAAGTGCTGCCTGTGTTTACACTTGCCTTTTTTTGCTCTGATTGCTTAGCGGCCGGCCCCGGGGGGTTGTAGGCCCATACTTGTTCTTGATTGAACTGTCAATAAAGGTTTTCAAAAAAAAAAATCGCATTAAATAAATAAATAAAATACTGTGGGTGGGAGGTGAGGTGCGTGTGTTTGTTTTTCTTGTTTTAGCTACAGCCTTCCGAATACGGGTACGTGTGAGTCCATATTTACTTTTAGGCACGAAACTACAAATCCCCTAATTCAACATGGTCATTGCCTACCTTATCACGCATACATGGGGCCACGTGACAGCTCATTTTGGCAGCGGTGATTCAGGCGTTCATCTTTACTTTTCTGCTAAATTATGTAATAATATCAACGAATCAGCGCCAACAGATATTTCTGTGCACTACACAAGTTTATTATTCTAACTCTCGGAGTTGTGCACAAAGCAGTACGGAAAAAATAACAGCCCGTTTACATAGAACATACCTTGCAGCGCCGTCCCCACGCGCACAACGAGAAAGGGAGTCAACTAGCAGTCAGTTGTACATCGACCCCTCAGGAGAAGCCACTAACATGGAAGACGGGCAGCTCTCAAGGCCCCGTCCGCCACTGATCCAGGGCTCGCACGGAGCCGGAAGCCATACTGGAAAGGGAGCATTTCCAAGCTGCCTAACAAGCGTACACCAAGGAAGCGACGCATTAGCGTTGATACGGAGAAATGGCCCGGATAGTTTTTAATCTCCAAATAAAAATATTCAAAGCTTTTCTGCATACAATTTAGAGGTATGTCTATATGTTATTGTATGTAATTAAAATAATCGTGGTGTACAAAAATGTGGATTTCATCTTTTTTTTTAAGTGTACACTAGTAATTCTTTTCAGTTTAAATCTAACTTCTTATAGCAGTGAACGTAACCAGCGTCATGCAAACATGGCTTCTTTAATCACGTCAACGACTCAAAGTACAGATGTTTTTGGTGTGTGCTGGAATACCGCGGTCTTTGAAACGGGAAGGCAGACGTGTACGAACCAACCTGTACTTATTTCGTGAAGTTGTGGGTGCTCTTTTTTATTATACATTTTGAATACTCTACTTTCTCAAAAACAAAACAAGAACACATAAGTAATAACAGGATTGGGTGTCCTTTAATACCTCTTGCCTCAAAAAAACGGCAGTCAGGCGTGAAAGAGAATGATGCTATGAAGGTCAATGGGGATTGAATACTTTTGGAGGGGGGGGGCTCGGAGTCGACGCCACATCCTGTGATTCTGGGTAAATCACTTAATCTCTCCGTGCCTACCAAAAACAAGCATTGGCATAGCCAATAGGTCTCGCTTTTGGGACCTTATAAGTATTTAGTTATGCAGCACAATATCCTTGGTGCAACAACATCAACTGTTGCATGGCTAAACACTTACAAGGTCCTAAAGGCGATAGCTATTGGCTATGCCAATGCTTGTTCTTTTGAAAGCTGTTGCTGATCACATGAGTGAAGTGCTTCACTTCGCCACACATACATTTATGAATGAGTAAATTAATGATCTTCTACTTTTAAAGCATACTGTCACTCAAAACTGAGCATCTTGGGCAGTGATACTCAAAGTATGGCCCGGGGGCCGCATGCGGCCCTCCTGACCGTTATGTGTGGTCATCTAGTCAACAGCAGCACTGGGCTGCTGTTTATCAGACAGAGAACTAACATTAAAATATGCTACATAAACAGATTTTTATTTGGGTGATGTGTGAGTCTACTGCAGACATTTTGCAGAGAAATGTTGTGCTCATGTTGCATGCAGCACCCATTAAAAAAGTTTATTTTGATAAAAAACAGGACCTCACATATGAGGAATGGGAGGGTATCAAAGAGATAATTTGCAGGAATATTCCTGAACTGCTGCTGTGTTACAATATTGAAAACACGTCACTATTCACGAATATTAGATGTAAACACATTTAGAATTTGGAGGAGTGCGTCAGTGACCTGGCCAAAGAGGGCATGAAAGACCTGACATTGGATCATAAATTCAAAGCTGTCCTGAATAGGGGCCCCCAGAATACGTTTCGCCCAGGGCCCCTAGCATCCTTAAGATGTCCACAGGTGGTAACCTCTTTGAAAAGGTTTCGAATTTGTGCACCAGAAACGCAGTGGAATCCTTGCCTTGGTGCTGCATCTGTTCCATAGGTGGAGGGACGCCAGTGTGTTGCGCCCTGTGCAACCCCTTTGCGGCGGAATCACTGTGGTGATAATGAAACTGGTAAAGAGATTTGCAAAAGGCAAGCTTGCTTGGGTGCACTGCATGTTTGATTTCTTCTCTGCAACACATGCCTCTTCGCACAGCTTAGACTCTGCAACGGAGAAAAACCTTGAACACAGTGTCCAATGTTTCCAAAATGTGTTCAAATAGTTCACTTTATAGCACAATTGTCTACACATATTGTCCAAGAAGCCAACCCTTTCACTCTGAATTCTAAAGAGAGACTTGTGAAATATTCCTAAACTTTAAGCTTATGGTTCGGACCCCAGGGGCAATAGTGCTTCACAGCAACACATCTTGAAGGGGCCGATAAGACGAGATCTACATGGGCGGTCTGTCCAATGAAGTACAAATGCCACATAAGCGCCTCTCTGCCCACAAGTTAGCTTTATTGCTGAATGAGACGTTCCTGGTTTGGTTCTGGAAGCTAAACTGGTGCCTTATGCATTAACCCTGCAAAACAGCTCGGTGAGTGAAACACTTGCAGCTGACGTCTGCTAATAATCCCTACCAGCTCAACCCCTTCGATACTTACGAGGCCGATACAGATCGCACCAGCAAAGCCCTCAAATGCAGAAGGAAACCGCTGCTAAAGGAGGAGACAACAACCCCAGCCTCGCCCCAGGGGGAATCACTGTCCCTAGAGAGGCAAGAGCAGCAGTCTTCGCGTGGCGCTGAAAGCAGCATCGGCCACAGACTAGGATGTTCTCCGGGGTAGACAAGTAGTGCAGCCCTCGCCTGCTGTAGGAAATCACACCGTCCAGAGCAGACCATGGTTAGCGCCCTGACGTGCTCGAGTAAACAATAGCACCTAGAGCAGACTAAATACAGCCCCCTCCCACCGTCCCCTGCAAAAAGAAACAGCATCACACATGTCAGACAAGCGCAGCTCTCGCAGTTGGTGAAACTGCGCCACTGGAAGGAGGCCGCTCTGTAGCAAGCACACATGCGTGCTGAGACAGAGGCCTGCTACAGGCAGGATTACGAGCTGCACAGCACTGTGGGTATGTGATTTTTAATACACTGTGTGATTTTACCATTTCCACGTGACAAAATCGTCCCAGCACTGTGCAATTACGAGTAGAAACCCGCGGAATGGAGAATTACTCCGTGGGGCCCATTTCCCAGACAAAACAAGCCCGCGAGTGGTGCGCGCGCACTGTAAGGAATGCAGCTCCCATCGTGTCCGTCGCTGCACGCAAAAGTGAAACCTGATCCAGAACAGATGGCACCCTGCGCGCTCCCGAGACCCCCTAGGCCATGGGAGTGAAAGTTTTGAGGAGAGGCGGGACATGCACCTGTCTTTGGCCATTTGCGTGCTTTCAATTATTGAAAGCCACACGCAAAGGCCAATGGGATGTGTGGGAGGAGGCACACCCACACGGAGAAGGCTCTAGGAAGTCTGAAGTGATTCCAAGAGCCCTCTCCTAGAGAAGCGCTTACGCACTCCGCTCTAGGCGAGACCTAAAACAAGCATTGGCATAGCCAATAGGTCTCGCTTTTGGGACCTTCTAAGTATTTAGTTATGCAGCACAATATTCTTGGTGCAACAACAACTGTTGCATGGCTAAACACGTATAAGGTCCCAAAGGCGTGACCTATTGGCTATGCCAATGCTTGTTTGTTGTTAATTGCACCCTGCATGAGGTTGTAAGTCTAGCACACACTGCTACCTAGAACAGCACTTGTACGTCCGGAGAAAGAGAGATTGGGAAGATAAACAGGGAGGCGGTATCCGCTCCCACTGCAGCCCGGGCCACACTCAGAGGAAGGAAGCTGAAAGCGGTTGTAATTTCATCCTGAATCCTGAAAAACTTAACTTTTCTATCTTATATTAACCTAAAATACCTCTTAATAGCAACGTTTCTTTAAGTTTTCTTTCGCAGCTGTTTATTACTGATATGGCTTAGCACTTTGATGCACACTTGGGCCACGCCAATTCACATCCCCAAATGAACAAATAAATAGAGGCATGAAGGCTGAGAGGGGCTACAGAAAGCAAGAGATTGATACAAGATATATCTGAGAAAATAGAGAAAGTTCGAGAGAAGAGTGAGAGAAAATGGGAAATAGAACGAGTGAAAAAAACCTGAGAGATGCGAAGGGCGAATTGCAGGAGAGGTGAGGAAAAAAGAGCGCATCGAAAGAAGACAGATGAAGGGACAGAGATGGAGCGATAGATAAGAACACAGAATGGGTGCATAAATGAGTAGAGGGAAAGTAAGGAGAAGAAGATAGAAAGGAAAGAGAATAAAAGCAATGGAGTGTGACAAACCGGGAGCACGAAAGGGAAAAAGAGAGTGAGTGAAAGCGGAATATAGCCTTAGAAGAAGGAAATGGTTACCTTTATGTAGAACCATAGAAAGGAAGGCAGATTAAGGGGGGCGTCAAGGTGGGGAAGAGGGGGCGAGAAGAAAAGAAAAGAGAGCGGGGATCGCGGGTGATTGAAATAGATTAACGGATATCCCGAACTGAATGAGATGCCAAATATATCGGAAACGTTCGGCTTACTTCGGAGAAGTTCGCGCATTGGCTTCATATGGGTCCTCTGGGTTGCCGTCTCTTTCCGACATGTTGTCCGCACGACGTAGGGAACCGACTGGGGAAAGGAAAGGGCACCGGCAGAGATGGGTGAGTGTTGATAGGGTACCTGGGGCGCTTGTATGCATGGAGGAGTCGGGAGAGAAGCGGGAGGTAATACATTAGATAATAAAGATAATACATTCTGCGCTCATCTTACAGAGAAAAAAGCGTGTAGAAATAGTGTCGGAGCATAGAGTAACTCCTGCCACCTGAAAGTCAACAGATGTTTGGAGGCCCCATTGTTAATTGGGCGCCGCGAGTAAACAACATTAGAGACAGGCTGCCCGAGCGTAAAGAGTGACTCCAGGCACCTGTAGGCCACCAAAATAAAATGTGCGATGTGAAAGAATTCAGCAGCGGGAAAATCACGCTGGGAGAAACGCTTATAGACCAGACCCCAGAAAACCTATGCAGCAGCAGAGATTAGTTCACAATCATATGTGAGGGATCACACGCACAGACAGCAAAGGGATTGAATCAAAAAGAATGCACAGTGGGTTGCTAACGCGTCTTGCCTCTCTCGGCGCGGCTCTCTGAATGAAACGCGAGTGCCCGAGGGGGAGGCGGGTATTTAGGAGCTGCACGAGATGACAAGGCAGGCACTTAATTAGTAATGCACGATTAGCACCTGTGGGCTAATTAGCTGATCCGGGTGTACTGGAGCCCAGTGGCGGAGTAACCTATTACCCTCAATGCGTGGTGACTTGAGAAGCACCGATCACATTGGATATATTGATTTGTAGTCCAATTAGGGTTATGCCAAAGACAATCCACCTATTGCCCAAAAATGGTGGTTTTTAAAAGAAAAAATGAGACTGAATGTTAACAAGGCAAACAATTATTGGAATCTGTGTAATAACACGGTGGGAGTACGTTGGAGCCCCGAAGCAGTGAGTCTTTTTCAAAAACAATGCAATTGCTCAAATATTTAAGGTATTTTGAAACAAGCATTGGCCGCGAGACAAGATCTGTGGTGGGGGAGACGTGGGAGTTGTGTGCACGCGGGTGAGCAAAAGGGAGGAACAAAGCCCGGGAGTTGTGTGTGTGCGCGTGCTAAAAGAAAATTTTAAAAAAGCACGCGAGTGGCAAAGCTGGTGGCTGCGCGGGTGTTCGTGCGCGTAACCGCAAGCGCTAGGCTATCAAAAGCGTGTGGCAGCACTTTTAAAAGCCACTTACTAAATGTCTCGCAGAGCAGCGCATGCGGTGGCTCAGGCGAGACCTAAAAAGTAATCCTTTCATGAGCCAGGTGCTGGCCCAAAGTCCAACTCAAGTTTATATTGTGGACTGATAACATCAGGTCTACGTGCAAACAACTAAAAGTTTTCTCTAGCTGGGCCCTTTAAAAAATTCAAACTTCCCAACCCAGGCAGGGAGGGAAGTTAATCGGTCCCATGAAGAGGTATGCTACCAACTCCAGAGCAGTGCTTTAAATGGGCCAGTACTCACTGGTACTGGGTACCAGCACGTCTCAATTTGATCCCCATGGTGTGCTTACAGTGACCTCAAGCCCCATCTTAAACTTCGATTGTGATTGATACCGCAGATGTAATTTCTTCACAGCCAATCACACCTTTAGACTTCACAGACCTGAGAGTCTCCTTACCCTCTTTGCACTAGGTGGGCACAGCTTCACTGGCAGGTGTGGAGGTGAAAGGTGGGGGTAGCAAGTAGGTTTCCTAAGTCTATTTACATACATGCTCAGGATCGAGAAAATCACTTTCCAATATTATGGGAAAGGAAGGGCAGATAATTTGTCAGTCTACTGCAAAAATCTATATTCATCCAAGGATTTGGAATCCTGGTAGGGTAGCCTCAGCCTTTAATTTATCCGATTCAGATAAAAACCTTACCATCGAGATTGCTTGTAGTGAACTATAGCTCTCACTAGCACAACTACGAAACTAGAAGAACTTTGCAAAAAGTGCTACATTAAAAACGAGTGCGGTTTAATACGCTGGGTGGCTCAGATAATCTACATCGTGTAGATTGCGTTAACTAAAGAACATGATTTTTCTTAAGAATAAATCTATAAAATGCAAATAAAAATTGGCAGTGTCTAACTAATCACTGTGGTGTACGAGCTGCTCTGCACAGCATACACAGCATTTTGTATAAAATTAGATATTTTTAAGCCCTTTGATAAACAGATAGTTCCCAATATACACAGCCCATGTACTGTCCCATCCGATAGTGGCAGAATGCCAGGCAGCTGCAAGATTAGTCCAGCATTGAAGACCATTAAAGAGCGATAGTTATTATAAACCATAATTTACCAGCGTGGTGGTACTGGCAAACCGCACTCAAGAGTAGTAAAATCAGACTGCTAGATCTCTGCGTGGTGCCCTTTCAAAATCTACAGCAATTTTTGTAAATTTACAGAAACATTGTGCTGTAAAATGTAGCTTCTTGATCAAAGCTCACCAGCCACTGATGGACGTCAAGACAATGCACCTCACTTAATCTGGGGAGTACCGGCACTACTATTTTCCCATTCAAAGCACTGCCCCAGAGATCTACACGGTCCTGTCTTAAGACTTTCGTTTATCTGTGAGGATACAGTGTACGTGGAAGCTTAGGTGCCCCTCAATTAATCTTAAAAAACCGAGAATTCTACCACTATCTTGAAGAAGATGGATTATCAGCAAACTTGGAGAGAGGAGATAAACACTATGCCCCATGCCTGATCACACATGTCAGGAACGTACACTCAGTGTGATGCATAGGCAGCAGATTGGAAGCAATCACCCCAAGAACGAAACAACTGTTCTTTCCGTGAATAAGTGTAATTCCACCTAAAGTCTTCAATTATTAGAACAGACAGGCTCCCTTTGGTTTACCTATTTGAGTGAACACTAAACACGTTAAGGAGTCCTTTATTCTTTTGCAGGTCTTACACAAAGGGAGTACTTATGCAAGTACATTACCTGGGGATGGCAAATAGTTTGCTATATGACTTTTCTGTGGAATTTTATGAAATAGCAAAACTAAACTCAGAAGACTAGCACAAACAGCGGGGACAGGCCTAAAGATTGTTAACAGCAAATGCCTAACCAATATGCATTCTTGCAGAGCCTGGCAGGAGCTTTCTTACAAAGTCATTAGAAACGGTATTAAACAGAAACAAAATACATAAATACTTATCTCTCAAAGATACAACGAAATGGGTGAGGCAAACTTAATAAATAAAAAATTGTCCATTCCAGCTAATGTAGCAAGGGCAGACTTGTATCTGCTCTGCTCCCCACGTCCCGCAGGAGGGTACTGCCGAAGCTAAAAAGGCGAACAGCCATAGCACTCCAGGCGCTGCTGGCTCAAGTAAACTTCCACACCCGGAGCAAAACCAGTAGTGCAAATATGTCTAGAGCGCTTTTAAGACTAACCCAGAAATAAACACTGTGGAAATCAGCCATCACGTGGCTTGCTTGGCGTCTTTCAATGCAACAGCACCAGACTAGAGGAAACGGAGAGGGTGGAGGGGCATTTCCAGACACCAATACAAACATGTAATGGTTCCAAAAAAGTTCACAAGGTACACTGGCAGACTATGGCAAATAGTTACTGGAGTACAATGAAAAACGGAATAATCTACAAGGTCCACGAGACGGTAATGGCGTGAGTGTCAAGTCTAAAATGTACACTGGAAGCACCGCCGCATTTAGAAACCGCATTCACACAGACAGGAGAGTGACAACTCACCACCACCTTTTTTACCTGCCTCAGACATGCAGTGTTGCTTTACCTACAAACTGCATGGGATTAAAACGCTGCACCCCATAATAAAAGGATTGTACCCTAGCACTTGATTAGCAGTCTTTCCACACCAGGCCGAGTTACCATAGCAACAGGAAAGAAAGAAAATATACAGGAGGCCATGGCTACGTTTAAAATTCGCAGCATGTAAAAAAAGAAAAAGTTCACAACACACTGAAGCAGGCTCCCCATCTTGCTCCGAAGTGTCAAGTGTATTTACCTTGCTTTCAAGCACTACCACTATTCCCTGGATTCATTCGAATGGACTCTACAATGTATAGTTTATTAATTTATGATCACCCTCAAAGAATATCAATCACAAGAATTTTAATGAAACCGACATAGCACAAGATATATGTAGAATTCGAAATTTGCATAACAGGTCTGTCAAACTTGCTACATTGCTATCTCCTACGGGAGAAGAAACATCAGTTTGTCCCATTTAGACATGGGAGCATGGGATACATATCAACTAAAAGGCAATCATGGAGCTAGCGCGACTTAAGCCCAAGTAAAAAAGCCTCGGGACGATTACAGATAATATAATCATGAGGAAAGCTAGATACGAAATGATGTTTCTCATTACAGGACAACACTAACAAGTTGAATGCCAAGTAGTCTGTCGAAGTGAAGACCCGCCTGGAAGAGAGTAACGTATATGGCTATTAACCTTCATCAGAAAACTGCCATGCTAAAATACAGCACAGCTGTACAACTAGTCATGCTTCCCTGAGGCACGATGTGCAATTTCAGGTCAATGAATGCAAAATTCAGAATGGACGTTTAGGAGGTTAATTTCAAACTGCTTCACAGGGTAAGAAACTGAAGAAATTCTTTGTCATTCGGCAGCGAAAATGCTGAAGACGGAGCAGGGATCGGCCAGAGGGCCGCAGCGCTTAAAGGAACTAAACCAGCACAAAGAGCTGCAAGTCAACAAGCATTTGAGATGGAGAGAACCCCTTTTTAAAAGCACTGTTATTAAAGAACTGCTAGCGACACATGCAGCTCAGGTGGCCCAAATCAAGGGTGGTGGGTAGGACAGTTTAGCAGTACCATCTCAATATGATCAGCTATAGTGACGCCAGATTGGCGATAGGCTGTATTTTCAAAGCAAGGGCAGAGGATTTAGGTGAAAGTGTAAAAAGAGTATGTGTAGCATTGTATTAGTCATTAGTCTGTATTTCTTAATATAGGACTTTCGTAAAAAGCAACTAGGATTCTCTATTTTAATGCCTCTTGAATGACAACCCATGAACTAAAAACTGATGAAGATTAGAATGCATAGCACGACAAATATCATCTCTTTACCACAGAATCACCAAGGACCTACACATCAACAACCTTAAACAAGCATTGGCCGCGCGGCCGTAAAAGTAACGGCCGCGCGGCTGTGAAAGCGAAAGTAATAGCGATCGAAGCAAAAGTGATCGCGATCACAGGACGCACTGTGTGGTAAGCACGCGAGTGGTGCGCACGCAGGAGTGATTGGCGGCTGCGCCCGTGCACGCTAGCGTTAGGCCAGCGAGGTCTGGTAGCACTTTGGAAACCCGTATACTAAATGTCTCTCCGAGCAGCGCATGCGCTGGCTCAGGCGAGACCTAAAAATTAATGTGTCCTTGTGTAACGTAACTGGTGCTCATGTAAAGCGCTCCAATACTTTAAAGTTGAGTTCGCGCTATATAAAATCTGCAACCAAAAAAAATGATATTCAGGGCTTTAAGTGGGATGAAAAAACTGGTGGGTCTCTTAAAGGGGCGTGGTCAAAGTAATTAAGGGCGTGGCTTAAAACACCAAAGCTAATCATCTGTGCTTAGCATAGGGTGCCACCCGTCTTCCATTTTGCTGTTTCTATAGATGCATCCAAATATACAATACAGCAAGAAAAATTACACCTACTACAAGCCAGGACTATTGATTTTGCCAATGGTTGTTAGTTGCATAAGATAAATAAGCAACAACTATGGTTTCGTTGTATATATAATATTGAAACTGCTTCCATTCTGAAATGATGAGTGTGAAAGAACTATAACAAGTCTCTTAAAAGTTACCTCAAAGGCAATGAGCAGTGGTACTGCCGCAGAGTTAAGATTTATCTGTTCTCCGAATGTGAGGGCAACAAGGGAGAGCCCGATAGGGACTTGTCTCAGCACCTTCTTTTTAGAACTGCCGGTGCTCAGTACCTGCAAGACACGGCCCACTTAAAGCCCGAAGGTATTTGGTTTGTGGGGCGGATGAATAGAAGTAAAAAGCAGGTGACCCCCCAAATGTGCATGAGTAGACAGTCATGGATTTTTACTCCTGTAGGGGAACGTGTACAGGAGGAAGGGGGGGAGGGGAGTTGTTATTGTAACTTGTTTTACAGGGTATTTAGCTGGAGCTTCACAACATTTAAAATAAGAGCATGTTTGGCAGGAATATAGGAATAGTTAAAGTCCCAGGTTAAATGCATCAATAAGAATGGATGTTTTAGAGGGATGATTAATAACAAATTTTGACCCTATGTAGGAACCTAGATTGGGACGGGTCCTTTAAAGTGGGTTTTAAGACTGTCTTTGGTACTGTCTAATAATGGCCGGATTTAGCTCTGGTTGGAGCCTGGTGTGACAATCTTTTTTTGGCCCTGCTCCAATGACCTCCTCCACTGATTCCCTCACTACCACCCTCCAGCAGTGCCCCTCATTTCTCCATAGCCATTTCTCACATGTATCTCCTTTGTTTTTTAGTGCTACTCATACCAAGGTAGGAGTTCAGAGCACTTTACATCACACACACATTATACAGTGACAAGGAACCATACGCGTGTAAATCAGTGCATAGGGAACGTTACATAAGACACTGAAGACTACAAGGCATAGGAGTCACATGCCATCCATACTGGTAGACAGTATATTTTAAGAGAGCTTAGTCTGGAGAAGCACATACTCAGGATTTTAAACCGAACACAGTGGTTGGAACCGACTTCATTAATTAGAATGTATTTCCACCCAACACAAACCCTTTTTAGCAACATTAGGATAAAGAGAGACTGGGAAAAAAACATAACTTTCTAACCTACACCTTGCAGTTTGTATGCAGCTCATTGATATCAGCTCACAGCTCAGTGTGATATATTAAGATTTTATCTTATGAACTGCAAGTAACAAATGGATCTCTCGGAGGAAAGCATTAACCCAATGAACAAGCTATATAAAATACAGTTCTGTTAGCTACATGGTACACATTCTTTACAGCAGGCATATTAATTCTCTGCACTGCTTTATGATGACTTAAAACTGAATCTAGACAAAACTCCATCTTTCTCCAGCAGGTACATTAAGCACTAGAGTTATCTCCAGCAAATTGTTGCCTGAAAATTGCTGGACACACAAGGAACTCTGACACAGGCACTTTTAAACCCATGAGATATTTCAAATCATAGCTTTGCCGAGTTCAGCGCCTGGTGTGGTGGCACCAGTCGCACCGACCTAAAGGTGGCCCAATGTCTAGTCCTGGTGGCGAAAAGCAATGCACACTCGTATGCCATATAGGCTCAAAAGTAGCGGGGTAAGAAAGAAATACCTCCTTGTGAAAAAGTATTTGAATCCTGCTGAAATGTGATCGTGCCAGGGATATCCCAATGGCAATATTAACAGTAATGCAGAAAATCCCTGTCCATGGTTGACACTCAATGTTTAACACCGAAATGGTAAGTGGAACTTCACTCCCAGATGCCAAACTTGGAACTGTACCCTGTCACCCAACCAAATCAAAACTTTTATAGGATTTGTGAACAAGAATTTTCAGTTTTAATTAGGTTACGGAAGGTAGGATTATGCATTCTCTTTCCTACTTTAATTTAACAGCAGCCAAGTAAAACATCAGCCAATAGTAAAACACCAAATTCAAAACACAACAAAGAACTACATGGGCCCTGGTTCTTTAACAAACTACAAGTTCCGTCAACACAGCTAAGCAACAGTAGCATTACTGATAAAGGTATAAACAGTCTTAACGCTTCAAGCTCCACCTCTTTCTTGCTGTTTGGCCACCATCCATTGACCTTACACCCAATGGTGTGGAGGAACAAGGTTTAGAGGAGAGACATGCATGTAATGGATAAGGCTATCCAAAGATGCATACAAAAATCAATTTCTACCTTCCTGGGTCGCTTGACCCAACAACTCAAAACCTTTTTTCCTTGCTCCCAGTACTGGACCATCAACTGAGCACCCAAAATCCCCATCCTTCTCAGCCCAGTTATTTGATCCTCTACTGAAGGCTGTCAACCTCTCTCAAAACCAAGAAAGACAACTTCTAAGGTAGCTCAACTCAGAGATCGCTTGGGTTTACCCAGCTTCCAGTAGTGATTTAGTGGTGGTCCAAAGAAGTCAGAAGTTTAAGAACCGCTGCCAAAGAAATTTTGTAAACCTGGATAGATTACGGATTAATCTCCAACATTAAGTGGCCAGAAGATGGCCATCACTTTAGAAGGTGGGCGGTCAGTTGTATTGGACCTTCGCATGCACGTTCAGATTTTGCCTGGATTTTAGCATGTGTGGACACAGTCACTTTTGAATGCATACAAGAACTTCAACTAGAATTGTAGGAACATTCTTCTTACGGTCTGTTGTCAGCTCACATTCTAGTAGTCCCCATAGTACTGCTCAAAGCTCATTGTGATGTTCATGGATCATTTCAGGATATTTTGTGGATATTGTTGCTCAAATGTATAACGCCAACCACAGTATGTCATACATCATTAGGAAGTCCTCTGCCATTGGAGAGATGACAAAACTGAGGCACTTGTACCTCCTCCACCTGATGTAGGAGGAAAGCCTTGTTATGCTGCATCTGCAAACTGGTGTTTGTCCAAGAAAACGGTGGGGTACTGTACTGTCTTAATGTAGCTGTATCAGGCACACCCAGAGGCATTACAGCACAGTGAAGAAAAAGGTTTGAGCTCACTGAGCATAACCTTTAGCTTATATGTGAGTATAAATTGTATTATATGTAGCACTTTGTTACATCTGTGCCGAGAGCAGTACTGAGAGTTTACTAGAGACTACATGTATACAGAAGAAAAAAGAGCAGTCCACGTGCTGTCAGGCAGTATGATGTTGGACTCTGCATATGAATAATGTTTCGCAACAAATGTATTGCCTTATTTTTCATCACCCTCTTTGCCGTGTTACTACTACGTTTGCGCCGACCTGCTATAACTTCCACTGGAACCGGCCTCTGAGTATTATGTCTGTCTCTTTTATATTCCGTGATGCCACAAGAAGTTAGGTGCTTTGCTAATCACTTCAATGTTAATCTTAATCTCTGTTCAACAGCTCCAAGATTGGCAAGGACGATTTTTTTCATCGTTATGTTATTTCTAGGCCTGGGCAGAATTAGCGGAGTGTCACATAGACCAAAAAACTCCACCACGCTACGCGGAGTTCCGCAAGCAGTGGAGTGTGTTACGTGGCACTGCTCACATTGATTTTTAGCGCCGGGTGTTTGCCCCGCGCTATAAAATTAGCGTAAGCAGCACCATGCGCAGCGCAAGAGGGCGCTGCTTCTTTCTGCCGCTCGAGTAGGTGTTCTACTCGAGCAGCAGCTTCCTCAATGCGAGCGGAAGGTTTCCCAACAGGAGTGGTAGTGACCAGTCGCAACCACCCGCGTTCAGAAATCTCGCCGGGAAGTGGTCTGGAGTAAGATTTCCTTTGCTCGCCAACTTATCTTTGAGGAAAATTCCACTCTGCAGAGTTTTACGGAACTCCGCGCTCGACGCGGAGAGGGGAAAAACTCAAACTCCACGAGCAGAGCAGAATTTAAGGCCCTGCCTAGTTGTTTCCTCTGAATTTGAACACACTTAAGGAGACACCTGTAACCTTTCACACATACTGTTCTCTGAATGGTGGCTCCTTGGCTACTGTGAGAAGTTGCCTTTTCCTCAGGCAATCAAGAAGACTTAGCAGTCCCCAGCATCCAGTCCTTGACAGCTTTGGCTGTGCTACAGCTGACTAGCTGCCAGGGTCACTCAAATAGCTTAATTCAAAAGTTTGCGCCAATGAACGCAGGTTAGTGCTGCTATAGATAGATATTCTTGTGTGAGTTCTAGCATGGGTTGAAGCCACAGCTGAAGGCATTATTGTCCACCCATAACTTAGACTGATGCTCCAGTATAGAGCAAGCAGATAAAATACTGATCAAATTCTTTTTTATTTTTTTATTTAGTTCAAATGATTTTTATTGTGCCTTTTTATAAATTAAACAGGGTATAATACCTGAATGTTTGTAAAGGTATGGTCCAATGCTAGCAATAAAAATAGAAGAAACATTTACAAACAGACAGCAAATTATAATACAAAACAATATATAAAAACAATATATAAAATGAAATAATATAAATCAAACAATGGATGGCCTGAATGTCTGTGAATCGGTTAAGAAACGGATAGTTGTACAGACATAAGACGAGGTAGAGTAGAGTTAAGCAAGTGTGGAATAATACCCCAAGTATGATTTGTAGGAGGAGGAGCCTAGCGCGCAACCAAGATGGCCGCGTAGGTGCGAGGCTCCCGAGGACCTCCGCAACCTCCTACGACTATCCTGAATTTATCCTGTCTCGGATGAGGGGACTGTGTTGGTGAGCCTGAGCTGAGGTGGCACCCGTTTCCCGTTGTCAAATCGGACCTCGGACACCGGAGTGAGCACCGATTGAAGTCTGCGGCCTTCTCCTCGCCAGACCCCGGATTTGCGCTGAGGGGTGACCCAGTGACAAAGTGAACAACAGCGGCGGGCCGGGCCTGGCGAGTCGCGTACCCCGCACTTTCGCTTTCGCTTTCGCACCCCCTTGCCGTCTCTGCAGGGTTGGGTCGCGGGGCTCTTTGTGTTGGTGTGGCCTCGCTGGGAGACTCGGCCTGCCCGCCGGCTGTGACCCACCCCGCCGATCTGGGGTGGCCCCCCCCGGAGCTTGTGGCCCTGATTGCCTGCCCTTCACGACGTGGCTGGTGCAACCGGGGGACTGGTGGCCATGGCCACGAAACAAGATGGAGACCGGGCAAAGACCAAGTCGACCCGGCGTGGCACCACCCATCAGGCCAACAGTATGGACCGCTATACCCTCCAGAAGGGATCTCCCGGCGGACCGCACAAGTCCCCTGAGGGCCCTCCTGATGCCCCGGACCTGCCCACGGATCTGACTCTGCGGGATGTCATGGGCGCCATTGCCGAGATGAAGGCCTCGGTGGGCCAGCGGTTCGACACACTGGCACAGAAGATCGACTCGGTCCTCGTGGATGTTGGCCTGGTGAGGGCCGATCTTTCCAAGACCAACGACCGAGTTGATTCTTTGGCCCACACCGCATCGGGCCTTACTACTGAGGTGGCGGCACTACAAACAGAGGTGCGCCGGCTTAGTCAGGCGAGCGCGCTTATGGATCGGCGCCTGGAGGACTCCGAGAGTCGGGCCCGGAGGAACAACATCCGCATCATCGGGGTGCCCGAGGGACGGGAGGAAGCGGCGGCGGACCTATTTGTGGAGGACCTGATCGCTACCCATCTCCAGCCACGGGGGCTGAGTAAATTCTTCGCGGTGGAGCGGGCCCACAGGGTTCCCGGGGGAAGGCCGAAGGTCGGAGCCCCTCCGCGACCTCTCATTGCCCGGATTTTCAACTTTCGGGACAGAGACGCTATCCTGCAAGCCTCCAGACTGCATGGGCCGGTTAAGCCTGACAATATGGAGGTGAACTTTTACCCTGATTTCACCCCAGCGGTCCAGAAGCAGAGACTGAGCTTCCTAGGCGTCAAGCGCCGTCTTCGGGACCTGAACCTTAAATACGCTATGCTCTTCCCAGCCAAGCTGCGAGTGGAGGTAGAGGGTCGCACGCACTTTTTTGATCGTCCCGAAGCGGCCGGAGACTGGCTGGACACTCTGTCTGGGGATCGTGATCGAGGGGGCGGGGGGGGGGGGCGGCGTGGGGAGACGGCACACTGGATCGGGACTGAGGGGGTAATATTGGGCTTCACTCTGGGCAAAAATGATGCCACTTTCGATTAAGCGTCTGTCTGTATAATTTCCCCTCCTATGGAGGTTGTGTGGGGTCTACTGGGGGTTCTCCTTCCTCCTCTAGGGGGTTTAGCTAGTTTTACTATATATATGGGGCGACAGGCACACTGCACGTTGGGGGGGCTGTCCGGGCTCATGCAGGGGTGCAGGGAGGGGGGAGTTTTGTTGGGGCGGGTGGGCAGGGATGGGGTGGTGTTGTTCGTTTTTACCACAAGGCAAAAGTATCATTGTGTTAGCTCTATAGTGCTCTCGGGGGGACAAATGGTGGCTTCTGTCTATGATGGGGGGTAGGGACCTAACTCTGTTGTCCTGGAACGTGAATGGACTGGGGGACAGGATTAAACGTGGTGTGGTCCTGCAGTTCTTGAATCGAATCTCGCCCGATGTAGTTTTTCTGCAGGAGACACACCTCATTGGCAACTCCTTCTGCGCCATGAATCGGCGTGGCTATCGCCTAGTGGCCCATTCGGGCTTCACGTCTGGCTCAAGGGGTGTGGGCATCATGGTTAAGAACTCGCTCCCGTTGGAGATTGATGAGGTGCTCCATGACGACAGGGGACGTTACACGGTCTTGGTGGGAAGGATGGAGGGCAAAGTGGTCGTTTTTGTGTCAGTATACGTCCCGCCGGGGCTGCAGTCGACTACCTTTGCGGACCTGGGGCGCCTCCTCCTTGGCCTTCCGGGGGGGATTCTGGTGGTGGGGGGGGATTTCAATGCGGTGGTTTCCGGGACTGTGGATCGTCACCCCCCTAGGGACCTCCCCCGGGCCCAAGCGTGGCTATCTGGCCTATTGGACACTTTGGGATTGGTGGATTGCTGGCGTTTAAAACATCCCACGCAGCTACAGTATACCTTCCATTCGGGGGCCCATGGTAGTCTCTCACGACTAGATTATGTCCTGGTCCCGGCGGCCTATGTTGGGAGGGTGGGAGAGGTGCGCCATTTGGCACGGGGTATCTCGGACCATTCCCCGCTCCTGTTACACCTGGATCTTTTTCCGAGGGGTGAGGGTAGGGTGGTCCCGATCAATCCCTGGTACCTGCGCGACCCCACCATTCGCGCTGAATTGATTAAATCCCTCCAGCGCTATTTTGACGAGAATGTGGGGTCCGTGCCTTCGGCTGTCTCACTGTGGGAGGCATTCAAGACAGTACTACGAGGAGAGGCCCTGTCCCTTATTTCCCACACCCGGAGGCGCGAGCGGGAGGAGGTGACCCGGGTGGAAGCTGAGATAGCCGAGTTGGAGGGTAATCTAGAATGTGGGGTGACGGATGCCGTATTACATGTTCTCCAACTCAAGCAAGCGGCCTATAGGGCCCTCGTCACGGAGGCGGCCAGGGGCCTCAGTAGAGAGCAACAGGGGAGACTGTATGATGTGGGTGATAAGGCTGGTAAATTGATTGCGTGGCTGGACAAAAAGGAGAGAGCGAGTCGTGTAGTCCCACTGATTGAGAAAACGGACGGTGTGTGTGTTACTGAGCCGGAAGAAATTGTCTCCTGCTTCGCGGATTATTTCCGTGGGGTGTATTCCCCGGTGTCTTCCCGTTCTGAAGAGGATTCCCGTGCCCTGCTCAGGGATATCACGCTGCCTTCCCTTTCGGAGGAGGACAGAGTGTCGTTGGACGCCGCTCCAACCTCGACGAAATCGCCCTCGCCATACGTTCGGTCGCTTCCGGCAAGGCCATGGGTCCTAATGGTCTCCCCATCGAGTTGTACAAGTTGCGACCGGATACGCTGGCACCACATCTCCGATCGATGTTCCTGGAGGCTCACTCGGTGGGCTCCCTCCCGCTGGACCAGCGTCTGGCTACAATCGTGGTTATCCACAAGGAGGGGAGACCTCGGGACCGGGTTACATCCTATCGGCCCATTTCGCTACTGAACGCGGAGCCCAAAATTCTCGCCAAGGTCCTGGCCAATCGGCTGGTCGGCGTGGTGGGCGACCTGGTTCACCAGGATCAGTCCGGCTTTATTCCCCATCGTAACACGGCCCTTAACTTGCGGCGTTTGCATGGGGTGCTCGCACGTGTTCAGTACATACGGGAGCCGGCCATTTTGGCGTCCTTGGACGCCACCATGGCGTTTGACACGCTTGAATGGCCATACATCTGAGCGATGCTTGCGAAGTTTGGCTTTGGCGCAGGGTTCATCAGTTGGGTCAAATTGCTGTATTCGGGCCCATTGGCGCAGGTGGTGGTGAACGGTAGAGTATCGGCTCCGTTCGAGCTGGGCCGGGGCACGCGGCAGGGCTGCCCCTTATCGCCGCTCCTTTTTGCGCTTGCCTTGGAGCCCCTGGCGGAGTGGCTGCGGTGGCATCCTTCCATCCGTGGTCTCCGTTGGACCCCCGAGTATGAGGACCGCGTATCCCTATACGCTGATGACATCCTCTTGTACCTAGCTTCCCCACGTAAATCACTGATAGTACTGGTTGATGTTTTGCATTCATTTGGTCGTAACTCCGGCCTTGTCATCAACTGGGCTAAATCGTGCGTGTATGTTCTCTCTGGGGAGGCTCCTATTCTCCCGCGGGGCTGTCCGATCCAGATCGCCCCGCAGGGATTTCGGTACCTGGGTGTCTTCATTACTCTGGACCCGGAGGCCCGGTATGATCGGAACTTGCTTCCCCCCCTCCAGCGCCTGAAGGAAGATGTCACGCGCTGGCGGCGCTTGCCGCTTTCGCCGCTCGGCCGGGCGGCATTGTTTAAGATGATGTCTCTGCCGCGTTTCCTGTACGCTTTGCAGAATACTATGGACCTCGTCCCAGCCCGCTACTTCCGTGAGGTGGAGAGTTTGCAGCGCCGCCTGTTCTGGGACGGGAGGCCGCGTATCGCCCTGGCGAAGCTGACGCTCCCATGGTATGACGGAGGGATTGCCCTCCCGGATATCAAACGGTACTATTGGGCCTCCCAGCTGGCTGCGATTAATCACGGCCTGTATGGGCCCGCCTTAAACCCGGCATTCGAAATGGATAAGATGCTACTCCCGGGTGGGGACTATAATCGAGCGCTCTACTCCAGCGCGCCCGACGCTCAGCTGACCGGCCCCACGCGTGTCATGGTGCGAGTGTGGCACGCGGCTAATGTGGCGATTGGGTGGAAGGACCGTCTGACCCGGGCATCACCACTATACGCGTCCGAGCAGTTGGGCTCCCTGTGGACCTCGAAGGGCTTCGAGAAGTGGGACATGATAGGCATCAGCAAAGTGGGGGATCTCTGGACGAGGGGAGGATTTAAAACGTTCGAGATGCTGCAGACGGAATTCCAGTTGCATGACAGGGAGTACTTTCGGTATTTGCAGATCCGTCATGCACTGGGCTCCGTCTTCCCGGACGTTGCATCCATCCCGGAGTATTCCCCCCTGGAGGATAGAGTGCTGGATGGACACGTTCCGGACAGCACGATCTCACTGATCTACAAAAAACTGATCAATGACCGCTCGGGATTGCTGACTGCCCTTCGTGAGGCTTGGGTTGCCGATGGACTGGAGCTGGACGACGAGGACTGGACCTCTGCGGTGGCCTCCCCGAAAGAGGTGGCCATACCGGCCCGCCTTCGCTTCGTCCAGCTCAAGATACTCCACAGAGTCTACATGACGGGGCCAAGGCTCCTGCGTATGGGCTATGCTGTGGACGGGTTGTGTAAGCGTGGGTGTGGCGCTTTGGGGACCTTTCTGCATATATTGTGGGAATGCCCGGAGGTGGAGCGATTCTGGCGTGGTGTGCATGAGGTCCTGCGTGTGGTTACGCATGTGGTGCTGCTACCCGAAGCGAGGAGATGCCGGTTGAATGTGTGGGAACCTACCGACTACTCGGCGCCACAGACGTGGTGGGTGACTCTGGGATATATGGTGGCCAAGCACGATATTGCTCAACTGTGGGGATCCCAGAGGTCCCCGACTGTCTCGGCCTGGAAGGAACATATGGATTGGTGCATGTTTCGGGAAAAGGTGGTGTATGTGGCGAGAGGTAAGCCTGGGACATGGGTGAAAGTATGGGGACCCTGGAACGCCTACCACGGGGGAATCTGTGCTCCGCCGTTATTGCCCGATCCGTCGCCTGCCCCATCCCCTTAGCCGACCCATCTTCCTTGTTCCGGGCATTGAGTTTACCCAGCCCTAGTCCTGATCTCTTCCCCTTCTTGATACTCCTATGGACTGGTAGGGTCCCCCTCTCAGGGGAGCACATGCTGCTATTTCTGATTGTGGATTGCCTTGTGGGTTTGTTTTTCTGGTTGTTCTTTCAGTTTAAAATGAAACCGTACAGTGGGGTCCGGATGGTGTGGCTATCAACGCTGCTAACTCCTGTGCATCTTCCTCAGCTGCAACACACGCTCTACAATGTGTATCATATGCTCCTTTTGTCTGCTAGCGGCCGGCCGGAAGGTTGTAGGCCCATCTTTGTATATTTTTTCAGTTTTGTAATAAACGGTTTCAAAAAAAAAAAAAAAAAAAAAAAAGTATGATTTGTATATAAACATATGTGTGATCTGGCGTAAGCAGAATTAAAGAGAGAAAGGACAACTTATGAGATTCAGTGATTGTAAGAGTCATACTGTGAGTAAGGGAGAATCAGTTAAGTGACTAACAGATGTCATGGTGGTTTATTTGAGGCGAAATAGTTATCTAGTTTGTCCCAGATATGTCTAGTCAGCGATTTCCAAGGAGACTGTTGGAGGGCGATGTTGTCTGCTCCTCTAACATGGATGATCCAATTAATCCAACCATTGAAGGAGGCTTTGTGTGTGTCCTTCCAGTTATTTAGGACAATTCTTATTGCAGAGGTGAGTAGGAGATCCAGTAGCCTTTATCTGCTTGGTTTCTATTTCAGTGCTAAGGAAACCTGCAATTAGGGAAGAGAATTATCTTTTTAGTTGGCACTCTAAAAGATTAGATAAGAACGTGAAAACCTTATCCCAGAACTTTGTCAAGGTCTTGCAGTGGAGAATAAGATGGGCTAGGTCACCTATTTCTTCCTTGCGATTCCAACAGGTTGGGTCTGAACGGAGATGTTGTGAGTGTAAACGTGTCGGTGTCCAGTAAGCTTTATGAATGAGCCATAATTATGTTTGAGATAAGACAGGGGAGATTTTACTGTGGGTAGTTGATTTGAAAATTTGGGTCCACTGTGATTCAGACAGAGGGCTAGTAGAGGGTCGTTCCCAGAATGTGATCATATTTTTGTTTAAGGACGAGGATTTTGGCTGTAGAAGTTTATACATATGGGAGACTTGGTGTTCTAACTTGTTGATATTAGTGATGAAGCTTGGTAGCGATGGAGAGGAATTATGTATTTTTGATTTTGATAAGGCCATTTTGATTTTAAGCAAGTTATAGAATACTATCTTATCAAAACTGTATTTGTTTTGGATTTCCGTGAAAGATAAGGGCTACGAAGAGTGTTCAAGTTGATGAGGAAAGAAGATACCCTTGTTTATCCAGGGCTCAAAATGTAAAGGTTTGCCTTTGTATTTATTATAACAGTTGTTCCATAATGATTCCAAGTTTGAGAGTCTGATGCTTGAGTTGAGATTCTTGTCAAGTTGTGATTTTTGTGTGTTTTTGAATATAGACTTAGATATAGTTAGTTTTATAGAGTTGGAAGTCAGTAAGGTAAGGGGGTTTACATTATCTAATATAGCCTTTTCTACTACTAACCAAACTGAAACGTAATTGCTGGGAGTAGAGAACCAGTATGAACCCTGTTTCGCTAAGAATGCAGTTTGGTATGATTTAAAATCGACCAGGTTAACGCCCCCCAGAGCTCTATCTAGTCTGAGCTTTTTGGGGGCAATTGTAGCTTTTTTACCAAGCCAGATGAACTTAGAAATGAGATTGTCTAGTTTGTGGTGAAAATCCTCTGATAGAACAAGGGGTAACATGTTGATGAGGTAGTTGACTAGCCGGGAGATCATCATCTTTATCGTTTTGATTCTGCCCCAAAATCTAATTTCAACAAAGATAAAATAAAAATAAAAAATTTCAACAAAGAATTTTACTTCTGAAAAACAGAGTACAGCCCCTAATGCCTTTTGCTCTGCCAGACTAGCATGTTCTCCGTTATTTCTGAAGTGACTAAAGGATTGCTCCATAACAGTAGAACCTCATGATTCAGAGGACATTTCAGCACTTTAGCTATGGCACCATAAATTCTTGTATTACTATATATTATTCGGTTTCTTGTCTTTTTGAAATATTTTGGGTGTCCAAACCTAAATCTAAATTATATCCCTTCAAGCTAACTTGCCCCACTGTAACATCTAAGACAATAATATCCATATTCATATCCAATTGAGATCAATTAATCTGTGCAGGTATCCTAGTGAAACAGCTATTTAGTATTTCTCCATCTCTGTGTTAGGTGTGTTGTGACTTCTGCTAATGGAAGGTTGGAACTGTCTGCCACCTTCCAGAAGCATGAGTGTGTCAGCCAAGAATACTGGGCTTAGGGTGGGTCTAACTAAGGCAGTTGGAGCTTGGAGCTGCTGGAAATTGGAGACTTTCGGAGCTGGAATTAAATCTTCGTTATACCTGGAAAAGTGTCTACCTTTCTGAAGGACCATAACACTGGCGACTAGCTGCCTGTGAGAAGACAGGCATTTTTCATCAACCTCCTCTTTTCTCTGGGACCCACGACAAAGTTCACTAGAAGAGCCAATATTTAACCATCTACAGCTGTTCACAAAAAATGGTTTGCGCCACAGAGAAAAGCTGATCGTGAGTTTGGGCATTTCTCTTGCTCTAGAGGGGGGTCCATGCTGCTGACTCTAGCTGCATACTTTTGGGAGTACAGGCAGTGAACTTTAGGTGTTTAGAGCTACTATAACAGTGCATGAGAAACTTTGCAGTGTAATGCTGTCACTAGAAGAATATGCCAGTGACCCCCCAACATACCGCTCTCTGGACGCCAGGCACGGACATGTCACGCTACACGACGCTTAGAGTGCACCCACCATTTTGCTTTGGGAATATAGTGCGCCTTACATACATCGATTTTCACTTGATCCTTGAAACCTGATACGGCGGCAGTAGCAAAACATCGGTGCACAAGACAACGATAAGTCTATATACAACACAGCTCCACTGAGGCTTGAACCTAGGGTTATTAACCTAATTTCTCCTCATTTGGTGGCCTCACTGTAAGAAATAATTTCAGGACAGTTCAGCTAGAATTTTCCTTCTTGCTCACCTTTCGATTGCGCATTCGCTCAATCATACGCTCATTGTTATCTTTCACAATCTCAGCAACAGGATTGTCAACTATAACTGTTCCACTATCGTGCAGTTCTCACACCCAAGTGTGTGTTAACTCTCCATACCCTCAACAATGTCAATTGCCTCCCTGGATGTTTTGCTAATAATTGTTCTTTAACCTTTGTGCTATTCGTGCATCATATGATCAGCAAGCCTACTAAAATATTAAAGCCATGAGTGCATGTGGTGTTTTCAAACAAGCCACATAGTTTCCAATACTCTCAATTTTTCCTTGGGTTATTAAAAAAATTGTCATACATTACGGCCTTCTGATCTGCGGTTATGTAGAAGAATGTCTTGCTTCCTGGCAGCCAAATATTTCTCCCTTCAATCAGTAAAAAGACAAATCAAAACCGTTATTCCACTGCTTCCAAGAGAGCAATGGTTCTCCCCTCTCCAATAGGAAACCAGGAGGTTGGGGCATGCTAGCTGCAGCCATGCTCTGTTAGGGAAGTCCAAGTGGGATTCTAGAAATCTGGTGAAGGTCGGTAAATTAGATTATATATGCAAGGTGTTAAGGCTCTGTTTCCAAGTACTTTATAAGTTGCATGCAGTTTCCATCTCACTGATGTTTTTGCTCACACGCCAGAGCAAATTGTCTAATAGTAATAGAGAATTTGGAGATTAAAAACTGAAATGCAATCGATGTGGTAATCCTGGCCACTCCTCAAACAGCACAAACTGTTATGCCAGGAATTCGATAGGAAATGTGGAAAAAAGGACCACTAAGCTCATGCTTGTAAGAGTGATTCTACAGTGCAGGAGCTGTTACAGAGAACATGAACAAGATGGTTTTCAATGTGAAACCTAGAGTAGGTGAGGTGGATGTTGGGCCGATCACTATGCCTGAATGCAACAATCTGTGTGTCGTTTAAAGGATTTCGTACGCAGAATTATTCTGAAGAACAGTGCTGGCCCGTGTATCCACAAAGTCAGAAGAGTTCCTAGTTTTATGTGAGAACCCCTCACAAGCAGATTCACAGACTATCAAGGGAGGGAACGATGGAAGAAACTGAGTCCTTAGAATATCTTGCACCCAAGGATGGGGGCAGGTAAATAAGAATATGCGTCAACCTCAGGTATCTCAACAAACACATAAGAGGAGATCGTCAACTACTGCCCAACATTTCTGAGGTATGTCTGTACTTGGTAGTGACAAAGTGTTCAGTGTCATGGATCTCACCTCTGCCTATCACCAGATTTAGCAGCATGAATATTCCAGACAACTTATGTCCTTTGTTAAGCCGATGAGGGCCTACTGTTTTATAAGAATGCCTTTTGGGTTGGCATCAGCAGTGGCATGTTTCCAAAGGATAATGAAGAAAGTGCTAGGTGAAATTCCTCTTTTTGTTTTTTTATTTCAAGTTGGCATTTTAATTTTCGTTAGAGATAAGGAAAAACAGGACAGCACTTGGAAATCAGTTCTAGTTAGGCTGATCTTACACTTAAGAAGGAAAAGTGCAAATTCTGTGTTACTGCAGTCTCATACCTTGGTCACACTAGATATGGGGAGGGCATCAAACTTAAGTTAGAACTGGTTGAATCCATTATGAAAGCATCGCAACACAAAGACCAACTCAGATCCTTCCTTGAATTACCAGAATTCTACTCCAAATGTATTGCTAATTTCTCAAAAGTGGCACAATCTATGATAGCAATCCTTAAGAAAGGAGTCAAACGTGTCTAGACAGATGAGTGTAATGCTGATTTTGAATTATTAGCAACATGCCCTTTTTAAACCATTTCAATGTGTTTAGAACAGTAGTAAATCAGGATGCAAGCCTTAGAGGACTTGGTGCTGTTCTTTCACAGGTGGCAGATGGCGAAGAAAGAGTTGCAGCCTTTGCTTCGCACTCTCTTAAAGGGTCTGAAGAACGTTACTCTGTCATTGAAGGAGAGGCCTTGGCTTGTGCATAGGCAATTAAACACTAAGTTTAATTTATCGGAATTGCTTTTTTATTGCCATGACTGACTGACTTCTAATCTAGATATTCTCAAACATCAAGGATGATTAGGTCACTCCCAGGATAAAGACGTGGGTGGATAGGATGAGTGAATTTAATTTCCAACTGGAGCATCTCCTTGATGTCAAAAACAAGGCAGAGTATTGCCTGTCTTGATTGCCCGTTGAGGAGGGAGGAGGATGTACCTGACCTATGTCCAGTCAGCTGAGTATGTGAGAGTGGCATCGGTGAGGATAAGTTGGTATAGAGAAGAACCTTTCAGAGGGGCGAGAGTGGTTCCCCAGATAGATCTGAGAGAGAAATTGACCAACCTGGCACACAAAGGCCACCCTGAAAGGAAAATTACCAAGGCTAGGGTAAAAGAGTTCTATTGGTTGTCGGAGTTAGACCAACAGGTAGAGGAAGTCGTGGAGGATTGTAGTCTGTGTGTAAGGCTTGACAGCATTTAAAGTTCCACTGTTCCCAGTTGAGGTCCCCGATGAACCCTGGAAGAAATTGGGTTTTGACTTCATGATTCCCTTACAGTTGTATCCTCTTAGTGAACGTTATATGATTTTGCTTGTGGATTTTATGTCAATATGGGTGGAAACAAAGTGTGTAGGTTCACTTGACACAAAAGTAGTGATAAATCTACCTAAGGAGGAATTTCCCAGAGAGGGACTACCCAATCACCTTGTCAAAGACAATGGGATTAAATTTACCTCTCAAGAGATGCTGAAGTTCCTGTAGAGGAGACAGTGTTGTACTCACCCCAGGGAAACAGTTTTGCTGAATGCATAAATTGAATGATTAAATCTTGTGTTAAGGGGACACTTGATGCCTGGGTACCCTTAATTGATGTACTTCCTAAATTGTGGTGAGTGGATCATAATAGTCCTAACTGTGTAACTTCCAAATCCCTGTTTTTATGTATGAGGGGAAGACAAACAGAATAATAGGACTATTTGGTGCAAAGATTACATAACATCTCAAAATGTTATGGTAGCACATTTATATATGCTGTAGTGCTCATTTAACTTATTCATTAAATTATCCAGTATTGGATCTTTCATAGATTCACATGCTTGAATCTTACCCGAAGTTGGAGTCCCACAGTACCAAAATAAAGCAGTATGTATCACGATCATAGGCTATAATGGCAATGAAAAAGTCACTTTAATAGCTTGTCCTTCTTTAAAAAAGGGACTAACATAAACTACGCAACAGCACCCTAAAGAACACTCCCAACAGAGGCAGAGTCCCTCAGATTTCTTACTGCACGCCGTGTGCAGGGAGTCTCTCTGGGCTCTGCTCAGTTATCTACCTTTGGTATAGTAAAACTTTATTATTATTATTACTACTATGCCTTAAAATGCCTATTATGGATTCTGAAGCTGCTCTGAAGAGGACAGTGACTCTTCTTTGACCGCTTCAAAAAGTCAGATAAATTGAGCACAGCAACCAAAGTGTTCCCTGGAGATCCTTCGAAAAGACCCATCCCGGGTCTATAAAGGACAGTTCTTAAAAGGGGAAACAGAAATAATTCTCCTCAAGAACGTACATATTTGAGCTTATAACTCCTGCTCTAGCACCTGGAGTTCACTCTCCTATGTCCTCATCAAGTCCGTTGATTCAAAGCATTCTCTTTGCATTGGCTGCCTAATCCACAACCACCTTATCCTCGACAGTTCCGTGGTCAACGATGGTGTTTGTTACTGTGACGTCCGCGGTATAGCCTGCGACGTTGAAGGCGCTGCTTACACCTTTTCGACAGCACCTATCCCATCAACAAGGGCTTTGTCGACAGGGCTTCTGCATTTGGTGTCATGGTGTGAGGGTTCAAGCCCCAGCAGTGGTGACAAGGCCATCCTTATTCATCTCTGTCGACTGCGGCCCCTCAGCACTGCAGCGTCTGTGGCCACCTTGTCACAGTTGGTGGCCTCCTCATCTCTGCCGTAGGCAGTCGTGAGGAATATAGCTCCTTACAACGCATGCAATTTGATCACATGCCATTACAACACGGTTGTTAGTACGCAATACCATTACATCGCAAGTCATTACGACGACTTGCAGTAGGGGGCACGCTGGACTTAGGAATAGTATTTTTTACTATTCCTACTCCAGTTTGCGCAACAGCAGAGAAGGTGTTGGATTTTAAATCCAATACCCGTACGTCCCCTACAGCAAGTCGTTGTAATGACTTGCAATGTATTGGCATTGCGTTGTGGAGACAGCGTTGTAAATGCTGTATCCGTCGTGAGCAGTGTTTTCGGCAGCATCAGTGGCGTCCGCAGTTGTGGTCGTCGGTGGACTTTGTGGCGATGCCAGCGGTGGTAGTGGTCATCAACTGCATGAGTCAACGGTGGTGTCGTCGACAGCGCTCATCAGCGATACCCTCAAAAATATTCAATAAATGATACAGCGGCACTTATGGTCTAGGAATTTGTTTAGCAAGAGGTTAAAGCAGATGTTCTTTTTTTTTTTTTGGCATATGGTTTGATTCCATGGATCATGAACTCCTTTTAAGGGGTTCTAAGGCCACCTATACAAATTTCCCTTAAAAAAACAGTGCTTATTTGAGCCGCTGGTTTCCTGGTATCTATTTGCAGATACTGGCACTATAGTAGTCTACAACATGGTAGCATTGTTAGCCTAATTTAGATATGAGCACCATAACAGTTATTTCATTTATTAATTCACTGCAACACCCAAACCATTCTTATAGCTTTGGATCCTTGGAATGGCCCTAATTTTCAGCGTTGTAGGAGTGTAATGATTAATGGTTGAGTTGTGTTGACATTGTCACTGGCAACGCTCATAATGGCATAGTTTGTTGCAAACTGCAGTGACCTCCTGAGGAAGGTCCTGGTACTTATTTAATTACAGATTAAACACTGTATAGAACGATTGTATGTAAAGGACCCTTTGATACAACCCATGGTCCCTCTCGATTAAAGATGTTTTTCCCACTGATATATATAATTATTTTGTCACTCTATATATACATATATATATATATATATATATATATATACATATATATATATATATTATATATATATATATATATATATATATAGAGAGAGAGAGAGAGAGAGAGAGAGAGAGAGAAAATAATTGCATTAGGAACAAAAACTCTATATCATGTTATCTAATATGTATAGTTTCTCTACAGCAATCCTATACCCACGGGCGTGTTGGCGCTAGCTGGGCTATAATCAATAGAACCAGTTCGGAAGCTACTTAATAGAAGGCAACCAGGTTTTCACAAATATCCTAAGTGCCAAAGGGATGGTGCTCTAGCCTTTACAAGGACATCCGCTACCATTATCTTTTTTTTCCCAAAGTCCGTTAGTATGCTTCACAACTATCAGAGAAGTTTCAGCAGTTGTTTCCCCACCCAAGATCCCATCACTCTGAACCTTTGGATTCATGCCTCCATCTGGGATTACAAAGTCTCCAGAGACGACCCTACTTCAGCATTAAAAAAAAAAGTCTTCAATTTTTTAATTGATCCATATTACACGGAATGGTATTGAAACTATATATGACAATCTCAATAACACCTTCGTGGACTAAACTGCTGAGAGTTCCAAACTGCCACTTGCTGTCATGGGTCAGGTTGTTTCTTAGATAACTTCTAACACCATACGGGGAATTAGGCGTATGCTTTCCCATACTAGAATATAAAAGGTGAGAGGGTGTAAAAATAACCGAGAACCCAGCCACAGGGGCATGTTACTGCTGCAAATAGATAATACAGTAGACACCAGTAAATTCACCGGCCTCTTTATTGGGTCACGTTAGGGCATCTACTTATCCAAACGAGATCCTAGGTTCTCCCCAACCTCACCTATTACATCCCGCTGTCCTGCTTCTCCTACTAAATTCTGTCACTATCACTGACAAATATGGTCTAACCTAGGGGTACGTACTAATCTTGTGCCTCAGATCAACAGTCGGACAGGATTCCGTCAGCTGGCAGGCTCACCAGTCGTCACGACAGGTTAAAAAAAACACATATTTTAATCCTCATTTGTAATCCAGGATTCTGGGCATAGATTTCCCAAACTCTATTCGGCACTAAGACACAGCCACATACCTTGACAACTTTTACGCCAAAGGTTGCTTTTTCCATGGGCATGTCCTTGCTCATTCCCAGAGATTAGATTAAAGTATCTGCGACCCTTACAGTTCCTCCACTTTCAGTCGCAATACAAATCTTACTACCGATAATAAAATTGCCAACCATGAGATCGGGAGACAGCTCGCAAATAGTTCGTCAGTCAGCCTCCACTTACCTCCTATCCCCACTCTTCCAGTGTATACGGACATCTCCTACTACCTTCCCCATTGGGGAATGTAGGAACCTGGGGTCACCAGGCCCTAAGGGCGGTAACGTGGCGCGAGCCGGTCGGGCAACCAGAGGGCTATGTGTTAAGCAACCATACACCACACGCTTCTCATGGACTAGAGTCACACACAATAAGGGACGCCACACCGTTTAAATTATGCAAATACTTCAAGTTTATCCAAGTATAGCTGGTCAGTTGCAGTTCAGGAAATAACAAGGTAATACATGAATCATAATACCATCGTTCAGTACATGCGACACTCTGGGTGATATCTATGCAGTACCTAACCTCGTTCATGTACCCACGCCCGCGGGTTAAATGCGGGAGATTCTAGCGCTGTGCGCGCTTATGTAAAGTCTTTCCCTGAACAGGCCGTCTAACACAGCGCACTACTTGTAAGGGGGAACATTGGGGTCATCAACATGGCGCCCGTCGAACTGAGCGCTCCTCGTGACCACTGGCCCCTAGTACTGTGAAGCAAGGCATATAAAACACAGCGCTACGCGCAATCAGTTGCATATGGAAACGTTCGCGTAGAACAGTTATCACAACGCGTTACTCGTAATCAGTTGCATATCATTACCTTCGAGCAGAGCATATAACACAGTGCGCTACTCGCGTTCCTGGGCAGGTAATTAATTTCGAGCAGAGCATATAACACAGTGCGCTACTCGCATTCCTTGGCAGGTAATTAATTTCGAGCAGAGCATATAACACAGTGCGCTACTCGCATTCCTTGGCATGTAATTTACTTTCGAGCAGAGCATATAACACAGTGCGCTACTCGCATTCCTTGGCATGTAATTTACTTTCGAGCAGAGCATATAACACAGTGCGCTACTCGCATTCCTTGGCATGTAATCTACTTTCTAGCAGAGCATATAACACAGTGGGTTACTCGCAGTCCCGGTCTCTCCGGCTGGGGAAGCAGGGTCGGTGGCGTGAAGCGCCACACGAGGGTAATGTCAGTCAGTTCTTTGGGCGGCTTCCAGCGGGGAGGGTGACCGGACTTGAGGAGCGGGTCCCTATGCTCCGGTGCAGTTCACAGAGCACCGCGCTCAGTATTACCAAAGGGGGGACACGGACAGGATCCCTCGGCGGGGTCTCTCCGTCGCGCAGGCAGGGGAGGGGACTCCCACGGAGGGGACAACCCGGGCCAAGTGCGGTGTGGTTTCCAGGCCAGCAGGGGGCGCACCAGGGGGGATCTCGGCCTCCGGGCTTACCTCCGTCTCGGCGTCAGCAGGCGTCCGTCCTCACGACGTTGGGGGAACTCGGCCCCGACCTTGCGCACCTCCTCACACGGCTGCGACGGCAGCGCCGGGGCCCCGGGCTTCGCCTGGGCCTCGCGACACAGCAGGGCACTCCTCGAGGCCTCCAGGCCGCGGCGGTGAGCGCGCTGGCTTCGTCGTCGCAGGGGGGGGGCTCAAATTAAGGATGGGGTAAAGTGCTCAGTGGAGCACGCTGCCGGGGGTCCCAGACCAGGGCAGGGAGCGCGGGGGTCACAGCGCTAGTACCTGGTCGATCCCCGGTGGCTTGGCAATCGGTTTAGCAATTAGTTCAATAGGTTAGCTTGGACACGCAGTCTCAGCTCTGGCATTCAAGGCTTACAGCTCGCTCTTGTCATGCAGTCTCAGTTCTTAAAGTTAGGTTTCAGTTCTCAGTTGACAGATGAAGTCTTTTGGCGCAGATGTATCTGGCGCCCTTAAGGGGTTCTGTTACAGGGGTAGGGATGGAGAGGGCGACTAGGTCCTTCCTAGTCAGGCTGGCAGAGAGTCTCTGGGTCCTCCTACTACTGGGCAAGATCAGTGGGATTCACAGGGCACCTCACTCACTTAAGAGGCAGTATCTAAATCCTGTCACTCTCAGAGGCATAAGTCCCTGGCTAGGCCCTACCGCCTACACTCCTGGTGGATTCTTCCAGCTCTGCTTCACCCCAATGGCCAACTCACCACAAAAGCTTCCCTCCCACTCTTAAGTAGCCCTAGGTCAGGTGACCTCTAGCCAAGGCGGCAAAAGTAAAACCCCACCTCCCTTCTAGAAGGTTCCAGCTTCTTCCAGGAGCTTCCCCACTCTAACAATGGGACAAAAAGGCGGGCTGGTATCGCAACATTGTTGTGGGCCCCAGCCAGCTCCTGGCAGCTAGGGTGCTACTATGAAAAACGACCACCCTGCAGTAGCAGGGGTCTGTGGCAGCCATCTTGGGCGAAGTAAGCACCTGCACCTTAACATTACAAAAACGAAAAAAATGAGGGAAAAAGGGCCAAGTCCAACAGGGAACATAACTTCACTCACAGGGGTATAAGGTTAATCATCAATGCCCCCCCCCCCCCCATTGTTTTCAATCATTGAACCGAAACTGAGAATGGGGCCCATCCACGCCCCTTAGATAGGTCCTATCTCTGTCTCATTCTTTATTTTCTAAGCAGTACACGCTATGCAAGATATCTGTACTTACAGGACGTGAAACCCACATTCCCTCACGTTCCAAACACTGCAAGTATCTTACATTCTCTGGCATAACACACCAATTCCGATTCCACCTATTCGTCCTCGCATCCCCACCACATATTCTCGACAAATGCCTACCACCAGATACTTTCACAAATGTAAGACCTTTAGCTATTTCCCAACCTTGGAGTACTGGCTGCTAAAAGCTAAAACACAGTTCAAGGAATCCGAAGTACCAAAAGCTTGTCTTACATTATCCTTCAGCACGATTCCCCTCTCAAGGTCGGAAGTCAGTCGCTGTTTCAGAACATGGACAGGATCTTCATCAATTTCTTCTTCGCAGTCTTTACAAATTTTGCAACCAATTTCTCCAAAAGAGGTCCTGTTTCAGTACGTCTGTTTAACTTGTTTAGGGCATAATATCCTTTGCAATCAATCTAGTACCTCTAGTGCGCCTCAAGATCCCACTATGCAAAAAGGGCTTCTAGAACAATCAACACAAATAGACAGATTGTTCAACGACATCCTAAACATCACCATAAATATGAGGATAATGCCACAGGTGGTCTCAATTCTCTCTAGAGTACGAGGGCGACCATCTTCAAAACTCACAAATTAATTGCATATAGTTTGCAAAGGAGAAATCAACAACTTGGGATTTAACATTTTTCCTCGCCTAGCACAGTTTTTTTTCCTTCCCACATTACCACACTGTCCATACAAGTACGAACAGGCAATATCACCAGCTTGTATTCTATTAACCAACACCAATGTACGCCATCAAGTACCCTTTCTCAAAATGTCAACAGCTGTGGAATCAGCAGACAATACGCAGAATATCTCTCACACCCAGACATGTATCCGACATAAGCAATACCTCAGCAGAAGCCCTCAGCAGATCTTACAGCATCTGCCAAGAGTGGAAGCTGAATCCAGCAGAACTCTACACAATACTTTCACCTTTAGGTGTAAAACCATCACAGGATCTCCTCTAACGGAGGAGAACAATAAATACTAGTTCTATGGACTGCACTCGTAAGGTAGCACATGACTACTTTCTGATTATATCATCCGGGATTCACAAATATCCTTTTTACGTTCATCCTGAATATTGCCAACAAAAGGCAAACAGCCCACTCTTGCTGCATCCTCCATGCTCCCACATGGGCAGAAACTTTAGTTCTCTGAGCTACTCCTTCAGCCAAAGCCTTGTTCTACACCCAGATCAGTCTTTCTCTCTCTCTCGCTTTCTCTATGTCTGTCCATAGTTACTAAATTCCATCAGTCTAGAGACATACGCTTTCCTCGGAACTACAGAAATCGCCTTTACAAGGCAAAAGCGGAAGTCACGCCAAGACATCCAAAATAATGGAAGCAATTCTCTTTATACCATCAACAGTGTACCCTTCACCCGTTTAACACTCTACAGGAGTAGATTCTCCTTTATCTTCCATTTCTCTCTAGGTCAGGATCAATGCATGTGTCTGCTAACATTCACATTTCAGTGGTCATAAATTCTCGCTATCACACAGTAGGATGGAAATCCCTTTCCTTGACCTAATGATTCAATCTTCCCCTGATGTTCTTTTCACATCATTATTCTGCAAACCCATGGAAAGGAATACTCTCCTTTCATACGCAAGTCATCACCTTTAGGCCTTATGAGATTCATTACCATTCTCCCAACTTCTCCGTATTAGGAGAAACTCTTCTCATAAAAATGACTGTTTTACTGAAGTCAAAGTTTTGTGAACTAAACTACATAGTAGAGGTTACCCCCCAAAACAGGTTAAACAATCTATCTATGAAAATAGCATGGTACTGTCCACGAGAGGAATTATTGACTCCAAAATCAAATGAAGCCATAAACAGTAAGATGGTCTGCGTCACCACCAACATCTTTCAAGTAAAAAAATGCATACTCAAGCATTGGCCAGTTGTAAATACAGGCGACTTACAAATTGAAAAACCACTGCTCGCATTTCGTAAAAACAAGAGTATCAAGGATTCTTTAATAAGAGCAAGCCTTCCCTCAATGAAAGCATCACAAACTTTACCTGAAATCTGGGGTCTACCGCCCTGAGTGGGACATTTTAAATGCGGCAACTGCAGCGTTCAACAAGTTACTTACCTTCGGTAACGATATATCTGTAAAAAACATAGGTTAGGTATAGATTCCTTACCTTCGAATTACCTCCAGGTGTCAGACTGGATCCGGAAAGTTTTTCGTCAGCAGTACCCCTGCATGTCGAAAGGTGCCGTCGGTCGGCTCCGCGTTAGTCGTTGGCATTGTGGTCGGCGGGATGACATCGCGGTAGTTACTTAGACGCCGCCCTCGCGCGCTGACGTCAGTTCTGTATGTGACTTTCCACGCCAGAAGCGCAGTGCCATGCAAGACACTGACCACTGGTGCACAAAACTAGGGCCCTGAAAGGATGTCCTTAACCCTAGAAGTCAGTTCGCAGAACGGGGAGGATGGGTGGGGCGGTAAGGAATCTATAACTAACCTAGGTTTTTTACAGATATATTGTTACCAAAGGTAAGTAACTTGTTCATCTGAAAGAAACAGTTAGTTATAGATTCCTTAACTTAGAATAGATACACCAGCAATACCAACGCTGGAGGTGGGTCTGCAAACTAAGTTCACACCAGGAAGTCCTGGAGAACAGAACGGCCAAACAAGCCGTCTCTCCGGACTTGGCTGTCCAGGCAGTAGTGCTTAGTGAACGTGCGCAGCGATGCCCACGAAGCTGCTTGAGATGTCATTGAGGGGGGACTCCCGGTCCCAAAGCAGTAGTAGCTGGCATCGCCCTGGTGGAATGGGCGCGCAGCCCCACTGGAGGCTCCTTCTTTGCCAAAGAATAGCAGGCCTTGATGCACAGAATGACCCACCTGGAGATGGTCCGTTTGTGCACGGCCGACCTTTTTTAGCGCCCGCGTAACCAACAAAGAGCTGGTCGTCCACCCGGGTGGATCCAGACGGTGGAGCCTCTCTTCCTCTTTTGAGGAATGCAGAGGGTGAAAGAAGGTGGGCAAAGTGATGGTTTGGCCAATATGAAAAGAAGTGACCACCTTTGGAAGAAAGGATGGTCGAGTTCTGAGGATGAACAGCCAGAAAGGGAGGCTTGGAAGACGGAGCTTGTCGCTCCCTCACCCTGCGCACAGAGGTGATGGGCACCAGAAAAGCAGTTTTCAGAGTGAGGAGTCTGAGAGGACAGTTATGTAGCAACTCAAAGGGAGCGCACATCAGATAAGTAAGAACCAAGTTCAAGTCCCACTGAGACATTACGAAGGAAACAGGAGGAAAAAGATGAGTAATGCCTTTAAGAAATCTATTTACAACAGGGGACTTGAAAAGAGAAGGCTGATCAGGAAGCCTGAGGAAGGCTAAAATGGCCGAGAGGTAGCCCTTAAGAGTGCCAAGAGCAGAGCCCTGCTGGGACAAAGACAGGAGGAACAAGAGAACCTCAGAAAGAGGGGCAGAAAGGGGATCCACAGCCTTTGCTGTGCACCATGCCACAAATTTATTCCATCTGCAGGCGTATACCGTCTTAGTGGAGGGACACCTGGCTGCCAAGATTACATCACAGACTTCGGGAGGCAAATCAGATGACGTCAACTGCCACCGCTCAATCTCCACGCAAGGAGGTGAAGGCTGGACAGGTTTGGGTGGAGTACAGTCCCTCCTGCTGCGACAGAAGAACCTCCCGAAGAGGCAGTCGGATCGGGGGATAGATGGCAATGTTGAGTAGCTCGGTATACCAGACTCTTTGTGCCCAATCCGGAGCCACAAGAGTGACTTGGGCCTGGTCGAGCTTGATCTTCTTCAGCACTCTGGGCAGAAGTGGTATAGGCGGAAAGGCGCAACTCCACTCGCGATGAAAAGCGTCGCCTAGCGAGTGCCGCCTTCGAAATTCCAACGCGCAGAATTGCTGACATTGCGCATTCTCTTCGGTGGTGATTAGATCTAACCAAGGCTCTCCCCACTGTTGAAAGAGACCTTGCACCAACTCCCAGTGAAGACGCCATTCGTGATCCATCATGCACCTGCGGCTGAGTTTATCCGCCCTGTTGTTCAGTGAACCTGCCAGGTGTTGAACCACCAGGGATATGCCCTGATGTTCCAGCCATGTCCAGAGACGGAGGGCCTCTTCACATAGGGTCCAGAACCCCACCCCACCTTGTTTGTTGCAGTACCCCATGGCGGTGGTGTTTTATGTGAACACCTGCACTGCTCTTCCCTGGACAGAGGGACGGAATGCTTTTAGTGCAAGACAGATCGCCCGAAGCTCCAGAAGGTTGATGTGGAGCTCAGACTCTGCTGGAGACCAGAGGCCTCTGATCTCTGCCTCTCCCATGTTGACCCAGTCTTGGTTCGTGAGCCACCACTGCAATTGTTGTGCAGTGCCCTCCGAGATCTGGACGCAATCGGACAGATTCCCCTGATGCTGCCCACTGGAACTTCAGGTTCCGCTGCAGAGCCTGCATATGCCACCTGGCATGATCGACCAGCAGGATGCAGGAGGCCATGAGGCCCAGCAGCCTAATGGTCATCCTGACCGACACCCAGGATAGAGGCTGAAAGATCGGAATCAGAGCCTGTATATCCCGGACTCGCTGTTCGGGAGGATAAATCCCAAACTGCGTTGTGTCCAGAACCGCTCCTATGAAGAGGAGCTTCTGAGAGGGGACCAGGTGTGACTTCGGCACGTTGATGGAGAACCCCAGCAAATGCAGGAGGTCGGCAGTAGTCTAAAGGTGGAAGACGACTGCCTGGGGCGGGCCCGCCTTCAACAACCAGTCGTCAAGATAGGGGAAGACTGGAACCCCTGATCTGTGCACATGAGCTGCGAGAACCGCCATCACTTTCAGGAACACCCGAGGGGCGCTGGTAAGGCCAAAGGGGAGCACGGTAAACTGAAAGTCCTCGTGGCCTACCGTGAACCGCAGGTAACGCCGGCAGGACGTGGATGTAAAATTAAGCGTCCTGCAATTCCAATGCTACCATCCAGTCTCCAGGGTCGAGGGCAGACAAGACCTGAGTATGGGTCAACATATTGAACTTCTCCTTCCGGAAAAAGCGATTTATGTCCCTGAGATCCAAGATAGGACGCAGGCCCTTGTCCTTCTTGGGCACCAGAAAGTAGTGGGAATAGCAACCACGACCTACTTCTGGGGCAGGAACGCGCTCAATGGCTCCCTTGGCCAAGAAGGCCGTAACTTCCTGTTGGAGAAGGGCCAGATGATACCCCGACATGCGATGGTACTGGGGTGGCATGGCTGGAGGGGTAGTCTTGAAGGGGAGGGAGTAGCTCCTTCAGACTATCTGCAAAACCCACCTATCCGACGTGATGGTGCGCCAGTGGAGGAGGTGATGGTGGATCCTGCCACCCACTGGTGTTTGATGGGCCTGAAAGGTCAGACTAGGAGGGTTTGGAGGCTGCTGCAAAGAGGGCGGTGGTGGACTGGCCCGCCCACTGGCCCCCAGAATCACGTGGGTGGTTCGCACGTCCCCGGCCGTGCAGAGGTTAAACAGCTTGCACTGGCCTGTGGCTCTGAAAGGAACGTGTTTGGGCACCCCTTCCGTGGCCACGAAATGGGCAAAAGGCAGACCATGCAGGGTGCGTGGTGGAGAGGCCCAAGGACTTGGCCGTAGCCCGAGAGTCCTTGAAGCTCTCAAGCGCACTGTCTGCCTTGTCGCCGAACGGGTGACGGACATCAAAGGGCATGTCCAACAAAGTGTTCTGGACATCCCCAGAAAAGCCAGTCGATCTTAACCAGGTGTGACGGCCAAGCGCCACCGACGTTGAAATGGTCCTATCCAGTGAGTCGGCAGTGTCCAGTCCACAGCAGATGGTAAACTTTGCTGCGTCTCTCCCCTCGGCAATAGCACAGGAGAGTACGGCCCGGGCCTCCTCCGGACACTGAGGCAGCACTTGCGCCACCATATCCCACATGGAGTGGGAATAACTGGCCAAGAGGCATGCGGTGTTTACTGACTGCAGTCCTAAGCTGGAGGACAAAAACAACTTTTTCCTAAGCTGATCCAGCTTCTTGGATTCCCTGTCCGTTGGTGCGTTAGGGAATGCGATTTGGGACGTTGAAGTTTGGAACACCAAGCTCTCGGGGGAGGGATGTTGAGATAGGAAAGTGGGGTCGCCTGGGGCCAGGCGGTGGAGTAGGGCAACCAACCTATCCACAGGAGCCCCTGTGTTGGGCCTGGACCAAGTGCCCAAAAGGATGTCTGTTAGGGCCTCATTAAACGGCAGCAGGGGCTCCGAAGAACTCGCTGCCGGCTGATGCACCTCTGTCAGGAGGTTAGTCCTGACTGCCACAGTAGGTAGCTCGAGGTTTAGGGCCTCGGCCACCCTACCCAACACCACTGCGTAAGATGCTCCCTCCTCCATAGCCACGGTAGGAGGAGATAACATGCCAAGGTCTGGTGAGGTGTCCAGACCACTGGCATCCCCCAGTTCCTCTCTCCAGTCCTGGTCGTACTCCAACTGGTCAGTTAAAGGGTCACTAGACCCCTCCCACTCTTCCTCACCCTCCTCTGGCTGCCAAACTTGCTGAAAATGACCAGAGTGGAATGCAGGCCCAAAAGTACCCATCAGCACCGGATTCGGTGTCGACAGCTCCGTATCCACACCGGGGTGAAAGCTGGGGTCGACGCCGGCTGGAGGTCCAGCCGCCACCGGCTGCAGACGTGGTGCCGGTGGAATCTGCGTAGGTAGAGGTGTAACAAGGTCGACCGACGCCGATCCGGATCCAGGCCTGGATCCAAGGGGGCCCTGCGGTGCTGGGGCCAGAGCCGCCGGCGTCGAAGGCCTAGGGCCCCCAGCCGAGTCTGCGGGTCCCGAAGGCACACCGGCAGACACGGGCTGCCCAAAGATGACATGCATTGCTTTGTAGAACTGACAAAGCTGGGCAGGGGTCAGTCCTGGGAAGGGAGAGAAGGCCGGAGTCAACCCTGTAGGCTTCACATGTGAAGCTGCGGGGGTGGCATCACCCGCCCCCTACGCCGCGTCATCCGACAGGGGAGGGGAAGTCGAAGAGCGACGATGCTTCTTCGACTTCTTCTTATGCTTCGACTTACCTGACCCGAGTGCGAAGACTTAGACTAGGAGAGATGATGGGTCGGCGATCAGTCCCTCGACCTCCCACCCGACGGGACCACGAATGACGAGGAGCCGATTGCCGGGCCTCGAGTAGCTTTCGGGACGGCTCCCGCAAAGACTTCGTGGCCATCATTTGACAGTCGGAGCACGACTTGGGGTCATGGTCATGCTCCAGACAGAAGAGGCACACGCGGTGCGGATCTGTCACCGACATCAGTTGGGTAGAGGAACCGCAGGCCTTGAAACCGGGCATCCCTCGTGCACCAAGAGTCGATGTTAGACTCAAAACGAAGTCGACAAAAGTCGCAAAAAAGTCAGTCAAAAAGTGACTGGGGGTACCGCTCTCTCCGGATCTGCGCTTGCTGGTGCAGAAAAAGAAAGAACTGACATCAGCGTGCGAGGGCGGCGTCTAAGTAGGTAGCGCGACGTCATCCCGGCGACCACAACGCCAACGACGAACGCGGAGCCAACTGACGCCACCTTTCGACGCGCAGAGGTACTGCTGACAAAAAACTTTCCGGATCCAGTCTGACGCCTGGGGGTAATTCTAAGGTATGGAATCTATAACTAACTGTTTCTTTCAGATTGTCCATGTACTAAAATCTTCACTTATAATCATGTTAATATTGTGTTGACCAATTTAAAAAATGTAACACTATGAATGTAATATATGCCGTCGTATGCCCTTGTCAATTGATCTACATCGGACAAACAATGCAAAAGGTACGCTTATGCTTTTGCCAACACAGAAGTCGTATTAGTTGTAAAGCGAATGGCGCTCTATTGGTGGATCACTTTCAACTAAACGACACACAGAGGATGACCTGTGGTGGCAGGTCATTACAGTGATTAAACCCCCACCCAGAGGTGCTGATATCAACTCACTTCTAAACAAAGAAGAGCTAAATGGATTCTACGTACTAACAGCCATCAAAATGGGTTAAACAGGTCAGAGGATTGGACTAATTTGCTATAATCCACCGAGCAGATATCACTTTCTATAGTACACTGATGGCACACTGATGGTTCCTTCAAGTTAGCCTGGTTGGGCCTTTAATTCCGTCTTATGCTTCTCATTTTGACTCTTTCTACATCTGCCAAACTGTGTATCTGTAAACTTGAATATGACACACATGTCGGAATAACGAAAAGCTGTATCTCTCATATTGACATGTGTTGATATTTTGTTAGTTTTTTTAAATCCAATGTATTGGATACTAGGTACTGTTTGCACTGACATTTGTATTACATTTTGTGGTTTTCATCGCCTTTTCTTCCAATTTTCTTTCCTCTCTCTACATATCCTTTTCCTTGCTCTAGTGGTTTCTAAACCTTCTGTCCAAGATGGCCACCACTTTCTCACGTTCAGGACCATTCCTACCCTCAATCACATTAGGGCTACGCCTTCTTCCGGGTCTCCATTTATTGGAACTCGCACTCGTCCGGTTCCCTATGCGAGCCGCACATCATTGCTGCTCCTGTACTGCGCGTCTTCACCTCGCTGCCTGGAGCAGCGCAACACTGCTGCTCACCAACCGGGAGCCTTACGATATTGAGCTATTCCATTTCCTACGCCACTGGACACATCCTGCACAAACGACCTGTTAGAACTGGCGATTTCTGGTTGGCTAGGGCTTGCGCCAAAGCCAGGCAGAAACCACCACTCTAGTCAGGGCAAGGAAGTTACACGCCAAAGATAACCCCTGCTCACCCCCTTGGTAGCTTGGCACGAGCAGTGAGGCTTATCTCTGAGGCAAGGTGTAAAGCGTTTGCGCGCGCACCCAGCAACAACACCCAAGGCCCACCACAAAGGAAACTCCACACAAGGTATTCTATAAAAATAGCCTTTGTATTATACAAAACACATTAGATAAAAACACACACTTTACAATGTGCCAACAGGCACGGGCAGAATTTACAAGGGATTATATGTACAGGGGACAGGGCCACATGGACCACTGTCCGGAATTAGCACTTTTAGATATTTAGCACTTAGCACCAAATATAAAATTACTGTAGCACAAGAATAACATATATTGCACACAACCAGTAACTACTGGTCACAAGAACGTATCACCTACGCAACCCTAACCACCTTAGGAGAATGTCACGCAGGGAACTAGAACCTCACTAGCACCACCTGTACTAGAAGAAAGCAAACAACCACCTAAGTATCACAATACCTGTAGGGGTAATAGAACGTTACACATGATGCATCACATTCAGAGGTGTAGGGACATGGCACATGACGCATAAACTCATTCAGAGGTGCCGGGCAGGTAAACACATGATGCATAAAACATTCAGCGGTGTTCTGAAAGAAAACACATGATGCAGAAACTACATTCAGCGGTGTCATAAAAGGAAACACATGATGCATAAAACATTCAGAGGTGCTAGGAAAGAACATTAGCGAGAAACTCTCATGAGCCACCACCTGTGGCAGTCCCTAGGCCAACTGGCCTTGTCCAAGCTAGGGCGCCCTGTCCCAGTAAGGCTGCGCCAGCTGCGCAAGCCAAAAGCGTAAGGATTCCAACCTAAACGTTGCAGCTGCCCACTAAGTGCTGGGCAGCTGTAGACCGGAGCGTGGGCACCACTGTGCCCTTGGAACACCAATCGCCGTCACTCGTGGAGCCTCTCTGGGCCCTGCCAAAAGAATGCCCCCTAGAGCCTTTCAGGGCCCTAAACGTTACTGTGGGCAAGGGGGGAGTGGCCCGCTGCCATCTGGGGCCACTCGATCGCTGAAGAAGTGCCCCCGGACCGTCGGAGCGTATTCGCGCTCTGTCCCTCAAGAAGTGCCCCCCCCTCGTTGGAGTCCCTCACGGGGCTCGAGGACACTGACACCACGTTGGAGCCCCGCGGAGCTCTAGACACACTGCGGGCCCGTTGGAGCGCACCAGCGCTCAAGGAAAATAATGCGGGCCCCGTTGGAGATCAGGAGCTCTATCCCCAGGCGGCCCCCACTCACCGGGACTCTCCAGCGCGGGGCGGATCCTCCTCGGGGCCTTCCTCCTTCTCCAGCACCACTCTCGTCCGGATCCAGCGCGGGGTGGGCTACCGCCTGGATGCCTCGATACTCCTCCTGGGCTGCAGCCACGCGGGGCTCCCTCCGCTCACGGGAGCCCCGGTCACTTCCTCGTTGCGCCGCCTCTCCTCCCGCCTGAGGCCCCGCCCACGTCCTAGTCAGCGCTGCCTGACTTCCGGGGCTTCGGCCCGGGCTGCCGCGGTGATCTTCCCGGCGATAAGAGGGGTGAGCTCCCTCGATAGGTGCGATGTACGGCGGGGTGGGCACCCGTCGTAAGAGTACTCAAATAAGCGGGGTGGGCACCCGCAAGCAGAATCAAAGCGCTCACAGCGCTACAAAGCCAAACAGCGCTCCCAGCGCTATAAAGCCCAAAAAGCGCTCCCAGGCGCTACAAGTAAATACAAGCGCTCCCAGGCGCTTAGGGATACCAAGTCCAGCCAAAAAGTCTTTCAAAGAGCAGGGGGGCAAAGACTGGGCCCAGAGCCAGCTCACAGGGCCCTCCAGCAGGGAGGCAGTCCCCAGTGGCGGTCTCTCCTGGCGCCCAGGAGAGACCGCCACTGGGCGGTCTCTCCTGGGCGCCTTATTGGATCACCTTATTGGCCCCTGTACAGTGTACCCTAGGTACCCAGGGCATAGGTGTACCCTAGGCCTACCAGGGGCTGCAGCATGTATTGTGCCACCCCTGGCCTGGCCTTCCATTTTGACACAACTGGCTGATCACTCAGCTGGGGCAAGGTCGTGTAATCACCCCTTGCTTAGGTGTAGTATTCCTATACCTAACTTACATATAGACACATGTGTACCTATCAGTCACTCCTATGGCAGGCCTTGACAATCCTGGAGGCAGAGTGCTTGGTAACATGTGAGATGGTGCTCTAGCATGAGCTGAGCCTGTCTGCAGCTTTCGGAACCATGTCCTTATAGCTGTTCTATGATATAGCCTACCATATACTCTTAAAGTACCTTATAATCTTAGACGGTTATGGTAACTATGGTTTGGCTTTATCAAAACATGTCGTGTAAGGTGTCTAACACTCGGGAATAATACCCCCATGCCATTTCTGGACATGGGAATATTACTCCCCCCTTCTAGAGGGAAAGACATGTTAAAATCATACTTCAACTGTTGGCCTCTGACCAAAGCCTCAGCATCACAAAATGGATGCTGCTGCCACGACACAAGTCTGACCTCCTGCAGCTGGGAGTGATCCCAGCCAGGGAGGCCTGGACAATAGGTTTCCTGCTTGGGGAGGTGCTAGCACCTCCCCAGACAGCCTTTAGTGTATTGGGGCAGGGTGGGCTGAAAGGAATGAGACATGCCTGGGGCACACAAGGTGTTCCTTGCATAGTCCAGTTCAAACCGGCGCTGGGGCACTCCAGCCCCAGCTCTGGCGCGAAACTAGACAAAGGGAAGTGGGTGTAACCACCCCCTCCCAGGTCCCACCCATAAGGCGTGACCTAGCAGGTATCCCAGCCCCCCAGATTAGTATAAGAGTGGGAGTTGGGCCTCAAGACTTTAGATTATCCTGAACCTGCAAAACTGAACAGAAACTCTGGACCTTCGACATTCGACGAAAGAAGAAGACTGAAGAATCTCCCTTGTAGCCAAGGAGTGGCTACCCTGTGCAAACAGGCACCATCAAGAGACTACCCTTTGCTTTGCGACCGTTCTACGAGGAACCGACTGCAGAGCCCGACCAGAGCCTTGACTTCCAGACTTCTCCGACCCTCATCCACATCTGCAGCAGAGCTGAGATCCGTGGAGGCGACGAGCGACGTGGGACCGGCTACCTGGGAAAAGTGGCTAGTACCTTACAGCGCAGCTTCTGAGGTACCCTCGAAGTTGTGCACCGGGGATTGAGAAGCCCCAACCCCAAGCACCAACTGCACCGAAGATCAGCCCCCCACACTCCACGAGTCCTGCGTGGGGCCCTTCAGCATTTTCCTGCTTGCCGCGTCTGTCCGGTTGCTTGCCCGCTGGCTAGTGGCCTCTGTGACGACGCTCCCTGAAATCTTCTGCGCTGGTTTGGCTCCTCCAGACTGGCTCCCGCTTCTCTGCAAAGAAGAAGCACCCCAGACCTTCCTGGTCTGCACCAGAAGCAAGTCCCTTGTTCTTCGTGGGTTCCGCTTGCCAAGGCTTGGTGAGTCCTAGTCCAACTTCGACGCCGCCGACAGCAAGAGCCTTCGTGGGACAGCTCGCCTCCTGGTCCTGGTCATCCTCGACGCTTCCTGGTCCTCCTGGCTGCAGCGACAAGCTTCACCTTCACCTGCAACTCTTCACGACATCGCCTGGTTCCTTCCTGGTTCCACGTGGTCACTGGCTAGTGACCTTGACTCTGTCCCTTCTGCTTGCAGGTTTCTTCTCTTCTTGATCCCAGCCTTGGGATCCACCGGACACTCTTCACTGACTGCCTGTCAGCATCTTTCTTCAGGCATCCATAGGAGTCGACGACGAAAACGACGCATCTTCACCCCTATGCACCCGCAGCCTGTGGGCTAGGTAACTTGGGTACTCCGGTGCTCATCAGGATAGTGACTATCCTAGTGTCTAGTTTTCAAGTCTCAACTTCCTAGCTACTCCGGAAGTGTCCTAAATCTATCTATTTCTAAACTGTAACATTGCTATTGACTTTTACGCATTACGCGTGAGTGTTTCCACTCTGCACACGAATCCCGTGGGCCTCCCACTTCCTAACTAACGCTAGTGTAGTGTAGCCCCAGCGATTCCCTAGGCCTAGGCCTATTCTATTTCCGTGACAGTGGTTCTTATACCACTTACTTAGTATATGGTTTGCGTGGCCCCTAGGGCCTAACTGTATTACTTACCTGTGTGACTTACTGTATGCATTAATAAGACTGTGTTGTACTTACCTCTAAACTCATAAAGAGTGCTGAGGGTTTGCTTAGAATAAATACACTTTATTTTATATATATATCTGTTGTGGTGTCCTTTCATTTGGTATTCAAGGGATTATATATGGTATCACAGCTGGCTTCACATGCCATTCAGAGTTTAGCCTAAGACTGCTCTTGTCCATGCTACCACTAGGATAGCTGGTCTATAAGGTTGACTTTACAACCAATCACCATAAGGGTATTTGGACTGATATAAGGTGTACACTATAACTAGTGACATCATACATCAGGCCAACTTCTCACATTGGTGAGCAGCGGTTGAGATCTGAGCTTGCTGTTGTAATACCATTGTAACTTGAGATACTAAATTGAAAGATCACACAGATATTGTCTAGGTACATATAACATAGATTATTATACTTAAGTCCTACTGGACTTTGTAGTTGTAGGTTGAAGGGAATAACACACCCTGACTACAACTACTAGAAAGGTTTAGTAGATACAACTAGTGTAGGTAGGTGCACACACCACACCCTCACTAGATCATGCCTCTGGGAGGAGATCAAGTAGATGCTCTCTCAGGAGGGGCAGGTCTGCAGAAGACCCCCTCTAGGTATGATACCTTAACATTCCAGGAGATGAGACAATTGTGTACCTCCAGAGGAATAAAACAGGGTGCAAACCCTACCCTCCTTCAGTTAAGACAACTCCTAGAGGAGTATGATGCTCAGAGGGCATCACAGGAAGGTGCCCTAGGCACAGAGGAGGGTCTACCCACCACAGAGGAGTCAGATGGGGCTTCAGATGGGGAGGTAGACAGCCAGAGCCAAGTAAGGAGACTTAGCCAGGCTAACTTAAGTTTACATGGGAGTTTGCATGGGGTCCCCCCATACAGACCCACAAGTAGACATTCACAGAGAAACAGGAAGGACAGATCCCCTTCAGGGGAATCCATCCACTCCCATGTCTCTAACATCTCTAATGCTTCCTCTCACAGGGGAATGACTTCACCTGAGAGAAAGGAGCATGCAGCCAGAATGAGGGAGGCTAATCTGAGGATTCAGAGGGAAGAACTTGCCCTTGCCAAAGAAAAGCTTGCTCTGGCTAGAGAACAAAAGTTAAGTGGGTTAGAACCCACTGGTGGCAGCAACATTCCTAGAGATAGAGACAGGCACTATGATAATAGAAACCTGAGCAAGATTGTCCCTCCCTACAAGTGTGGGGATGACATCCACAAATGGATAACTGCTTTGGAGAGAGCTTGCAAAGTACAGCAGGTACCCCAAAGTCAGTGGGCAGCTATCTTGTGGCTCTCCTTCTCTGAGAAAGGAAGAGACAAGCTCCTCACAGTTAGTGATGAGGATGCAGATAATTACACTGTCCTGAAGAGTGCTCTGATTGATGGGTTTGGCCTAACCACTGAACAATACAGGTTGTTGTTCAGGGATACCCAGAAGACACAGACTCAGGACTGGACTGACTTTGTAGATTGTGCCACTAAGGCTCTGGAAGGCTGGCTATTGGGAAGTAAGGTTAAGGACTATACAGGATTGTATAATTTGATCATGAGAGAACAAATACTTAACAACTGTCAAAACCAGCTATTGCATCAACACCTGATTGATTCTGATCTGACTTCTCCCCAAGAATTGGGAAAGAAGGCAGATAGATGGGTCAGGACTAGAGTTAAGCAGAAAAACCAGAACCAGGGCGGTGATCAGAAAAAGGCAGACCAGAAGGGTAATGAGCAGAAACAAAAAGACCAGAAGTCTTCACCAGGCCCCCAAAAGGCTCAGGGGGAGGGTGGTTCCAAAAAGGATAAGAAGAAAGAAGGCCAAAAGAAACCATGGTGCAACTATTGTAAGTCTACCTCACATTGGTTTAGTGAGTGCACCAAAAAGGATAAGCCCCCAGCCACCATTGCCCCTAAGGCAACTGTACCCCCTAGTTCAGCTGTAAGTGGTGGTTCCCAGCAAAAGGGTGTAGTAGGGTTAACCCTGGGAACTGAGGAGGATTCTGGCCTAGTCAGAGTACCTACTCAGGCTGTCCTGATCTGTGATGGGGACTTAGCTTTGTCCTCTACTGTAGGCCCCAGTAACCTGGGCAAGTACAGACAGACACCTTTTATCAACCAAAGAATGGCTCAGGCCTACAGGGACACTGGGGCTAGTGTCACAATGGTGACACCTGCTTTTGTGGACCCTGGACAGATCATACTAGGTGAGAATTACCTAGTGACCAACGCTAGCAATGCCACTACCTCCCATAGTGTGGCTATTGTTAACTTCTCCTGGGGAGGGGTAACTGGCCTCAAGAAAGTTGTTGTTAGTTCAGACCTTCCTGTAGAGTGTTTACTGGGCAATGATCTTGAAACTTCAGTTTGGTCTGAAGTGGAGTATAGGACCCATGCAGAAATGCTGGGGATAGATGCACATGTCCTTGCTGTGACCAGGTCACAGGCCAAAAAGTGCAACACTGAACAAGTGCTGGATCCTGAAACTATGGACCAGTCACAATCCAAGAGAAAGAGCAGTAGGGTTAAGGCTGTGCCTTCCCCCCTGCCTCAGGTGGTGGATCAGCCCTCCCAGGAGGATGATTCTGAGAGCCCTGAAGGAACTGTCCTAGAAGAACTTGAACCTGATCAGGTTGAGTTTCTTGGGACAGGGGGACCTTCAAGGGCAGATCTGAGGCAGGCTCAATTAGACTGCCCCTCTCTTGAACCCCTCAGACAGCTGGCTGCTGCTGAGGCTGCAGGGAATGCTCAAGGTACCCATAGAGTGTATTGGGATGAAGGGCTACTGTACTCAGAGGCTAGAGACCCCAAGCCTGGTGCATCCAGGAGGTTGGTCATACCACTGAAGTTCAGAGGCTTCCTTCTAACCTTGGCCCATGATATTCCCCTTGCAGGACATTTAGGCCAGAACAAGACTTGGGACAGGCTTGTCCCTCACTTTCACTGGCCCCATATGTCAGAAGATACTAAGGAGTTTTGTCGCTCCTGTGTCACCTGCCAAGCCAGTGGCAAATCAGGTGGCACCACAAAGGCCCCCCTCATACCACTACCTGTGGTGGGGGTCCCCTTTGAAAGAGTGGGCATAGATATTGTAGGACCAATGGACCCACAAACAGCATCTGGGCACAGATTCATACTGGTGATAGTGGACCATGCCACCAGGTACCCAGAAGCAATTCCCCTGAGGACCACAACAGCTCCTGTTGTGGCAAGGGCCCTGCTTGGAGTATTCTCCAGAGTGGGCTTTCCAAAGGAGGTCATTTCTGACAGAGGTGCCAACTTTATGTCAGGATACTTGACTGCAATGTGGAAGGAGTGTGGTGTTAACTATAAGTTCACCACACCCTATCACCCACAGTGCAATGGGCTTGTTGAGAGATTCAACAAGACCATAAAGGGAATGATAAAAGGATTACCAGACAAGCTTAGGCGAAGATGGGACATCCTTTTACCCTGCCTTCTGTTTGCTTACAGAGAGGTCCCACAAAAGGGGGTTGGCTACAGCCCTTTTGAGCTTTTGTTTGGGCATCCTGTAAGAGGACCCCTGTGTTTGGTGAAGGAAGGATGGGAGAGACCTCTCAGACAACCCAAACTAGACATAGTGGATTATGTACTTGGTCTCCGCTCCAGGATGGCAGAGTATATGAAGAAGGCTTCTAAAAACCTTGAGGCAAGCCAAGAACTCCAAAAAGCTTGGCATGACCAAAAGGCTGTACTGACTGTTTACCAGCCAGGACAGAAAGTGTGGGTGTTGGAGCCAGTGGCCCCAGCAGCACTCCAAGACAAATGGTCTGGACCCCACACTATTGTTGAGAAAAAGGGAGAAGTCACCTACTTGGTGGACCTTGGGACTCCCAGAAGCCCCCACAGGGTGCTTCATGTCAACAGATTGAAGGCATATGTTGACAGGGCAGACATGGGGCTACTCATGGCTACAGATGAGGGGCAGGAGGAAGAGAGTGACCCTCTCCCAGACCTGTTGACTCAGAACCCTGATGATGGCTCAGTTGATGGTGTGGTCTTTTCTGACAGCCTCACTGTCCATCAGCAACAGGACTGCAGACACGTTCTGCAGGCCTACAGACATATGTTCTCTCTGACCCCAAGTCAGACAAACTGGTGCACCCATGAGGTGGACACTGGTGACAGTCTGCCTGTGAAGAGTAAAATCTACAGGCAACCTGACCATGTCAGGGACTGCATAAAAGTTGAGGTACAAAAGATGTTGGAGCTGGGAGTCATTGAACCTTCAGAGAGCCCTTGGGCTAGTCCTGTAGTCCTTGTGCCAAAACCTCACACCCAAGATGGTAAGAGAGAGATGAGGTTTTGCGTGGATTACAGAGGTCTCAATGCTGTCACTAGGACAGATGCCCACCCAATACCTAGGGCAGATGAGCTCATTGACAGACTGGCAGCTGCTAAGTTTTTGAGCACATTTGACCTAACAGCAGGCTACTGGCAAATCAGACTAGCTGAGAGTGCAAAGGCCAAAACTGCTTTCTCGACCCCAGGAGGACATTATCAATTTGTGGTAATGCCCTTTGGTTTGAAGAATGCACCTGCCACTTTCCAAAGGCTGGTGAATCAAGTCCTTACTGGGTTGGATGATTATTGTGCAGCTTATCTTGATGATATTGCTGTCTTTAGCTCCACCTGGGAGGATCACCTGGTCCACCTGAGGAATGTTTTAGAGGCCCTGCAAAAGGCAGGCCTCACTATCAAGGCCACTAAGTGCCAGATAGGGCAGAGCAAGGTTGTATACCTGGGCCACCTAGTTGGTGGGGGTAAGGTTCAACCACTGGAGAGCAAGATCCAGACCATAAAGGACTGGGCTCCTCCAACTACCCAGACTCAGGTCAGAGCTTTCTTGGGCCTGTCTGGGTACTACAGAAAGTTTGTTAAGAACTATGGGTCCATAGTGACACCACTTAATGACTTGACCTCCAAGAAGATGCCAAAGAAAGTTCAGTGGACAGCAAGCTGTCAAAAAGCATTTGATGACCTGAAGCAGGCCATGTGCAGTGCACCTATTCTGAAAAGTCCAGACTACTCCAAAGAGTTCATTGTCCAGACAGATGCTTCTGAGTTAGGTGTGGGAGCTGTTCTTTCACAACTGAATGTAGATGGTCAAGACCAGCCCATTGCTTTTATAAGTAGAAGGCTGACCCCTAGAGAGAAACGTTGGTCAGCTATTGAGAGGGAGGCCTTTGCTGTGGTTTGGGCCCTGAAGAAGCTGAGGCCATACTTGTTTGGCACTCACTTCAAGATTCAGACAGACCATAAGCCCCTCTTGTGGCTAAATCAGATGAAGGGTGAAAATCCCAAACTTCTTAGGTGGTCCATTTCCCTACAGGGGATGGACTTCACAGTGGAACATAGACCTGGGACTGACCATGCCAATGCAGATGGACTCTCCAGATATTTCCACTTAGAACATGAAGACTCAACTGGTCAAGGTTAGTTTAATGTCCCTAAGTTTGGGGGGGGGTTGTGTAGGAGAGTAGGGTCTGCTTTCTATGTTCACCCCCACTTTTTGCTTTTGCTTTACTGGTTTTCGACTTAGATGTGGCTGTGGGCCTGCTAATCAGACCCACAGCCCTGCTGTTCTCTCTCTAAATTACTACTATGTACTTTAGGTGCATAACCCATTTGGATAGGATCACCTTATTGGCCCCTGTACAGTGTACCCTAGGTACCCAGGGCATAGGTGTACCCTAGGCCTACCAGGGGCTGCAGCATGTATTGTGCCACCCCTGGCCTGGCCTTCCATTTTGACACAACTGGCTGATCACTCAGCTGGGGCAAGGTCGTGTAATCACCCCTTGCTTAGGTGTAGTATTCCTATACCTAACTTACATATAGACACATGTGTACCTATCAGTCACTCCTATGGCAGGCCTTGACAATCCTGGAGGCAGAGTGCTTGGTAACATGTGAGATGGTGCTCTAGCATGAGCTGAGCCTGTCTGCAGCTTTCGGAACCATGTCCTTATAGCTGTTCTATGATATAGCCTACCATATACTCTTAAAGTACCTTATAATCTTAGACGGTTATGGTAACTATGGTTTGGCTTTATCAAAACATGTCGTGTAAGGTGTCTAACACTCGGGAATAATACCCCCATGCCATTTCTGGACATGGGAATATTACTCCCCCCTTCTAGAGGGAAAGACATGTTAAAATCATACTTCAACTGTTGGCCTCTGACCAAAGCCTCAGCATCACAAAATGGATGCTGCTGCCACGACACAAGTCTGACCTCCTGCAGCTGGGAGTGATCCCAGCCAGGGAGGCCTGGACAATAGGTTTCCTGCTTGGGGAGGTGCTAGCACCTCCCCAGACAGCCTTTAGTGTATTGGGGCAGGGTGGGCTGAAAGGAATGAGACATGCCTGGGGCACACAAGGTGTTCCTTGCATAGTCCAGTTCAAACCGGCGCTGGGACACTCCAGCCCCAGCTCTGGCGCGAAACTGGACAAAGGGAAGTGGGTGTAACCACCCCCTCCCAGGTCCCACCCATAAGGCGTGACCTAGCAGGTATCCCAGCCCCCCAGATTAGTATAAGAGTGGGAGTTGGGCCTCAAGACTTTAGATTATCCTGAACCTGCAAAACTGAACAGAAACTCTGGACCTTCGACATTCGACGAAAGAAGAAGACTGAAGAATCTCCCTTGTAGCCAAGGAGTGGCTACCCTGTGCAAACAGGCACCATCAAGAGACTACCCTTTGCTTTGCGACCGTTCTACGAGGAACCGACTGCAGAGCCCGACCAGAGCCTTGACTTCCAGACTTCTCCGACCCTCATCCACATCTGCAGCAGAGCTGAGATCCGTGGAGGCGACGAGCGACGTGGGACCGGCTACCTGGGAAAAGTGGCTAGTACCTTACAGCGCAGCTTCTGAGGTACCCTCGAAGTTGTGCACCGGGGATTGAGAAGCCCCAACCCCAAGCACCAACTGCACCGAAGATCAGCCCCCCACACTCCACGAGTCCTGCGTGGGGCCCTTCAGCATTTTCCTGCTTGCCGCGTCTGTCCGGTTGCTTGCCCGCTGGCTAGTGGCCTCTGTGACGACGCTCCCTGAAATCTTCTGCGCTGGTTTGGCTCCTCCAGACTGGCTCCCGCTTCTCTGCAAAGAAGAAGCACCCCAGACCTTCCTGGTCTGCACCAGAAGCAAGTCCCTTGTTCTTCGTGGGTTCCGCTTGCCAAGGCTTGGTGAGTCCTAGTCCAACTTCGACGCCGCCGACAGCAAGAGCCTTCGTGGGACAGCTCGCCTCCTGGTCCTGGTCGTCCTCGACGCTTCCTGGTCCTCCTGGCTGCAGCGACAAGCTTCACCTTCACCTGCAACTCTTCACGACATCGCCTGGTTCCTTCCTGGTTCCACGTGGTCACTGGCTAGTGACCTTGACTCTGTCCCTTCTGCTTGCAGGTTTCTTCTCTTCTTGATCCCAGCCTTGGGATCCACCGGACACTCTTCACTGACTGCCTGTCAGCATCTTTCTTCAGGCATCCATAGGAGTCGACGACGAAAACGACGCATCTTCACCCCTATGCACCCGCAGCCTGTGGGCTAGGTAACTTGGGTACTCCGGTGCTCATCAGGATAGTGACTATCCTAGTGTCTAGTTTTCAAGTCTCAACTTCCTAGCTACTCCGGAAGTGTCCTAAATCTATCTATTTCTAAACTGTAACATTGCTATTGACTTTTACGCATTACGCGTGAGTGTTTCCACTCTGCACACGAATCCCGTGGGCCTCCCACTTCCTAACTAACGCTAGTGTAGTGTAGCCCCAGCGATTCCCTAGGCCTAGGCCTATTCTATTTCCGTGACAGTGGTTCTTATACCACTTACTTAGTATATGGTTTGCGTGGCCCCTAGGGCCTAACTGTATTACTTACCTGTGTGACTTACTGTATGCATTAATAAGACTGTGTTGTACTTACCTCTAAACTCATAAAGAGTGCTGAGGGTTTGCTTAGAATAAATACACTTTATTTTATATATATATCTGTTGTGGTGTCCTTTCATTTGGTATTCAAGGGATTATATATGGTATCACAGCTGGCTTCACATGCCATTCAGAGTTTAGCCTAAGACTGCTCTTGTCCATGCTACCACTAGGATAGCTGGTCTATAAGGTTGACTTTACAACCAATCACCATAAGGGTATTTGGACTGATATAAGGTGTACACTATAACTAGTGACATCATACATCAGGCCAACTTCTCACACTCCTCCCCAGCCATCAGTATGCTAAACTCCCATTCACCACTGGTGACTCCTCCTGTCCCTGGGGATTTCCCTAGTCTGTCACATGACCTCCACCAGCCAATCGCCAGACAAGCCACACATTTCATACTGCACACCGAAGTGCCCACTTCTAGAAGTGGCACTTCCACACTAGGTACATGCACGCCGCACACATCATCGCGCAGCATTCAATCACACGAGTCCGCACATACCAAACTCGGGCCTGCACACCCCACGCATCAGGAACTACCAGGACACATACATTCCCCCATGCATTCCTATGGGAGGGCAGGCCAACCTCAACACACGCACGCACGCACTTTACCCTGGGACACAGCGGTAAAGTGCGCAGAAACCAAAAATCATTACACCAAGTCACCCATAAAAAGCAAAAAGTTTTGGGGGTGAACCTGCCAGAAGGGTCTGGTCCAACACGACCTATCTACCGGGTACAGCAACAGTGTCATGGTTACTGGGTTCTCGTAATATCCTCATTAGAAGCACATATTAATTCCCCCCCCCGTTTCCCCTTTTCTTAGCAGATGCACCCAAGCTGACCTACCGACCGGGTTCTATTCAGCTCGTCTTTTCTCTACAAATTCGAGCTCGTGAGGGTGCTCTGGAGTGTCTGATTCTGGTGTCCCTTGGGCCCTTACTCGGTAGCCTCACCGGTTTCCATTAGTTTCTCACAGACTGCGGGATTATATGACAATTGCTGGCACAGTGATTGTCCTCCACCATTAATTGCTCAACTGGCCTCTTCCACACAGGTCAGCGCCTGAATTGTCACAACAGCAGTATGAATTTGGATTATTTAAATCACGGCTAGGATAGCTCATGATTCTTTCATATAAGCAGTATGGGGTTGTGTTTATTAAAACCACAGCTAGATCACGCCTAGATCCACAATTGAGTACTACTCACAGGTGCAATTAGTAGCTATCTCACCCTTACAGCAAGTGCTTTTAGTTCCCCTCAGGTATGTGCATAGTATGAGAGGTGGTTGCGTCAATTTCTCTATTTGTGACTCATTTTTGGTTTTTCCCTCCCTTCCCTACTTTTTCTCCTTTTTTCCTCTTCCTTTCTCTCTCCCCCTTTTTTCTACCTACTTGACAGGCATTTTCTTATCTCAGGCATATATTTTAGGTCCTGATGATGGTCCCCATATTCTAATGAGTGATCGAAACGTCATCAACCAAAAGGTACTATGACTATTCTAAATGTGATTTATTCAAAATATGAAAAGCATGAATACTGAAAATGTGGTGCTAATTCAATATTTATATAAGCACAATGTAAATGTCTGAGTTTTTGTTTTAGTAAATTCAGTTTTTCCTGTTTTCTTTCCAAGCCGCAATGGCTTTGTGTGTTTTGAATATTTATTAAAATTACTGAGTATATGATCCTACTTCAGATTGAGATTTAGTCCTTTTTTAAAAAGGACATAGGCTATGTAAAGCACGGCTCAGGGCCATTATAGCCTATGGCATTATTTAAATACTGCTTGATTATGTTACCGTGGGACTCCCATCTCGACGACAGGGACTAAATCAGGCATGTGAATCTATGAAAGATACCAATACTGGATAACCGTAGTTACAGGTAAGTAACTCATTTTCTTCTCCAGTATTGGGGTATCTTTACTAGATTTACATGTCAGATTAGCAAGCAGTCACCTACAATAATATATTGTCTGTTGAGGATGGTGGATGGTGTTAGCAATGGGATTTCTGGCAGGCTAGGGCATGTGCCAATGCCAGGCAGAAACCACCACTCTAGTCAGGATAAGGGAGTTCCACTCCTAAAATAACCCCTGCTCACCCCCTTGGTGTAGGAAGGTGGATATCGGACTATGGTTACCCCCAACTTTTTGCCTAGTGTCTAGCTGGTTTTTCGACTTAGTTGGCCTGAGATCCTGCCATTCAGGGTCTCAGGCTGTCTGCTCTCTCTTTAAAATGGACTCCATGTACCCTAGGTACATACCCAATTGGTAAGGATCACCTTATTGGACCCTGTACAGTGTACCCTAGGTACCCAGGGCATAGGTGTACCCTAGGCCTCCCAGGGGCTGCAGCATGTATTATGCCACCCCTGGTCTGGCCTTCCAATCAGACACAACTGGCTGATCACTCAGCTGGGGCAAGGTCGTGTGATCACCCCTTGCTTAGATATAGTATACCTATATCTACCCTTAATATAGACACATGTGTACCTATCAGCCACTCCTATGGCAGGCCTTAACAACCCTGGAAGAAGAGTGCTAGGTAACATGTGAGATGGTGCTCTAGCATGAGCTGAGCCTGTCTGCAGCTTTCAGAACCATGTCCTTATAGCTGTTCTATGATATAGCCTACCATATACTCTTAAAGTGCCTTATAATCTTAAACGGTTATGGTAACTATGTTTTGGCTTTATCAAAACATGTCGTGTAAGGTGTCTAACACTTTGGAATAATACCCCCATCCCATTTCTGGGGATGAGGATATTATCCCTCCCTTCTAGAGGGAGAAGACATGTTGTAACCTACTTACCCGGTTAAAGTTAACCAGAGCCCCAGCATCACAAAATGGATGCTGCTGCCACGACACAAGTCTGACCTCCTGCTGCTGGGAGTGATCCCGGCAAGGGAGGCTTGGACAATAGGTTTCCTGCCTTGGGAGGTGCGAGCACCACCCCAGACAGGCCTTAGTGTATTGGGGCAGGGAGGGATGAATGAAACGAGACACTGCCCGGGGCACACAAGGTGCTCCATGCATAGTCCAGTCCAAACCGGTGCTGGGGCACTCCAGCCCCAGTCCTGGCGCGAAACTGGACAAAGGGAAGGGGGTGTAACCACCCCCCTCCCAGGTCCCACCCATAAGGCGTGACCTAGCAGGCAACCCAGCCCCCCAGATTAGTATAAGAGTGGTAGCTGGGCCTCAGGAGATTAGATTATCCTGAACCTGCAACTTGAACAGAAACTCTGGACCTTCGACATTCGACGAAAGAAGAAGACTGAAGAATCTCCCTTGTGGCCAAGGAGTGGCTACCCTGTGCAAACAGGCACCATCAAGAGACTTACCCTTTGCTTTGCTGAAGTTCTACGAGGGACCGACTGCAGAGCCCGACCAGAGCCTTGACTTCCAGACTTCTCCGACCCTGATCCACATCCACAGCCGAGCTGAGATCCGTGGAGGCGACGAGAGACGTGGGACCGGCTACCTGCGAATAGTGGCGAGTATCTTCCAGCGCAGCTTCTGAGGTACCCTCGAAGTTGTGCACCGGGGATTGAGAAGCCCCAACCCCAAGCACCATCTGCACCAAAGATCAGCCCCCCACACTCCACGAGTCCTGCATGGGGCCCTTCTGCATTTTCCTGCTTGCCGCGTCTGTCCGGCTGCTTGCCCGTTGGCTAGCGGCCTTTGCGACGACACACCTTTGAATCTTCACTGCTGTTTTGGCTCCTCCAGACTGGCTCCCACTCCTCTGCAAAAGAGAAGCACCCCAGACCTTCCTGGTCTGCACCAGAAGCAAGTCCTCCATTCTTCGTGGGTTCCGCTTGCCAAGGCTTGGTGAGTCCTAGTTCGACTTCGACGCCGCCGACAGCAAGAGCCTTCGTGGGACAGCTCGCCTCCTGGTCGTCCTCGACGTCTCCTGGTACCCGTGGCTGCAGCGACAAGCTTCACCCTTCACCTGCAATCTTCACGACATCGCCTGGTTCCTTCCTGGTTCCACGTGGTCACTGGCTAGTGACCTTGACTCTGTCCCTTCTGCTTGCAGGTATCCTCTCTTCTTGATCCCAGCCTTGGGATCCACCGGACACTCTTCACTGACTGCCTGTCAGCAACTTTCCTTCAGGCATCCATAGAAGTCCATGACGAAACCCGACGCAAGTTCACACCTATGCACCCGCAGCCTGTGGGCTAGGTAACTTGGGTACTTCGGTGCTCACAAGGGTAGTGACTATCCTAGGGTCTAGTTTCCGAGTCTCGACTCTCTAGCTGCTTCAGAAGTGTCCTTAAACTGTTAATTTCTAACTGCTAGTAATTCTATCGACTTTTACGCATTACGCATGAGTGTTTCCACTCTGCACCTGAATCCCGTGGGCCTCCCACTTCCTAACTGTTGCTAGTGTAGTGTAGCCCCACCGATTCCCTAGGCCTAGGCCTATCCTATTTCCGTGACAGTGGTCCTTATACCACTTCTTTAGTATATGGTTTGCGTGGCCCCTAGGGCCTAACTGTATTACTTACCTGTGTGACTTAATGTATGCTTGAATAAGACTGTGTTGTACTTACCTCTAATCTCATAAAGAGTGCCGAGGGTTGACCAGAATAAATACACTTTATTTTATATATATATCTGTTGTGGTGTCCTTTCATTTGGTATTCAAGGGATTATATATGGTATCACAGCTGGCTTTACATGTCATTCAGAGTTTAGCCTTAGACTGCTCTTGTCCATGCTACCACTAGGATAGCTGGTCTATAAGGTTGACTTTACAACCAATCACCATAAGGGTTGTTTGGACTGATATAAGGTGTACACTAGAACTAGTGACATCATACATCAGGCCAACTTCTCACACTTGGTAGCTTGGCACGAGCAGTCATGCTTATCTTAGAGGCAGTGTGTAAAGCATTTGCACATAACCAACAGTAATACAGTGGACGAACTACAAAAGGACACCACACCAGTTTAGAAAAATATCCAATATTTTTATATAATTAAGATAAGACCAAAAACAATAAACATCCACACGACTATACTTAAAAGTTCACAGTTCCAAAAATACGCTGATTAAAAAGGGTTCCTTGTGGGGATAGCTCCGTCTGGGCTATCACGGCGTCGTGAACAACAAAATCCAACAGTTCTGGCTGGTAGCGGGTCAACTACAGTGTCGGGAAGATCCGCAAAACAGTACCTGTGAGAAATGTAGGGCGTGGAGGCCCTTAAAGTCACTTGCGTTGTGGGTCGAGCTCCTCTCTGGTGTAATCAGGGGCACTGGCGCCGGCAGGCGTTGGGTGCTGCGGTGCGGTGCCCCCAGGTCGCGGTGTGAGCAGCGGCTCGGTGGCATCATCAGATGACGTCTACGGTAAGACCAGGGTCCCGGTGCGAGATGAAGGCGGTGCTCGTCACGGTGCTAGCAGGTCACGGCGCAAGCAGCGGCGGCGTCGTTGCGGGGGCGCTGTCGTCGGTTGGCGAACTGGAATCGATGGCACCGGCATTGGTAGGCCAAGGCTGCGGTGCGGGATGAGGGTGATGCGTCGTGTAACTTACGAGCGGGGCCCTCGAACCATGGTGCAAGCAGCAGCGTCGATTTCGGCGGGAAGAGGCAGCATCAGGTCGGTGAAGGCACCCTCGTGAAGCAAGGCGGTGCAGAGTGCGGTGCCCACAGGTCGCGGTGCGAGCAGCGGCTTGGTGGTGGCGTCAACAGGCATCGTCGGTGAGACCAGGGTCGCGGTGCAGCGTTGCGGTGGTGCGGTGGTGCCCTCTGCGGGGCCAAAGCTTCGTGTGAAGCGAGGCGGTGCGGCGTGCGGTGCCCACAGGTCGCGGTGCAAGCAGCAGCTCGGTGGCGGCGTCAACAGGTGTCGTCGGTGAAACATGGTTGCGGTGCTGCCTTCTGGGGGGTGCCTTCAGGATACAGAGTCGGCAGTGGCGCCGTAGACTTCGTCGAGTTTGTGTTCGTCGGGTTGCAGCACAAAACACACAGTCTCCAGTGCTGCGGGTCGAGGAACTTGACGCCTTTGCTGTTCCTGAGACTTCGTGAACAGGGGGCAAGCTCTACCTCAAGCCCTTGGAGAGACTCACAAGTTAGGTTGCAGAAAGGCCATTCCAGGCCTTTCCACTGCCCAAGACAGAAGCCGCCACTGAAGGTCAGCTCAGCAAAGCACCCAGCAAAGCAGTCATTCCTTTTCGCAGCTTCTCCGGCTTTTCTTCTTGGCAGTCTTCTTGATCCCGATGAGTTCTATAGTTCAGGGGTCTAGGACCCAGTATTTATGTCCAAACAATCTTTTGATCTTTCAGGCAGAGGGTGTCTGTGCCCGGCCAGAACCAGTTTGGCCTTCTCTGGTGTGAATTCCTGGCAGGAGGTGGAGACGATATTTGTCAGAGGCAGACCAGGCCCTTTGAGGTGCAAGGAAATCTCCTTCTCCTTCCCCCATCATAGCCCAGGTCTATTCAGCCCTTTCCTGACCTACCTAGACTATCTGGAGCCCCTCTGGCCCCCCAGCCTTCTGTCATCCAAAACCCAGATAGGCAATCCACATTCCATCAGAGGCACACGGGATGACTGAGCAAGAAAATACCCACAAGATGTTATAAACACACCTCCCATTCTGTCCTATGGGGAACTGATAGCCTTCCAATAGTAAAAAACGAAATTGGCTGTAATTCACTATTAGGACATGCCACACCCACCAGGGCATGTCCTACCTTTCACATACACTGCACCCTGCCCACAGGGGTACCTTGGGCCTACGTTAAGGGTGCCTGACATGTAAGAAAAGGAAAGGTTGGGGACTGGCAAGTGTGTGCACTGGCCAAGTCGACTGCACCGCCTTGCTTAACCAGAACGCCCTGGCTGACCTGACGCCGCCTCTTCCCGCTGAAATCAACGCCACTGCTTGCACCGTGGTTCGAGGGCCTTGCTCGTAAGTCACACGACACCGCCCTCATCCCGCACCGCAGCCTTGGCCTACTGATGGCAGTGCCATCTATTCCAGTTCGTCAGCCGACGACAGCGCCCCAGCAACAACGACGCTGCTTGCACCGTGACCTGCTAGCACTGTGACGAGCACTGCCTTCATCTCGCACCGCGACTCTGGTCTCACCGATGATGTCATCTGACGCCGCCACCGAGCCGCTGCTCGCACCGCGACCTGGGGGCAGCGCACGTCGCACCGCTGCACCCCGCACCACAGAACCCGACGCCTACCGGCGCCAGCGCTTCTGATTCCACCAGAGAGGAGCTCGACCCGCAACACGAGTGACTTAAAGGGCCTCCACGCCCTGCATTTCTCACAGGTACTGTTTTGCGGGTCTTCCAGACACCGTAGTTGGCCCACGACCAGCCAGAACTGTTGGATTTTGTTGTTCACGATGCCATGGTAGCCGGGATGGAGCTATCCCCACAAGGAACCCTTTTTAATCAGTTTATTTTTGGAACTGTGAACTTTTAAGTATAGTCGTGTGGATGTTTATCATTTTTGGTCTGGTCTTAATTTTATAAAAATATTGGATATTTTTCTAAACTGATATGGTGTCCTTTTGTAGTGCGTCCACTGTATTACTGTTGGTTATGTGCAAATGCTTTACACACTGCCTCTAAGAAAAGCCTGACTGGTCATGCCAAGCTACGAAGGGGGTGAGCAGGGGTTATTTCAGGAGTGTAACTCCCTAATCCTGACTAGAGTGGTGGTTTCTGCCTGGCTTTGGCACATGCCCTAGCCTGCCAGAAATCCCATTTCTAACATTGCCAAAAGATGCCAAGTCTAACACACGTCCCCTCCAGCTGAAAGTAGGGAGAACTACCCACACACCTGGGAGTTCTCTTCACTAAGGTGGAAGAACCTGGACAGGCCATCTGTGTTGGGGTGCTCTCTGCCAGGGCAGTGTTCAACCGTAAAGTCCATTCCCTGTAGGGAGATGGACCACCTCAGCAGTTTTGGATTCTCCCTCCTCAGCTGCATTAACCATCTGAGGGGCCTGTGGTCTGTCTGAACTCGGAAGTGAGTCCCAAACAGGTATGGTCTCAGCTTCTTCAGTGCCCAGACCAAAGCGAAAGCCTCCCTTTCTAATGCACTCCACCTCTGCTCCCTGGGGTGTAGTCTCCTGCTAAGGAAGAATACCGGCTGGTCTAGGCTCTATTTGTTTAGTTGTGAGAGCACTGCTCCCACTCCATGCTCTGAGGCGTCGGTTTGCACAACAAATTCTTTGGAGAAGTCAGGGCCCTTGAGCACGGGGGCCGTGCATATGGCGGCCTTCAGTGCATCAAATGCCGTCTGGCAGGACTCCGTCCAGATCACCTTTTTTGGCTGCTTCTTGGAAGTCAGCTCAGTTAAGGGGCAACAATGGTGCCGTATCCCTTTACAAACCTCCTGTAGTACCCGGTGAGTCCTAAGAAGGCCCTCACCTCTGTCTGGGTCTTGGGGGGGCTCCTAAGCCAAGATGGTGTCAATCTTGGGCTGCAGGGGCGCCACCTGGCCGCTCCCTACCTGCTGTCCCAAGTACACCACCAAACCCTGCCCGATCTGGCACTTATGGGCCTTAATAATGAAGCTTGCCTTCTGCAGCGCCTTCAACACTTCCCCGAGGTGCTGCAGGTGTTCGTCCCAACTGGAACTGAACACCGCAATGCCGTCCAGGTATGCAGCGCTGTATTCCTCCAGCCCGGCCAACACCTGGTTGACCAACCTCTGAAAGGTGGCAGGGGCATTCTTCAACCCGAAGGGCATCACACGGAACTGGTAATGTCCTTCCGGGGTTGAGAATGCAGATCTTTCCTTGGCCCCCTCGGTTAGAGCAATCTGCCAGTACCCCAACGTTAAATCAAACGTACTAAGGAATTTGGCAGCTCCCAACCGATCGATGAGCTCATGAGCTCGGGGGATGGGGTGTGAGTCCGTCCGAGTGACGGCATTGAGCCCCCGCTAGTCCACACAGAACCGCAGTTATGGTGTGCCACCAGGTGCTGCAGCCTTTGGGACCAAGACCACGGGCTTGCCCATGGACTACTGGACGGCTCAACCACCCCTAACGCCGACATCTTCGAGACCTCCACTTTTATGCTGGCTTTGACCCGGTCAGCCAGCCTGTAAATCTTATGTTTCACATGGGGGCTGTCACCGTTGTCTACATCGTGGGTACACCAGTGAGTAACGCATGGGGTTCAAGGAGAACAGGGGAGCAAACTGCCTCAGCAACTGGCGACACTCGCTCTGTTGCTCAGCGGGCAGGTTCGGGGAGAGGAACACACCATCCACTGACCCATCCCCCTCTTGGGCAGACAGGAGGTCTGGGAGAGGCTCACTTTCCGCTTTCTCCCCGTCGTCCGTCAACAAGAGCATGCTCATTTCGGACCTCTCGAAGTGGGGCTTGAGGCGGTTCACGTGGAGGACCCGTAAAGTGTTCCGGGGAGCCTGCAAATCCACCAGGTAGGTGACTTCACTTTTGCGCTCCACCACCTCAAAGGGCCTAGTCCACTTGTCCTGCAGGTTCCACTGGGGCTATAACCCACACTTTTTGCCCAGGTTGAAACTCGACCAGAGTGGCATTCTGGTCATACCACTTCTTCATATCTTTCTGGCTGGCCTCGAGGTTCGCCTGAGCAGTTTGGTTTCGGAAGGCCAGCATGTAGCTTAACACATCCTTGGGTTTTTTCCTGGGAGCAGCCTCCCAGCCTTCCTTCACCAAGCTTATAGGTCCTCGCACGGGGGTGACCGTACAGAAGCTCAAAGGGACTGAACCCGAGAGACTTCTGGGGTACCTCCCGGTACGCAAAGAGAAGGCACAGTAAGAGGACGTCTCACTTACGCCTCATGGGTTCGGTGAGACCCTTGATCATGTCCTTCAAGGTTTGGTTGAACCTTTCTACCAGACCGTTACCTTGGGGGTGGTAAGGGGTGGTGAACTTGTAAGTAACACCACACTCCTTCCACAGGGATGTCATATACTTTGAGATAAAATTGGTCCCCCTGTCAGAACCCAGCTCTCTGGGGAACCCCACGCGGGAAAAGATCCCCATTAACGCCCGGCCCACCATTGGCGCAGTCGTTGTCCTGAGAGGGATTGCCTCCGGGTGGCATGGTCCACCAAGACCAGGATGTACCTGTTGCCCATGGCTGTCTTGGGATTCAGTGGCCCCACAATTTCCATCCCTACCCTTTCAAAGGGTGTCCCGACAACGGGGAATGGTTGGAGAGGAGCTTTGACCTTCCGCCCACTCTTGCCACTTGCCTGGCAAGTTTGGCAAGACCGACGATGCACATCCGACTGTCTTCGCATTTGAGGCCAGAAGAAGTGGGTGACAAGCCTATCAAAGGTCTTGTCCTGCCCCAAATGTCCCGCCAAAGGCACGTTGTGAGCCAGACCCAGTGGGAAGGTCCGGAAGCGCTGGGGTACCACCAGCACTCGGGCTGACCCAGGTTCCGGGACCTTAGGCGCGCTGTACAGGAGATCATTCTCCCAGTAGATCCAATGTGACCCGGACTGATCACCAGTCGCCTGGGATGCAGCCTGCCGCTGCAGACCCTCCAGAAAAGGGCACTCTTTCTGCTCCTGGCAGAACTCCTCCCTGGGGGCACCCCCTTCTTGCGGCCAATGGGTCAGCTCAGAGATGTCCCCCAGTTCGGCTACCTGTTCTCCTCTAGGCACCGGGGCGTCCCCTTCAAGATCAGCCTCCTCCCAGGCCGTAGGAACTTCGGGGGCTGGTTCCCGCACCCCTGGCCCTTTCTCTTGGCAGGGACCTGGGCCACTGTTTCAAGCTCCAGGTCCCTCTGATCACCCTCTCTGGCCTCCATGGACCGGATGGACACGCATGCCCACTCTGGCAACCCAAGCATCTCCAAGTGGGACCTAAGCTCAATATCCTAAAATAAGGACTGCTCCAGATCGTTACCGAACAGACAATCGACAGGCATGGAAGGGCTCACAACTACCCTCAAAGGACCTGAGACCCCCCACTCGAAGGGAACCTGCGCCACCAGACACAGGCGCTCGGAATTGTCGACTGCAATTACTTGGTGGAATGCCCCGGGGACTACCTGCCTCTCAGAGACCAGGTGACACCGAACTGAGGTCACACTGGCTTCAGTATCCCTGAGAGCCTCTACCCTTTTCCCATTGATGGTCACCCACGTGCTGTATTTCTTTGTGTTTTGGGCACCTGGACCCCGGGGACCATCTCACTGTCCCTTAGTGAGATGAGGGTCATTTCTGAGGGGTCCCCACCCTCCTGTGGATACTCCTCCTCCTCCCAAAGCGCTACATTAGCTAACAACTTGGACTGCCCACCGGTGGGTGGCTGTGCCCCCTTTGAGCACCTGGGGTCCACCTTCATGTGCCCCACCTGGTCACATGCAAAACATTTTGGGGGCCGGTCTCAGCAGGCTTGCCTGTCGAGGCCCCTTGCTTCTTATCTCCGGGGGGATGGAAGCCTTTACCCTGGGTGTTATTTTACCCTTGCCCCCCCCACTTTTCTGCTAGGGACCATGCCCACTTTTGTGGACCCTGGCACTCACCCAGCGATCCGCCTCCATAGCAAGCTTCCTGGGGTCAGTTAGCTTACTATCAACTAGGTGCTGGCGCAGATCTGCAAAACAGACTAGACAAGTGCTCCTACGCAATCAAATTGTAGAGCCCCCGAAAATCTGTCACATTGCTGCCCTTCACCCAGCCATCCAATTACCGACAAAACCCATCCACACATTCCAGCCACGTGCTGGCATCGGACTTCTTCCAAGACCTAAACTGATCCCTGTACTTTTCAGGAGTGAGACCATACCTAGTGAGAAGGGCTTCCTTCATATCAGCATAGGTGAGGTTAGGCCCCTTACCCAAAATTGTCAAATTATCCCTGGCTTCCTCTGAAACAGAGACCACAATCCTGCTCCCCAATTCTCCTCAGGGACCCCATTCTTGTGTATCGCTGCCTCGTAACCCTGAAACCACCTCTGTATGCCATCCCCCTTCTTAAACTCTCTGCCCACATTCTTAGGGATGTGTACGATTCGGTCTGTCTGTCTTGACAAGTTGCTGCCACCATCTGAGCTGGTTCTTTTCTCTCGATCCAGCTCCTATATTCTGATTTCATAATCTAATACCATTCTCTTCTTTTCCATGGCTAATCTAATGTTTTCTAGTTCTGTGGCTACTTTCCTTGCTTCCCATCTGTCCTCCAGCTCCTCTGGGTACAGGTCACTGCTGCCTAGCCGGGAGGTTTCCCAACCTCCCAACAGCACATCCACCCTAGGACTAGGCTCCTCCGCCTCTCCACTAAGATCACCAGATTGCTCACTGGCATTTCTGGCTGCTACCCAGGCCCTCAGCGCCTTTTCTAGCTTGTCCTTCTTAGTGAGGCCTCGGGCTTGGACTTTTAGGTTCTTAGAAACGGATTTCAATTCTCTAACAGTGTAGAGCTCCAACCTATCTTCCTCAAAGGCAATTTCCATGGATGCAACGGATGATGCTATTGATTCTGGCATTACGAAGTAGAAAGTTCACCTGGCAAGATCACAAAAATCGTCCAAAAAGAAAGCGGGCTAGTATGCGGTACGTAATGGTCTGCGATATGGTAGTAGTGCACACCAATCACTGTAAGTCACGTGCAAACCCAAGTCCTATCCTCACCGCTGACAACCAATGTTAGCAATGCGATTTCTGGCAGGCTAGGGCATGTGCCAAAGCCAGGCAGAAACCACCACTCTAGTCAGGATAAGGGAGTTACACTCCTAAAATAACCCCTGCTCACCCCCTTGGTAGCTTGGAACGAGCAGTCAGGCTTATCTTAGAGGCAGTGTGTAAAGCATTTGCACATAACCAACAGTAATACAGTGGACGCACTACAAAAGGACACCACACCAATTTAGAAAAATATGCAATATTTTTATATAATTAAGACCAAAAATGATAAACATCCACACGACTATAATTAAAAGTTCACAGTTCCAAAAATAAGTTGATTAAAAAGTGTTCCTTGTGGGGATAGCTCCGTCCGGGCTACCACGGCGTCGTGAACAACAAAATCCAACAGTTCTGGCTGGTTGCGGGCCAACAACGGTGTCGGGAACACCCGCAAAACAGTACCTGTGAGAAATGCAGGGCGTGGAGGCCCTTGAAGTCACTCGCGTTGCGGGTCGAGCTCCTCTCTGGTGGAATCAGGAGCGCTGGCGTCGGCAGGCGTCGGGTGCTGCAGTGCGAGGTGCAGCGGTGCAGCGTGCAGTGCCCCCAGGTCGCGGTGCGAGCAGCGGCTCGGTGGCGGCTTCAGATGATGTCGTCGGTGAGACAAGGGTCGCGGTGCGAGATGAAGGCGGTGCTCGTCACGGTGCAAGCAGCGTCGTCGTCGTTGCTGAGGCGCTGTCCTCAGCTGATGAACTGGAATCAATGGCACCGGCGTCGGTAGGCCAAGGCTGCGGTGCGGGATGAGGGCGCTGCGTCGTGTGACTTACGAGCGGGGCCCTCGAACCACGGTGCAAGCAGCGCCGCCGATTTCGTCAGGAAGAGGCGGCATCAGGTCGGCTAGGGCGTCCTCGTAAAGCAAGGCAGTGCGGAGTGCGGTGCCCACACGTCGCGGTGCGAGCAGCGGCTCAGTGGCGGCATCAACAGGCGTCATCTTTAAGACCAGGGTCGCGGTGCGGCATTGCCCTCTGCGGTGCAAAAGCGAGGCGTGAAGCGAGGCGGTGCGGAGTGCGGTGCCCACAGGTTGCTGTGCAAGCAGCGGCTCAGTGGCGTCGTCGGTGGGACCAGGGTTGCAGTGTGGCGGTGCCTTCTGCGGTGCCTTCAGGACACAGAGTCGGCAGTGGCGCCGAAGACGTTGTCGAGTTTGTGTTCTTCGGGTTGCAGCACAAAAAACACAGTCCCCTGTGCTGTGGGTCGAAGAACTTGAAGTCTTTGCTGTTCCTGAGACTTTGTGAATAGGGGGCAAGCTCTACCTCAAGCCCTTGGAAAGACTCACAAGTTAGGTTGCAGAAAGTCCAGTCCAGGCCTTTCATTGCCCAAGACAGGTCAGCCCAGCAAATCACCCAGCAAAGCAGTCATTCCTTTTAACAGCTTCTCCGGCTCTTCTTCTTGGCAGTCTTCTTGATCCCGATGAGTTCTAAAATTCAGGGATCTGGGACCAAGTATTTATGTCCAAAAAATCCTTTGATCTTTCAGGCAGAGGGTGTCTGTGCCCGGCCAGAACCAGTTGATTCTTCTCTGGTGTGAATTCCTTGCAGGAGGTGGAGACAGCATTTGTCAGAGGCAGACCAGGCCCTTTGAGGTGCAAGTAAATCTCCTCTCCCTTCCCCCATCATAGCCCAGGTCTATTCAGCCCTTTCCTGACCTACCTAGACTATCTGGAGCCCCTCTGGCCCCCCAGCCTTCTGTCATCCAAAACCCAGACAGGCAATCCACATTCCAGCAGAGGCACACGGGATGACTGAGCAAGAAAATACCCACTTTCTAAAAGTGGTATTTTCAAACGCAGAATGTAAAAATCACCTTCACTAAAAGATGCATCTTTAGATTCTGTGTTCAGGCATACTAAATTGTATTTACTTGCCGAATTCCCTAGGCCAATTATGTTTATAAGATGTTATAAACAAACCTCCCATTCTGTCCTATGGGGAACTGGTAGCCTTACAATAGTGAAAAACGAAATTGGCTGTAATTCACTATTAGGACATGCCACACCGACCAGGGCATGTCCTACCTTTCACATACACTGCACCCTGCCAACAGCGAATACCTTGGGCCTACCTTAGGGGTGCCTGACAGGTAAGAAAAGGGAAGGTTGGGGACTGGCAAGTGTGTGCACTGGCCAAGTTAACATGGCAGTTACAGACTGCGCGCAGACTCTGCAATGGCAGGTCTGAGGTACCTTTTCAGGGCTACTCATGTGGGTGGCATAATCAGTGCTGCAGGCCCACGAGTAGCATTTGATTCACAGGCCCTGGCACACTCAGTGCACTTTACTAGTGACTAACAAGTAAATCAAATATCCAATCATGGAAACACCAATCCATAGCACAATTTACACAGAGCACCTGCACTTTACCACTGATCAGCAGTGCAAAAAGTGCGCAGAAACGTTACGTCAGCAAAAACAAGAGTCTAAACAGGGAGGTCAGAAAGCAAAAAAGTCAGGGGAAACACACCAACAGATGCCAAGTCTAACAGATGGCTTTTAAAAACTTAGTGAACTCTAAAAGTTTGAGGTAATACCAGAAGCACCTTAAAGGCTACACCTGTACGTACTACTTTTTTTTGGGGGAGGATAAAGAGCGTCGGAAGAAAAGAAATGCACAAAACATAATCATAAGAAAAAACTTAAGTAATTTCTTACAGCATAACTTGTAATACACTTCACCTAGTAATGTTTCACATCATAAAGAACATGTAAGCATATGAATTCACCATGAAAACAAAAGATTCTAAATATTAGAACGAGGCTTACCCTAATGGAAGAGATATCAAAGCACCGCCTGGCCCACTGTCGCATCTTCATCTTGTGCAGACTTCAAGAAGTAGTGCTGCAGGAAGGTGTGAGTGGTCTTCCAGGTTGCAGCACAACAGATTTTTTCCAAAGTCACTTCCGCGAAGAGGGCAGCTGATGAGGCAACTGCTCTGGTGGAGTGAGCTTTTGCTGTCTTTTCCAAAGGTTTGTTAGCTTTGATATGACAGAACTGTATCGCAGCCGATTTCCATCTTGTGATAGTGGCCTTTGTTATTGAAGTCCCTTCTCTGCCTTGGCCATAGGCAACTAACAATTGATCAGTTCCTTCGTTCTCTGAAGGTAGAACTTAAGGCAGAGTTTGACATCCAGCTTATGCAGTGTTTGCTCCGCAGGCGTTGATGGTTACAGAAAAAAAGATCGGAGTATAACCGGCTCATCGAGGTGGAATTGTTACGGCACTTTAGGAATAAATGTAGGAATAGTCCCTAGAATCACAGCGTCTTAAATATTAAAAAAGGTTTCCTAATGGTGAACGCTTGAATTTTGCTTACCCTTCTGGCAAGGTCCAGCAGAAGAGCGACTTTCCATGTTAGGAATTTCAATTCAGCTTTATGAAAGAGTTTGAATGGTCTTCGGAATGAGTTGTGCAAGGACAATGTTGAGATTCCATTCCGGCGGGGGTGCTCGCACTGGAAGAAAAGTACGGAACAGTCGCTTCATAAATTGTTTGATCAGGCTTGAGGCACAAAGAGAAGTGGCGTTGGAAGCTCTTCTATAGCAAGAGACGGAAGCCAGATGAACCTTAACTGAGGCGAAAGCTAAACCAGATTTTGCCAAGGAAAGGAGATATGGTAAAATCTGTTGTCGGGATACTTCAAATGGATGCAGGCCATTTCATCGGCACCAAAAACAGAACTTTTTCCATTTCATCTTGTAAGTTTTATTGTTACTTTCCGCTCTAGATTTCAAGAGGATGTCTCTACATTGCTGTGGAATGTTCATGCTCCTAAATTCCAGGAACTTAGGAGCCAGGCATGCAAGTGTAGAGACCCCGGATTCGGATGGCGCACCTGTCCGTAATCCCTTATTAGAAGAGAGGGGGACATCTGTAGACATACAAGTCTGACTTCTGAAAGAAGAAGTTGTTCCCGGAAGCAAAGTTGCCTGGGCCACCTGGACTGAATGAGAATTAGGCAACATCTCTCCAGCATCATTTTGGTTAGTACTCTGGGAATCAATGGGATGGGGGAAAGGCGTAGGCTTATATTCCCGACTATCACATCAAAAAGGCATTGCCCCGAGACCCCAGGACGGGGAACCTGCTGGCATAGGACCGGCATTTGGTGTTGATGTCTGTTGCAAACACATCCAGCGCTGGCTTTCGCCATAGTGTGAATACTCTGTCCAGCTGGAATAGGTTGAGTTCCCATTCGTGGCAATTGTCTTTAGCTCTGCTAAGAGCATCTTTTAGCGTATTGTAAAAGCCTGGAACATGCTCAGCCTTGAGAGAAATCCCATGCTGTGTTGTAAAGCTCCATAGTTCTTGCGCTTCCTGAGAAAGCGTGAGAGATTTGGGTCCTCCCTGTTTGTTTATGTAGAACATACTGGTCGTATTGTCCGTACGGACCAGCATGGAGGCACCTGCTATTCTCAGTAGAAAGGCCTTTAAAGAGAGGAATATAGCCTTCAGCTCCAGGCTGTTGATATGACATTGTTTTTGAGAATTGGACCATTTGCCCTGGATTTTGAGATCCTGTAAATGACCTACCCAGCCTTCAATGTAGGCATCTGTTGTCAGTATGGGGTCTGGTATTTCTTGTAAGAAAGTGAGGCCCTTGGAAAGATGTGGACTGTGATACTACCATTGCATTGCCGCTTTCATTGTCAGGGTTATAAGAGTGGTGTCTTTGTATGATCCCGACGTTTGTAGCCACTGTTTCTGAAGCTCTTCTGGCAGAGGTTTCATTTTGACGCTGGCTAAAGGTACTAGGTCGATTGCTGATGAACACATCCCTGGGAGCGACTTGTTCCCTCTCACTGAAATGGACTTTCTTCTTGAGATAGTCATAGCAAGCTCCTGTAGACATGCCTGTCGCTCCTCCGATAGGAAGGTCGTGCATTGGATCGTGGCCAACCAGGCTCCTAGAAATGGTGCTATTTGACTGGGAAAAAAAGAGGACTTTTTGATGTTCACTGTCAGCCCTAGTCTGTTGAATAGTTGGAGAGAAGCATCTGTGGTTCTGGCTGATCGATCTGCTGTTGGTGCCTTCAGTAGCTAATCGTCCAAGGAGGGGGAATACTTGGTGACGTTGAGAACATAAGGCTGCGGCCACTATTGCGAGGCATTTTGTAAATATTCTGGGTGCGGACTTCAGACTGAAAGGAAGAACCTTGAATTGGTAGTGGGTACCAGCTACCGTAAACCTGAGGAATGTTCGGTGTTTCCAATGGATGGGGATGTGGAAGTATGCATCTTCTAGATCGAGTGAGGTCAAAAAGTCTCTTTTGTTGAGGCGATGCAGGATCTCGGCTAAAGTTACCATCCTGAACATTTGTTTTTTCAGGTATTTGTTGAGGCTCCCGAGATCCTGTATTGGTCTCCACTCCCCTGATTTCTTCATTATTAAGAATAAACGGGAGAAGAAACCCCTTTTTTTTCCCTCAATTGCACCTTTTAAGAGCATGGTCTTTACTTCCTTGTGCAATGAGTGAAGGTGAGGGGGAGGAGCTCCCTTGGGTGGAGTAGTTGGAGGTTTGCTTGTGAACTCCAGAATATGACCAAAGGCAATTAGATGTGGTGTTCTCTTGCAGGCAACTTGATGGGAGAAACCAGCGGTTGCAGGTTGGTAGGTGGAGGGTTGATAAGTATGCCTGTATTGAGCCTGATAGGGCTGGTTTTGCTGTTTCCTCTGAAAACCTCCTCTGTATGCCGGGGAAACCCGCGTACTTTCGCTCCCCTGAAGGGCATTTTTCTATATTGGAGGGTGGTTAATAACCTTGCTATGTCAGTGTCCGTTTTTATGGAGAGCAGTGCATCATCAATATGCTTGCTAAATAAAGAATCTCCATCAAACTCCATGTCCAAGATGTTTGTTTGAACTTTCAGCCTGAAAGTGGTGGCCTACAACCACCCCTGTCGTCTCAACACTGCTGTGTTAGCCAGTTGTCAGAAACCTGCGTTAGCTATATCCATAGCACAGGCAATGGTCTCTAGGGCTGCTCTTTCACCCTCTACAAGGACCTTCCTCGCCTCTTGTTTCCTGTCTTCAGAAATGAGGTCAAAGAAGCCTGCCATATCCGACCACATTTGTTGGTCATAACGGCTGATAATAGCCAAAGCGTTGGCTGCTCAATGGTAACACCAGCCATGGTTGAAAAACGCTTACCCATGATGTCCAAATTGCACCCCTTCTTGTCCAGAGGAGTCGAGATTGGGGTAGCCGTATTTTCCATATCCTCTGCGCCACATGCGAAATGACGGAATCCGGCTTAGTGTGACCCGTCAGGTAAGAAGGTGCATCTTCAGGAACCCTGTACTTCTTGTCTATTCTAGGGAGCACTGGTGTTATTGTGGCCGGTGTTTTCATTATCATTACTCCTTCCTGCCAGATATAATCTATTACAGGGATCGTACAAATAGATTTCTTGGCTTCCTCCATGAAATCATACAGAAAGCAATCTGTATGCTGAACGGCCATGGGGAGATGAAACCTGTTGAACGCTCTCTCCAACAAGTTGTGGAACTCCCGATGTCTTCTGAGGAGAGGGTGTAGAGATGATATAGTCATCCTAGGGATCCGTCGGTGGATGTAGTTCTGGAATCTCTCCTTCTTCTCTCTTGTCCTCTGAAGAAAATGGGTTTTCCATTTCCATTTAGGTGCCTGTGTTGGAGGGTGCTGTTCCGTAGGTGTTGCTGGTAGGGATAAGGCTGGCGTTGCTGGGAGCTGTGGTTAATGTGGCGGTGGCTCACTCTGGACATCCTTGGGAGGAAATCTCCGCCTATAGCCTGCCTGCATGGCTTGAAGATTGTGGATTAAAGACAGTGGTAAAGTCGCCATTTCCTTAGGACGAGGTTCAGGGGGATAGCCATAAGGTTGAAAATGGCGCGGAGGAACCAGATATGGCTGATAATATTGCTGTTGCAGCTCGTCCTCATAATCGTCCTGGCATTTCACATGCAACTTGGACAGGCTATGTGCCACCTCATATATTCCATCGTCATCCTCATCTTCTGACTGTTGGAAGTCTAATAAGTGCGAGGGAGGCAACGGGGAGATCTTTTTGAAGGATGAAACATCCGGGTAGAGAAAGGTCTTCGTTACCCTGGTAAGACTGACTGTCATCAACTGTGGCGCTGAAGGAACCAATAACCCTGAAGAGGGAATATTCGGAATCGACAGTGCTGGTGTTACTGTCGACGATGTCATCGTCGATAGTGTCGTCGGTTGGCTCGTCAACAGCAGGGTCGCCAATGGGATGCTCGTCGATGGCGCCATCTTCATCGACAAAGTCTTAGTTGGCGAGGATACTCTCATGGATGGTATGGGTCCAGAAATGGTCATCGTCGTCATCGTTTCTACCGGAGACGGAGCCGACGACGTGACTGTGGTACTTGTCGCCGACAGTCCACGAGATGTTATGGTTGACTAAGATTTTTTGTCTTTTTTTCTTTCAGAATCTGTAGATGAGGCTCTAGGACGCTTCCTCTCTTTCCCACAGGAGAGGTGGGGACAGATCTTGTAGGCTCTGAGGAGACTTTATGGTGTTTCTCTTTTCTATGGCCTTTGCTCTCCTGGGAGGGTTTGAGATGTTTCTTGCCCTCACCAGGGGTATCATCCTGCAACCTGGTTCTTTTGTGAGGTCCTGAATGAGCTATCACTGTCTTCTTCAGAAGACTTTTTTTGCTTGGTGGACTGAAGCCACAAAAGCAGCCTCCCCTCTCTATCCCTGAGCATTTTAGAAGAAAAGGTTAGACAGATCTTGCATTGTCGTACCTCATGAGAGGGATGGAGGCCCTAAATCCAGTCTTACATGGGTGGAAGAGGCCTTTCTTATCTGACATGTTGAAAAGATCAATCTTCAGGAAAATTCAAGAAAGAAACTGAGTAGAACTCAGGGGGACTCCATTCACACACGACGTGCAGTGAAAATCAGAGGGAAAGTGCCTCTGCTGGGAAGGTTCTCGAGGGTGCTAGCAGCTGATTGGCTGCATTCAACATTTAGTCCTTTTTTAAAAGGACATAGATAGGCTCTGTAAAGCATGGCTCAAGGCCACTATAACCTATGGCATTATTTAAATACTGCATGATTATGTTACTCTCGGACCCCCATCTCGAAGAAGGGGAATGATTCAGTCATGTGAATCTATGAAAGATACCTCAGTACTGGATAACCATCACTCTGCAATAATGCAACTGTAGGACAAGTGGGTTTTGAAATCTGTTCTTATAAGGTGAGCCTCTAGTTCGCAGGTATTTATGGACCTGTTTATTTATGGTTAAGTTCACATTTATATAATTTCATTGTGTAAAGCATTCTACTTCTTTCATACTTAAAAGTGTTTATACATTCATAGAGGTGTATTATTATATACGCAGGTGGCTTTAGTGTATGTGTCTATGTATATATATATATATATCTCCCAAAGGTGACCTTCCCTCTACAGTCACAGATCGAGGCGCACGCTGAAGCGGTTAATTATAAATCTTTATTTGCCACACGAATTCCTCAATGTCACTGGGTTAAAGAAACAGCGCCATATTTCAAATTACATCAACAATCAACATAAAGAGAGGACAACACAATTCATTACATTATTCAAAAGAGAGAGCGGTAGGAAGTGCATTTCCCTATACCAATGTGGCAGCCATTTGGAAGGTTCAAATTCATTATTTCTCCTTCTTATAATGCACTGTTTTTGATAATACTGCTATTATAAATTCATACAATAGTCATTACTTTCAAATCAGATATGTACAATCACAATTGCTACTATGTTAGTCGAACCTTTACATAGCATATTTAATTCCTGCATTCGTCCTATTGTGCCCTGAATGGGCTTTCGGCTACACCTGGCTCATTATTTACTAGCCAATGTTTTTTTCATAAGCTATAATTAATTTTCGAGTAACAAAAATGAAAACAAATAGTTCCCCTTCATTATTATGCCCTGAATGGGCCTTTACTCTGGGTCATTTTGTAATCAATATATCATTCCTCTGAGGTTGTACTACTTTACTTCTCTATTAAGGCCACGTCATGTGTGCCTGCCCTTTTCTCTGAAACTCTCTCCACACGGTGAACCCCAAAAGTAAACTTCAACTCTGTCTATCATGGGAGAATATTATTTCCTATTCCTTTCCTACAAATTCCCCATGTCTCTGTTTATTCAATGTGAACCCAAAGCTCCTCTTCGTTGCTTAGACCACGTGGGGTCTTGGCCTGCAGCTCAACAATATAACGGGATTCCAACTTCCTAAGTTTTCTAGTTCTGTCTCCTCCCCTTTCTACCTTTGGAACCTGGTCCAAGCAGAAAAACTTTAAAAGATTTGAATTTGAGTTGTGTTTTTCCTTGAAATGGCGTGCCACCGGGTAGGTTAAATCATGATTCTTTATGACATGCATGTGCTCCAGAATCCTTTTCTTTGTTGGGTGGATCGTACTCCCAATGTAATTCATGTAATCAGAATTACAGTTCATTAGTTTTCCAATTTTTCGCTTGGTTTGTCTTCCTGGTACTCTGAACTCTTTAGTTTTTTAACAATTTCTGCACGCTTTGCAATACATTCAGGGATAGATTTCTGTTCGATGGTTCTTCTTTTTGGGTCCCTTGGTGAAAGGGCTCCTGACTAACTGATCTTTAAGTGCCGGGGCCCCTTCTATATGTGATCAGTGGACTATGTGGAATTGTTGATCTTATAATGTTGTCAGGTTTTAAAATCCTCCAATTCTTTCTAAAAATCTGAAATACTTCATTGGAACCGGTCGTATATTCAGTTATCATTCTGACCGTTCCTTTTGGTTCTATTGTGGAGCCTTGTCCCTCCCTCGTTGTTACCAGGAGATCTTTTCTTTGTACCTTTTCTATTTCCTTACTGCATTCATTAGGGTCTCCTTTTTGTACCCTCGGTTTTTAAACCTGCATAATGCATTTTGGCTTTCTTTTTGAAAAACCCCATCTAGCGAACAGTTACGTCTCAATCTTGTTAGTTCTCCATAAGGAACCCCTCTTATAACATTTCTCGGATGAAAACTGTCAGGATGTAATGTACTGTCCCCCGCTGTGGGCTTTCTATAGAGAGTTGTTTCAATCGTGTTGTCCTTAATATACACCATTAGATCTAGATATGGCACATTTGTTCTACTCATGCATTCTGGAAACTTCAAATTTAAGTTGTTATTTAAAGCTGTCACATATTTCATTGCATCATCTGCTGACCCTCTCCGTATAATGAAAAGGTCATCGATACAGCGAGACCGTAAAACGACTTTTTCAAGCCATACTTCATTTTCTCCTGCCCAGGCCACGTGCTTCTCCCACCAGCCTACGAACAAGTTTGCATAGCTGGGGGCGAAGCACGTGCCCATCGCAGTCCCCTGCTCTTGGTGAAACAATTCCCCTGCAAATATAAAAGATGTTATTCTGGAGACAGTATATTATCATTTCCATCAACATCATGTTGTGTTCGCTGTACTTTAGATTTCTCTTCTTCAGGAAGAATTGTGTTGCCTCCAATCCCTTTTGTTGTTTAATATTGGTATAGGGGCTGGTTATATCCAATGTTACCAATAGCATGTCTGGTTCCCACTCAATATTAGCAATGATGCGTAGGAAGTCCTTCGTGTCTTTGACATATGAGCTCAAATCCATTACCAGTGGTTTCAGAAAACAGTCAATGTAGATGAGGCATTTTCTAACAGGCTGTTCTTTGAGGATACTATTGGTCTTCTGGGAGGGTTAGTTATGCTCTTATGTACTTTGGGAAGATGGTAAAATGTTGGCAATTCTGGTGTCTCACGGTATATAAATGTATAGTCCACTTCTCCCAGTATGCCTTTCGCCCTCCATTTATTTGCCAATTCATGGAAGTCCGGTATACTTTTCTCATATTCCATTCTCGTTGTCAAACTATAACAATCTTTGTCTGAAAGTTGTCTCCTGGCTTTATTTAGATAAGTTATTTTGTCCATTACTACTACAAAAAAATAAAAAATTAAATATATATATATACACACACACACACAAATAAAACGCCTGATTTGGACTTTTTTCTTTATCTAAACACTATGGATATAAAATGCTTGCAATTTCTATGGCTAAGGTTAATATATATATATATATATATATATATATACATAGATATTACCTACTGGCGGTCGCCAGTAGGTAGTTATAGTTAGGACCACGTTTCCATAGGAAAACCTCAACATTCTATTTTGAATAACTTTGGCGCCGGTCGACGAATCCTCGCGAATTTCTCAAAATAGGTGGGGCGCTACGCTCCGCTCCTACCCTGAAAGTCTCGGGGGGATTCGTCAAGCGGGGGCTGAGATAAAAGGGGGGTCCCAAAACGCGTTTTTCCCATGCATTTTTCCATAGGACCTTTAGAACGAGCTACAGCCCGAACGGCTGAACAGAATTACTTGAAATTTGGCAGAGAGGTAGTCCTCAGGTCAAGGAAGTGCCTTTTGTAGGTTTGGTGTAAATCTGTTCAGTAGATTCTGAGAAAATAGCCTTTAAATCAATATATATATCTGAGCCCGCTTACGGTACGCTTACCGTACGCTTACGGTAAGCGTACGGCGGCGTGCGCGAGCGCGATTCTGATTGGCTCTTAGATCTTAGTAAACATTCGAATCGGTCGAAACCAGGAAGCGGCGGCCGCCATTTTGTGTATTTCACTCTGAAAAAAAAGAGTGAAAACAAGGAAAGGGGGCAATGAGGAGAGTTACAGACCCCCTAACATTTGTAAGGGGGTCAAAGAAGGACAGAAAAGTACAAAAAAAACATTTATTGATTTAAAAAAAAATCACGGGGTACGCGTACGGTAAGCTTACGGTAAGCGTACGGTAAAACAAAAAAAAAAAAGATAAATGAAAAGCAGATTTAAGAGTTTAGAAATTAGGGAGCTCTAAAAGTAAGTACCGATGCAGAGTCTAAGGTTCAAGAGGAAGACTCTGTTCCCTTCATCATTGAAGTGCACACCATCTCCTCTATAAATGTCTTGCATGTCATAACGCAAGTTGTTGTGGTAAATGGCACCCATACCATAGTCACGGAGGAAAGCAGAAACAGATTTGTTGACGTGCTTTCTTGCTTTGTCAATCTGTGGACAGAAATGATTGGACCAGTTCCATTTTTGCCTTTGGCATATGTTGGAAAACACAAAGGCAGTTTTAGGGAAAAGTGTAAACAGTTGTGCAAAGGTGTCCTTCATAAGCATTTCCAGACCTACCCCAGTCAAAGTGCCTAGGTCATTGCCACCACAGTGCACTATTATGAGGTCAGGGTGTTGGATTTGAATGAAGGATTTCACCAATGGCATCAATTGGTGCCACTTTAACCCTCTCTGACCAATCCATTTAATGTCTACATTTGGCAAAGCAAGGTCTCTCACCATATCTGTTTTCTCTGCAAACTTTTCACTCCAGAAGACATAGCTGTGCCCTACAATCCACACTGTGAACATCTTCAAAGGAGAACTGGATGCACTCAGGAGGTGTCTCTCAGTAGAATGGCAATAAGAAAAGAAAGACAGTTTGGAAATGGAGGCATACATATTTTTTTAAAACAAAAAGAACTGATTGGCTGTTTCATACCATTCTAGAATAAAAACTAGGCTGTATGTGAAAATTAATAGAAGCATGTTTTGTATTGGTACAAAAAAATGTGTAACCAAAGAACAGTACTATGGATTTGCTGTAAGGTTTGAAAAGTCAAGCACTCTTGCTCTGTGGAATTGAAACATTGTGTGTCGAACTTCTGACCTAACTGCACACAGCAGTGTTCCATGAGCTGTTGCTATGGTAGCAGGCAGAAGTCAAGTTGGGGGAAGGGTACTAGGCAGAAGTCAAGTTGGGGGCAGGGTACTTTTGGAAAAGGGTTGGTTTTCAACCAATAGAAATGTGTGAATACATGTGAAAAAAAGGGGGAAGCACTGAGATTTGAAACTTACATGTATATGTGTGGAAAAATAGAGGGAAAGTTTGCCATTATCTGGTTCTGCTGAGAGGAGAGAGGTGAACAGAACAGAGATCCTGGCTCTGATAATCTGCTGTTTGAGTGTCACATTTCTTTCACAACTAACTAATTTTAAAGGTGAGTTTACAGTTTGAGAGGGGATGTATGTGGTAACTTAAGAAATGAATAATAGAAATGGGAATTGTTTTTGTTGTAGTTACACATGGTGGTTTCATAATGTGTCAGTGTGTAAAAGTGATTTACACTTGCCCCGAAAAAAAAAAAGAGCAGTAAGTGTGCTTTCAAATTGGCAAAGAAATTTCGTTTTGGCACTAATGTGAAAACATGACTCTGTGTGCATAGAAGAATTATAGGCAGAGATTTATTGCGTCTTGCTCTGGTGATTTCACAGTTGCATTAGATGGAAAGGGGGAGCGAATTTTTGGGGGAAGAAGCAGACTCTTAGCACACACCCATGTAAATATGTGTACTGTATTATAAAATGTTTTAAAAATATTAATACTTTTTTCTTTTTTTCCAGATAGATATAGAAAATTTTCGAAAACTACAAACATTTTTAAAACTATTTTTAAAAAAAACAAATGAATAAATATTTTTTCAGTGAGTATGGTAAGTCAATAATAATAATTGTAGTCTCTCAAGGACCTTGTAATGTGTTTATTGATTTTTAGTGTTTTTTAAAAAAAAAAAAAAAAAGGTACGCTTACCGTACGCGTACGGTAAAAAAAAAAAAAAAAAAGTTTTTAAAAACAAGTAAAAAAAAGATGGAAGATAAGGTTGGCTCTTAAAAGAACCGTTGTGTTCATGCAGGGACAGAGGAAAGGAAGCATGGGAAAATCATTCAAAGCTACAAATGTGCTGATCTATTTTGTTGTTTACTAGGGAAACACTGGTCTCCCTATGACAAATTAGACCTTTACAAAATGTGCAATGAATATCAACCTTCCGAAATCGAAGGTTCATTTCCAGAGGGCCAGCAAAAGGAGATTCTCCCCCCACAGATGAAGGGCTCACCTGACCTGCAGAAGAAGGAGTAAGCCCTGCAGGTGATGGTCCAGGCTGAGCTGCTGTGGATGTACTGGCTCGTCTTTCTGAAGAGTTACCTCCAAAAAGATGACCATGTGTCCTTCTGTGTACATCCTGGAGGTGTCTCTTCATGGTGTGATTCCCAAAGGAATACTTCCTGTTAGGATTACCTCTAGAAAGTACACGCTTACACAGCTTGCAAGTAACTAAGGGTGCATTCACCTTTTGCTGGCCTTCTGGAAAAGTAAAATAATCCCAAACATAAGAAGGCTTTACTTTCCTCGCTCTCTGCCTCAAGACAGTGCTGCTGGTGCTAGCCTCACTCTCAGAAGAGCTCTGCTGTTCTGCCATCGTATCCCAAAGACAAACCAGCTCCTTCTCCCAAGGGATCACAAGCAGAAATGAGGGGAATGGGTGTGGTGTAGGAGAGTTCTAGAACTGAAAGTACTTTCAACCAATCAAAAGTTGTGTTTTATGATCACATGACCTACCGTACGCTTACGGTACGCTTACGGTACGCTTACGGCAAAAAGTACGCGTGCGCGTAAAAAAGACACGCGCTTCCGCGCATGCGCATAACAGTCACTCCGCGGCACTTCCGCGTAACGTGCGCGTGTGGCGTAAGCGCGCACGCGTCCCCCGCGCAGTACGCGCGGCTACGCAAATTGCGTAACTATACGCAAGCAGCGTAGATAGATTACGGACGTTGCGTAAACCGTACGCTTACCGTGAGCTTACGGTACGCGTACTAAAAAAAAAAAAATAAAAAAAAAAAAAAATCTGGTAATAAATTTTACATGTTTATTTTAAAAAATATATTAAAAAAAAATATTTAAGGATTTTAAAAATTTAAGCATAGTCTTTATAAAATGAAAGAAAATTAAATTAAAAATATGTTTGAAAAAAATGAAGAATAAAAAAAAAAATTAGCATTTAAAAAACCTTGCAAATTCACTGAAAAAACCATGGGTTACACACACGTTATAGTAAGGAATTAGCATTTAAAAAACCTTGCAAATTCACTGAAAAAACCATGGGTTTCACACACGTTATAGTTAGGAATTAGCATTTAAAAAACCTTAGAAATTCACTGAAAAAACCATAGGTTTCACACACGTTATAGTTAGGAATTAGCATTTAAAAAACCTTAGAAATTCAGGGAAAAAACCATAGGTTTCACACATGTTATAGTTAGCTGGACATTTTACTCGTAAAAAACCAATGAAATTGCCCCGTTATAGTTAGTTCAGCTAACTATAACTCGCGCGCCCGCAATGCACTGCTGATGACGTCACATATTACATCACTCATGACATGGTCAGTGACATCACTCATGACATCACTGATGACATCTCAAATGACATCACTGATTACATCACTGATGACATCATCCTTGTGATAGAGTGGCAGACCTCCTCTCACCCTAATATAACCTTTGATACTCACATTCAAAAATAGAGACTAAAATTTTCAAAACAATGGACATACCAATACCAGTTACAACAACCTCTTCAGTAATTCTAAGATCAACATACACATCCACTCATTCACCAACAGTCCTATACAGTCACTCATACATGTACTCACTCATCATATGTACTCATACACCTATACATCCTGTTACATAATGCCACTCATCCATAGAGTTACTCACACACATAGTCACTCATGCTAGTAAAGAATCAAACATACATTCACCTGCATATACAGTTATACACACACCACCACACTTACTTCTACGGAAACTTACACATACTTAGTCTTTTAAACAATCACTTATAGAAACACATACTTATTCATACAGGAACTCTTTCAATCTCTCCCTCTCACATATACTCACATATATACACCAATAGTCACATATACTAGTTTAAAACATATGTAGTTACTCATAAAGACACTATTGAGACAGTCATTCACTCACTAACACACCAATACACACACGCATCCACCCATGCAGTCCTGCACACATGCTCTGTTCAACACATACAAACAGTGAGTCACTCATTCATGCACCTATGCACTACGTCATACCCCCCACCGAACCATGCAGACACTCAGACTAATACTCAAAAAAACCAACTAATAACCTATAAAGACACCCATGTAGCTACTCACCAACCCATGCAGCCACTTATACACAAAGTGAAAAAATGATACAGATATTTACATATTTAAATATTACTCACTAAGCCATGTATTCACTATGATACACTTAATCAGTCAGTTACACAATCAATTTTTCAAAAAGAAATCATCCATTTAGACAGTAATATACCCATTTATTCTTCTATCAACCTTGAGATATACATATATAAAACATATTTAATTATCAGAAAAACACACATTCACTGGATGATGTCATCAGTGATGTCATCAGTGATGTCATTTGAGATGTCATCAGTGATGTCATGAGTGATGTCACTGACCATGTCATGAGTGATGTAATATGTGACGTCATCAGCAGTGCATTGCGGGCGCGCGAGTTATAGTTAGCTGAACTAACTATAACGGGGCAATTTCATTGGTTTTTTACGAGTAAAATGTCCAGCTAACTATAACATGTGTGAAACCTATGGTTTTTTCCCTGAATATATATATACATAGATATATATATATATAGATATATATATATATATATTATCTACTGGCGGACGCCAGTAGATAGTTATAGTTAGGACCGTGTTTCCATAGGAAATCTGAAAATTCTATTTTGAATAACATTGGCGCCGGTTGACGAATCCTCGCGAAATTTTCAAAACTAATGGGGTGCTCCGCTCAGCTCCTACCCTGAAAGTCTCGGGGTGATTCGTCAAGCAGGGGCCGAGAAAAAAGGGGGGTCCCAAAACGCGTTTTCCCCATGCATTTTTCCATAGGACCTTTAGTCGAAGGTACAGCCCGAACAGCTGAACAGAATTACTTGAAATTTAGCAGAGAGGTAGTCCTCAGGTCAGGGAAGTGCCTTTTGCAGGTCTGGTGTCAATCTGTTCAGTAGTTCCTGAGAAAATAGCATTTAAAAGCATATAAATATCTATAGCCGCGCACCGTGCGCGCACCGTGCGAGCACCCTAACGTGCGCGAGCGTAATTCTGATTGGTGGTTACATGTTAGTCAACGTTCGAATCGGTCGAAATCAGGAAGTGTCGGCCGCCATTTTGTTTGTTTTCAGTGCTAGAGTGAAAAAGGAAGGTGGCGAACGTGAAAAGGGGGCAGGGTAGAGAGTTCCTGACCCCCTAGCCTTTGTCAGGGGGTCCCTGAAGGACCCCGAAGGCAGAAAAAAAATTTAATTTTTTTTTTTTTTATAAATCGCGGGGGTGCACGCACCGTGCGCGCACGGTGAAACGCACGGTGAAAACCCCCCCAAAAAATAAATTTTTTTTTTAATACTTAGTTTATTGTAAAATAAATATGTAAAAAAAATAATAATACATACATAACTTAGCATTTAAAAAAACGTACAAATTCACTGAAAAAAACATAGGTTTCACACACGTTATAGTTAGGAATTAGCATTTAAAAAACCTTGCAAATTCACTGTTATAGTTATGTGGATATTTCACTCGTAAAAAACCATTGAAATTCCCCCGTTATAGTTAGTTCAGATAACTATAACTCGCGCGACCGCCACTCTATCACAAGGATGATGTCATCAGTGATGTCATGAGTGATGCCACTGACCATGTCATGAGTGATGTAATATGTGACGTCATGAGCAGGATTGCGGGCGCGCGAGTTATAGTTATCTGAACTAACTATAACGGGGGAATTTCATTGGTTTTTTACGAGTGAAATATCCACCTAACTATAACATGTGTGAAACCTATGGTTTTTTAAGTGAATTTGCAAGGTTTTTTAAATGCTAATTCCTAACTATAACGTGTGTGAAATCTATGGTTTTTTCAGTGAATATATATATATATATATATATAAATATACCAATCTGTATTGAAGATTGAGTAGATATATTACTGTCTGGATGGAGGATATAGTAGCTGTCTGACTGTCTGTTTAAGTGAGTAATTGAAAGTGTCTCACTTAATACATGGATTAGCAACTAAACTATGTGAATGTGTGCATCACTGTCTCTGTTGTTGTATAACATGCTGCATCAGTTGGTCACTAACTACATGCGTGTGTATATTAGTTGTTGATTAGTTGGGTGAGTATTTGTATGGGACACTGAGTTTGTGTGTGGTTGGATGGGGTGTGTGTAACTCTCTGCATAGATGTGTGAATGGTTGATTGACTAGGTGTATAGGTTTAAGAGTGCATGTGAAAACAGTTGTTTGGGTGACTGAGTATATTCATTTGTGTGTTGGTGAGCGAATATATGTTTTAGTTGTACATCTTCAACAAAGTTAAAAAAATAAAAGGCATTGAATGTGAGAGTTGGTGCATATAAATAAGTATGTGTAAGAGTCAGTGATTGTGAGAGTAACTATATGAATGAGTGTATAATTGTAATGGTGATTTTTAACATATTAACTATGAGTTACTATGTGTTTGAATAAATGAGGTGTTGTTGGATAATTGTGTAAGTGAGTAAATGTAAGTGAGATTGTTTTCATGAGTCAGTAGGATGACTGCATAACTGACTAAGATGACTGCTGATGTGTCAATGTCTATATATGTGTATAAGTGCATTTGATAGTGTTCTATTAATTAGTGACTGCATGTATATAAATGATTCTGTTGTTGAATGGGTAGTTGTGTGTGTAGACTTAGGAATCAGTGAGTGGGTATGTAGTAACTGGTATTGGTGTGTAAATGGTTTCAAATATGGTACTCTGTATTTTACAGTGAGTGATGAAAGGTTATACTAGTGTATAATGAGGTGTATCAGATTGTCAAATGGATGATGTCATCAGTGATTTCATTTGAGATGTCATCAGTGATGTCACTGCCCATGTCATGAATGATGCAATATGTGGCATCATCAGCAGTGCATTGCAGGCACGCGAGTTATAGTTAGCAGAACTAACTATAATGGAGGAATTTCTATGGTTTTGTAAGAGGGAAATGGCCAGCTACTATAACACCCCTGAAACCTATGTTTTTTTTTGTGAATTTCAAAGGTTTTTTAAATGCTAATTTCTAACTATAACGTCTTTGAAACCTATGGTTTTTTTCAGTGAATATATATATATATAGTGGACATCCAGCAAAACTCAAATGGAGTATCCCCTATGGGGAAATGTTAAGAGCCAGAAGGAATTGCTCAGAAGTGTCAGACTTTAATCTGCAAATAGATGAGATGAGTCAACGTTTCTTGCAACGAGGTTACCCTATGGATGTAATCCTAACTGCAATTAATAGAGTTCAGAAAAAAAACAGAGATGAATTACTCCAAGTAGGCCGGAACAAAGAGGACACTGCAAACATAACGAGACTCATTATTGATTTCAACAACCAAAGTAATGTATTCCAAAAAACGATTTCTAGACATTGGGGAGTACTACTGCTTGATGAAACCCTGAAGAAAATTCTGCCTCCCGGACCAAGAATTACTTATCGAAAGACAGCCTCTCTGGGAGATATTCTCACACAAAGCCATTTTGAAGTTAAACCACTAATCACCAAGTCCTGGTTAACCACACCGGGATTTTGGAAATGTTCAAAATGTAAGGCATGTGAACAGGGCAAAAACATCACCTCTTACCAATTACAGAATGGCCATCATGAAATGATTCAAGACCACATTACATGTGAATCGAAATATGTAATTTATAGACTGGAATGCCCTTGTCAGAAATATTATATAGGTAGCACAATCAACAAACTCAAACTTCGCATCCTACAGCATCTGCGTGCTATCAAGAACAAGGATTTTACATATCCTATGGCAAAACATTTTCATGACTTCCACTCAAGTGACAATAATCAGCTTAAATACTCTGGCATCAAAATTGTCAAGCAGAAGGAAAGGGGTGGAAATCGCATTCTTGATTTAAGAAGAGCAGAGTCAAGAATGATACTACTAATGGGTACTGAAAACCCATTGGGACATAACTTGGATGCTGAACTACACGTGCACCTTTAATGAGACTTAAATTGATGACCTATGATGGGCTCCTCTCCGTTTCTTTTTCTTTTTGCACTTGTATATATTTCCACGGTTGATCAACAAATTGCCAATTGTTCATTATTTTCACTGCATCTCTCCTTAACCACCTACTCCTTGATTGTTGTTGATATAGACATATGAAATTCACTTTGCAATATTTGGAATTTTTTAGATGATTCTAGGTTGGGAACATTATGAATTTTGACAAAAAACGCACTTTGTCTATTGATATTACATACTTTAAGTAAATAATCACCTTAGACTACATTATCTAGGATTGCCCAACCTCAATTTTCTGACAGGCTTAAGGTACTTTACCTTGATTGCGATTCATCTTCAATTCCAAACTGCCTGAGATTAATTGCAATAATTTTCTAAACTTTATCCGAATTAACAACAAATACCGTGGTGGATGAATTATTGTGATTCACAATTGATCTAAATTCTCATTTACTTGTAAATAACATGTTTTGATCGACGATGCGATGTATGTCCAGTATGTTTTCACTTTCTACTATTAATTTGAAAATGTTGCTTTAAAAAGACACGACCGTCCTTTTGTGCGTGTTCTTGAAGATTTATGCTGAATAAATACTAACTAACGGTGATTTCTCTGTGGTGCCGTGCTTTCCTTTGCTGCGACGAACCCTGGGACTCGGGGTGAAGCTAGAGAGAAGTTTGTTTCATATATATATATATATATATATATATATATATATATATATATATATATATATATATATATATATATATATATATATATATATATATATATATATATATAGTTTCTTTTTTTTAGAGGAACCCACTAGAAGATACAAAAGTGGATTGCCCATACAGGGCTTGATTGATACCAAGAAAAGAAGTAGGAGCAGTCAAGCACCATGGTTGAAAATATTCACTTTCAGGATGTCAAGAAGGGACGCCTTAGAAGAGGGTAACAAACATGAGACAAAACCATGGTGATGGCTGACGTGGGAGGTCATCAGTCGTCATGGTTTAAGCAGTAAACAAGGCCGAGATGACATGTAGGCCCATATAGGGCGGAACAAAGAATCATAAATGTGAAAGGCCATGGGATTAATGAAATGTTATAATATTTATATTATGAAATCTTTTGATCATGTCAATCTTACCATGAGTGCTGGGCATTTATATTTTTAGAATTGAACATGGCTGCTATGATTCTATTACGGAATAATGTACATGATGAGTATCACGCCCATTTGGGCGGAATGTGGGTTCTTAGAGACATGTATGATGCTGTTATGCAAATGATATGAACTGATATTTATCTATTTATTTGCACCTTATGAAATCACAGTTGCTAATGAATCCCGTCACAAGTGCCATTTGGATATTTAAACATGGCCACCATGAACTTGGAACGCAATGTTTCCTTACAGTCCGTTTTTGAAGTCGATGTATATAATGTTGTATAAAAAGGTTTTAAAAATGGTGACGCGCTGACATTGACAAGGGCCGGTATGACCGAAATGCGTTTGTCAGCTACGATGGTCTTGGCAGAATAAAAAGTGCGAACGCAGAGTGTTTCTGGGAAGATATATATATATACCAAGATAATTGCCAACAATTATCCACTCTCCTTGGACAGATGGGCACGGACTCCAGTAGAATATGTGCGTATTTTTCTTTATTCCTAGCAACAACTTGTCATTACAAGTTTCGGTCACCACACCTGACCTTGATCACTTGTATATATGCTTTAACTCTATTTGAACTGCTACAACAGTATATTACTTTTACCCGCCATCCTTGAAGAGAAATTACATTTCCTGCAACATATTCCGATTCAAGCATGTGAATGTCCAATACTGGATCAGAAAATTAAGTTACTTACCTGTAATTGCAGTTATCCAGTATTGGTATCTTTCATAGATTCACATGTGATTCACCCTCCTCCCCCAAGAGGCTCCCCTTATAACTTGGCATTATTTATTCCTACTTGTGCTTTAAAATCTAAGGGACTCAGTCTCTGTTGGGAGTGCTCTAGAGGGTGCTGTTGCCTGATTGGTTATAGTTTAAGGTTAGTCCTTTTTTTAAAAGGGACAAGGACAGGCTATTAAACTGACTTTTTCATTGCCATTGTAGCCTATGATAGTGATACATACTGCTTTATTATGGTACCGTGGGACTCCAACTACGACGGTGGGAAAGATTGAAGCATGTGAATTTATGAAAGATACAAATACTGGATAACTGCAGTTACAGGTAAGTAACCTATTTTCTTTTGTTTTCTTTTTTCTTTTACATGACTGCACGTATTTCTCATTTCTTTAGATAGCTTGTTACTTTATTGAAAGGTGGAGTGTGTGTTGTGACTTATGCCAATGGAAGATTGGAACTGTCTGCCCCTTTCCACAAGCAGGAGTGTGTCATCCAAGAATACTGGTCTTATGGTGGTACTAACTAAGGCAGTTAGAGCTTGGAGCTGCCCTTGAACAGTTGGTGACTCTTGGAGGTGGGAATAAATCTTGGTTACACTCACCAGGAAAAAAGTGTCTTACTTTCTGAAGCAATATAACAGTATCACCCTCAGTTAAGTTGAGAGTGACTCAGTTTCTGTAGACTAACCTGATAAACTAACTTGGTTTTTCCACACCAATTGAAACCTTGGAATTACTTGAATTCGATCATAAAAATAATTTTTGTTAAATAACAGTTAGTGGCAGAAAATTAAGAAAGTACACCGAGGTAGGCTAATCATTTTTATCAAATTTATTTGGCTTGAAATGTGAACATATTCTGATTTCAGGCAGATAACAGGTTTAATTTATCTGACTAAACAAGCTTAGTTTAATTCATAGAACTAAGTGCTATTTGTAGTGGTGGAAAATTGGTGGAAAACCTCTGCCATTTCTTTCTGACCTTGCACATTGTCTATGGAAACTATATTCATTCTGCTTTAGCGTTTTTATTTTTGGGCTTCATGCTAACATTTTTCCAACCTTTCTCCCATCCTCATAGACATGCTTCAATTAATCAGAAGCTTATACAAATGATTCTTTTTTGGATAATATGTTAATTTCTGTGTGTGTCCTATCAACCAGTGCAGGAGTGTTAGCACCTCAAAGTTTAGCAAGTAGTTGATGTAAGATACCTCGCAGTTTGCATCATTCTGCTAATTCCCAGAGGTGTAGGCTGGGAATATCGAGTCCCAAATATCAAAGGGACAGAATATTGTTACAACAATATTGAGGGACACAATATCGAATGGTAAGTTTCTATACATTTTCTACACCTAACTCCACATCTATGTATTTAAATGATATATATATATATATAGATCTTCAAAGCACATATATATAAAGTTAAGAATAGTTAATCCTTAACTCTCAGTGAGCACATACCTTTGGACATTTTGTACCACTATATTGTTGTAAAAACTATTTTGTCCTGTCAATACTCAGGATTGTTTTTTTTTTTTGTTTTTGAAAAACTTTATTGTGCAGAAAGCGACATTACAAACGTGGGCCTACAACCACCAGGGCCGGCCGCTAGCACAGGCATACCAATTACGAGACGTCACAAAGCAGCGACTGATCCCCAGAGGCGCAGCAGGATTACAGAGTTATGTTCGGCAACGCAGAAGTTAGACAGAATACTGACATTTTAAATTTTGAAAAGAGAAAACGAACAAAGAAAAAAAAAAAAAAACTCAAGGCGACAAACAATCTAGACAGTGTCAAGCGCCGGCCGACGGGGGGACCCCCCCCCCCACCAGGTAAAGAATCAGGAGGTCAATAAAGATGACCGGGGGGGGGAGGCAGCGGGGAGGCCAGAACAATCAACGTAAAGCGTACAGTATTCAGGGAACCTCAGAATCAGGGGGACAGGGAAATATCAGAAGTACCATCAAAAGGGGGCGTACAAATGGTACCTAGGTAGGCGTTCCACTGACCCCAAATTCTACCCCACGCCCCAGGCTTGCCCCGCACCAGATAGACCGTCTTCTCCCTGAACATACACCAGTCCATGTTCTCCTTCCACACTGACACGGCGGGAGGCCGTCGGGAACCCCAAAGCTGCGCGATGTCCCTCTTTGTGATCATGTTTCCAAGTGCCGCCCACCGGGCCTGGGCAACGTTATAATCATTCGGCTCCCATACATTCAGCAAGCATCGACGAGCCTCAGGCAACAGAGCAACCCCAGTAACACACTCCATTACCGCATGCACACGGCGCCAATAAGCCGCCACCTCACGACACTCCCAAAGGATATGAAGGAAGGTGGCACTCATACCACAGCCGCGCTTACACAGCCCATCCAAAGAAAAACCCATCGCAACCAAAGGAGGACCCGTCACATACACACGGTGAAGAATTTTAAGCTGGACAAGACGGAGACGGGCAGGAATGGCGACCTCCTTCGGGGAAGACACTGCAGACTGCCAGTCCTCGTCATCCAACTCCAACCCGTCTCCGGTCCAGGCCTCCCGAAGATGCCCCAGGAGATCCGCCCTACTGTTGATTAACTTCTTATAAATCAAAGAAATCGTACTATCGGGCAGATGACCATCAAGTATACGGTCCTCGAGCGGTGAAGCCACGGGGATCGTGGTACCGGCCTTGAAAACCGAAAGCAAAGCGTGGCGAACCTGTGCGTACCTGAAGAACTCCCTCTCACTCAGCTCATACTCACTCTGAAGCGCCGAAAAGGACTTGACAGAACCTTTCACCCAGAGATCACCCACTCTGCTGATACCAATCATATCCCAGTTCTCAAAACCTTTCGTCGTCCAGAGGCAACTCAATACGTCCGACGCAAACAGAGGGGTCGCTCGCGTCAGGCGATCATTCCAACGCATGGCCACATTAGCATCCCTCCACGCACGCACTGCAATCTTAGTGGGTCCCGTTAGGTTCCTCCCCGCCGTCCGAGAATAGAGCGCTCTATTGAAGTTGCCACCAGGCAACTGATATTTATCCATCTCGAAAGCCGGATTTGGGCCGGGGGCATACGTAGCATGGTTGACAGCGGACAGCTGGGAGGCCCAATAGTACCTCCTGATGTCCGGGAGCGCGATGCCCCCGTCATACCAGGGGAGAGTCAGTTTTGCAAGAGCGATATGAGCGCGACCGTCCCAAATAAGTCTCCTCTGTAGACCCTCCACCTCCCGGAAGTAAGCCACCGGAATAACATCAAAGGAGTTCTGAAGTGCATAAAGAAATCGGGGCAGGGACATCATTTTAAAAAGTGCCACTCGACCGAGTGGCGACAACGGCAACTTACGCCAACGAGCCACATCCAACTTTAGTCGCCGGAGAGGAGGAAGGAGATTATGTTCATGGCGGACCGCCGGGTCCAACGATATGTAGATCCCCAAGTACTTGAAACCGGACTGCGAAATTTGAATGGGAAACCTATTCGGCAAGGGGGGAAGGTCACCGGAAATAACATACACACAGGATTTGGACCAGTTGATGATCAGCCCAGAGTTTTTCCCAAAAGAAGTGAGGACGTCAAAAAGGACATTAAGTGATTCACGCGGGGAGGTGAGGTACAAAAGAATATCGTCGGCGTACAACGAGACTCTGTCCTCAAAGCCAGGGGCCCATTGAATGCCCTTCATCGACGGTTCCCATCGAAGCCAAGCTGCGAGTGGTTCTAAAGCAAGAGCAAAGAGCAGGGGGGGACAACGGACACCCCTGCCTAGTACCGCTCCCGAGGGCGAAGGGCCGGGACACCCTCCCATTGACAACAACCTGAGCCAGCGGATCGGTATATAAAAGTCTGACCCAACTAATAAATCCCGGCCCGAAGCCGAACTTCGCCAGAGTGGCCCAAAGGTACGACCATTCTATCGTATCAAAGGCCATTGTGGCGCCCAAGGAAGCCAAGATGGCCGGCTCGGAAAGAAACTCCGCCCTGGCGAGAACGCCATGCAAACGCCGCAGGTTGAGCGCGGTGTTCCGGTGCGGGATGAAACCAGACTGATCCGGATGAATCAGGTCACAGATAACAGCGAGTAGGCGATTAGCGAGGACCTTGGCAAGGATCTTTGGTTCAGCATTCAGTAGGGAAATGGGCCTGTATGAGGCACAATGATCACGAGGCTTGCCCTCCTTTGGAATCACAACTATGGTGGCAAGCCGCTGGTCCCTAGGGAGGGAACCAAGCTCACGCGACTCCAAAAACATATCACGAAGAAAAGGCGCGACTTTATCCGGACACAATTTGTACAGTTCAATGGGCAGCCCGTTGGGGCCCATAGCCTTACCAGTACGAAGGGAACGAATCGCGATAGCAATCTCGTCGGCTGACAACGATGCGTCCATGCACTCTCGATCCTCTTCAGACAGGCGAGGCAGCGCAATGTCCCTCAACAAGGAACGAGAGTCAACCTCATCCCTGTCGGACACCGGGGAGTAAACCACACGAAAATAATCAGCGAAACACTCCACAATCTCGCCAGGGTCAGTCACACGCACACCACCGGAATCCTGAAGCACAGGGACCACACGGTTCACTCTCTCCTTCTTATCGAGCCACGCAATCAGTTTACCCGCCTTATCCCCAACATCATAAAGTCTACCTTGCTGTTCCCTGTACAGTGTCTTGGCAGCGTCAGTGACAAGGGATTTGTATTCGAACTGCTTCAAGCCAAGGGCGTGGAGCCCATCCTGGGTGACACCCGAGTCAAGCTCAGCCTCCAACTCCAGTATTTCAGCCTCCAGCCTCACAACCTCCCCATTCCTAGCTTTCTTGGTCTCCGCTATTAAAGAAAGGGCCTGTCCACGAATCACAGTTTTGAAAGCTTCCCACAGGGACACGGAGGACAGGACAGACCCCTCGTTCTCCAGGAAGTAGTGGTCAAGCGACTTAATGAGGCTGTCGCGAGTCCTGGGTTTGCGCAGGTGCCAAGGGTTAATAGGGGCGATCCGCCCCGCGGCTTGCGTCCCCATGTCAAAAAGCAGCCACACAGAGGAGTGGTCTGAAATGCCCCGGGCCAAGTGTCGAACCTCCCCAACATGGGTGGACTGGGCCGCGGGCATGAGGAAGTAATCAAGCCTAGAGAGACTCCCATGAGCCCCGGAGTGGAAGGTGTATTGACATTGCGTCGGATGCATTAACCTCCAGCAATCCACCAGGCCGAAGGTGTCCAAGAACCCACCGAGCCATGATTGGGAAACGGGAAGGGCCCTGGGGGGGGTGACGATCCAGGTCGCCAGATAGCACCGAGTTAAAGTCCCCACCCATGAGGAGAAGACTATCGGGGAGTTCCAACAACAGCCGGCCAACATCCGAAAAAGTAGAGGTCTGGAGGCCCGGGGGAACATATATCGTGACCAAGGAAAGGGTGTTGCCCTCCCACCTCCCAGTTAGGGCAGCATAACGCCCTCTGTCGTCAAGGATGATCTTATCAATCTCTAGTGGGAGGGAAGACCGGACAAGAATACCAACCCCTCTGGAGCCAGTGGTGAACCCAGAGTGTGCAACCAATCGGTATCCCCACCTGTTCATAGCATGACACACATTACTAACCAAATGCGTCTCCTGCAGGAGTACGACATCAGGAGTCAAACGACGCAAATATTGCAATACAACCCCCCGTTTGATACGATCCCCCAATCCATTGACGTTCCAAGATATCAACCTCAACCCACTACCCCCCATCCCCACAAAAGTAGCAGGAGTCCCCCCACAGAGAGAAGGACACCAGAAGCAAAGAAAGAACCAATATGTCGCCTTGAGAAGAAAAACACAACCAAAACCCATTACAACTCCCCCCCTCCCTGCACCCCTGCAAACAACAAAACCACCCCAAAATGCAGTGTGCCTGTCGCCCTACCAATCCCATTCTACAAAAAGACCCCGGAGGAAGAGAGAGGCCCGTCTCAACCCGCCACCCAGACACGAAATACTATAAGACAAATTATACAAAAAAGGGTTAAACCCCAACTGAGCAATGTCCGATTATCAAGGTTAAGGACCGAAAGATCACTTCTGTGGAGGCTCACCACCTTCGGCACCGCCAGGGTGCCCCGCTCGATCTCCCCAGCCAGGCAGGGAATCCAACCAGTCACTTACATTGTCCGGGCGTTCAAAAAAGAAGGTCCGTTCCTCATGTTCCACTCGAAGCCTGGTAGGGAAAAGCATAGCATACTTCAAGCCCAGGTCCCTAAGACGTCGCTTAACCCCCTGAAAGCCCATTCTCTGTTTCTGCACAAGTTGAGTGAAGTCCGGGAAAAAATTGACAGAGGAGTTTTCAAATTTCACCGGGCCGTGCACCCTCGAGGCCTGCAAGATCGCATCACGATCCCTAAAATGAAAAAGTTTTGCAATGATAGGCCTCGGGGGAGCGCCAGGCTTGGGCTTGCCGCCCGGAACACGATGTGCCCGCTCCACAGCGAAGAACTTGCTGAGCCCAGAAGGGGCAAGATGAGTGAGGATAAGATCCTCAACCAGGAGGTCAACAGAACGAGTCTCGGGATTCTACGGAACACCGATGACGCGGATGTTGTTGCGTCTTGCCCGGTTCTCAAAATCTCCCAGCCGATGAGACAACAGGTTGTTGGCCGATTTCAGAGCGCCAAGATCTGTTGAAAGGCCCGACACGTCGGCCGTGAGTCTGGAGGTCTTCAAATCCAACGACTTCACCTTCTCATTAGTTTTGGACAGATCAGCCCTGATTAGGGTGACATCAATGGCGACCATGTCAATTTTACGAGCCAGGGCCTCATACTGCTGGCCGATGGTCTCCTTCATGCCGGTGATGGCGCCCATAATGTCCTGCAGGGACAAGTCAACAGGGGCAGATAGGTCTGCTCTGGCGTCCTCCGGGGTAGAGCTGGAAGGCCCAGGGGATCCTTTGGCTTGAGTATAGCGGTCCATAACATTTGTCTGGAACTGTCCCCCACGAAGAGACGTCTTGGTCTTCCGCTTTTCGGGTTCACCCCTACCCGCCATGGTGGAAGATGCACCCCGGAGGGGCCCACAAGACCGAGTGAAAATGGCCGCCGGCAGGTCGGGCACCAGCCGGCCAAGAAGCTGGCTCGTGGGGTCCGGAGAGAGGCGTGACCTGACCCAGTACGCTGTGATGAGAGGCCGCGATGACAACAGAGGGAGGCTGGATTGGTCCCCGGCCGAGCGAAACAGGCCCTCGATCAGACCACGCCAGAGACCGAAAACGAAACCGAAAGTGGGGACACGGCCACTGAGGAGGTCCCAATGCCGTTGTTGTTCAACTACGCCCCGGCTTCACAGATCACCAAGACCCCGGCACGGCCTCAAGGTGGGCCTCAAAAGTTCAAAGTGCCGTAACTTCGGTCGCCCAAGTCCGCTTCAAATTCTGAAAAGTTCTTGGAAAGTCTGTCCAAGAACTCAGGATATCTTCAGGATAAGTTGCGAGGAGCGGCGAGGGTCCGGGGAGCCCTGTGCTCACGCGACCATCTTGGATGCGCGCTAAGCTCCTCCTCCAATACTCAGGATTGTTATTCTCTACTACAATCATCCCAAGACATACACATTCCTCGAAAGACTACTTTAAAAAAAAAAAAAAAATCCAGACCATGGGTATCCTCGCACTGCTTGGTTACAACTGAAATAATTCCGGATACTTGCAGTCATACATTTAACTATTTAGAGTTGCTCAAGAGTGGTACTTTAGGAGGAGGAGCCTAGCGCGCATCCAAGATGGTCGCGTGAGCACAGGGCTCCCCGGACCCTCGCTGCTCCTCGGAATTTATCCTGACTTTATCCTGACGTGGTTGATGGAATCTGGAAGACGAATGTTGGCTGAACACTAAACTCCTTTCGGAAACCAAATCGGACCTGGCAATCCTGAGTTATGGTGGTTTGAACTTTTGAGGCCCAACCGATGGCTGTGCCCGGTGTGAAGGTGATCTGTGGAGCCGGGGCGTAGTTGAACAACAACAGCAGCGGGGCTGTGCCAGTGGCCGTCCCATCACTTTCGGTTTCACTTTTGTATCTCTGAGGGGCTGGACAGTGGAATTGCTTGGTGCGACTGGGCTTTCACTTTGCCTTCGCTTGATGCCTGTGTCTTCGCCTGCTACCAGTGTGCCCATCGACGGTAGTCCCTTCGCTCCGCCACATTGTGGCCTCTGGTGCGGCCCGCGTCTGCTTGGCTTGTGCCCCCTCGACGCTTCCTCGGTGGTCCCCTTCGGCGAACGTGGTTCTCATGGGAGGCAGGGGAGACCCCGAGAGGCGTAAGACCAAGACATCCCTACGTGGGGGACCGGTCCAGACGAACAACATGGACCGCTACACCCAGGGTAAAGGATCCCCCGGGACGGCCAGTGTCCCCCCAGATGATGCCAGTGGTGGCCCGTCCGTTTCTCCGGATCTGTCCCTGCAGGACATCATGGGCGCCATTAATGGCATCAGGGAGACCATCGCTACGCAGTACGAGGCCTTGGCCCGTAAAATCGACACGGTGGCCATTGATGTTACGCTAATCCGGGCGGATCTCTCTAAGACCAACGAGAGGGTTCAATCGCTGGATGTGCGGACGACCTCCCTTGGTACGGACGTGTCGGACCTGCAGACTACTCTCGGCGATCTCAAGTCGGCCAACGATCTGATGGCCCGGCGGCTGGAGGACTTCGAGGGACGGGCTCGACGCAATAACATCCGCGTCATCGGCGTTCCGGAGACATCCGACAGCCGCCCGGTTGATCTCGTGGTCGAGGAGCTCATCCTCGAACAGCTTGCCCCCGCTGGCCTGAGTAAGTTCTTCGCCGTGGAGCGGGCCCATCGAGTTCCAGGTGGTCGGCCGCGACCGGGGGCCCCCCCGAGGCCTATTGTTGCGAAACTTTTTCATTACAGAGACCGAGATGCGATTCTGCAGGCCTCACGGGTCCATGGCCCGGTCCGATATGAGAACTCGTCCATTAACTTTTTCCCGGACTTCACCCAACTTGTCCAGAAACAGCGGATGGGCTTCCAGGGGGTGAAGCGTCGTCTCCGGGACCTCGGTCTCAAGTACTCTATGCTTTTTCCTGCTAGGCTCCGAGTGGAATATGAAGATCGGACTACCTTTTTTGACTCTCCTGCGACTGTGAGTGACTGGCTGGATTCGCTGCCGGACCGGGGTGACCGGACTGGGCCCTCTGCCGGTACCGAGGGTGGCGGGTCTCCTTCGGAGTGACTTTTGGTCCTTGACTTTGCCATTTTGTATTGTTCGGCTGGGTTCTACTTCTTTTGTGCATTTTGTTTCATTATGATCTGTGTGGGGGGCGGGCGGGGACGGGTCCCTTTCCTCCTCCGGGGTCTTTTCGTAGAATGGGGTTTGTAGGGCGACAGGCACACTGCAAGTTGGGGTGGTTTTTTGGACCGCAGGGGTGCAGGGTGGGGGGTGTCGGATTCGGGGGGGGGTTGGCGGGTGGGTGGGGTTGTTTGGATTTGTGTTTTTTGTTTTCAAGGCGAGGTAATGGCTATGGTTCAGTTTCGGGTGTTGCGCTATTCGCTAGGGGACCTTTGATCTACTGGAGGGGATGGGGGGGGACGGGTTGAGATTGATGTCTTGGAACGTCAACGGATTGGGGGACCGTATCAAACGGGGTGTTGTGCTGTAATATTTGCGTCGTCTGACTCCTGATGTGGTGTTCTTACAGGAGACGCATCTGGTTGGTAATGTTTGTCATGCCATGAACAGGGGGGGATACCGACTCGTGGCCCATTCTGGTTTCACCACTGGTTCTAGAGGGGTAGGCATTCTCCTGCGATCTTCACTTCCGTTAGAGATCACCAGGGTAGTCCCAGACGATAGAGGGCGCTATGTGGCTCTGACTGGGAGGTGGGAGGGGCAGTCCCTTTCCTTGATCTCGGTCTATGTTCCCCCGGGCCTTCAGAACTCCACCTTCTCAGACTTGGGTCGTATGCTGCTTGGGCTTCCTGACAGTCTTTTGCTTATGGGTGGGGACTTTAATTCGGTTGTCTCGGGTGACCTGGATCGCCACCCGCCCAGGGCCCTCCCTGCTGCCCAGGCGTGGCTCGGCGGACTCCTGGAGACCTTCGGTCTGGTGGATTGTTGGAGGTTAATGCATCCGACACAGTGTCAGTACACATTTCACTCTGGGGCCCATGGGAGTCTCTCCAGATTGGATTATTTTCTTATGCCCGCGGCCCAGGCTGCCCGGATTCGAGAGGTTAAACACCTGGCCCGGGGTATCTCTGATCATTCCCCACTGTGGTTGCTTTTTGACACTGGGACGCGGTCCGCTGGGCGGATCGCTCCTATTAACCCTTGGTACCTGCGAGACCCCAAGATCCGTGATAGCCTGATTAAGTCGATTGATCAATATTTTCTTGAGAATGAGGGGTCAGTGTCCCTGTGGGAAGCTTTTAAAGCAGTGCTCCGCGGGCATGCCCTGTCCCAGATAGTGGAGGCTAAGAGGGTTAAGAGAGAGGCGGTGGTGACGCTGGAGACTGAAATATCGGGGCTGGAGGCAGCCTTGGAGGCGGGTGTCACTCCGGATGGGCTGCATGCCCTCAGCCTGAAGCAGTTTGAATACAAGTCTCTTGTTACTGACGCTGCCAAGACCATGTATAGGGAGCATCAGGGTAGGTTGTATGATGCCGGAGACAAGGCGGGTAAGCTGATTGCCTGGTTGGACAAGAAGGAGAGAGTGAATCGTGTGGTCCCGGAGCTTCGGGCTTCGGATGGAGTGTGTGTGACTGAACCTGGTGAGATTGTGGAGTGTTTTGCTGACCACCTCCGGGCTGTGTACTCCCCGGTGTCTGATAGAGATGAGGACGACTCTCGTCTTCTGCTGCGGGATATTGCCCTGCCCGGCTTATCCGTCGAGGACCGCGAGCTGATGGATGCCCCTTTGTCTGTCGACGAGATTGCTACTGCGATTCGCTCCCTTCGCTCGGGCAAGGCTATGGGCCCCAACGGCCTGCCGATTGAACTGTATAAATTACGCCCGGATAAAATCGCGCCTTTCCTCCGTCATATGTTTCAGGAGTCGCTCGAGAGGGGTTCCCTTCCCGACGACCAGCGTCTGGCTACTATAGTGGTGATTCCCAAGGATGGTAAGCCACGTGACCGCTGTGCCTCATATAGGCCTATTTCCCTACTAAATGCCGAACCCAAAATCCTCGCTAAGGTCCTCGCTAATCGCTTGCTGAGCGTTATATGTGACTTGATACATCCGGATCAATGCGGCTTCATCCCTCATCGTAATACCGCTCTCAACTTACGGCGTCTGCACGGCGTCCTCGCTAGGGCGGAGTACTTCTCTGAACCGGCCGTGTTGGTTTCCTTAGACGCCACGATGGCCTTTGACACCATTGAGTGGCCATTCCTTTGGGCCGTCTTGGCGAAGTTTGGCTTTGGGGAGGGATTTCTTAGCTGGGTGAAGCTTCTTTATGCTGGACCAATGGCCCAGGTTGTTGTCAATGGGCGGGTTTCTCGGCCTTTCGCTCTCGGGAGGGGAACTAGGCAGGGGTGCCCGTTGTCCCCGCTGCTCTTTGCTCTCGCCTTGGAACCGCTCGCTGTCTGGCTCCGCTGGGAGCCCTCGATTAGGGGGCTCCGGTGGGCCCCGGGCTTCGAGGATCGGGTCTCATTGTACGCGGATGATATTCTCTTGTATCTCACCTTGCCGCGGAAGTCGCTCAATGTTCTCTTTGATGTCCTTACTTCCTTCGGGAAAAATTCGGGTCTGATAATTAATTGGTCCAAATCTTGTGTGTATCCTATCTCTGGTGGCCTTCCTCTCTTGCCGCCTCGGCTTCCGCTCCAAATATCTCAGTCCGGCTTCAAATACCTGGGGGTGTACGTTTCGTTGGATCCGGCGGTCCGCTATGAGCAGAATCTCCTGTCTCCACTCCGGCGTTTGAGGGCGGATACGGCTCGGTGGTGTAAGTTGCCCTTGTCTCCACTTGGTCGCGCGGCGCTGTTTAAAATGATGTCCCTTCCCAGATTTCTTTATGCACTCCAGAACTCCTTCGATGTCATTCCGGCGGCCTACTTTAGGGAAGTGGAGAGTTTGCAGAGGAGACTGGTTTGGGACGGGCGAGCGCGTATCGCTTTGGCAAAGCTGACTCTCCCCTGGTATGACGGGGGCATCGCGCTTCCTGATATTAGACGGTACTATTGGGCCTCCCAGCTGTCTGCCATTAACCATGCTACCTACGCTCCTGGTTTGAACCCAGCATATGAGATGGATAAATTCCTGCTTCCCGGCGGTAACTATAACAGAGCGCTTTACTCTCGATCCGCTGGTAGGACCCTTACGGGCCCTACTAGGATTGCGGTACGTGTCTGGAAGGCGGCGAACGTAGCGATGGGCTGGAGTGAGCGTTTAACGTGTGCCACTCCTTTATTCGCCTCAGAACGCTTGGGAAGCCTCTGGACAACGAAAGGCTTCGAGCACTGGGACACGATCGGCATCAGCAGAGTGGGGGACCTATGGGTTAAAGGTGCGGTTAAATCCTTCACGGCGCTCCAGAGTGAGCACGAGCTTAGTGAAAGAGAGTTCTTCCGTTATGCACAGGTTCGGCACGCCCTGCTCTCGGTCTTTGGGGAGGGGACCACGGTCCCTGCTTCTTCGCCTCTCGAGGACCGCATACTCGATGGTCACGTCCCCGACAGTACTATCTCCTTGATTTACAAAAAACTGATAAATAATCGGGCTGACCTCTTGGTGCGTCTTCGGGAGGCATGGACGGGAGATGGGGTGGAGTTGGACGACGAGGACTGGCAGACTGCACTGTCATCCCCTAAGGAGGTGGCCATCCCGGCCCGTCTCCGTCTGGTCCAGCTTAAGATTCTCCATCGTGTTTATGTGACGGGCCCCCGCTTGGTTTCGATGGGGTTCTCTGACGACGGACTCTGTAAGCGTGGCTGCGGGCTCAGTGCCACCTTTCTCCACATTCTATGGGAATGCCGCGAGGTGGCGGCATATTGGCGCCAGGTGCATGATGTTATGAGACGAGTCACCGGGGTCGCTCTGCTGCCGGAGGTGCGTCGCTGTGTTCTGAATGTATGGGAGCCCAATGACTATAATGCGGCTCAGGCTCGGTGGGCGGCCTTGGGGAACATGATCGCAAAGCGAGATATCGCGCAGCTTTGGGGTTCCCAACGGCCTCCCACCGTGTCCGTATGGAAGGAGAACATGGACTGGTGCATGTTCAGGGAGAAAACTGTGTATGTGGCTCATGGTAAACCGGGGGCATGGGGTAGAATTTGGGGGCAGTGGAACGTGTATCGCGGGTCTATCTGTGCTCCCCCCCTGGTGGATACGTCTGGGGTTGCTTTGTCCCCCTGATCCTTGAGGGTTCCTTGCTTATCTCGTACTTCGGAGTACAGATTTGGTTCTCCCGTGGCCCCCCCCCCTCCCTCTCAGGCCTCCTTTTACTGACCGCCCTCGGGTGGTCGGGTGTGGACTCCCCCGGCTGTGGTTCGACGCCCATTTCAAGTCGTTTCGCCTTGCTTTTTGTTTTTCTTTATTTTTGTTGTTATTTATATTAAAAGTGTGTATCCTGACTTCCCTTATGTGCAGTCTGATCTACTGTAATATAACGGAGCCCCTGTGGGCCAGTCATTGTTTTTTGATCTGTTTGACCACCTTAACTACTAGCGGCCGGCCCTGGCGGTTGTAGGCCCGTGCTTGTAACCTTTTCTCTGCACAATAAAACTTTTTTCAAAAAAAAAAAAAAAAAAAAGAGTGGTACTTTAAACCTCCTGCTTGGGAGAATTCGGTCTTTGATGGTAATAATTGGATCTATTGTCTTCTGTAGACTGTTTGATTGGAAAAAATGATTGGTTAATTTCTGTGTTTTTAACATCTGTAGTGGTTAAAAAGAAATTAAGTCTAAAAACCACTTGCATATCTGGTCCTTTTGTAAGTGTGTTGTCTTACACCAAAGTATAGTTTTCTCCAGATTACGAACATTGTACCCACTCATTATTTCAGACACGTGCTTCTTAACTGATCTTTTATTTGTCTTGGCCCAGTCATCTGATCAAGAAGAGTCTAATTGGGATTATGCAATTTTCCGCTAAGAATTATACTTGAAGGGTATGTTGTAAAAGTTGTTTCTAATCTACAGCAGCACTTCCAGATCATCGGTGATAGGCCCATAATATACCAGTATCATCGAAGTTTTTACTTATATACTTGTGCTATTATCCACTTCTCTTTCATCAGCATCATACTTCTGGAGCTTTAATTCTCTTAACCTACAGAATAAAATTACTGTCTCTGCGTGCATCTGTGGCTCTTGAAAAATAATGCTTGGAACCTGATGTGCCCTCCATTCGAGCCAACACACAGCTATCCTCTGCGTCTGCTCACCTTGAAGACAGCATTTCTTATTACCTTAACATCTGATAGGCGAGTCAGTGAACTGCAGGGACTGTATGTGGTACAGCCATATACCACATATTTCCATGACAAGCTTCTCAGTACAAAACATCCTTCCACACAGGACAATCCACCACCTTGCCAACTTTCTATGCGCTGCCTCACCCCTCCAAGGAGGAAAAATGACTCCACCATCTAGATCCCAACAGGGCCCTAGTTTCTACATTGGGGTAACCAGTGATTACCCAAGGGTGATTAACATTTCATCTTTTTCTCTGGAGCGAAAGAGGGCAAAGCCGTGCAAAAGATACCATCTCCCTCTGGATTGTATTATGCATCAAGATCTGGTATGGGTTAGCTAAAAAGCAAACCCAGAAGGATTGTGCACTCAGTCCACCGGAGCAAAGGCTGATACTACTGCACTCATGTTCGGTGTGCCGGTTCTGGACATTTACCAGGTAGCTATGTGGTCGTACCTGCACATGTTCACAAACTACTAGAGTCTGGACCCCCAGATCTGGTGCGTCGGACACTTTGCTCATCTGTCCTCGCAGGATTACCTGGTCTGACCCATTTCACAGACCCTCCACCTGGGAGGTAGTGCTTTGGTATTTATTTACAAGGTGCAATTAGAAGTCTCTATCATAAGAACTGATCTGAAAGAGACAATTAGTTATAGATTCATTACCTTGTGAATTACCCCCAGGTGGATCCGGAGAATTTTTCGTCAGCAGTACCCCTGCGTATCGAAAGGTGGCGTTTGTCGGCTTCACGTTCGTCGTTGGTGTCATGGTCGCCGGGATGACGTTGCGGCAGCTACTTAGATGCCGCCCTCGTGTGCTTACTTCAGTTCTTTTTTTCCATGCCAGCCAGTGCAGATCCGGAGAGAGCGGTACCTCCAGTTACTTTTTGACTGACTTTTTTGCGACTTTTGTTGACACCGTTTTTGAGTCTCTCAACTCCTGGTGCATGTTAGGGATGCCCGGTTTCAAGGCTTGCAGTTCCTGCCAAAAACTGATGTCAGTGATGGATCCGCACCGCATGTGCATGTGGTGCCTGGAACACGACCACGATCCCAAGTCGTGTTCCGACTGCCGGACCATGAATCCGAAGTCTTTGCGGAAGTGGTCCTGAAAGCTTCTCGAGGCCGGCAGTATTCTCCACGCCGTTCAAGGTCCCGGTCACGCAGGAGTTCGAGGGACAGGTCGCGGAGCCACCACCACCACCACTGGTCTTCGAAGTCTTCGCCCATCTCCAGTAAGTCGAAGCACAAGAAGAAGTTGAAGAAGCATCGTCACTCTTAGACTTCTCCCTATCCGCCAGCCAACGCAACAAGAGATGCGGGTGGTGCCCTTCACGTGGCTCCGCGTGCGAAACCCGATGGGTCGGCTCCGAGTTTCCCTCCTTTTCCGGGACCCAGAGCGACCCCTGCCCAGCTTTGAAGCTTTTACGAAGCAATGCATGCCATCTTTGGGCAGCCCGACTCCGCTGGCACGCCTTCGATCCCCGCGTACTCAGCTGGGTGGCCTGGGCCTTTGATACCGGCAGCTCCGGCCCCGGCAACGCAGGGTCCCCTTGGATCCAGGCCTGGATCCAGATCGGCGCCGGTCGACCTCATAACACCTCCCCGGGCGCCGATTCCACTGGCACCACATCTGCAGCCGCCGCCAGTTGTGTCCCCAGCCGGCGACATCCCCGGCCTCCACCCTGACGTGGACACAGACCCAGACCGACGTTGACAGACACCAAATCCGGCGCCAACAGGTACTTTTGTACCCCTGTTCTACCCTGGTTCTTTCAAGCCAGATTGGCAACCAGAGGAGGGTGAGGAGGACTGGGAGTAGTACGGTGGCAGTCAGGACTAACCTCCTGACAGAGGTGCTTCAACCGACAACGAGCTTTTCAGAGCCTCTGCTGCTGTTTAATGAAGCCATAACTGACATCCTTTTGCGCACCTGGTCCAGGCCCAACACAGGGGCTCCTGTGGATAGGATGATTGCCCGACGCCACCGCCCGGCTCAGGGCGACCCCACTTTCCTCTCCCAACACCCCACCCCTGAGAGCTTGGTGGTCAAAGCCTCAACGTCCAAAGGTGCATTCCCTACTGCACCACCTGATAGGGAATCCAAAAGGCTGGACCATCTTGGGAAGATGTTTTCTTCCTCCAGCTTGGGACTGTGGTCGGTAAACACCACATGTCTGTTGGGCCGTTACGCCCACTCTGTGTGCAATATAGTAGCGCAAATGCTGCCACGGTGCCCAGAGGAGACCCGTGCAGTCGCCAAGGGGAGAGACGCAGCCAAGTTTACCATACAATGTGGACTGGACACTGCAGACTGGCTAGGCAGGACAATTTCAACCTCGGTAGCCCTTCGACGCTACGCCTGGCTGAAGCAGACTGATTTTTCCGGGGATGTCCAAGCTACCCTAATGGACATGCCCTTTGATGGCCGTCGCCTGTTCGGTGACAAAGCAGCCCCTGCGCGGCCGGGGACGTGGGATACACTACCGTGGGTCTGGGGGCCAGCGAGTGGGCCAGTCCACCACCGCCCCCTCTGCAGCAGCCTCCAAACCCTCGTAGTCCGACCTTTCAGGGCCACCAATCACCAGTGGGTATCAGGATTCGCCATCACCTCCCCCACTGGCGCACCATCACGTCGGACAGGTGGGTTTTTCAGATACTCCGAAGAGGCTACTCCCTCCCCTTCGAGACTACTCCCCAGCCATGCCACCTCAGTACCATCGAATGTCAGAGGATCATCTGGCCCTTCTCCAACAGGAAGTTACGGCTCTCTTGGCCAAGGGAGCCAGCAAGCGAGATCCTACCCCAGAAGTAGGTTGTGGTTGCTATTCCCACTACTTTCTGGTGCCCATTAATGACAAAGGCCTGCGTCCTATCTTGGATCTCAGGAATGTCAACTGTTTCTTCTGGAAGGAGAAGTTCAAAATGTGGACGCTTGCTCAGGTTCTGTCTGCCCTCGACCCTGGAGACTGGATGGTAGCGTTGGACTTGCAGGACGCTTACTTTCACATCCCCGTCCTGCCGGCCCACCGGTATTACCTGCGGTTCATGGTGGGCAATGAGTACTTTCAGTTTACCGTGCTCCCATTTGGCCTTACCTGCGCCCCTCGGGTGTTCACGAAGGTTCATCTGCGCCGATCAAGGGTTCCAGTCCTTTCCTATCTCGACGACTGGCTGTTGAAGGCAGACTTGCCCCAGGCAGTCGTCTCCCACCTCCAGACTACGGCGGACCTCCTGAAGTCGCTGGGGTTCATTATGAACGTGCTAAAGTCACACCTGACTCCCTCTCAGAAGCTCCTTTTCATCGGAGCGGTTCTGGACACGACGCAGTTTTGGGTTTATCCTCCCGAGCAGCGAGTCCGAAATATACAGGCTATGATTCCGATCTTTCAGCCTCTATCCCGGGTTTTGGTCAGAATGATCCTGAGGCTGCTGGGCCTCATGGCCTTCAGCATCCTGCTGATAGATCATGCCAGGTGGCATATGCGGGCTCTGCAGTGGGACCTGAAGTTCCAGTGGGCACAGCATCAGGGGAATCTGTCCGATTGTCTTCAGATCTCGGAGGGCACTACACGACAATTGCAGTGGTGACTAATGAAACAGGATTGGGTCAACGGCAGATCCCTCTCCCATCCCTAACCAGAGTACACAGTGGTGACGAACACATCACTTCTGGGGTTTGAAGAAACTAGACCTTATGGGTCTGGCGGCGCAGGGTACGCCTTAATCTCCTGAGTTCACCTGCTTTGTTGAACAGAGACACGGGACACTTCGTTAGGCGTAGAAGGTTCGGTTTATTAGCTGCAGCTAAGTACAGTTGTCCCAGAAGTACACTCGGTATGTTCTTAGGAGACTGCCACTTTACTTCGTGGCGCACAATCTTTTATAACACACATATTCACAAAGAACACTCCCAATGCATACAGGGTTGGCCAATGAGAAGAATGTGAAAACAAGATATTAAGTAACTCAAATAAGCCTCCCTTCCAACTGTGTTTGTCACCCTTCCCCACAAGTTAATCAGTGGTAGTGTTTATAAGTCGACTTGCAGGTGGCAGGATACATTTGTATGCCCCGGAGGACAGTTGTGAAATGAGAGAATACGAGTAAAGAATAGCTAAGGCCAGAGGATAAGATAAGTCAGGAAAAAATGGTGCGAACCAACAGATAGTCGAGACAGGGATCAGTCAAACCAGACGAGGATTAGGGGAGTCGGCCAGGCCCTGACACCAGCTATAAACAGATGCAGGAGGTTATTTGACACGTTGCAGTAGGATGAGGGAAAACAACACCTCGTTCACCGTGCTGCCTGAGTGAGGGCAACACAAAATGACGGAAAGTCACAAAATGGTGGCTAAATACGAAAACTGAATTACCTCAGGTGGGGCGGCCACATGGGACCGGCGGAGATCAGAGGCCTCTGGCTTCCGGCAGAATCTGGACTCCACATCAACCTTCTGGAGCTCCGGACGATCCGTCTAGCACTGAAGGCATTCCTTTCCTCTGTCCGGGGAAGAGTAGTGCAGGTGTTCACGGACAACACCATCGCCATGTGGTACTGCAACAAACAGGGCAGGGTGGGGTCGTGGACCCTATGTCAAGAGGCTCTCCATCTCTGGACATGGTTGGAACATCAGGGCATATCCCGGGTGTTTCAACACCTGGCAGGTTCTCTAAATGCCAGGGCGGATTAACTCAGCCGCAGGTGCATGATGGATCACAAATGGCGTCTTCACTTGGAGGTGGCGCAAGGTCTTTCAGCGGTGGAGAGAGCGTTGGTTAGATATTTTCGCCACCGAAGAGAACGCGCAATGTCAGCAAATCTGCGTGTTGAAATTTCCAAGGCGGCACTCGCTAGATGACGCTTTTCATCGCGAGTGGAGTTGCGCCTTTCTGCCTATACCACTTCTGCCCAGAATTCTGAAGAAGATCAAGCACGACCGGGCCCAAGTCATCCTTGTGGCTCCGGATTGGGCACGAAGAGTCTGGTATCCTGAGCTGTTACACATTGCCATAGATCCTCCGATCCGACTGCCTCTTCAGGAGGATCTTCTGTCGCAGCAGTGGGGGACGGTCCTCCCCTGAACCTGTCCAGTATCCACCTCCTTGCATGGAGAGTGAGCAGTTGACAGCCTTCGACCTTCCTCCCGAAGTCTGTGATGTTAACTTGGCAGCCAGGCGTCCCTACACTAAGAAGGTATACGCCTGCAGAAGAAACAAATTTGTGGCATGGTGCACAGCAAAGGCTGTGGATCCCCCTTCTGCCCCTCTTTCTGAGGTTCTCCTGTTCCTCCTGTCTTTGGCCCAGCAGGGCTCTGCTCTGGGCACTCTAAAGGGCTACCTCAGACAGTTCATCCTTTCTTAGGCTTCCTGATCAGCCTTCTCTTTTCTAGTCCCCTGTTGTAAATCGCTTCCTTAAGGGCATTACTCATCTTTTTCCTCCTGTTGCCTTCGTAATGCCACAGTGGGACTTGAACTTGGTTCTTACTTACCTTATGTGCACTCCCTTTGAGCCGCTTCATAACTGTCCTCTCAGACTTCTTATTTAAAGAATGCCTTTCTGGTTGCCATCACCTCTGCTTGCAGGGTGAGTGAGCTCCAAGCTCTTTCTTCAAAAACCTCCTTTTCTGGCTGTTCATCCGGACAAGATCGTCCTAAGAACCAGACCTTCCTTTCTTCCCAAGGTGGTTACTTCTTTCCACATTGGTCAAACCATCACTTTGCCGACCTTTTTTCCACCTCCGCATCCTTCTAAGGAGGAAGAGAGGCTCCACCGTCTGGATCCAAAACGTGCGCTTTCATTTGTTTTGGATCGCACCAAGCAATTCCGGGTCGATGACCAGCTCTTTGTCGGCTACGTGGGCACCCAAAAAGGTCAGACCGTGCACAAACGGACCAAATTCTAGGTGGGTTGATTTGTGCATAAAAGCTTGCTATTCTTTGGCAAAGGATGAGCCTTCAGTGGGACTGTGTGCCCATTCCACCAGGTCGACGGCAGCTACCACTGCTTTGAGACAGGGAGTCCCCCTCAATGACATATGTCAGGCAGCTACGTGGGCGTCTGCATACGTTCACAAAACACTACTGCCTGGACAGCTAAGTCCGGAGAGACGGCTTCTTTGGCTGTTCTGTTCTTCAGGACTTTCTGGTGTGAACTTGCTTTGCAGACCTACCTCCAGGGTTGGTATTGCTGGGGTATCTATTCACAAGGTATGGAACCTATAACTAATTGTCTCTATCAGATGAACAAGTTACTTACCTTCGGTAACGATATATCTGTAAGAGACATAGATTAGTTATAGATTCCTTACAGCCCCAACCATCCTCCCCGTTCCGCGAACTGACTTCTAGGGTTAAGGACTTCCGTTCAGGGCTCTAGTTTTGTGCACTAGTGGTCAGTGTCTTGCATGGCTCTGCGCTTCTGGCGTGGAATGTTGTGTAAAAGAACTGAAGTCAGCGCGCAAGGGCGACGTCTAAGTAGCTGCCGCGACGTCATCCCGGAGTCCACGACGCCAATGACGAATGCGGAGCCGACTGACGCCACCTTTGGACATGCAGGGGTACTGCTGACCAAAAATTCTCTAGATCCAGTCTGACGCCTGGGGGTAATTTACAAGGTATGGAATCTATAACTAATCTATGTCTCTTACAGATATATCATTACCGAAGGTAAGTAACTTGTTCGTTACTAACCTTCGATAATGCCTTTTCTGGAAGAGACTCTATCTAACAGCATATTCCTCATCAGTCCTCCCTTTTCTGTGGAGTGGTCTCATCCAATTAATTCATAAGATCCCAAATCTGGAAGTCTGCACACCTCCATACTCCGATTTTAATGGCTCCACTTCGGACAGAGCTGACAGAAAACAGAAAGAAATAGACCGTTCAACGTGCTGAGATAGCACATATATATCGGGCCATGATGACACATCCGGGATGGGAAGGATCTGATGCTGAGATGCACGATGCCGCCTGCAGATATGTAAGAGAATTGCCAGCAAACGTTTCCTGATCCAGTCTGATGCTTAGGGAAATTCACAATGTGAGGAATCTGCCGTTAGATAGTCTCTACCAGAAAAGGCATTACCACAGGTGAGTAAGTTGTTTTTCTTGCAGCAATATTATCTAGGCTTTCATTTCTTTTAAACATTGAAATATTAATCCTGGCTACACAGAATTATCCAACCCATTCACATTTAAAGTTAGAATACATACCATTGTACATAGTACTTTTTTTATCTAGCAGTAAATAGCATGCAAGCCTCTTTTGACTCTTAAAAAAAATGAGGGGCTCAAAACCTAACTTTTCTCACAATAAGTTGAAGGAGTAGCATATTGACATGACGTTTTGTAGTACTCAGTCTGATGCATACAATAAACTAATGCCGGTTCGAAGCAGACCGCAAGACATTTGGGGGCTGTATCAGGCATATCTGGCTAAGTCCGAGAATGCTCTGGATGGGAATTCGGAGGAGGGTGATGTGGCAGTGACTGGTGCGGACCTGCAGCATGAATCTTAGATGGTTGCAACGACTCCAAGAGTGATGGATGTCTCACTGAATGGTTGTGAGCGAGTGTTAGGAGTGGGACAGCAGGTGCAAATGACCAGTATCGACCTGCCTGGAAACCGGCCTCGACCCCCCTTTACTATGGAATGTGCTGTAGGAGGGTTTTGTGGCAGAACATGTAATACTCGCTGCTGTCTATCTGGGTTCCATGTATTGCAATATAAGAACAGTTTGTAGTCATGTACTTGCATGTCTTATTGTGCTCTGTGCGTGCGAGGTCTGCACCAGAAGTCATTTAATTTTTGTTTGGTTGTATAAAAAATTACAATAAAGCGTTTAAAAAAAAGTCAGAGAATATGTGTTTTGAGGTACCTAGAGACAGTGGGCAGGTGGACTAAGAGAGGAGTGCTTTAGGTCTGATTCTGCCAAGCAAACAATAGATTATTTTGTGAGGATGCATTGGAAGAGGGTTAATGTTCTTTGTTGCTGCCCCTTTACAGCTAAACCATTTTAGAGAGCAGGTTTTGATGGTAAAGGTTGCCATAGCCATGTACAGAATCTTGCTGAAATGTTAAAGAGACCATACTCTAGATCGATAGATGCAAGGCAGTTAGATGCATGAAAGGTAGATTGTGATGACGACCCCCCCAATTCATGAATAGGAGATAAGTTTCTGCTCTGAATTTAATCAGTCTATGTTTACAAATTCATAGATCTGTGTTACAGAACTGCCTGGCCAATGAGGGTGAGGATGATTTTGCATGTTTCTTTCTTCAGCTATTAAGAGACCCTTGGGATCCGGGAATTAACAGGAAGGCGTAAGCAAATTTCTTTGACCAAGGAATCAAAAGTGCACTCCCCCCCCCCCCCCCCTCCAAATCTTGTCAAACCACCACCTGCTTGCAAAGTTTCAGCATTTAAAATTTTCTGGCGTTTCAAATAAATCTAAGGAAGCCATGCAGCGCCTCTGAAAATATCAATTGAAATGGTCTGTAAACCAACTCCCATTCCTGACAGTTTTTTTTCGTCTGCTTAAGGTGTCCACCATGGAGTTGTGGAGGTCTGGTACATGTTCTATTGTTATAGTCATTAAGTGTCTCAAGACCCAGTGCAAAAGACGATAAACTTTAAGCCTTAGAGGTTGGGATTTTGTTCCTCCTCGTTTTCCTTACATAATAAGTAGTAGTATTGTTGTCCAGCCTTACAAAGACGTGTTGATGCACAATCACCAGTAACAACCCCTTCTGAGCAACCTGACTGCCCTAAGCTACAGAACGTTTATGTGAAGGATTTGCTAACAGGAGGGTCAAAGACCACTTGTTTTAATGCCCTGTAAGTGACCCCCACCCTTCTAATGTGGCATCTGTCATTAGTTGATATTGCAAGAACACTGTGTACTGGTCTAGAACTGCATACATATTGTTTTCACTTTTTCATCTTTTCAAGGTGCTCTCCATTTCTGCTATCTGTATTTGGTTGACTCATTGCCATGAAACCTACTTTCACTAAAAATATAACTTCTTGTTGAGGTCTCTTTCTCAATCAGAAAAGTACACTTTGTACTTGTGTTCTGTTATCGGAGTTTTCCCAGGTTGTCTTGTTAGATTAATCAGTTTTTGTCCTTGCACTGCAAAGCATATGCTTAAAGAGTGTCAGTATAGTGCATGCCTCTATAAACAGGCAGTACTGAAATGGAATGAACACAATAAAAGCGTTGCCCAGGGTTTTTAGAAGCTGTAGCGTTATCTTGTTGTGAAGGGGTCTTCATGAGCCAGTCGTCCAGGTATGACAGCCTTATGAATAATCTTGCTGATCTCCAGTTCTATAGTCAATAAATGTAAATGATATTCCTTTCTAGGAGGAGTTGCCAGAAGCTTTGTTAGGAATCCTACTGTATTCCGATACCTTACGATCTCAAATACCAAGCATTTTCTGCAAAGCTGTGAAATAAGCCCAAATCCTTCATCCCACTGGTATGGGAGAGGAGAGGAGCAACTGTCGGAGAGATTATCCAGTATTGGAACCTTCATAGCTTCACTTGATTGAATCATTCCCCAGTCCCACAATACCATAGTAAAGCAGTATGTATAACTTAGCATAGGCTAAAATGGCACTAGGCCATGAATTTAATATCCTATGTTCTTTTAAAAAAAGGACCAAACTTTAACTATGATCACTGAAGTCATAGCACCCACTAGAACACTCCCAAGAGAGGCTGATTCCCTCAGACTGGCACTTCACGTCGTGTGTGAAGAGAGTCTCTGTGAGCTCTGCTCAGTTTTTCTCATCTGAAAGCTATATTCAACCTTACTATTCTACTATGTCCGACAGATTCTTCACCCATGTAAGACCTGTATGAAGAAGAGTGCATGTGGATGACCCACATAGGGACTGCATTTACTGCCTTCATCCCAAGCATGGGGTAAAAGAGTGCAAGATTTGTCGCACTTTCTCCTCAAAAACCACGAGGGACAGGGAAGGGAGGCTACTTCAGTGGCTTCAGTCAACTAAAGCTCAGAAATCATCTTCTGAGGAGGATAGTGACACCTCTTCTAGGTCGCACTAAAGGGCTAGATCCCATGATGGAGTGTCAGAGAAGTCCAGAAAATCTGTGAAGACTTCTCACCAGCCTCACAGCTCCAAGAAAAAGGAGTAGCAAAAACATTTCTCCTCAAACATGTTTGCCTTGCTCATCTACGCCATCTGCCGAGATAAAGTTCACTCTCATACCTCCTCTGCTGAGCCATCCACAAGGCATAAATCTTCTTCCAAATCCCACTAGACTACGCCTTCACATCAAAACCGAGATTGTCGACGACCACCATCTCGTCGTTGAGACCATTAATGGCGAAAATGACAACAGACGCCATCAGCACTCCCATCGCATCGTCGAAGGTTCAGGCGTCGACAAAGTCCCTGCCGACTCCTCCGTCAATTGCCCCACTGACACTCCGGTCAACGAAGGCCCCGTCGAAGTCGATCCTGTCGAAGATTGCTCCGTCAGCAGCGGTCCAGTCAACGACACCAAAGATGGACATCTACATCCCTCTGATGACGACACTGTCAATGCCACAGTTGACGACGATAAAGGTTTCAAAGGTCCTCAGAACCTTTCTGCGTCAGGAGGTCACCTAACCCAGCAAAGTCTCACCCTTACCTCCAAGTCATCTGCTGGACATTGAGGACTCCGATGATGATGGCAGCCTATTTGGTCCAGCTCACAGCCCGTCGAACAAGTTACTTACCTTCGGTAACGCTTTTTCTGGTGGATACAGTATCTGCCTGTGGATTCCTCACCTTGTGAATATCCCCTGCGCCAGCAACATTCAGAAACTTTTGTAGCTCTCCACGCCGACGAGGACGACGTCACAGAAGCGCGGCTCCGCTGACGTCACTGGATCCAAAGGAGGACCTCGTTGGCGTGATGACGTCAGTTCAGCCCTTTTTTCCGTGCCTTCGAGGCACACGGATGGACTGACAGCAATATATACACAGTATACACAGCACATAATATACAAACCAACACACACAGTGTGAAGATAATACAGGAAGGCAAAAGAAATAACGCACCTCCCTTGACAGAAATAAATGAATCTTTAAACATCACTATTGTAGGTATACAAGGGTGGCCAACGGGGAGGTGGGTGGGTCAGTGAGGAATCCACAGACAGATACTGTATCCACCATAAAAAAAGTTACCGAAGGTAAGTAACTTGTTCTTCTGATGGATACATCTGCCAGTGGATTCCTCACCTTGTGAAAAGATTCCCACAGCAGTCCCACTCCCAGAGGAGGGTGTCCACTCTTCTATACCAGAAAGTCCTGAAGGACGGAACGAGCAAAGTGTCCGTCCCTCCTCACCTCGGAATCCAAGCAGTAATGCTTCGCGAAAGTGTGGAGGGAGGCCCAAGTTGCCGCCCTACAAATGTCTTCCACAGGAACACCTCTAGATAAGGCAGATGTAGAAGACTTTGCCCTGGTAGAATGAGCCCTTATACCCTCTGGATGTTCCTTACCCGCCAAAGAGTAACATATCTTGATGCACAAGATAATCCATCTGGAAAGGGTGCGCTTGTGCACCGCTCTGCCTTTCCTGCAGCCAACAAAGCCCACGAAGAGCTGGTCATCCACTGGAAAGTCTTTAGTCCTATCGAGGTAAAAGCTTACCACCCTCTTAGGGTCCAAGCGGTGAAGCCGCTCCTCCTCCTTGGAAGGGTGAGGGGGAGGATAGAAGGTAGGAAGGGTAATGGACTGCCCCAGATGGAAGGCAGAAAAGCAGCCCTGGTCCTGAGTACCATTCTTTCAGTATGAATGGTCAAGAACGGGGGTTTTGAACTCAGAGCTTAAAGCTCACTTACCCTCCTTACCGATGTAATAGCAATGAGAAAAACCGTTTTGAAAGACAACAGCCTTAAGGGACACTTGTGCAAGGGCTTGAAAGGAGAACCCATTAGGTAAATTAAGACAAGATTTAAGTTCCATTGAGGCACAATCAATGGAGTAGGCGGAAACTTATTAGTAAGGCCTTTAAGGAATCGTAAAACAATAGGTGACTTAAACAAAGAAAGCTGGTCCGGCAAGCAAAGGAAAGCCGATAAAGCCAATAAATATCCCTTCAAAGTAGCTACAGCAAAGCCTTGCTGAGCCAGAGAGAGAGCAAACTGAAGGATGTTGGATAACTGAGCCCTCAAAGGGTCAATAGACTTCTCTCCGCACCAAACAGCAAATTTAGACCACCTATAAGAATAGATAGATTTAGTGGAATGATGTCTGGCAGACAATATTACATCTACCACATCAGGCGGGAGAGAAAAAGAATTCAGGTTGCCCCGTTCAATCTCCAGGCATGAAGGTGTAAGCTCTGGAGCGGAGGGCACGAGGAGAGGTGGAGAAGATCTGTATACCACACCCTTCTTGGCCAATCCGGGACGATCAATATGGCCCGGTCTAGGCGAATCTTCCTCAGAACCCGAGGAATCAAGGGCATGGGAGGAAATGTGTAAAGGAGATGTGAGTCCCATCTCAACTGAAACGCGTCCCCCAAAGCCCCCTGCATCGGATAGTGGAGACTGCAGAATGACGGGCAGTGAGCATTCTCGTGAGTGGCAAACAGGTCTACCAGAGGAGTTCCCCATGTCCGAAAGACGTGACGAACCGCCTCCGGATGGAGCCTCCACTCATGGTCGGCAGAGAATTTCCGACTGAGACTGTCTGCACGCACGTTCAGAACCCCGGCCAGATGACTTGCCATCAGACAAATCTGATGATCCTGAGCCCAGGACTAGAGACGCAGAGCCTCTCTACAGAGACAAAGCGATCCCACTCCTCCCTGCTTGTTAACATACCACATCGCAGTAGTGTTGTCCGTCAGGACTTGAACCGACTGACCGCGAAGGGAAGGGAGGAAGGCCTTGAGTGCCAAACGTATTGCCTGCAACTGATGTGAAGCAACCTTTCCTCCGGAGACCAAAGACCCTTGATCTCCAGGTCCCCCAGATGCGCACCCCACCCTAAAGTGGATGCATCCGTTATCACTGTGGCCACCGATGGAGGTAGATGGAAGGCCTTTCCTTGAGACAGATTGCCCTCCATGCTCCACCAAGACAGATCCGCCGCAGCTTCTCTGGAAATCCTCACAGACTCCCTGAGATCTCCTTTGTGCTGATACCACTGCCTGCGGAGGCACCACTGGAGCGCCCTCATGTGCCAGCGTGCATGGTTGACCAACAGAATGCAGGAAGCAAACAGACCGAGCAGACGAAGGACCTTCAGGACTGGAACGACTGCTCTATTGTAAAACAAGGGAATCATTTCCTGAATTTCGAGAATCCTTTGTGGAGGTGGGAATGCTCGACACACAGTAGTGTCCAGTACCGCCCCTATGAACAGGTTGCGCTCAGAGGGCACCAGGTGAGATTTGAGCACATTTATCGAGAAACCCAATTTGTACAACAGCTGAGTTGTAACCTGCAGATGATTAAGCACCTTCTCTGGCGACTCCGCTTTGATCAGCCAGTCGTCCAGATAGGGGAAAACTGGAATCCCCGACCTTCTGAGATAGGCTGCCACCACTGCCATCACCTTGGTGAAGACTCGAGGTAAGACCAAACAGAAGGACCGCAAACTAATAATGTTGCGACCCTACCGTAAACCGGAGATACTTCCTGTGCGACTTCAGGATGGGGATGTGGAAATACGCATCCTGCAAGTCGATCAATACCATCCAGTCCACCTGTTGCAGCGCTTGAAGAACCTGCGCAAGGGTGAGCATCTTGAACTTCTACTGTTTCAGAAAAAGGTTCAAGATCCTTAGGTCCAGAAGGATGGGAAGTAAGAAAGTCTGGGTCCCCATGAGCCGTCCTGTATCTTCTAGCCACAGTTTTAGAGACCGCAGGAGCTGAAAAGGGCTTACGCCATACCTCCATGACCGGTTCAATGATGGCGTCATTAAATCAATCAATCAATCAAATCACTTTATTCGATTAATAAAATATCAATCATAAAAGTACAAAGTACAAAAATGCATCACAAGTTAATAATCAAAGAGACCAGAAAAATTCATATCGACAAATGGTCAGATTTCTTGTTCTCTTAGATGGATGTAAAAAGAGAGCAGAACTAAAAACAGGGCTAAAGATAGATCAAGCCATGGATAATATATACATAAAAACCACATAGCAGTGTAATTAAAAACCCATCCAGAATAAGAGAGCTCAGTAAACAAAAGCTCACAACAGTTTATTAAGCTAATTTTCCCTTGACGAGCCTTTGCCTTATCCTCCAAGCATGTCCTAAAAACTTTGCTGTACCACAGGTAACACTTGGGATTAGCGTCTCATAAGTTAAAATGCGTAAGGCCACCCGATGGGATGAACAACCCAAATTGGAACAAACTGGTTTTAGCCACCTGGACCTCACTTGGCTGTATGCCCTACAAGCAAAGATAAAATGTGCTGTAGATTCCGTAGGGCAAGCACAGCCCGGACAGCCCTCATTATTTCCCGAATAGCCGCTCCAACCATACTGGAAATCTCGGAGAGGGAGTGTGCCATACCTGAATTTCAGGTAGAGCACTCTGTCCCCCGGGGACTCGATGAGGTCAAGGAAGGGTTCCAATCTTAGGGTGGGCTTAACATCCAAGAATCTCTCCGACAAAATGCCATTATGATTTTTGTTGGTCATGGCGGAAATCCATTCCCAGTAAAGCCTTTTCATAAGAGGTTTGGGCGGGGGCATCTGGCTCTCCCAAGCCTGGTCCAGACCAACTTCGGCCACTAATTTCTTCAAGTTGGACACCCAACCAACCTTATGGCCTGCGCCCAGACTTATCAGTTCTTTTAGACCAGATGCAAAGTGGCATAGGTCAGAAGACCTCATAAGCCGGGTCCAGTATAACAGAGGGCGCAGCCTCGCCACTTCGTTAATAGGGTGTCTCCCAAGGTCGTAACGGAGAGGTGTTAGAGGGGTGGATGGGGGAGCGAGACTAGGTCACGAAAAAATTTGTTTTCTGATTTTACTAATTCAGAGAGATTATCGAACCCCCAAAGTTCCGCCCCGTATAGGCACCCAGGCAAAGCCTTACCCTCATATACTTTAATGGCTGGGGCTACAGGACGACTGTAGGAGAGTCTCTGGTGCCTCGCTATGGCCCCGGAAATCCGTTTGTGGTTCAGGACCATTTTGGTCAGATGGGGTGACCATTTTAATTTATTGTTCATCCTTACCCCAAGATAATCAAAGGCCTCTACTAACTCCAGTGGGCTGCCATTCAAGTTAAATTTGTTCCTGAAGCTTTTAGATGGTGCCAAAGCCATTAGCTTGGTTTTAGCTATGTTGATAACCAAGCCTCTGGCTACGCAGAACGAGGTGAAGCGATCAAGGAGTTTTTGCAGGCCCATAGGGCTCTTGGAGACCAAGAGGGTGTCGTCCGCAAATAATAGAGTTGGTATTTTTTCCCCGCACAGGGTTGGGGCATCAGCCGCGTCCTCACTCAAATGGTCCGCCACCCCATTTATATAGAGAGAGAACAAGGTCGGCGCCAAAACGCAACCCTGGCGTACTCCTCTCTGGACAACTATTTTCTCGGTGAGCTGGCCCTGCCCCCCCCCACCTTACTCTGGCAAAGTTGTCTTCATACAGGCGTTTAACAAGAGACAAGATCAAGGGAGGAATTCCTAGATCGAGCAAGACTTGCCAGAGCTTGGAGCGGGGGACCAGATCGAAGGCTGTTTTTAAATCTATAAAGGCCAAATACAGGCTACCCTTCTCGATGGTTACAGTTTTCCAATGGATCAGGCAGAGTCTAAATACCCGATCCATAGTGCCAACACCACATCTAAATCCAGCCTGGAAGTGGGACAAAACACCCTCCTCATCAATCCATCCCTTCATCCGTGTTAAGAGGACCCTGCCAACTATTTTTTGAATGACATCGATCAGACTAATCGGTCTGTAATTGGCAGGATCCTCTCTATCCCCCTTCTTGTAGATCACAGCTTTCCAAACTTTTCATGTGGGTGACACACCTTTTAGAGAATCTTCAACTAGGGACACGGTAACGCGAGCGAGTGCAGCGAACGAGCCCAAACCACCTCAGGGGGGCTCCCCCCGAGAAAATTTTGACAAATTAGTGGCCAAATGGTGCATTTCCAAGCAAATTTGAGAAAGCAGGAAGGTTAATAAAGCAATTGTGAATCTGTTCTAACAAAGACAGTGACTGGCAAAACTGGTTGTAAGGAAGGTTAGGTTTGGGCCTGAAACAAGAATATAATCATGCACACATTGACACATGCCCCAGTGATTTACGGCACAAAAAGGGAGGGGGGGGGGTGCACGCACTGCCAACCCTTTCAACCATGCACAAAGTCCACCTGTTGCCTTGCTGAATATGAGTTATACAAAAATCCGTTCAGGAAGGGGGAATTTTGAGTGGTAAAACTATCATTCAACCTATCAGCCGGTCTCTGCGCATTGAACTCAGGTGGGACTGCTTTCCTCATTGCAGCGTGCCAAAGGCAACAGAAATTAAGACAAGTGATATGTTTTTCCATTCAGTACTTTGAGGTAAAATTAACCGGATATAAGACATAAGGACAAATACTTACATGCCATATAAATTGTAACTATATCAAAATGTATGGGGACACAACATATCTCACGAAAACCATTCATTGATTTTTAAACTGAACTGAACTGATTTTTAAAAGAAAAAACATGACATTGAAGGTGGAAGAGCCACGCCAACATTGCCCATGGGAAATTCTAATTAAGTTGGAGAACCACATTTCTGAAACCTCAAAAATGGTTAGGAAATCAAACGGTTGCCCGAGCTGTGTTATCTTTCAATAATCTAGTTCTGATCTAGTCAATAATATCAAAAGACTTAAGATTGGACTAGAAAACAACGAAGCAAACACAAGAAGATGATGAACGGAACGCTGAAACTTTGCAGACACTGACCCCCAGTCACAGAACTGGGTTTAATCCATAATCATTCTTTAGCTCACTGTGCCACCTCGGCTCAGACCCAGCTATATGACAATGAATTTACACTGGAAGAGTAAGCAGTAAACACAGAGCTGGCATCTCAACCAATTTTGAAAGTTAGAAATATAAACAAAGCATTTACTTAACAGCAAAAAAAACACAGCTTGCTTGAAACGTGACTTTCGGAACGTACAAACAACCAGAGCGCAACACTACCTTGATGGCTAACTGACCAACTGAGACTTGACTGCATTTATGGTGAATCCTCGATTGTGGAGAAGCAAAATGGTCTCTTGAGTGTGCTGCAGGGACTGGTTGAGATTTACACTCTTTGGCAGCTTACCATCCAGTAAAGGAAAGAAGTGGATGCCCCCTCCTTATCTGTGCGGCGACAACCGCCAGCCACATGGTGAAGAAACTTGGGATGGAGGTGACATTGAAAGGTAGCACCCTGAACTGATAATGCTGGGCACTTACAGCAAATCTCAGGTACCACCGATGGGCTGCATGGATTGTTATGTGAAAGTAGGCGTGTTCGTGAGAAGCATGAGATCTACACCCACCATGTGGTCATCTTGCCGGAGGAAAGGTATGACATTCTGCAGTGTTATAATATGAAAGTATTCTGAGAGGATGTATATGTTGAGAGGCTTCAGATCTAGAAGAGATCCAAGTGTGCTATCTTTCTTGTGGATGAGGAAGTATAGGTAATAGACTCCTGCCCTACTGTCAGCGTGGTAATGGTTCGATTGCGCACTTATGAAGGACTGTTGGAACCTCTTGCAGCAGGTGAAGATGTTCCCCACTGAGAATGTACTTGCGTTGGGGGGGGTAGTAATAGGCAATAGCCCTGACAAACTAAGTGCAGTACCAGGGTGTTTGTGATCTATCGCCATGCAGATTGGAAGTACTGGGGCCTTCCAGGTGTTAAATGATTGGGGTGAAGCAAGAGTCATTGTTTGGTGGGAAAGGCACCTTTACTGGCACCTCCTTTGCCCTTACCCCCATTTTTGTTGTTATGGAACACTCCTCAAGAGTGCCCCCGGGGTGACTGCTATTGACATTGCTCCTACTGTCTTTGAAAAGGTGCAGGTGTCTGAAGATTCGTTTTTGCTGTTTGCCCTGTAGTGTTCCCTCTGAAAAAACAATTTGAGGTGCTGATTGAAGAACGCCCATAGCCTTTGCTGTGCCTTCCCAGCATTTAATTTACTTGCAGCCAAAAGATGTGTTCCCCATCGAACGACCAGTTCAACAAATACTGCGGGACCTCTGGCTTCAACCCCGGCATTTGCAGCCAGCCAGTTCTAGTTCGGAACTCTGTTGAGTCTGTTTGAACTCTACAGGTCTTCGTGCTCCTGGGCCCTTGATGCCCGCAGTTTATCTTCAGCCTACAAATAAAGAACTACTATATTCTTTATGAGGAGCGCCATCAAAACATTACAGACATTTGCTGCAAAAGGGCTCCTTTCTTTTTTTGGATCCATTTCACAGGGAAACAAATAAAGGAAAGAGAGAGTAAAAGTCGGATTTTCAGCAACAGAGAAGGACACGCACAGAAGGAGAGGCAATAAGGGGAAAGAGAGGCAATAAGAATAAGGGGAAGACGTGAGAGAGATGGGGGAAGCTGCCAGCTGCAGAGTGGAAGCGGACAAAAAGGAAGTGAGAGAGAGTCCTTTTCCTTCTATGCCCACACCGCCCGTCCCCTCACGGCCATGAATGGCCGAAAGTTACCTATAAGCTTTCGCTATTTCTGCCGTCCCGGACACATTTCTAAAAAAAGAAAAGTAGGGGACTTCGACCACTGGTTTTAATTCATCTTGGGGCCTAAACAGAGTTTGACAATTTGAAGCATTCACGTGGGGAGCAGAGGTCACCGTGGCAAAGGGAGAAGGCCGCGCGCTCGCGCATCTGAAAAGGGGTTTTATTTCATCCTGGGGGCCTAAACAGAAAATTATGGACATTAGCCTGGGGAGCAGAGGTCACCGCCGGAAAGGGAACAAGGGCTCACGCTCGCATGACGCTTCTCGCTTTTCCTCCGCCTAGCCTACGCCGAACTGCATGCATCACTGAATCCGAATGCAAAAGCATTCACCCAGATCTGGATGCAGACGTCATCGGCGCGCGACACACCCACAGGTGGGAGGCGACACACTACCGTGTCGCGCCACACACTTTGGAAAGCACTGTTGTAGATGGTCACCACCTCAGCCCCTTTCCATGATTCGGGTACAGGGTGGCCAATTGCTATGAGGTTTAGGGATCTACAGATAAATTGTGCCCAAAGGTTTCTCTCGTGGATCATGAGATCACCCGGGAGGCCGTCGGGACCGGCTGCTTTGCCGGGCGCAATTGAAGAAATAGCTGTAAGAACCTCATTGAGGCCAAAATGCTCGTTCACAGATGGGGCCACTGGGGGCTCTAGTTCATGCCCTTGCTCGTGCGGGATGCACCCTGCATCACCCATGTATAGATTCTGAAAATGCTCGAACCAGTCACGCCCCGAGATATGGTTCGGTAATGGATCAGCCCCCCTCCTTGTGCCAACATTAATAAGATCCCAAAATAATGTTGCGCCCTTCAGCTGGGCAGCAGATTTAAGTTCTTGCCAGTGAGCTTCTTCCCATGCTCGTTTGGCTAAAGCAATGGACCTGTAGTATATTTTTCTTGCAGACAAGATGTTACTCTGAACCTTGGTTTTTAGGGCTTTCGAGAGGTCCTGCCTCCGTGTCCTGCACTCGTTGGAGTACCACGGGTTTTCGCCCTTAGGAGGTGGGCGCTTACAGCCCCGAGATATTTTGGCCTGGAAGAACTCACTTACATTGTCCACAGTTGAGAGGTATATTTCCTTAAGCTCTGAGGAGTGCGTAGGAGAGGGGGGAGTATCGGGAACGTCATTAAGTAATGAGATGTTATCGTTAATGATCTTCCTAATGCCCTCCAATGACAATTCGCTTTCGACAATCTTATGCCATTTAAGGCGCCGATTGCAATTGGAGGGGACAATTTCCCTCATCCGAGTGGTCTTAGTACTGACAAGCTCGGTAGAAATAAAGGCAGGATTACACAAAAAGTGCATGGACAAGGGATTGTGGTCACTTTCGCATCTTTGGACCACTTCCATGTCTATAAGGTCGCCCCAAGAACCGACATCCAGCAATATATAATCAATGCGCGAGGGCACCTTGGTTCTGGTGAAAGTAGGGGCTCCCATTAAATCAGATTTAGATCTGCCGTTGGTCGCCCTCAAATTATGCTCTAGAGTCAGGGCATTGATTTGTATGGCTCTAGGAGACCATTTCTTTATTGGAGGGAGGCCTAGGCAGGGAATTTCCCACTTAGCATCCAGATCCCTTGTGCCCTGGATGTCCTCATTGCAGAGTGGCTCGAAGGTACAATTTAGGTCTCCTGCGACGATTATGCCTACTGCAGAGGTAATGGCCGTAGGCTCAGTATCCAGGGTTGATATAATGGGGCTTGCTTGTCCACCCGGGGTTCCTCTGGCATATACATTAAAAATCTCCAGGCCAGCTTTGCAGTCTGGCCCAGTAATGGAGATATGGAGAATATCCTGGGAAGGAGTTTCGAGATTTCTAACGGACCAATTCAAGTGGATGTTGACCCAAGCAAGGAGTCCCCCCCGAGGGCCTGCCTCTGGGTGAACTGCTGGCCGGGACGTGAAAGGTAGTGTAGCCTGACCTGTAAAGGGGGACTAGGCTCCATGTCTCCTGGAATAAAAGAATACCAAATTTGTTGATAAAATCATTCCAGAGGGGGTCGGCGAGATTTTTATCCAGACCCGCAATGTTCCAGGATAAAAGGTGCAGTGATCTTGAGCAATTAAGGGGAATGTCTTTATTTACATCCACCACCTCACGTGAGACATTTGCTTCACTTGGTGGTTGAGGGGGAGCCAAAGTAACACTACTAGCCCCACCCGGATCCATGGGCAGAGAGTGTACTAAAACTGTGTTGACCACTTGATAGAGGCATTCCGAGACAGGAGAAGGGTTATCTTGATGGTTATGGATCAGTCAATCAACCTGTCTGAGACCTGAATCACCGGGCTCATGCAGGTATGACCAAGAAGGGGAGGAACGGATCTGGATCGAGGAAGACTCCGGCGGAGATGTCCTGAGTTCCAGTAATAGGAGGTTTTCTGCTAGGAAGGGATCGCTGAGTTCGATCTCAAGGCAGTCCGCCTGAGCATCTGCCCTGGAAATCCTGTTTACTCTAACCAGATCGTCTCGAATAATGGATCTGCACCCCCTTACATAACGCAACCAATGAATGGCTTTGTTGAGTAGTGAATCCCTACATTCATAGCCCCCTTGGCTGGTTAGTTTAGGAACGTTGGTCATGTACACCTTGGTCCTAATAGGTCGATGGAGCGGACGAGGGTCAAAGGTGGTTCTATAGGGGGGTGGTACGATGGGTACTCGGGGCAGCGAGGATGTGATGTGGGTGTGGTGATCCATTGGCGTAGGTCTAATTTCAGGTACCACAGTTCGAGGCTCACCTCTCGTGATATCTGCATAAGATCCAGCCTTGACATTAATGGCCTTCTTCTTGGCAAGCCCCCTCGTTCTTTGATCTTGGGATGAGGTTGAACAAGTATTTAGAGTGTGGATTGTGAGCCCCTGTGTAACCCTCCCAGTGGGTGCAGAGGCCTCCCGTGATGGAAGTGCGAGGGAGGTAGTAGTTGGAGAAACTTGACCCTGGGCTAGGCTATCCAGTCTTGCGGTCAATAGTGTAACCATATCCTCCAACTTCTCAATCCTAACCAACAAAGCCGACTCAGAATGCCCAGCCTGTGTGCCGATGGCTGGCCTTTCACTTGAAATTGATGCCATAGATTCCTCTGGGGCCGATATGGTGATAGTGCTAGTGTGTAGAGCAAGTGGAGAGAATCTATTTGAGCATAGGATGGGAGTGGAAATGGAAGATACCTGGGCTTGTTGCTGCACCAACCCTGGTTCTAATGGAGGGGATAGAGGACTGGGCAAAACGGCGTCCACAAGGTGGTCGTGTGTAACCGATAAGGGAGCTAGCGTGGACTTGTTGCTGCTAAACTGGTTAATAAACATTGTGGGGATGGTTTTCCTGTGTGATTTGTTACACGTTTTGCCATCCCTCTGTTCCACGTTTCCTATATCTTTTTGAATATCTTCACCAAGTGCCTCCTCACAGTCGTTAACGATTCCCTCAATTCTCTCCAGGACACAGTTAAGACCAGCATGCAGATTCTTTTTAGCTTTTTTCCCTTTTTTTGTGCCAGCGACACCGCCTCCCTCCATGACTTTCCTCTTCCCCATAATCGACCCACACAAATGTATTACAAGCTGATGTGATGCACAAGAAAAATAAAATATATGATAAAACGAAAATTACTAAAAGTTTAAATACATAAAACCAAGTCCTCGCGAGGTGTACAATAATTAGCGCTCAAGACAATATGCGCGTGTGGCAACAAAGGGCTAGGACCTACTGCAGACCTAATGTGATGGTACAAGTAGCCTGAAATACAACCAATAGGCCCCACCAAGAATCAGGGTCAAAGCACTACAGTGATCACAGTTCACACCGGCCAAAGTACCTGTATCCGAGCACGTACGAGAAGGGGAATGTTAGGGAGGGGGCCCAGCCCAGCCTCATCCGGCCTCTGACGACCACAGACGGCCCGCCCTCTGCCCGGGCTCAGCCCGGCGTTGCCCGCGCGCGTCCCGCGACGCGGGGGCAGCGACGGTCTTTTGAGCGCCTCGTGGCGCGAACAGGGCGTCTGTGGGTCCGGAGCGCTTAGCCTGCTGGGGGATGTAGTTCCTGTCCCCGCTCTGCGGTCGCTGGTGCAGGTGGCGGCGGCGGGGGACAGCGGCCCGGCAGCGCCGGCACTAGATGGTGGTGGAAGTGGCAGGTACTCCTCACAATGTCCGGAAGGCATTAAATGGAAGTAAGGGTTCTGACACAGTGGAGGGAGAATGGAAAACCTCTGTGAGGATGTTTGGCTTGAACTCAGCAGATGGTAGCTGTAGATCTAAAAACTCTGCTGCTTTTCTAACAACCGTGTGGTAGGGTGCCACATCTTTAGAGGGAGTATCAGCTGGAGGAGTAATCTCCCACTCTGGTGACAAATCCAGGCCACTAGCTTCTTTCAACTCCTCAAACAAATCATCAGACTCCATGAGCTCACCCTCTTCCATCTCCTCAACCTGGTACCTTTGTTCTTCCAGGACTCTTTGAGCTTTTCTCCTGGATCTAATCCTCACAACCGGTGTCTGCGGCGCCGTAACCGACTCAGACGGCGCCGGAGCCGGCGTCGAACACGGATCTGGAGGAGCAGCCGGAGGCGAATGAGGTCGAGCCGGAGCCGGTGAAGATGGAAGCGGCGTCGATGTCCTCGGCGCCAAGACGGCGTCTCTGGGGAAAAAAGGCATAAATGGAGCCTGAGCTTAGGCTTGAGGAACCCCCAAGTTGAAAGCCATTGGACCCATGGGACCCGAAGGCGCCCCAGAGGGGTACATCGCTCTAGTGAAGACTTCATACATCGCATTTAAATAATGCATTGGCTCTTGACCCGGGCCTGGAAAGGGAGGATATGGCTCAGACTGAGGCATAACCGGACTCAGGCCGATCGGCGCCGACGGTGGAGCCAGCGGAGTCGAAGACTCATCAGGAGCCGGATCTTCTTCAACTGGAGCTGGAGAATGAGCCGGCGTCGGAGATGGAGCCGGAGCCGGAGCCGGAAAATGCTCCGGTGAAGCCGCAGGCGAGGTCAGACTAACAGGAGAGGCAGGAACAGAGACAGGAGAAGAAGACACAAAGTCCTTACGACGTCGAGAAGGTGAGGTCGATCTCGGATCCGCTTCTCTATCCGATGTCGAGAACCATACCTCTTCTTCTTTTTGTGCTTCTTGGACTTCGAAGCATGCCCCGACGTCGACTTCGACGCCGACCTCGACCTTGACCTCGATCTGGATCGTCCTTCGACCTCTCTTCTCCTTTTTCATTCTAGCAATAAACAACTTGGCCTCTCTTTCCTTTATAGCGTTTGTACTCATCTTGCGGCAGCAAGAGCATCCCTCGACGTCGTGATCCGACGACAGGCACCAGACACAGTCCTCGTGCGGATCCGTGATGGACATGTGCTTACCGCACTCCCTGCAAGGCTTGAATCCGGACTTTATTATTGACATTTTCAACAGGAAGCAAGAAGAAAGAGACACCAGCAGAAAAACAAAGTAACTAGCCAAAGCTACGGAGAGTCCCAGAAAACCGTTAGCGTCGATGGCGCGGAAAAAAGGGAATGGACGTCATCACGCCGACGAGGTCCTCTTATGGATCCAGTGACGTCAGCGGAGCCGCGAGTGGAGCCGTGCTTCTGTGACGTCGTCCTCGTCGGCGTGGAGAGCTACAAAATGTACGAATGTTGCTGGCGCAGGGGATATTCAACAAGGTGAGGAATCCACTGGCAGATGTATCCATCAGAAAGAACTGTATGTTAAATGCCAGGAGGAAGATGAAGATTATGAGCCGGAAGCGCAATATTACCAGCATTACTATCCTCCACTTCCAAGACATTATAAGTCCCGCAGATACTATTCCGACCCTCCACCTCAGCGGTATACTTCACATCTTCCCACTTCCTTGATACAGGACATCCAGGCCATGCTTACAGATTATCTGAGGCGTTTTCCGCAACCCCCTGATCAGCAGCCTGATGCGCCACCATAACCTGCCACCCCTCTTGCTCCTACACCTCTCCCTCTGCCAGCTACTCCTAGAATGATGCTTACCTCCCATGTAGCAGCACCACCTAGAGATGATCTATCATCTGATGATGAGAGACGATGTTGAGATTGCTGACATAAAGCCATCTTTGGACGAATGAGATGACTGTCTTACCAACACCTTCACCACCTCCGCACCATCCTTCTGATTCGCCTCCTGAAGATATCGGAGATTTCCACAATGTAATGGAAAGAGCGGCAACCAGATTTCATCTTTATATGTCAGTGAAGCAGTCTGACTATTTCCTGCATGATTTCAAAGAGCAGGCAAGAAAATTGCTATGCTCTATGCTGATCGTGCACTACACATGGTAGGAAGGAGTCAAGGTGATGAAGAACCCTGCCATGGTAGTGGTTGTCCTCCCTCGCATTAACAAAAAGTAAAGGCCCCTGAGGATCTCCCTTCATGCTTGACAGGATATCCCAAACCTAACTCCGTGATCTCTTAGGCAGCACAACGTCGGTCGAAGAACCCATCTACTCCTATTTCGTCACCACCTGACAAGGGTGGTCACCGTTTAGACAATATTGGCAAAAGATTTTCCACCATGTCTGCAATTACAGTGCGTGCACTAAACGCCTTGGCGATTCTAGGTCGTTATGACTGCCAAATGTGGTCTGATGTCAGCTCCACCATCAACCTCATCCCGTAGGATAAATGGTTAAAAGCCAAGATCATACTGGAGGGCAAGCGCACTTCATTGTAAATAGATTGTGCCATGGACATCACCTCCACAGGCTTCCATCAACTGTCTGGCACAGCTGTGTTAAGGCGCCAAGGATGGCTGAAAGTGACCTCCTTTAGTCTGGAGGTCCAGTCTAAAATATTAGACATATCATATGATGGGGACACGCTATTTGGCAAGCATATTGACGATGCTCTGCTTGCCATTAAGACAGACCGATACCGCCAAACCCCTCGGCACCCTCCAATATTACAAGGTGCCCTTTCGAGCATCACGTGGACGCGGCTTCTCTTCTTACAGGGGTGGATTCCAACACTTTCAGCAGTATCATTCCTACCAGTCTCAAAACAGGCAGGGGTATCAACAACAGTCATGCCGTCAGTTCTTTACGTCGGGTTTCTCCAAGCAAGGGCCCCGCAGAAGACCACTTTCTCAGAGCTGCGACACAGACCGCAAACAGGGACATTGTCTAGGTACTAGCTAAGCCACCTTCCCATCCCATAGGTACGAAGATATCCAATTACCTCCATTGATGGCAAACTATCACCTCAGACAGATGGGTATTGTACCTTGTCACCTATGGCAATACCCTGGAGTTCATGGAAAAACCATCTACCAGTCCCCTAAGGGGAGAGCACCGCCTCATCTTCACTTACTACGGAAGGAAGCATTCTTAGTGCTTGCCAAAGGAGCAATTGAGAAAGTCCTGGTTGCGCAAAAAGGGAAGGGATTCTACTCCAGTTTTGTCCTTATTCGCAAGAAATCAGGAGAGTGGAGACCTATCCTTGATCTCAGGAAGCTCAACCAATTCCTTTGCAAGCAATCCATCCGGATGATAGCCCTCTCCGACATTCTTCATTGCCTCAACAGCAGAGATTTCATCACATCTCTAGACCTGGAAGAAGCTTAGTTCCACATCCCCATTCATCCCTAACACCGCAAATATATTCGATTCAAGGTAGCTGGTACCCATTACCTATTCAAGGTCCTTCTTTTCGGCCTCAAGTCCACCCCTCGTATATTCACCAAGTACATGCCCCAGGTGCAGTGGCACTCAGGAAACAAGGTCATCAAATATTCCCCTATCTAGACAACTGGCTGCTAAAAGCTTCAACCCCAGGACAAGCTGCAAGAGCAACAAAAATCTGTCTCTCGCTCGTTCTCAAACTGGGCCTCACTGCAAATTGACAAAAGTCCTCCACCAGTCCCACTCAGACCATGACATTTCTTGGAGCCGATCTAGACACGATACGGAAAAAGCCTTCCTCTCCTAGGACAGACAAGTTAGACTAGCACACTTGGCTAAAACAATTACAAGAAAAAAGTACGTTTATGTGAGGCTGTCGCTCCTAGGCATAATCTGGTATACAATAAGCTTGGTCTCGTTGGCGAGTCTCAAGATGAGGACTTGATTTACATTACTCTGCAATTGATATCCACTCTGGCATGGTGGTCCAACAAACCACATCTCTCTCAGGATGTCACGTTCCTACCACTGGTGCCAGATTTCATCATCACCACAGAATCTTCTATGGAGGGCTGGAAGGCCATTTTCAGGACCTTCAGATCCAAGGAAGGTGGTCCACAAGTTAAAGGTCTCTCCACATTAACAGCTTGGAGGTCAAGGCCATTTTTCTCACCCTACAAGCTTTCCTCCCAAGGAACGCAAAATCCTCCATGCTGGTCCATACCGACAATACGAGCATGAATTATATCATCAAACAGAGAGGAACTCTCTCTCTGACGCTATCTCAAAAAGCCCAAGAGCTGTAGGGTTGGCTCACAGCCCACGGAATATCCTTAAAAGCTGAGCATGTTTCTGGAATCCACAACACACTAGCAGACGCTCTCAGCAGAACAAAGAAGAGTTGCCACGAGTGGGAACTGGACCAACAGCATTTGAACAAGATAGTCCCATTGTTGGGGAAGCCGCGCTAGATCTCTTTGCGACAGACAGCAATGTCAAATGCCAGCTCTACACCAGTCGATTCTCTTTCCCAGGGTTGTGGGGAAATGCCCTTTCGATGCGCTGATCCGGGATCTATGCGTACAATTTTACCCCCTTCCCACTGATTCCCAAGGTCCTCACCAAGATGAAGATGGAACGCTGCTGTCTCCTATTGATAGCTCCCAAGTGGCCTAGGCAGCAATGGTTTTCGGAGCTGTGCCTCCTGTCAGAGACAAAGCCCATTCGCCTTCCTTCAACACCATCTCTCTGACATTGAACCAGGGTCAAATATGCCACCCGGAGCCAGCTTCTCTCCACTTGCATGCATGGCTCCTGAATTCTGTGAGTTTTGAAACTTAACTATCCCTCGAATGCAGAGTTATTCTCTCTCTGTCTGAAGCGGAAGGAATGATTAAAACTTACAAACTATAGTGGAAAAGATTCTGTCACAGGTGTCAATAAAACAACTTACAACCGTTCCACGCTTCTCCAGAACAATCTTACCTTAGCTTCTCTCCCTGGCCAAGTCAGGCCTGGTTTATTCATCAGTCAGAGTTCACCTTACTGCAATTTCAAGGTACAAACACTGGGCACAGGCTCTATCTCTCTGTTGTAAAAGGCTCATAAAGCAATTCATGAAAGGACTATTCAGAGCTTTCCCACCGGTGCGAGTTCCTCACCCAGAATGCCAGTTCAATGTGGTCCTCTCGCAATTAATGGTGCAGCCTTTCAAATCCATTCATAAGGCTGAATTAAAATTTCTCACATGGAAGGTTGCTCTTCTCCTCGCTCTCACATCTACCAAAAGAGTTAGTGAGATGCAGGCCTTTACCACTCGGGTACCTTTTCTGCGTTTCAGAGATTACTTCATACTTCTCAGAACAAACCGGAGGTTCAACCCAAAGGTTCCTTTTCAGTTCCACCTCAATGAGACTGTTATACTTCTAACTTTTTCCCCGAACCCAGCCAAACTGGCAGAGCAGGCTCGCCATACTTTGGACATAAAGCGGTGTCTCAAATCTTACCTTTAAATAACTACGCTCATTTTCAAGACTAACCAGTTACTTGTTGCTTATTGCCAAGGTCGTCGAGGCGCAGCAGTGATGAAACCTACGATCGCACAATGGATTTCGGTAACAAATCAGTTTTGCCATGCCAAAGCGGGTTAACCCTTAACAAGAAGAACTAAAGCCAATTCGACAAGAGCAGTGTCCACTTCTGTTACTCTGTTTGCAGGCATTCCGCTGGAGAAAATATGCTGTGTTGCGACCCACACTTTCATAAAGCACTACAGCCTGGAATTGGCACAGCGAAGCGATGCAGCTGTAGGCCAGGCGGTTATGCGCCATTTATTCCGATAAGGTGAGCCTCTTTAAATAGAGGAGTTTATTTATGTTCAAGTTAAATGTTCCAGACTATGGTATATTTCTACTTCATTGTTCTTTTCAAGTTCTTTATTTTAAATGTTACACACTTAAATGCTTATGTTCTTAGCAAATATATATATATATATATATATATGCATGTAATATGTGTCATAAGTTTATAATAATCTCTACAACATTGTATTGTACTTACCCACCATGCTCTATGATCTACGTACTGCTTGCTATTCTGATTCAAGTATGTGAATTTATGAAAACTCCAATAGAGGATAAAAAAATGCTTACCTGTAACTGCAGTTATCCAGTATTGGTACCTTTCATAGATTCACACGTGACACACACTCCTCCTCTGAGAAGGCTCCAATTATCACTAGGGATATTATTCCCACTTGTGCTTGACGATCAGAAGATGATTTCTGAGCTTTCGTTTTCTGAAGCCACTGAAGTAGCCTCCCTTCCCTGTCCCTCAAGGCTTTTGAGGAGAAAGTGCAACAAATCTTGCACTCTTTTACTTACTGCTTGGGATGAAGGCAGTAAATGCAGTCCTTATGTGGGTTGTCCACATGCACGCTCTTCTTCCCACAGGTCTTACCTGGATAAAAAAGGCCTTTTCTGTCAGACATAGTAGAATAGTAAGGTTGAAAATAGCTTTTAGATTAAAAAAAATTAGCAGAGCTGAGAGAGACTCCATTCACACACTACATGCAGTGAAAACCTGAGTGAATCAGCCTCTCTTTGGAGTGTTCTAGAGAGTGCTACGACCTGATTGGTCATAGTTAAAGTTTGTTCCTTTTTTAAATTCATTGCCTAGCGCCATTTTAGCCTATGCTAAGTTATACATTCTGCTTTACTATGGTACCGTGGACTCCCACTTCGATGACGTAGAACGATTCAAGCATGTGAATCTATGAAAGATACCAATACTGCATAACTGCAGTTACAGATAAGCAACTTATTTTCTTATGTGTGCATGCTTTGTCGCTTTCCTGTGTGATCTTCCACCCAAATTACGTCTTCCTGATTGACTAGAAGGCAGATTGCGAATGAGGTAAAAACTTTGCCTATAGGGATGAAAACTACCCAATGATCCTGGGTAAGAGCCCATGTGTCCGAATGGCCGTCGCCTATAGACCCTCATTATATGTAGGAAACGCTCGAGGTGTCAACTGATTCCGTGATCTTTGGGCTACTGCAGAAATTACAGAGTCCATCTTTATCTGATTTAACAAACAGGCCGGGCAGAATCTTGAGCCCTTAATTTTTTTATAGTCAAGAAATTAAAGCCGTTCCGGTGGCTGTATCTCTTATACAAGCTAAACCTTTTTCCACAAAGGTAGTCTAACACTGGAATAGACTTAACTGATCTTTGTTTCCTGTCTTTAAAATCAAATAACGGGCAACGTTTGTTATACAGAGGTGATAAGAAGGTGGAATTTTTGTGATGCCCTATCAATGAGAGAATAGAAATGCTGGTTGTCATCTGGTGGAATATCTGTGTGTGCTGGCTCTGGGCTAGATCTTCAGCCAGAAAATAATTGTCCCATTCTTGGTCCTGCTGAGATAATCCTGAATGTCACCCTCTTATTTCCAAGTTAAACCATAAGCAGCAGCATTAGTGTTAGACATGGCCCTTGAAGGCGTTGTATCCCCTAACCTTTTGTTATCCTTAGGACTTGGGCACGTTTGGCCTCTGAAAGTAGAGACACTTTTGGACTTGGAACCATACTATGCAGTTTTGATACTGGGACATTGACACGAGGAATCATTAGGACAGGAGGGACTGCAACTAGACTATCTGCAGACTTGTGGTGGCTTGGAGCTTGTCGTGCTCCAAGAAGGCGACTATCACTTGGTGGATTTTACCTGGACATTGCTGGCCTGCAGCTAGTGCCAACTATTGTGGCCTGGGTCTCAAAGTACCCTCCACGGGCCGGTGAGGTAGCCTCCTGTCCACGAGATTCTAGGGACGCAAACGATCTCACTGTCTCCACAAGATCGTAAGGACCGCATGGGGTGCAGAGGAGACAGTTGAAAGTGATCGTGGTTGGGACAAGGACTGTCCTGACACATCATCTCGCTGTGCAAGAGGAGTGTGTGCGCAAAGATCAGCAGCCTTCTGAGGTACTGGGACGTGAGGAGTGCAGGGGAAGCTTGCAGTTTGAGGGACCCGTGCTTGCAACCAGGGGGACCTGTGCTCGCTTGTGCTCCAGAGTGTGTGGTGTCTGAGGGGTGTTGGGGGAACCTGGGCAGGGAGGTGAGACTGTCTTCGGCCTCCAGATTGGGAGGACAACATAGCGGTCTATGTCGGAGGTTGATGGCTCCTTCTCCCTGGACCCATGCCACAGGGTGCTTTGTTTTGGAAAACATCATTAACGAGACCCAAGGGGTTTTGTGTGTATTGTGGGCATCTGCAGCTAACTGCCAGGGGTCTACAGCAGGTCACGCTTTCGCTTAAAAGGAAAACATTTCTCTAGACGGGGAGTGTACCAGCTTCCAGGGTCACAACCTTTTGTGTACGGGGGGGGGATAGCGATCCCACCCTCGTGCAGGTGCCATCAGGTGCCTGGAGGTCTAATCCGGATGGACTAAACTAAGATTCAGTTTCTTTCGGTGTTAGGTGATTCCAACTGTCTAGTCAACAGGTCGCCAGCAGGGGCAACGTGTTTTGTTGGCTTTTAGAGTTGAAAGACTGAGACGCTGGGCCACAAGGCGTAGTCAAGAGACTAGCGACTGTTTGACCTTTCTGCAAAGGGAAAGTCTGACATGCATATAACTGTAAAGTGTATATACAATGTTTATCTCATTTTGATTTCCGTGTGTGTGTAATACAAAAAAGGTATTTTTATACATATGGTGTGGAGTCTTTTTGTGAAGAACACAGTGCGTTCTGAGAGGGGGGGGGGGGGGTGTTGTGCCAATGCTTTACACTTGAGCCCCGAGGATAAGCCTGACTGCTCGGTGCCAAGCTATCAGAGGGTGAGCACAGGTTATCGGACAAATGTATCATACTCATCCCATTTGAAACAGTGGGTTTTCACTAGCTTTGATGAGTTCTAGCCAGCCCGAAACTGCTGGGTCTAACATTAGGCAGTATCCTGTACTAAAATGTTTAATAGTTCAGAGAGCACTAATACAGTCTGTGGTGTGGAAATATTCGATGGAGGAGCTTCCGCTAGTCGAGGAGGCAAATCTGATGGAGGTTTCCATGGTTGTGGAAGAGGTGCAGTTGGCGGTAACCTGTGACAGAAGTCCCACAAGTTGCTTCATTGAGTTCAGGAAGTCTAAGGCACTTGCACCATAGACGTTTGAGGATATAGCGAAGGTTATCAGTAAGGCTGAAGCCTGATTATTCATGTCTTTTTCATCTTCAGATTCACTTGGGACATAGTGAATGTCCAACTCATGTGGACCTTCTGCTTGTGATGCCTCATCAGAATGACCATCAACATCATCGGAACAGATCTGGTCAACTCCTTCACTTATTTGTTCACCTTGACTGTGGCAAGAAGTCATCAAGCAGTTGAGTGGGTGGCTGCAGCATAATTTTTTATCAGCGAGACCAGAAATAACAAGGATACCATCGCTGAAACGGGTGTCTGTGGCAGACACAGACTTAAAAAGACAACTGCTATTGTTAAGGACACTGCTGTTGAAGTGGCATCAGTGGAGAAGAAATTGCCCTCTTAGTCAACGGTACTGCGGTCTTTGACAGGATGTACGTCAACGCTGTCACCGTCAGCAAAGTGGGCTTCTTTGTTGACAGGGTGGAGCGACTGCAACTTTGACTTGCAACTTCACAGAGAAGAACCTACACTGGTAGATGATTTTGCTTTGAGTCGCTTAACCTCAACACCACCAGAGCCAGAAGTCTGTGGCTTCAAGGTTGGTACAGAGGGCCTTTTGGTGTAGGTCATCTGAAACTCTGCAGGACAACTAGGTCCTTGCACCTAACTATTTCGAACTTTTCCTTTTTCGCTTTTGAGAGTGTGCCCTATCGGAAGCCTGCCCTGGAGAATCAGTATTTAATGCCTGGAGAAGGGAACCCCTCTGTCTTTAACAGTTTTTGAAATAGATGCCCCACAGATGAAACTGTCTTGGGAGTCATGCCTGGACGTGTGGAGGAATCAGATGCATTTTGTGTGGGGACCCTCTGCAAATCAATTTCTTACATTTTTATGAAACATGGCTCAAATAACGGTACTGTCACTACAAAAAGAGAATAACCCTGCTACACTGCAGGGGACAGGATTTTAAGTGCCACTCAAAATATATATATAAATCCTATTCATCCTACAAACCTTTGAGATCTCGCATGAATGTCTTTCCTTTACTCTGTGTTGTGTATGCTATATATTATAAATATTCTGTGGTGAGTGAATCTCAGCATGAAATTACTGAAAGAGTCAACCACTATATTGATTAATTTGTCCGAATGATATTAATTTGTCTGAATTGACTTTATTGTCAAAAGAAAATTAGAAATATACACAACAGATAAGTCACACATGGTCAAGTGAGTAGTGAGAGAGTTTTTTAAAGCCAGACCTAAGATATCACAAAAACACCAGATATCTCCCCTGGTGTTCCCTTTTTGCTTGTAATACCAATGGCTGTCTTTTGACTAATAGTAATATGCCTTTTTATTTACATATTGTCACTCCCTTTACTTGGTTCCGTTATAGTCCTTTTCACTTGGGCTCTGTTGAAAACTCTCTCTATGCACTTGACCATGTGTGACGTAACTGTTTTATATATTTCTAATTGTCCTTCAAAATTGAAGTCAATTCGGATGAATTGATTAATATAAAGGTTGAATCTTTCTAAATGTGTTCCATGTGAACAGCTGTTACAAGACTATCCTTGATACCCATGTTCACATGGGCATTTGGGTCACTCTTGTTTCTTTAATCTATATATTATAAATGACACATCTGTAGTTTTATGAAAAATCTAATATTTATTTTCAATGGGACATAATATCACACAATCAAAAGATTCCCTTGAATCACAAATCATAAATACATGCGAGTTGAAAAGACATTACACAATTAAATCATATTAATTTCTGTCTCACATAAATATCCATTATGGCTCATGCAATTATTCTTTTAAAATAAATGCGATATTGAGGCGTTGTATACGATTATATCACAGGAGGATGAAATTCAAGTGACTGATAGGATTCCTAAGGAAGGAAATAAAACATTCCCTAATGCTGATTTTCTAGTGGATTGTGTGAGGGACTAATTAAAAAAAAACAATTCTATTTCGGACTGATCTTTATCATCAAAGTGAAGATACAAGTACCAGTAGAAGGGTATTTAGAGGTGAAGATCTATACCAAGTACACTGACAGGAACACCATGCTACATTATAACAGTTCTCATCCAAAATGTGACCAGGATAAGATAACATTTGAACGGTTCCTAACTAGAGAAGAAACTGTTTGAATACATGGGATTTTGAGAAACATGCAGCATGCCTTAAGGCCAAATTGAAAGATCACAGTTACCCAAATAGGTTAGTGAGACATATGTATAAAAGATTTAAATATTTCAATAGGGACAGCATGTTGGAAGAGAAGAACAAAATTTGGGACAAACAAATATTTTTTTTGTCAAACATATTTTATTAGTTTTTTTACAAAGTACAGCGTACAACAATGCTACCAAGTCACCCCTCGCAGGGGGTCTCTGGATTCAATGAGACTGTGAGTGGCTAATAACACATAACAGCCAGTATCAGTCCAACCCCGGTAGCACTGGATTGCTAAAAAAGGGTTACAGTTCCTTGTATTAACGGGGTGTGGGTGAGATCTATAACAGCATTTAATGATATCCAACAAGTCTGCGTGCATCCCATCTTTCTTTTGCGATGGAAAGCGCATGAAATCTCTCTCCGGAGGGAGTCACCTGGATAGCATACATTTGTGCAAGAACAATCCCCAACCGGGGGAGAACAGAAACAAAGAGAAAAATAACCCCCCCCCCCCCCGACAATGGTGGCAGCAGCGTTCAAACAGCTAGTCTGACTATGGGCGTGTAAGGCAGTTTTATAGTTGGACAAGATGAAGGGCTCTAATGGACGAAGGGCATACAGCAGATGGTAGACCTCGTGAAAGGAAGACAACCAGGGGTCCCCATCTGAATTCAAAGTTCTTAAAATCGTCCCGAAAGACATCTGACATTCGTTACAGACTAAGTAGTTTCCATAGTCTAGAGTGCCAAAGGGAGATCGCTGGTGCCTCCCTCCTTTTCCAGGCAGCTGCCAGGGTGACTTTTGCTGCGCCTATACATAGCCACTTGATTGTTTTGACTGCTTGAGTCTGGTGTTCTAGTGCAGGATCACGTAGACCCAGAAGGACACCCGCCATGGTAGTTGGGATAGGGTAACCCAGCATATCTTTAATGTGCGTAAGTATTTCCTCCCAGAAGGGGCGGATAGTCGGGCAATCCCACCGGATATGCTGAAAATCTCCCAGTAGCCCGCACCCTCTACAGCAGAGGGAAAGATTTGCTTGAGCCTAGAGGGGTGGAGATACCAGTCGATCATGGTCTTTAGGTGGGCTTCCCGTAGGTCAGAGGAATGATTGAATAGTGTAATGTCTGTCCATAGGTGTCCCCATTCAGTGTCCGAAATACCACGGTGTAGAATGTCTTCCCACATGGACATGTACCGTGGTCTCGGGGAAACTCTAGTGGTGAGAATGAATTTGTATATAAATGAAATCGCCCCCTTCATAGTTGTGGTCTTAGTGAGAAAGGAGTCAAATTGCGTGAGGGGGCGGGTAGCTGCTTCACGTATTGGCGGTGTTAGGGCCCAGTGCATCAATTGGGTGTAATGATATCGCTCTGAGGGTCCCAGGCTATAGTCTCGCGGACAGTTGTCAAGGGTGAGAGGGTCATAGTTATGAAAAAGGTATGTCAGAGCAAGGCATCCTCCATCCCTTCAAGCATCGAAAGGTCCCTCTTGAATACCCGGCGGAAACTCTGGGTTAAAATAGAGTGGCGTAAATGGTGAAGGGAAAGAGGTCCACCTTTCATCTCCCGTTACCGTATCCCATACTTTCAGCGTGGTGCGTGTGGGCGCAGCAATGTAGACATTTTTGGGTCTATCTTTTTTGGGGCGCCAGACCAAGTCCCAGATAGTTCTCCCAGTCACACTACGGTCCATGTGCAGCCAATGTTTGTAGGATTCCCTTTTTAACCACTCGACCAAGACTCTCAACTGTGTTGCTTTGTAATTTAACTGGATGTCTGGGAGGCCCACTCCTCCCTCTGTGCGGGGGCGACGCAGCAGGGAGAAGGAGAAACGTGCACGTCCCCCTTGCCAAATAAAATGTAGGATCATATATTTAACTCTGCGAAAGAAGTCCCTATCTAGTTCTATGGGTAGAGCCTGGAATAGATAAAGAAGCTTAGGGAGGAGTGTCATTTTCACTGCATGAATCCGGCCTAGCCAAAACAAGAAGAGGGGTTTCCACTTTGTAAGTTCTGCTTGAATACGAGTGAGAATGGGCGGAAAATTAGCCGCATAGAGCTTTTCAATCTTCGGCGTCAGATGGACCCCCAGGTATTGTATGGAGGATGAAGTCCATGTGAGGGGGGTAAGAGGTTGAAGTCTGTGGACCTCTGTTGGTGGCAATGTGAGGTTAAGGATATAAGATTTGCTAAAATTTATTTTAAAGCCTGCAACTAATTCGTAACGTTCAAGTTCTGTCTGGAGGGCTGGGAGAGATGTGGCCGGTTCGGAAAGAGATAGGAGAACATCGTCCGCGAATAAGGAGATTTTGTGGGGTTCCCCAGTGAATGGTATCCCTCGAATACTGGAATTATCTCTAATTGCCATTGCCAGGGGCTCAATGCTAAGAGCGAAAAGTAGGGGCGAGAGGGGACACCCGTGTCTAGTGCCTCTAGAGTGGAAGAAGGAGGATGAGCTTACCCCGTGGACTACCACCCTGGAGCGAGGTTGCCGATAATTAGCACGGATCATGGTTAGAAATTCGGTTGAAAATCCGAATGCCTTGAGGGTGTGGAACAGAAACGCCCAATTAACTCGATCAAAGGCCTTCTCAGCGTCTAGACCCACGAGGACAGCAGGTATGTGACGTCTGTTGGCCTTCTCAATGAGATGAATAATTCTACGGGTGTTGTCGTGAGTTTGGCGGCCTTTAATTAATCCAGACTGGTCAGGTTGTATGAGGTCATTCAGTCGTTTGGCTATGATGGAGGAATATAATTTGGCGTCTAGGTTTAGAAGTGCAATAGGCACAGTGTTAGGGATCTTTCCCGGGTTTCGGTATTACTGAGATCATGGCCTCAGTCATGGATGTAGTGGATTCGCCTTCTTCGGCCATCTTATTGAAGAGCCGCGTGAGGTAGGGGCAAATGTCAAGGGCAAAGGTTTTGTAGAAAAGGGCGGTATACCCATCTAGGCCTGGGGCTTTAATGGGTTTAAGGGTTTTAATCGCTAGAGTGACTTCTTTATAGGCAATAGGAGCGGAGAGTAACTCGTTCCAATCAGTGGAAACCTGAGGTAGTGGCAGTGCCCGAAGATAGTCCTGTTGGGCGTCAGTATCAAGGTCATCACCAATGTAAAGGGCGTCATAAAATGAGCCAAAGATTTCGGCTTTGTCTTCATCCTTGTGCATAACCCCCCCAGAGGGACCCTCAATGCCACCTATGTACTCTCTCTCCCGTTTATCTCGTAGTTGTCTGGCTAGGTGTTTACCAATTTTATTGCTTTGAGAGTAAGATAAGTGACAGAGTTTAAGGAGCGTGAACTCCACTCTGTTGTTATAAATGGCACGAAGCTTGCCGTAAAGTGCTGTCAAGTTGCGGAGGGTTTGCTGAGTAGGATCTAATTTGTGGGCATTTTTGACAGAGGCCAGCTCCTGCTCTAATTGCTCCTTTTCCCTAGCTCGCTGCGCGTTTAGTGCTGAGTTAAGTGCAATACACTTCCCCCGGAAGACTGCTTTGAATGCGTCCCAAGTGGTAAACTCCGATGTATCCTCCGGTTTGTTAACCTCAAAAAAGTCTGTAATGGTGTCTCTGAGTTTAGCACAGGATTCTTTATCTCGCACCAACGAGGCCGGAAAGTATCACCCAGGCGCAGTCGGTGCATCCCCATACCAGGACAGGCAGATGGAGACCAAGCTATGATCGGAAACAGAGAGGAGGAATATTTTGGCTTCCTGAAGGGAACCCAATAGGGACTGACTAATAAAAATATAATCCAGCTTGAAGTATGTACGGTGAACATGGGAGTAAAAGGTATAATCTTGAGTGTGTGGGTAGAGCGTACGCCATGAATCTAGCAGGCCTAGGTCTTGAATTCGTTGTTGAATGTCAGCGGAAAAAGAGCCCAGTTCTGAGCGCTGTGAGTGTGTGCTGTCCATTTCCTTTTGCCAGGTCAAATTAAAATCACCCATGAGGACTATCTGTCCCTCCACAAAATCCAGCAGTTTCCCCAGCAGTGTGTGTAGAAACAGCGTCTGACCAGAATTGGGTGCGTATAGCGCTACAAAGGTGCACGTTTTCCTTCTCAGACGGCCCTTGACCATGATCCACCAGCCCTCTTTATCACTAAGAACATCTAGGGGTTGGAAATGTATGGTAGAGCGGAACAGCAGGGCCAATTACTCTATGTTTTGTAAGAGCCGAGGATCTGTAGATTAAGGGGTATTGTTTGTGTCTAAGGCGTGTGTCTTCGGCTCTGGCTAGGTGTGTCTCCTGAAGCGCCACTACGTCTAAATGGTGATCAATAATATACTTCCAAACCTTCTGGCGTTTTTGAGGGGAATTAAGGCCTTTGACATTCCAGGTACCAATGGTAAGTGTCATATTGTCAGTGGGAGATGTATAGACTCTTAAGAAGCCCCCCTATTCCACGTGTGTACCGCGTCTTCGCCAATCCCATGAGGAGGTTGTGTTGCCCATTCACTTTATCCGTAGGTGCGAAAAGAACAAAGGGCCCGCCAGAGCTACATGATAAAAAGCCGCCACCATGCCCCCCCCATCCCACCCCAAACCCCCAACAGAAAGAAAACAAAAATAAATAAAAATGCGATTCCAAAATTTGCTATCAGAGCTCTGCTGGGAGCGTAAAGCCCCCACGGATACCAGGGGGGACAACGGGTCCGAGGTCCCCATCCACGCCCACCCGAGCTACAAACAAGAGGAAAAGTTTACCATTTTCTAGAAACGACTGAAAAACTATTACAAGCATAGGTCCCTCCCAAACTGGAAGCTCATATAAATCATCTGCAAAGGAGAATAAGGCATGTTAAGGCATGACGCCAACCCTGTTGGTGTAAACCCTGATGCATATAAGAGATCAGCGCACACTGATGGAGACAGCAAACAGCTTTGAGCAGGTGAAAAAAAAAAAAGCTAAAGGCATTGTTTTTACTTATGGAGAGAAGGCAGTCCATGATTGCCCTGGTCCTTCCACGGATAACCGGAGCCCAAAAAGTCAGGGCCCAGGCAGATCTTGGTGATGACAATCCCGGACAGCGGCCAGGGAGCAACAGCAATCCTTGTGTTCCGCCCCCGCAGTCAGATACCTCTCCGCGGCATTCGACACGGTCTGCCACCGCACCCTAGTACGGCGCCTCAGCAACATCGGCATCCAGGACAAGGCGCTGGAATGGATCATCTCCTTCCTCGACGGAAGAACACAGAGAGTCCGCCTACCACCGTACAAGTCAGAGGCCTCCGAAGTCAGCTGCGGCGTCCCCCAAGGATCATCTCTGAGCCCCACCCTCTTCAACGTCTACATGAGCCCCCTCGCGGCCATCGTACGCAAACACAACCTCAGCATAATCTCCTACGCCGACGACACCCAGCTGATCCTCTCCCTGACCAACGACCCCGCCGCCGCCAGAGCCAACCTGCACGAAGGGATGAAAGAGGTAGCCGAGTGGATGACGACCAGCCGCCTGAAACTGAACTCGGACAAGACGGAGGTCCTCATCCTGGGCTCCTCACCCTCCGCCTGGGACGACTCCTGGTGGCCTCCCGCCCTGGGCACCGCACCCAAACCGACAGACCATGCACGAAACCTGGGCGTCATCCTGGACTCCTCCCTCTCCATGACCAGGCAAGTCAACAACGTCTCCTCGGCGTGCTTCAACATCCTTCGCATGCTACGGAAGATCTTCTGGTGGATCCCCACCGAGACCAGGAAGACCGTCACCCAGGCCCTCGTCACCAGCCGACTGGACTACGGCAACGCCCTCTACGCCGGTACCACCGCCAAGCTCCAGAAGAGACTCCAGCGGATCCAGAACGCCTCAGCCAGACTCATCCTCGACATCCCACGAACCAGTCACATCTCCGGACATCTGAAAGACCTTCACTGGCTCCCCGTCAACAAAAGAATCACCTTCCGCCTCCTCACCCACGCACACAAAGCCCTACACGACCAAGGCCCGAGCTACCTCAACAGCCGAGTCAACTTCTACGCTCCCAAACGCCACCTCCGATCAGCCAACCACGCCCTCGCCACCGTCCCCCGCATCCGAAGAGCGACTACAGGAGGAAGGTCCTTCTCCTACCTGGCCGCCAAGACCTGGAACTCCCTCCCGACCGACCTGCGCCTGACCCAAGACCACCTCTCCTTCAGGAAGAAGCTGAAGACCTGGCTGTTCGAGCAGTAGCGGCACCCCCCCCCCCCCCCCAGCGCCTTGAGACCCTACGGGTATGTAGCGCGCTTTATAAGTGTCAATGATTGATTGATTGATTGAGTTATCACCAGGTGAAGAGCACGGAGAAAGAAAAAATCGTGGAGGGCCAGGACCCCTATCAAGCACAGAGGATAGTCGGTCTATCGTCCCAGAAGCGGACCTCGGCCAGTCATCAGCGGCCCCTGCGTGTATTTACTGACCACCCAGAGGACGTTGGTGGCCCCCGAGAATGGTCTCCATTTTTGTCTTGTGTGGAGTTCGAGTCGTCCCTCGGGAGGCCTAAGAGTTCCAGACCTTCCTTCAGTTCAGTGATGTGGCGGCGTTTGTTCTTAAAATCAAAACTAAGTCCGAATGGATATGTCCACCTGTACCGGATGTGATCCTCGCGTAGTTTGGTAGTAATGTCTCTAAATAGTTGTGTCCGCGCCAGAGTTGCCGGCTCTAAATCTTGGTAGATGGAGCATGGATGATTTTGGAATGAGATGGAGCTCTTTGTCCTGGCCGCCTGTAACACCGCCTCCTTCACTTTGAAAGAATGGAACTTCGCCAGGATATCGCACGTTTTTTTCTTCTCACCGGATTGCAAGGTGCCCACGCAGTGTACTCTGTCCAGCTTAATTTTAAGGGTTTGTGGGGCCAGAAACAGTCCCTCCACGAGGACCGCCAGGTCGGGCCCCTCTGCGCCCTCTTCAAGGTCTCTGATACGTATGTTCTCTCTGAGACCGATTTTCAAGGTCACTCCGACTTGAGGAGAGACTGGTGTAGCTGTTCCTGAAGGAAGCGGACATCTTCCCGCAGTTCTGTAGATATTCGCTCTTGCCCCTGGGCATGCGTCTCCAAGTCAAGGACTCTGGTGCCCACGGAGTCTACGTCTTGCTTGAGGGAGGTCAAGCGTTCCGTTAGATCTGTCCGTAGCTGATCTATCGAGGATATAATGTCCTGGCTTAGGTCGTTATGAAGTTCAGTTTTAAAATCCTTGAACACAGCCGCCAGATCCTCTTTCGTGATCGCCATGGCAGTGGCTCCCGTGTTGCCCCGCAGCATCGGGCGTTTGTCTGGAGGGATGAAGAAATCTGAGACTTTACGCGTCTGCTTGCACGTCGTCTTATTTGGCGGCCTAGGGCGTGGACCAGGTTGGCCCCAGAGAAGTTAACAGAGAAGGCGAAGCTGCTGTGCCCTAGGTTGTAGGCGGCAGAGTGGGGCGATTAGGGTAGAGAGAGGGCCGCCGGGCTCCCAGGCGCGGCCACTGTGAAAGATAGGCAATCTCCTAGCTAGGGATGCATTGTTGAGGCTATATCGTGTCCAGTTGGTGCCAGCATCGCTATGAAGGAGTATTACCAGCAGATAAAGACCGATGGAAGGTGGTATAAACTGTGGCCCGTCCGGCCAAGTTGGAGCGGAGAGGCAGCGCACCCAGTGTCAGTGGCGTGGGCCGGGTCTGGGCCTTTAGGTGTTGGTAGCTGCCAGTGGCGAGGTGTACTGAGGCCAGGGCCCTCTGGGGCGTGATCGCTACTTCGGAACTGGTGTCCCCACAATCATGCAGGCTTGGGGGAAGATCAAGACTGTGCTACGAAGCCTCGGGGCAATCCAGAGATTACAGTAGCCACAAACCTTTAGCTGGTAAGGAACAACAGGCTGGAGAGTCAGGGGCAGACCTCAGGACGTGTAGGCAGCCGGTACTATGGTTAAGGCGAGCCAGGGAAAGCGCCGATCGCCATCTGTATGTCGACGACGGCCGCCATCTTAAAGTCAGGCAGACGCTAGGGGGGCTGCCTCCAAATTAAAGTTGTTATTGAGGCCCTCCCCAGCATGAAAGGTCCAGCGGGAGTCTCCACGGGCCAGCAGGACGCAGGCATCAAACATACCTCCCGGATGTGATGCCGATCAGCGGCGTCTCGGCAAGGTGCCGACTGCCATTTTGTGCGCCGCCGTCTCTCTCCTCCACTGAGGATTTTAGCCGCATCCGCGGCACCAGGAACGATCAAAGCTGCTCTGCAGATGCCCCACACACTCTGTCTCAGGAAGGGAGAATGGGCGCCGGAGAGGAAGCCCTACAGTCGTCTAGATCCGGGCCGGAGCAGCGCGTGGACCAGGAGCTGAGACGGTCTACGTCTGATCAGCCATCTTGCCCGGCCACGCCCCAAACTAATAGTTTTTGTAACAAATTAGTGAAGCATTAGAAATAAAAATAAACAATTTGATAAATAGAAATTAGTCAATATTAAACACTGAAGGGCAGGACAAATTAGAACGTCCACTGTTTGCATTTAGGAGGAATAAGATACTAAGGAACCATTTTATCCACACATATATGTGTAAGAGTAGGGTCAGACAGATGAATATTTCCAATGGTAAACCAACATTGGGCAATTTCGCTTGTGGGACCTGTAGTAGTTGTTCAGGAGCCGTATAAGTGTTAAAATTGAATATCTGGGAGTGGAACTAAATTTTATGGCCAACTGCAAGACGAGCAATGGTATTTATTTGCTCATATGCCCGTACAATATGTGAGTGAAACAGTAGTGAAATGAAGACTAGATAAAAGGAACATAGGTCAGTGATTATGTTGAAGAAAGGCCAGTGATTAAGTTGAAGAAACGGAATGCACCCTTAGGGGGACATTACAGCAAAATGAAACACTTTAAAAATAACAGCCAGTACTTCATCCTGGAGAGAATAAAGGGAGCCATGAGAAGAGTAGACTTGGATAAAAAGAGGAAATGTAGAGAACAATTCTACATTAACTTTGCAACTTACAAGATAGGGTTGAGTAACAGTGAAGAATTAGACAGGATAATCAGATTAATGCAATAGTTTGAGCCTGTAGTTGTGAGTGATGTTATAGGTATACAAAACTGCATTGATTTTCCCAATTATCAACAGATAAATTTACAGATACAATGATATTTTATAACATTACATTAGCAAGAACTAGATCTTTGTCCCACATATAGAAAATAAGTAAGGCGAATTATTGGGAAAAAGAGTGACTGAGATGGGGGATTACATGAGTATAATGAGAATAGCACCATAACTGGACAATTGTATTTAGTTCTGTATGTTTTAAATAAAATAATCATATAGAGAATATGGGGAAATCTAATAACTCACCAACTATTATTACAGTTGAAGATATAAGGCAAATCCATAATAAGAATAGTATAGCAGTAAATATGAACTTTAGGCTCTTGTTAGGATTTATCTGCATAACCAAATCGGTGCATTTATGGGATGATCAAGGATAATGTAGTTTATAGATTATCAGTCCAGTACTGTAATGTCAGTGGGGGGAGAGAGGATAATGTTTGTAAGCACCAATGAGAAAGAAAGAGGTAACATATGGGGCTTTATACGTCTGCACCGGGAGTAAACATGGCAGTAGTTCAAGACATGACGGCACATTAACCTCTCATATTTGAGATATGCACCAATCAAATTTGGTTGGAGACAGGCTGAAGACAGGAAGGAAACCAACTGAAGAAGGCAGAGTGGATATATAAAGAACCCGGAAGGTGAATGCGCAAAGTTTTAAAGTGCAGACAGGGACTATATTTCAAAATGTAACACAGTGTCTTTAAATATTATGAGTGAGCATACACGTTTGAAAGAAGGTTGTTATAAGTGAGGAAGGAGTTTGTTTTAATTGTATGTTCTACTCATAGGTTATTGAAAGGACCAGAGCATAAAAAGATTAGAGAGCAAAGTCCCGTACTGCTTATACCAACGCTAAGTACTTGTTGGTGAGTGTTATGATGCTCTATGAGCAAGGTGGGGAAGATTTGGCTCAGTAATAATTTAAAAATGTACAATATGATATTTTCTTACCTATAGACATTATGGAAATGCTTTAATAAGTATCCAGGATGAGAAAACTAGTGAGCGTTATTCTTAGTTAGAACAATCAGAGTGGGCTGGTAAGAAAAACTAGAGTATTTATGTTTATACAGTTGTGGCAAGCAGAAATATTTGATAAGTCTATACATAGGTTCCAAAATTAGAATACTGGACAAAAGACTACGAGTGGCTGGCAATTTATATGAATGAGGCCCCAAATACCCCAACTGAGGTATGTTATAGTAGCTTAGAATGTGAGTATACAGTATCAAAACAGAGAGATAAATAGATAATGGGAAGTTAATTATACCATTCTGTTCTGCTAGAACAGAGAGATTTGCCGTACTGAGAACAGTAACGAAACAACTGAATTACATAAAATAAGAGAGGGACAATATCTGTGTCCAGCCTGCAAGATTCTGAGTGGATGAGAAGTTGTGAAATAAATGCTTTTAAGACCAATGGTAAAATATGTTACTGATAAAAAAATTAAAAAATCGAAGATGGATTACTCAAAAACATTTTTTTTTTAATTATCCATAAGCAAGGCTAGATAGACTCAATGATCGGAAATCACAAACATATCATAATAATAGCGGTGGTCATGTGAAATCAATGTGAAATTAAGGAAGCCTGTAATATTGAATGGAACTGGTTGGAGTGTTTAGCCCTTGACCCAAGGAACAAAAGGTTTAGGAGAAACTATAAGAGAATCATAAGTGAATATCTAGTATAAATGAAAAATAGGAGACAAGAGTCACTGTATACTACAATTATATATATATATATATATATATATATATATATATATATATATATATATATATATATTCCTGCTCCTGCCTGGTGTCGTCATGCGAGATGCACTCGGAAATCGACGGAGAGCTCCAAGCTTCAGCCCTCATAATCGGTACGGAAGCGCAAGCCAGCTGATCCCTTTCACAGTCCTGCTGCCACCTTTGCCTGACGCGTTTCAAATCTTACATTCTTCCTCAGAGGCTGGTGGTAGCGGGAAATTTGCACTGTCCAACCACCTTCCCTCTTTATACACGTAGTGGCGCGCCCTCTGATGGGCCGCTCATGATGAGTCTGCGCTGTGTCTTCTGGGAGTAGTAGTGGGACGGTGGTTGGACAGTGCAAATTTCCCGCTATCACCAGCCTCTGAGGAAGAATGTAGGATTTGAAACGCGTCAGGCAAAGGTGGCAGCAGGACTGTGAAAGGGATCAGCTGGCTGGCGCTTCCGTACAGATTATGAGGGTTGAAGCTTGGAGCTCTCCTTCGATTTCCGAGTGCATCTCGCATGACGACACTAGGCAGGAGCAGGAAGATTGAGGCGGCGGTCGTGCCGCCGAGTATGCACCACCCTATGAAGTGGGGGGCCACCGGGGCGAGTATACAACTTGCCTCTGGATGTGGGATATCGACGTGGGATTTAGGAAGCGCACGTTGACTGAGGCTCATCTGTGAGCTCGATTTTATCAGCAGTTTTAATCAATGCACTGTAAGGGGATGCCAATATTCTCCCCCAATAATACTACTCCCAGAAGACACAGCGCAGACTCATCATGAGCGGCCCATCAGAGGACGCGCCACTACGTGTATAAAGAGGGACGGTGGTTGGACAGTACAAATTTCCCGCTGCCACCAGCCTCTGAGGAAGAATGTAAGATTTGAAACGCGTCAGGCAAAGGTGGCAGCAGGACTATGAAAGGGATCAGCTGGCTGACGCTTCCGTACCGATTATGAGGGCTGAAGCTTGGAGCTCTCTGTCGATTTCCGAGTGCATCTCGCATGACGACACCAGGCAGGAGCAGGAAGATTGAGGCGGCGGTCGTGCCGCCGAGTATGCACCACCCTATGAAGTTGGGGGCCACGGGGGCGAGTATACAACTTGCCTCTGGATGTGGGATATCGACGTGGGATTTAGAAAGCGCACGTTGACTGAGGCTCATCTGTAGGCTCGAATTTACCAACAGTTTTAATCAATGCACTGTAAGGGGATGCCAATATTCTCCCCCAACACTACTACTCCCAGAAGACACAGCGCAGACTCATCATGAGCGGCCCATCATAGGGCGCGCCACTACGTGTATAAAGAGGGACGGTGGTTGGACAGTGCAAATTTCCCGCTACCACCAGCCTCTGAGGAAGAATGTAAGATTTGAAACGCGTCAGGCAACGGTGGCAGCAGGACTGTGAAAGGGATCAGCTGGCTGGCGCTTCCGTACCGATTATGAGGGCTGAAGCTTGGAGCTCTCCGTCGATTTCCGAGTGCATCTCGCATGACGACACTAGGCAGGAGCAGGAAGATTGAGGCGGCGGTCGTGCCGCCGAGTATGCACCACCCTATGAAGTGGGGGGCCACCGGGGCGAGTATACAACTTGCCTCTGGATGTGGGATATCGACGTGGGATTTAGGAAGCGCACGTTGACTGAGGCTCATCTGTGAGCTCGATTTTATCAGCAGTTTTAATCAATGCACTGTAAGGGGATGCCAATATTCTCCCCCAATAATACTACTCCCAGAAGACACAGCGCAGACTCATCATGAGCGGCCCATCAGAGGACGCGCCACTACGTGTATAAAGAGGGACGGTGGTTGGACAGTACAAATTTCCCGCTGCCACCAGCCTCTGAGGAAGAATGTAAGATTTGAAACGCGTCAGGCAAAGGTGGCAGCAGGACTATGAAAGGGATCAGCTGGCTGACGCTTCCGTACCGATTATGAGGGCTGAAGCTTGGAGCTCTCTGTCGATTTCCGAGTGCATCTCGCATGACGACACCAGGCAGGAGCAGGAAGATTGAGGCGGCGGTCGTGCCGCCGAGTATGCACCACCCTATGAAGTTGGGGGCCACGGGGGCGAGTATACAACTTGCCTCTGGATGTGGGATATCGACGTGGGATTTAGAAAGCGCACGTTGACTGAGGCTCATCTGTAGGCTCGAATTTACCAACAGTTTTAATCAATGCACTGTAAGGGGATGCCAATATTCTCCCCCAACACTACTACTCCCAGAAGACACAGCGCAGACTCATCATGAGCGGCCCATCATAGGGCGCGCCACTACGTGTATAAAGAGGGACGGTGGTTGGACAGTGCAAATTTCCCGCTACCACCAGCCTCTGAGGAAGAATGTAAGATTTGAAACGCGTCAGGCAACGGTGGCAGCAGGACTGTGAAAGGGATCAGCTGGCTGGCGCTTCCGTACCGATTATGAGGGCTGAAGCTTGGAGCTCTCCGTCGATTTCCGAGTGCATCTCGCATGACGACACCAGGCAGGAGCAGGAATATATATATATATATATATATATATATATCTTTCTTTTAAACACTGAATTGATTGAATTTATGTGTAAGTGCAATATATGTCCAGAAGAAGATGGGGTAGACCAGTGTCAGCTCTACCTACATTTGAATAAAACTATACAATAATATTGGTTGCTTTTACATTTTGAACTTACACACGCACACTGACATAAGTTATTGATTGTAACAAAATCATTGTGATGCGTTAAAAGTGTGTTTTTCTCGGTTAGATATAACTAGGCCTCAGTTAGGCCTCCATACCATTTTTATTAAAATGGATGTTCTGTTTATATTTCTAATTTGACCGTGAACTATTTATTTTGTATGATGAATTTTTTTCGAGAACTTGATTGAGGAAGCTTTTTTTTTTTTACTTTTAAAGGCTCTTCCTGCTAGCACATTGTAATGCATGTATTCACAATGGTTTCTTGTTGTTTATGTAACTGGTTTGTTCTAACACATCTGGACAGCATTACGTGGGTTAGTACTAAGACGGTAGAGTTATATGGGGTTCTGAAAACATGAATTATGATTTGTTGAGATAGTCACACCATTCTGACTTTGAAGTTTTATCATTTTTAAGCAAAAAAATTGTGTATAAACCCTTGAATTTGCTGGTGAGATAGAGATCTTTCCTGACCTAGGAATGCTGTCTGGCTTTTCATGGTTTTGCTGCACCTTTGAGACTTATTCTATGTTGACTCTGCCTATTATTTTGTACGATTCTTATTATAGAGAGCATTTATGCACCTATTATTTCTATGTATTTTAATGAAATTGCTGCTCCATCGTCATTTTTCTAATTTCTGTATTGCACTTTCATATTAAATAAACCTACATAGGTTTTGTTTTAATTCTGGTCTCAAACTCCCTTTTTGGGTAAGTCCTTTCTTATTTACTATATTTCAATGCTGTTTTGAATATTATCTCGAAAGACATATTGCCTCAGACTTTGAGGTCAACACCATCCCTGATCCACAGTTTCGGGCATGCCACTGTTATGTATATAGGTACAGTGAACCCACAGCCATGATTTTGCCGAAACACTGTGTTGATAGTCTTTTATTCCCATCGCATTTATTTGAAAAGAATAATTGCACGAGCTATTATGAATGTTTATGTGAGATGGGAAGTAATATGATTTTATTGTGTAATGTCTTTTCAAATGTGTGTATTAACGACATGTAATTCAAGGGAATCCTTTTAATTTGTGATTATGTCGCTAGGAAAATAAAAATTATATATTTATTATAAAACTACAGAAGAGTTATCATATACAGTCTGCACAACACAGAGTGAGGGAAGAAATCTACGTAAGATCTGCAGGTCGGAGGGGAATTAAATATTTTTGGAATGGTTAAATAAGGATTCTGAACACTCAGCTATGATAATGAAAAAACTACCAAGGGACCAACCTCCCAGAGTCAAAAAAGGAGCAAACTCAACTTACCTTCTACAGTTGGGGGTAATGATCCCAAGGAGACACAAAAAATCAAAACCGGTATCTTTGTGAAGAAAAGAGCAGAGATTAGATGATACCCTATTGTCTTGAAGACCGTTGAAGTTGCAGGGGTCCCTGTCTCCGAGATTACGCAGAGAGAAGCAGCACAAACATAAGAAAAGAAAATGTAGTGACTCCTCCAATTATCGCTCTTCCAAAGATGAGTCACTGAGAAGTTCTTTGTCGCCTATGGGGTCGCCTTTGGAGCCAGAACGTCCAATATATTGGTCTTCAAGGGTGAGGTGCTGGCAGAACCAGTGGCCCTAACTCTGGCACTACGCCCACTCCTGAGTAGCCTCTGCCAGGACAACAGGTCCCACAGGCTTACAAGAGTTTGACTGCTCTTGGATCTAGTCTTTTTCCTAAATGACATGTTCAAGGTCTTCGACTTGCTATGGACCCCCTGAAGAGCCTTCTGGTCCCATGGTCCCCCTAGGGGTAACTTTTGGATTCTTAGTGGTGCCTTCCATAGGTGCAGTTCACCCCCTTGCTTCCTCAGCCTTTGGCAGTGCCCCAAGGCCCGATGCAGACACCTCCACCAGTTGCACCTATTCTTGCACCACACTTTAGGCTGCCCAGACATTCCAATGCCAGCACCAGCACAGCTGGCACTGTTACCATCTCCAGGCCGGGTGCCTCAGATACGACAGGGCCAATCACCAGAGTCTGAGGCTTCCTTAATGAGGTCTTGCAGAGAGACCCAAAGAGTGCTGGAGGAACTGCAATATGCTGAGCCACAGTGGTAAAAGGAGACAATACCCAAATTAACATTGATTCTGATCCTTTGGAATATATAATATGACAACTTGGGACGGCAATGAGGCAGCCCATTTACTGCCTCCTCTTGCTATAGGTTTTGCAGTATTCCTGGACCTCAGGAATGCAAATAGGTTACACACGTCCCCTGAAACAGAAGTTGATAGCCCTCTTGGACTTTCTCCGCCTGAGGTAATTTTCTTATTATGCAGTGGTGTGCAAAGCTATGGCGCTTTTGGAACTCCCACTTCATGCCAAAGCAAACTTATTAACAGAAGTCCTACAGCCGTCTGAGCAATCTTTGACAATCTGTTTTGCTTTTTAATGAGGCCCTTCTGGACATCTTTACCAGGATGACTGCCTGCTCAAATGCAAGTCCCCACAGATGGTGTTGTGCCACTTTTAGGCAACAGCAACCCTACTGCTCAGTCTGGGCTTTTTGATCAACGTGCCCAGCTTTCACCTGGAGCTTTCTCAATGCCTCCTGTTTATAGGTGCAAGTCTGGTTAGGACATATCTCCATGAGTAGCCTCCTTGACAGAGGATCTGAGACATGCAGGTTATGATCCCAATGTTTCGGAGGGAGTCGTTTTCCAGTCCTGATGATCTCCTGCCTTCTAGGACTGCAGGTGTCCTTAATCCTGCTTGTCATGCACATGAGGACTCTCCTGCAAGCCTTTCTGCAAGTGCAGCTGTTGCAGGGATTCTGCTTATACGCATAACTATGCGCAGGAACCCAGGCCCTCAGTGAATTGCGGTGTACCAAAAACTCACCTCAGAACCCAGAACCCCTCATCCGGCCAGCATCAGTGTCCCATTCGTTATCCGAGGTTTAACTCGGCGGTCCCAATGTATAGACAACCCAGAACAAGCGACTTAGTATATTTCTCAGGAATGGTGGGAATCAAAAATACCTTTTCGTAATTATTCTCGTACCAGCCCACAACAGAGTAAACAGAGACACGGTAAAAGTTTAAAGAGTTTATTTTATAAACCTCGTGTCCTAAGATGCATCAGTTTGGCTAACATTAGCAGACAAACTATTAAAATCAAAACCATCAGCATAGTTATAATACCACAGAAAATGAAATGGGTAATCATACTAAAATGACAGTGGCTCTAGGTCACCTTCCTTTCTCTAACACACTAATAGTATTATTAGACTAATAAAAGGTCTCTAGGCTTGAATGGGGAACCCCATACCGTAAAGATCAGCTCAGAGAGTTCACATCACAGGATCAGCTATGCTCTGCTCCTAGGAACGCTCTTCTTCCGAATGTAATGAAAACATGTAACACTGCAATATTAAAAGCACTCGACTTTCAGGTATTTGCAGCTGCGTGCGTGTTATGGCTAAACTAGTGGGCCTGAACTCAACAACATGCACCGTCTAGCGACCCAGACTGTTTCTTTTACACTGTGTACAGACCAAGGTCGCTGCTCACTGTTTAGGATGTTAACAACAGACAGTTCTCATGTGAAGCAAAGTTGAGTAAGCATTTCTCAATTTAATAACATGTGACTACAGTATCGTGTGCAAAAGCCGCAAGATGGCTTTCTAACATTTAACGCGGTTATGCTAACTTAGCGTTGTACATAGGTAGATAACGATCTTCACTACACCCCCCCCTTGATCGGACCACTAACCAGTAGGGACACACTTGCAAGAACGCAGAGTTCAAGTTTGATAGAACAGAACCAAGGGCATGAACTATAAGTCCATATAAGGGAAGTGAAAAAGTTCGAAGAGAGAAGGAAAAAAAAAAAAAAAAACAACAACAAAGACAAAAGTTAAAACGGAGTAAAAAAAAAAACAAGTAGATTTGGATAAGAAAACATCATCGACGGACGTAGGAAGAAATGAAAGTAAAAAGTCAATCCAGCAATGTATAGGCACAATAAGTTGCAACAGCTTCCAAGAGGAAATCATTGGAACGTTCCGCAAAGTTATCTGCCATCCAGTTCAGTACGGAGAAGGAACATACATACTCCTCAACCACCGGAGCCTCCAGCACCTGGCGAGGACAACTGGCGTGTTCTTCAAGATAACTTCTTGCTAAGAAGTCAATCGCAGCCGTTCCGATGTCCCAATTCCCAAGGACTCCATGCGCTGCTGCACAGGCCATAATCCCGACACCAGAACAGTCCAACTCGTGAGCCACTGAGGGGCTCATTAGCCGATCATAATCCGGATCAGGAGACACCGAGTTTGACAGACACAAATCCAGAGCCCATTGGAACGGATAATCTAGGCAACGAAAGACTGGCTGCACACAAGTAAAGTAGGCAAACCGGAAGGACAATCCATAGGCTACGCTCAAAGTCGCCAGCGGTAAAGCACCATAGAATTCAAGCATCCGGTTACGAAGATGGAGCAGCCGGGACATGTTGTCGCACGACGCAAGTTGTGCATCCATAGCGCAGGGCGCAGATCAACAACAGTATTCCAGCTATGAGGGCAAGAAGTAAAGGGAGACCTCCGAAGACACTGGAAAAAATAGAATGAAAAAAGGCCGGGATCACTCCAAAAATAGTTTGAAAAGAGGTCAGGAGGCCGGAGCCCACAATTTAAAAAAAATGGGCTATGCCACTTGTGGACAAGGCATTAAAGGTAGTCTGTATCAGAGTCCCAAAATGAAGCGGCAGATCAGTATTTAAAAGAGCTTGCACCTCAGTGCGCGTGTTTGCTACGTGAAGGACAAATGTTTCCCGGGACGAAGTCAACGCGACTTCTTTTTGAGACAATAGAGCCCTTATTCTGCTCATCTTGTTGAACTCTGCTTTCAAGGTTGGAATGGAAGGCCAGATGGATACATCCAGCCGGCCATGCGGGGGTGGGAACAGGACGTTATTACAGCAAACTACTCTCTGTGATACAGTCACAATGTAGGGAATTCCCACTAACATCCCACAGCAAGCTTCATTATTTAACAGCAAATAACTACCGTTAGCAAGCAGCGTAAAAGATGGAGTAATAACTGGCACAGGAATCCCTTTCAGGACGCAAGCTAAATTAGGGGCATGCACATTACATGCACCATGCAATTGAATGTGCCTACATACAACAGAGTGATCCGGAGTGGAAGTGCACTCTTCACCTTTCAAGGAAACCTCCTTGCCGTCCCTCACACATCTGTATGTGAAAGGGAGCGACCAAACTTCATGCAGGAAGGCAGTACCGAATTGTTCGTATCTGACTAGAGCATAATGTTTCATGCACGAACTAAACTTAAACAGGGGAAACGGTAATGTGATCAACCCATGTACAAGCCACACAGCAGAATTCAATTAGGCAACAGAGAAAGGCAAAGGTTCTAATTTTTCAATGTGTAGCAATGAATATGTAGCATCTTTCATGGACATGAATTGCTGTTTTGCAGTTAAATTAAAAGGACGGAACAAAGTTGAAGTATTCATGTAATCCCAAGGGACTTTCCCTGCCTTTAAAGTTTGCAACATCCATGCAAACTGCATAACAGAACGCAACTGATTTTGACCATGATACAATACAGACAAATCATCCTGTCTACCACAGATGATACAATATTATCTAGGGTATAAATTCTAGGAGATAGAGTGTTAATACTATTATCTATTACAGCCAACACTTTTTCCATATTGGCTTGATCAATAGCACGTAATCTGGATGCAGCCTTAATTTGCGATAACTTCCAAACTTCGTTATAAACAGCATACACCCATCGTTTGGGCCTGTCAACTGCAGGACCCTTAACAAAATCATTCAAATCTATTTTGTCATTTAATTGTGCTAAATGAAGTTTAACAGACGCTAAAGTGGAATGTTGCAGCCAAGACTGGCATAACTTTCCTACTGAGTAGGTAGTTACAGTGTGAGAAGATTCAAAACGGGGTCCACACGAACCTGTGTATACCCCTGCTTTGAACCCAGAAACCTATGTTGACAGGAATCCGAACTTGTTTGCCACACCAACCACCCTTCCGGATTCAATTCAGAAATATTGAAGGACGTGTTGAAAATCAGTGTCTGCAACACAGCAAGGGATAGATCCGTATGATTACCCCAATTGGGATAAGCACCCAGACCCGGAACGGAGGGAGAATTTAATGTTTTAGACGCAGCCAATCCAAAACAGGTTGTCTGAAAAATCGAGGAATTTAAAAATAACATATGATTCGGGATAAGACAGGCACGATGCAAAGCTTCTGTTCCCTGTACTTGCCATCGTTTGGAGCCCCAAACCGATTTAAGATCGACTGTAGCCTTCCACAGATCATACCCGCCAATTGCCAACTCGTCCATAAAGGACTTGGAATACAACAATTTGGTGTGTGTCAGCCTAACTTTAGAAGCAGACTCAGGCGCAACTTTAAAATAAAAGGAGGCCGGATTGGACACACTAAAATCAGAAAAATAAGTGAACTTTTCCACTAACATGGCATAGCTGCCCATCCTAGGGGTGGGGCAGTGTTCCCATTGTGTAAAATTTACAAAATTTCTAAACGTATTTGCTTTATGTAGGAAATGCGAGCCATAATGTTGATAACAAAATTGTTCATCATAATTAGCAGTATCTAAATACAAATCCTCAGCATCAAATGCAGCATAATATTTCAAATCAGAAAACAGTGCTTCTATGGCTTGAACATCCCAATCATCTGAGTGAATGTTCTGCTTAACGACATCACACATAGAAACACGAAATACATTTGGCACATTAATCACTTCAGTGGGGCCATGAATTTGAAATTTAACGGCATCCCATCACGTACAGGCTAGGCAGTAATGTTCACAAAAGTCTAGTCCCTCTTCATAATGTGTGATGAGGAGTGGGGGGCCAAAGTTCCATTATTAGTCGAATTGTAGACCGTTCAGTCAGGTAGTGTCCATTGATAAGTCTAAAAAACACTACCACAAAGCCAATGGACATAAACAAAAAAACACATATGAGCACCAGCCAAATTTAAGTCCAAGGGGGTATTAAAAAATGTCTTTTGAACCAAGCCACAAAAATCGAAACCTTGGACGGGGCAATGGAAGTCATTGAACGAGAATCAAAAGAGTCTTGTGAGAGGGCAACTGTGGTGGATTGTAAAACAGGCAGGGTAACATCCGCAGGATAAGCATACTCAACTTCGTCAAGCACACCACAAGGTGTTTGTGGCAACAAGGGACCAGTAACGGCATGCATCTCGATGGCAACATCAGGCACTGTGTCAGAAGCTCGGGCCACAACAGAATTTCTCAGCATCGAAGGGCAGGAAACCACCGGAGTCATGCTAAGAAGAATCGGCCACTCGCTGTAGTTTGACATTGTCAATCGAAATGTACCTGTTATGCTTTCGACCAGGAAGTGGAGGTAAAATGACTGTTCTAGTACCCTGCACTCCAAGCACTGGAACCGGTGCACGATAAGAGGGGCCAAACTCCTCCTTGTTCTCCACCTTCTCACGGACCAGATCACCAACTCGAGGTAGCCAGCCGACTACCGGAATCTGAAGTTCAGCTTCAGACGAGGAGGGTACGTGTTCCTTCGCTAGACTGTTTCTGGCTTCTTGAAGAGACTGCAATACAGCACAGTGTTCATCTACGTCAAAGGGTGCGGCTGACGCCGCCATGTCTAGACCATCAAGGTCTGGAACAAACATTCGAACACCAAAGAGCATCATGTATGGGGTCCGCCCACCCAGAGACCTTCTAGGGAGATTATTAAGTGCACGTTGCACGTCATACAAGTGGGCAAGCCAGTTCCGGCCAGTACCCAAAACTCTGGCTGTCAAAGATTGCTTTAAGTCACGGTTCATTCGCTCCACTACACTATTACCCTCAGGCCGGTATGGAGACGAAAATTTGACTTGGACCCCCAAAATTTCTCATGGCCTCTTTGTACGCCTTAGAGGCGAACGCCAGGCCCTGATCAGAATGAAAGGTACCACATGCAAAACTCCCAACAAAGACACGCAAATCTTTTATGACAGTGCGAGAATCAGCACTCTTTTGTGGCCATACCCACAGAAAACGTGTGCACGAATCAACTGCAACCAAGATGTATTTGTACGCAGTATCAGAGGTAAAAGGACCGCAGTGATCTAAATAAACACAACCCAATGGTTTATTAGATATGTACAACTGAGTTTGTGGTGGGCGCGCCGCAATCGAAGTTTTAATCTGCTGGCAGATGTCGCAATTAAGAACATAAGCTCTGGCCTGTTTGTACAAACCGCACCACCAGTAACGTTGTTGTAGCAAAGATACAGTAGCTGCAACGCCGGCATGCGCGGACGCCATGCCCTCGTGGGCCGCTAATATCAAAGAAGGTCTGCAGTCCGCGTTGAGAACCAATCTGTCACCAACGTCATTAATCCTCACTAATGGGACTTTATCAGGACTTAAGCGATAATGGTAACGAGCAGGGAAACATCTCGGTGGCTTCGTTCCCTGTTCTGTAGAAGCAATAGCTGCCAAGATGTCATCATCGATCTTACTTTTGGATCTTGTAACTGCTGCTACTAAGTATGTTGCCACTGCTGTTTTTGCTGCTTCGTCAGCTAAGCTGTTGCCGACAGCATGGACACCAACGCGTTGGTGACCAAGAGTGTGAATTACATTCACGAGAGGCAGACGGTCTTTAAGATCTGCCACTCGAACCCAAAGCAGTTTATGCTTAATAGTGCTACCTTTGGAATCATGGTAGTCATTCTGAGACCAAAAATGTAGATTGTCGTTGTAAGATTGAACACAATAAAAGGAGTCACTCACTATAAGTTTAGTGACTCGGGGATCAGCAAACTCCAGTGCAAGCACCAGAGCACGAAGCTCCGCCAACTGAGCGGTACAATCACCCAATGACTGCGTATGCACGACATCGGACTGGAATTCACCATTTACGAAAGTACAGACTACAATTGCGCAAGCCGCAGAATAGGCGTGCTTTGATCCAGTTGCGGGTTGCGCAGAACCGTCAGAGTATATGACACAATGGTAATCCTCGAGCGGGCGCAAGGACAGAGGAGCCGGATGAACAAATTCATACTGCAAAAACTCCTGAGTCTGAAGTGCCGCGTCAAAGATAAAAGTGACGTCCGGCGAGGTCAAGGAAGTGGCCCATTGTATCCACCTTGGATGCAAAGCTTTAGAATTCGGTACACTCGCTTTTGTCACCGCCTCAAGGGCAGGATAGGGTGTTACCACCAACATGCGTTTTCCTTGCGACAGCGCTCGTTCTTTCAGAATCGCCATCTGCACTGCTGTCAGAACCTTCTCGACAGCGGAAAAACACAGTTCAGCTGAAGTGTACAAGTGAGATTTGTAAGCAATGGGGACGGTGTCGCCCTCATTGAACGTTAAGTATGTGAAACCAACAGAGCCGGGCACTATTCTTATGACCAGGTTAGTGTGGTTATCACGTGTCAGTAAGTACTTAGAAGCAAGAAGATCAGCTTGCAATAACTGCAATATAGCTGAATGTTCTGGCAGCCAACAAGATTCGGAAAAAGTAGGTTGTACCAAGGCATAAAGCGGCTTGATACGCTGGGCATAATCCGGGATGTAAGTTCGACCGAAATTCAGAAAACCCAGCAGGGATTGTAATTTCTTCAGTGAAGTAGGAGCACGGAGGCATGCACACTTCTCTAGAAAGAGCGGAGCCAATCCTCGACCTTCATTGTTGAGTTCGTACCCCAAGAACAACACTGTATATTCGGCAATGTGTGACTTCGCAAAATTGAATTTGTAACCGAAGTCTGCAAACAAAACAATAATGCGATCAACGCGACGGAGATGCGGGTCCAACTCGTCATCTGTGAGATAGATGTCATCCACATACGAGTACGCATCAGGGTCTATACCCTCCAAGAGGGAGACCACGCGAGCGGCAAAGACTCCTGGGCTGTTCTTATAGCCCATTGGTAATCTTTTGAATTGTTTTTGTTTGCCACCAGAGGTGAACGCCGTCCACTCACTACTAAGAGAGGATAGGTTATGGCTGTAAAAGCCATTGGAAATGTCAAGTGTGGTTTTAAACCTTTTTCTCACGAGACTATTGATGAGAGCCGAACTGTGGGTGTTCTGTACTGCACAGGTCCGGCAATGAGAGTTAAGGTGCCGGTAATCCAAAACTAGGTGGTACGACCCGTCAGGCTTCGTCACAGTAAACAAGGGATTATTCATAGGTGACACACATGTTTCGATTACTCCCTGATATTCCAATTGTTCAAGCATTGACGCGACGTGAGGTCTAGCTTCACGACACATGGGGTATTGGGGTTGGGGCGTAGTCCGCAACGGAATCTCATGGCCGGGAGACAATTTATCCCAGCCAACCTGATTTCGATATAAGGCAGGCGCTTGCACCTGAGCCCATTCCCCGGCGTACTTTTTAGCTAGGACCTTAGGCACTGTGTGCGCAAAGGACGGGAGGATTACTTCCTCCCCTCTAGGAGCATCTGAAACGAAAGCCGGGGGCCAATCTGCCTCCGCCAACAGAATATCATAGGTAGTGGTCAGATTATCCCAACAAAAACCTTGAATTATACGTTGTATGTCACCTTCAATTTGAATGACTATATTATACAGTCTATCAGGGGGAGACACCAGAGTGTCAGCAGTTTCAATATTCACAAATATATCAGTTGCTGTCGCCACCAGATATGGACGCAGTGCTTGTCGCACCACTGTAACTTCCGCCGCGCTGTCTAGCCGCGTTGGCGCCCATGTCAGGTTCGGAAGCTGCGTCCGTACCATCTGAGGCATACCTCGCTGTCAGTGCAGCAACTTTCTTCTTCTGAAACGGGGGTCGTTGACGTGCAGAGTCTTCTTGCTTGCCTTTGCCGTCAGTCTGTCGGGATTGCTCACGTGCTTGTGGGGCACCCCGACGTTTGCCACCGCCTCCGCCACCGGACTGTGAAGCCGATGTTTCCTGTGAAGAACGAGGGGAACTTTGGTCAGAAACCTGAAATCGGTCAGGGGACTTAATAGTAGCACGATCACGCAGATCATAAGTGCGTTCACTACTTGACTGTACTGGAGAGCCAGGACGAGACCCCTGTTTCTGTTGCTGCTTCTCCTGTTTTTTCTCCCGCCAACTTTGTTTTGGAAAATTAGGGATTTCGTCCTTACCAGACGAGTTTGCCTTCGTCTGCTGTATCAAATCTGGATTCTTCACAGTTGGTTTAATACCTAAGGCGCTACGACCAACTTGTCTATAGGCGTTCGCGATAATTTTCGCAAATTCCCTCGGCTTGTAGTCTTCGTTCACCGTCTCTAATTTATTAAGCACTTGGAATTGCATAGCATCTCCTTTGAGGTTGCCCAGTATCATGGTAGCAACCACATCGAACACACCGACAAGCCGCATTCCCAATTCAATAGCAGCCTCCGCACCATGATTCTCCTGAACACGTTTAATAACGGAGGGCAGTACCGACAGAGACGGAGTGCCAAAGCACTTCGAGTATGTCGCTGCAAAGACCTTACCCCAGTTTTCACAATCGGCAATATCTGGGACTAAGTCTTTAGGCAAAGCGATGGTAAGGATCCTGTGTTTATCCACAGGAGTCGTACGCGGATAAACCGCTTCTATCTGATCAAATTTCTCAGCAAGCCAATAAGGGAAATCATCCCTATTTTGGGGTCGCTTGCCTACAACCAAATTGACCATAACAGGACTAATAACCACCGCGTGGTGGTCTGTCGGTTGTCCCGCAACAGCAGTAGCGACCACCTGCACGTTGCGTGACACGTACTGCACTAAAGCCCTATGTACTGTAATAAGGGCAGTGTGCAGTACACGCAACTCAGCCACCGTCACCTGTAGGTAGCAGGGATGAGGCGTATATCCGGCTAACACCGGCCATGTGGCCCCTGCAATCGACAATGGGCCCATTCTCGCCGGTATAACCGCATGGGGAAGGGTGCCATTAAACCAAATGCTATGCTTCCAGGCAGAAATAGGAATTTTCTGAGTCCTATATGGCGTATAGTTGGCTGGTAGCTGCGTGGCAGTATAGGTGTGGAACGTATCATCGTCTTCACTCACTGCCGCCAAAGTAACCCAAGAGTAGAACAACTCAAACGGAAACAACGCATCGGCACTTACCACAAAAATCACAGCCATACCATCGTCCGGCACCCCATACTGCGCCAAATGACGTTTCAGGGGTGCCCGGCTATGAGCCGGAATATCAACCGCCATTAGGACACTAACAGTAAATCTACAATATATTAGTAGCACTAGGGTTCAGATTAAATAACCTTTTTAATGATCAAGCTTGAAGGAACCTATTTAGTCGAAACACAGGTAGGTTAAACCGTCACTCCCGTTATCCGGAAACCAGAGTGAGGGTGTTGTGGACTAATACAAGCATTACTAAGGCGTCTCAAATCAATAGACCAAACGTTAGGTGTGCCATGTTGCAGGGATTCTGCTTATACACAGAACTATGCGCAGGAACACAGGTCCTCAGTGAATTGCGGTGTACCAAAAACTCACCTCAGAACCCAGAACCCCTCATTCGGCCAGCATCAGTGTCCCATTCGTTATCCGAGGTTTAACTCGGCGGTCCCAATGTATAGACAACCCAGAACAAGCGACTTAGTATATTTCTCAGGAATGGTGGGAATCAGAAATACCTTTTCGTAATTATTCTCGTACCAGTCCACAACAGAGTAAACAGAGACACGGTAAAAGTTTAAAGAGTTTATTTTATAAACCTCGTGTCCTAAGATGCAGCAGTTTGGCTAACATTAGCAGACAAACGATTAAAATCAAAACCATCAGCATAGTTACAATACCATAGAAAATGAAAGGGGTAATCATACTAAAATGACAGTGGCTCTAGGCTACCTTCCTTTCTCTAACACACTAATAGTATTATTAGACTAATAAAAGGTCTCTAGGCTTGAATGGGGAGCCCCATACCGTAAAGATCAGCTTAGAGAGTTCACATCACAGGATCAGCTATGCTCTGCTCCTAGGAACGCTCTTCTTCCGAATGTAATGAAAACATGTAACACTGCAATATTAAAAGCACTCTACTTTCAGGTATTTGCAGCTGCGTGCGTGTTATGGCTAAACTAGTGGGCCGATCAACCTGAACTCAGCAACATGCACCGTCTAGCGACCCAGACTGTTTCTTTTTCACTGTGTACAGACAGACCAAGGTCGCTGCTCACTATTTAGGATGTTAACAACAGACAGTTCTCATGTGAAGCAAAGTCGAGTAAGCATTTCTCAATTTAATAACATGTGACTACAGTGTCGTGTGCAAAAGCGGCAAGATGGCTTTCTAACATTTAACACGGTTATGCTAACTTAGCGTTGTACATAGGTAGATAACGATCTTCACTACACAGCGTTTCCAAGATGCGGCCATTGGGCGTCACCGTAAAGGACGGTAGCCTGCTTCACGAAGGCACAAAGATGCAACAGATCTGAGAAAAGGAGTGCCATCATCCCACTGGGGAAGAATCATGTATTTCATGTCTCACAGACCGGACTCACTTGAGGTTTATATTTGGTGCAAACTACGGTGACCATAAGGCCTAACTACAGGCCACGCCCACTGGGGCGCTTGAATTGAATGTAAGCAGTTGCACATTCCAGTTGAGTGTTACATGAGCCTACGATGCCATGGAAGAAGAGTCATGAGACTCGAAACGCGTCTGGCAGGGCAGCTGAAATTCGATGACTTCCTTGCCATATTTGTGTGCAGCCTTCGTGAAATAATAAATAAGGTCTATAACCTAGCTGTTTCTGACTTTTCCACTGGATCAACTCTAATTGACTGATATATATATATATCTTTATATCTATAGATATATACATATATTTTTTCCCAGCCGCAGAGACGCCGTGCTGCATATTGTGCGGATCTGCATCTCGTAACCACGAGATGTGAAAGGAACGGGGAGCCACGCGTTGCTAGACATTTGAATGGCAGCAGATTTGTGTTTCCAAATCAGCACCAACCCACTGGGGTAGTTATTTGAAAAATCACTGACACAATGAGCACCCATTTGGGATAGAATTAATGGGGAACTGCAAGTACCAGGAGGCATTCTTGCACACGCCCACAAGGGCGGGACTTAAGAGGTAGGGGTGTGTGTGTGTGGTGTGGTGTGGGTGTGGGTGTGTATATATATATATAATCTACTGGCGGTCGCCAGTAGATAGTTATAGATAGGACCGAGTTTCCATAGGAAATCTGAAAATTCTATTTTGAACAACTTTGGCGCCGGTTGACGAATCCTCGCGAAATTTTCAAAACTAATGGGGCGCTCCGTTCAGCTCCCACCCTGGAAGTCTCGGGGTGATTCGTCAAGCGGGGGCCAAGAAAAAAGGGGGGTCCCAAAACAAGTTTTCCCCATGCATTTTTCCATAGGACCTTTAGTTGAAGGTACAGCCCGAACGGCTGAACAGAATTACTTGAAATTTGGCAGAGAGATAGTCCTGAGGTCAGGAAAGTGCCTTTTGCAGGTCTGGTGTCAATCTGTTCAGTAGTTCCTGAGAAAATAGCATTTAAAAGCATATAAATATCTATAAGCGCGCACCGTGCGAGCACCCTAACGTGCGCGAGCGTAATTCTGATTGGTGGTTACATGTTAGTCAACGTTCAAATCGGTCGAAATCAGGAAGTGTCGGCCGCCATTTTGTTTGTTTTCAGTGCGAGAGTGAAAAAGGAAGGTGGCGACCGTGAAAAGGGGGCAGGGTAGAGAGTTCCTGACCCCCTAGCCTTTGTCAGGAGGTCCCTGAAGGACCCCGAAGGCAGAACAAAAAATCGCAGGGGTGCGCGCACCGTGCAAAACCAAAAAAAAAAAAATTATCATTTTTAATACGTCGTTTATTGTAAAATAAATATATAAAAAAATAATAATACATAAATAAATTAGCATTTAAAAAAACGTACAAATTCACTGAAAAAACCACAGGTTTCACACACGTTATAGTTAGGAATTAGCATTTAAAAAACCTTGCAAATTCACTTAAAAAACCATAGGTTTCACACATGTTATAGTTAGGTGGATATTTCACTCGTAAAAAACCAATGAAATTCCCCCGTTATAGTTAGTTCAGATAACTATAACTCGCGCGACCGCCACTCTATCACAAGGATGATGTCATCAGTGATGTCATGAGTGATGCCACTGACCATGTCATGAGTGATGTAATATGTGACGTCATGAGCAGTGGATTGCGGGCGCGCGTGTTATAGTTATCTGAACTAACTATAACGGGGGAATTTCATTGGTTTATTACGAGTGAAATATCCACCTAACTATAACATGTGTGAAACCTATGGTTTTTTAAGTAAATATATATATATACACACACATTTGCCTACTAGGTATGACAACCAGCCATAGGTAAAACGTATAGAGAGCAGAGAAGCAAACTGCAACTCATAGTAAGAGTCACAAAGGTATAATACAAATCCTTCCATATTCTATATAGCAGAGCTATATTATCTACTGGCGGTCGCCAGTAGATAGTTATAGTTAGGACCGTGTTCCCATAGGAAATCTGAAAATTCTATTTTGAATAACTTTGGCGCCGGTTGACGGATCCTCGCGAAATTTTCAAAACTAATGGGGCGCTCCGCTCAGCTCCTACCCTGGAAGTCTCGGGGTGATTCGTAAAGCGGGAGCTGAGAAAAAAGGGGGGTCCCAAAACGCGTTTTCTCCATGCATTTTCCCATAGGACCTTTAGTCGAAGGTACAGCCCCGAACGGCTAACAGAATAACTTGAAATTTGGCAAAGAGGTAGTCCTCAGGTCAGGGATGTGCCTTTTGCATATATGGTGTCAATCTGTTGAGTAGTTCCTGAGAAAATTGCAGTTAAAAGCACATAAATATCTATAGCCGCGCACCGTGCGTGCACCGTGCCGTGCGCGAGCGTAATTCTGATTGGTGGATTCATGTCAGTCAACATTCGAATCGGTAGAAATCAGGAAGTGTCTGCCGCCATTTTGTGTGTTACAGTAAAAAAGAAAGGTGGAGAACGTGAAAAGGGGGCAGGGTACAGAGTTCCTGACCCCCTAGCTTTTGTCAGGGGGTCCCTGAAGGACCATGAAGGGTGAAAAAAACATTATCTATTTTTTTTTTTAAATCGCGGGGTGCGGCGGAAAAAAAAACATTAAAAAAAATAGAATTAAAAATCAAATTTAAGTGTTTAGATGTTAGGTGGCTCTAAAAAGAGCCGTTGTGGTAATTGAGAAACAGAGGAACAAAAAAATGACAACAATTATAGGGTGCCGCACGTGTGCTGCTGTATCTTGCTCTCTATTAGGGGAATGCTGGTGTCCCCATAAGAGAGAAGAGCATTGCACGCATTGCATCGTATATGCACCCTCTTAAACAGAGGGTGTATATCCAGAGGAACAGAAGCAGGTGAAGCTGCCGCCGCAGATGAAGTGCTCGGCTGAGCTGCCGATGATGTGCTCGGCTGAGCTGCTGCGGATGTGCTCGGCTGAGCTGCTGGAGGGTTTTCTCTAGCAGCTCGAGCATAAGCCACAGGATGCACATCTTTAACGTGCCTGATCATAGTGAAGATACTAAAAGAGTATTTATTTTTAGAATCTCCTCTTGATAAGACACCATTACAAATAGTGCAGGTGACTTTTGGAGCATTCACCTTCTTCTGCCCCTCTGGAAAAGTGAAAAATCGCCATATAAAAGAGTTTTTCTGTTTCCTCTGTCTCTGTGGCACAAGGGTCTCCTGCTCACTCCCAGAAGATGACTGCTGCTCTGCCATTCTCAAGTACTGGAGTACTGGAAAAGCTGCTCAGCTCCTTCTCCCAGGGAATCAGAAGTAATAATGAGGGGAGTGGGTGTGGTGTTGGAAGTTTCTGGAACTGAAACTACTATAAACCAATGAAAAGTGTTGTTTCTAAATCACATGACCTGAAACTACTATAAACCAATGAAAAGTGTTGTTTCTAAATCACATGACTTGCCGTGCGCGCACGGTGCACGCACGCATGCGCGTATGGTGCAACGCGCGTACGCGCACGGAGCATGCATGCATGCGCGCACGGAGCATGCATGCATGTGCGTACGGAGCACGCGCACATGCGCGTACGTGCACGGAGCACGCACGCATGCGCATACGGAGCACGCGTGCATGCGCGTATGGAGCACACGCGCATGCGCGTACGGAGCAGGCACGACGTACGCATGCGCACGTGGAGCACGTACGCATGCGCGCACGGAGCACATACGTATGCGCGCACCGTGCACGCACGGTCAAAAACACTTAAAATAAAAATTAAAAGTGTTTATAAGTTTATAGAAGATATTAACTATGCTGTTCAACTCTATCCAAATAAAAAAAATTAAAAAAACTGAGCCATTCCATATTACAGGATAAAGTTAATCTAAAACTATATATATAGGTAGCTTATTGTAAAATAAATATTTAAAAAATATAATAATACGTTCCTAAATTAGCATTTAAAAAACCTTGCAAATTCACTTAAAAAAACCATAGGTTTCACACACGTTATAGTTAGGAATTGGCATTTAAAAAACCTTGCAAATTCACTGAAAAAACCATAGGTTTCACACACGTTATAGTTAGGAATTAGCATTTAAAAAACCTTGCACATTCACTGAAAAAACCATAGGTTTCACACATGTTATAGTTAGCTGGACATTTCACTCGTAAAAAACCAATGAAATTCCCCTGTTATAGTTAGTTGAGCTAACTATAACTCGCGCGCCCGCAATCCACTGCTGATGACGTCACATATTACATCACTCATGACATGGTCAGTGACCTCACTCGTGACATCACTGATGACATCTCAAATGACATAACTGATGACATCACTGATGACGTCATCCATGTGATAAATTACCACATCTTCTCACACCCTAATATAACCTTTGATACACCGACTCAAAATTTAAGAGTTCCATTCTCAAAACCATACATACTGCAATACCAATAACTACATACCCACTTATTAACTCTTAGGTCTACATACACCTCAACTCATTCACCTGTACAGTCACTCATACTTACAGTCACTCCATACAAAACTATCATATGCATTTATACACCTATATAGACACTCACACACTACCAATCATCCATAGAGGTACTCTCACCCTTACTCAGTCATGCAAATAATCACACTCCCATTTACTCACCTATGCGGTTATACACACTCAAGTTCACTTACTCATAAAATAGTATCACATTCTTACGCTCTTATAGAATCATTGATACAAGCACACACTCATCCATACAGTCACTCTCACAATCACACACTCTCACATCTACCCACTTATATACTCTTACACGCATATATACTGCCTTTCACATATGTAGTTAGTCACAAATGTACCACTGAGATATACATTCAATCCCTAACACACCCATACATACACTCACTCAACCATACAGTCCATCACAGATGCACTCTTAAAACCATGCACCCATAGAATCACCCACTCACACATCTATGCATAGAGTCACACACACCCTACCCACACAAACACTCAGGAACCCATACAGATACTGAGACAAGCAATCAATAACTCATATAGACACTTATATAGGTATTCACAAAACCATGCCGCCACTTATACACCAACATACAGACACATACAAACATTTACACAGTTTATTGACTAGTCTGCAGTAAGATACATTTAATGACTCACTTATAGAGTCAGTTACGCACCACAGAAAATCATCAATTTACACACTTGTACACCCACTCATTCTTCAACAGGCCTTTCCCTATATATATTAAACATATTAAAATTGTTAAGAAACACATACTCAATGGATGATGTCATCAGTGATGTCATCAGTGATGTAATTTGAGATGTCATCAGTGATGTCATGAGTGATGTCACTGACCATGTCATGAGTGATGTAATATGTGACGTCATCAGCAGATGATTGCGGGCGCGCGAGTTATAGTTAGCTGAACTAACTATAACGGGGGAATTTCATTGGTTTTTTACGAGTGAAATGTCCAGCTAACTATAACATGTGTGAAACCTATGGTTTTTTCAGTGAATCTAAATATGTATAACACAGATACATTACACCTGTGTAAACGCCATATACCTGCATGGATAAATTGGAATTGAAAAACTAGCCCATGATACCTATACCACAGAAAATTGAAATAGAAACGCAAAGAAAGGAAGATCACACCCTTAATAACACACAATGTTCCAAGAAAGAAAAAAGGATAACCACTAGTAACATAATCATTCGAGAGAATACATAATAGAGACTTTGAACCTGCCATATGTAACGCCTCCAAAAAACATATCAAGGGAACAAAACCACCCTTGCAGGTAAGGAACCCACAACGTGGTAAAGCTGGCATAACCCCTTCATAGGATAGCATAACCTTTGCAAAAATCACCTAAATCAAAAGCAATCCTTGCACCATCTAAATTCAAAGAAAAGGGCACCCCGTCAAAACTAGCGAATATTACTGCAATCAAAAGACGGTCTGCCAACATTGCACTGAAGTGGAAATTCGGAGTAGTCACAAAGAATAAGCATACTCTCAGTATAAAAGTTCTCACAAAGGGTATAAGCAAGATGTCCCTATAAGAGATACTAAAAGTCAAAAGCAATGCAGATCAGCATACCCAACTGCTCCAAAGAAGCATGTAACATAGATAAACTTCCTAACCGGAAGAGACCTCACAAGAAAATGACCTCTTGAGCATGAAGCCCATCATCAGATGAAAAAGGGAAGAGAAAAACCTATGCAAAAGGTATCCTTGTAACATATAATCTGTCAAAGACAGTATTGAAACGATAATATCTGCTAACCGTAGGAACACCACATCGGGTGTCACCAACAGGTGAACTTACACCATAGCACTGCCATAACCTGGCAGCCATGTAAGAAAACAAAAGACTAATATCCCCCATAAAACCCTAATATAGTGAAAAAATCAAAGCGGTATAAAATTAAAAAAAGAGAAATTAGGACTCTGTTTCACTTCTTCTACCATGGAAACACAGTTACGCAGTCTGCCTTGGCACCAAAAAGATGGGTGCCATCAAGGGGCATATCGACCAAAGCGGCTTGGACAACCTCTGAAAAGCCTGAGGTACATAACCAGGCACGACGACATAGTGTCACAATTGCAAATGTTGCTTCTATGCCAGCATGTATCCTCGAGGGGTTGTGAGACAATGCCTTTCACTTGTTAAGTAATACTGTGTAATTGCAGAAAACCTTCATATGTGGTGTTTATTTGGCCTTCTACCAGGGATACAGTGGAGTCTGAACAGAGGCCATATGAACTCTCTGATCATATTCAATGCAGAAAAATGTGCATGAATTTTATACAGTTAAGAAAAACCGAGTTGGTATTAGCGGAGTATTGGGAATATAATGCTTATGAAACCCATGCACTTTTAAAAGCTACCATAGTGTCACAGAAGATGCCAGGGCCCGACCTACTGAATCAGTAGTATCCATGCCACATCTAATAATCAGCTTAGCTGCCTGCTGGCCATTTCAAATGAACTGTTCTATTAGATCGGAGGATCCTGGAAGTGATTGCAACAGTCTGCAAGGAATCCCATAAAGCGTGAGAAAAATGCCCAAGAACACAAGAGGTGTTAGTGGACCTTAAAGCAGAACTAGTTGAGGAAAGAAATATGTCTGCCACACAAATTGTGCCTCCTTTATTTCCTATCCGATGGAACATTAGGTAGAGAATCCATATACTGTGAGGCTGAAACCACCTGAGTTATCAAACTACTAGAGGTAGGATGCCTGAGGAGACGAGCTGAATCTCCAGGAGAAGGCAAGTGCCTGAGAGATATTGTACGATCCACCGAGAACCCCGTATGAGGATTAGCTCACAGAAGCATGGGCATAACTGTCACCTAATTACCTGGATCCATCGCTGTTCTTCTTGCAGCGCTTAGTCAAGGTTTGGGTTTCCCAAGTTTGAAAAATTGATGTAAGCTGTTCATCCGATTCACATTTGCAAAACTTTTTTATTGTTCTGCTGAGTGTCTACCCACTGACTGCCGATTCCAGGTACATGATCCAGTTTCAGTGTAATTTGGTGAAGAACAGCCCATTTACAGATCTTGTGTGCTCCCACCGAGAGTAGCCATGATCTTTTTCCTCCTCATTTGTTCAAATAGTACATGGTTGTCATGTTATACATACAGACTAGTGCAGATTAACATTTTTATTCTGAGAAGGTAAGATTGGAGGCCTAGGGCAACTACTTTCAACTCTAGAAGAATGACATGTAGATGGGTTTCCTATGGTGATCATTTTCCAGTGATTTCCAAATCCTGTAGATATGCTCCCAGACTTCTTCAGATGCGTCTGAGGTCATCACAAATTAAGATGGTATGTTCAGGAATGTATGACCACACAAGATATTTTTTCCCTGTGTCCACCAAGGTATTGCAGCTTTCATCCTGGCAGTGACTTTTATAATGTTGTCGAAGGATCCTTGGCTTTGTGCCGACTATTGGTCTATTTCCTATTGAAAAGGCATCATGGGTAGGCTACAACAGCCCTTTTTCCACAAGGGATGCAGCTAGTTGACCAACTGCAGCATTCTCTCTTTTGTGGGGAAGGTAAGGGTACAACAGACGGGTGAGGTATCTGTGGCTTTGTATTTTTTAATGAGGTAGGGCACAACCGCTACCACACGGTTCTTTATAACCTTTTAAACCTTTCAACCAGATGTTACTGATTATGGGGTCTGCCTTGATTGATGTGCATGCAGGCTCTTTAAGGTCATACAGAAAACAGCCTGCTTGTTGTATGGGAATGGGCAGATCAAATCATTTGGAAGCACTCTCCAGGAGGACATGGAAACTCCCAATGTCATCCAGAGGGGAACTAGCAGCTGGTGGAGTAGACAGAGCAAACCGTGGTGCCACAATCCACCCACCCAGATTCTGCATCGTGAGGTAGGTCCTATTTGAGGTTACCTTTTTCTGGTTCATTATCAGAATAAATATTCTAGATGGTAATCAGTGCTGCACTTCTAGGCAGTAAGTCTTGGTGTCTCTTGAATGTTTACCTGGGGTCTGCAAAGAATGTACCAAGCAATGAATATGTAGGGATTCAGTTGGTTGAGGAGCATGAGTCGGTTCTGGAGGTACCTGAGAACCAGTTGGATCTGGAAACATCTTGTAGTCCTCAAGTGGAAGGCAGAAATCCGTAACTAATGCTGTGGGGACCTGCAGCATGTGTTTCAGATGGTGATCCTGAACATCAGAAGGCTCATAAGAATATTGTTCTGTAAAAATGTAATAAAGAGGGGAGCAAGATGGTGTCAGTGTAAGCTCCGTCCTGCTCGGCTGACCACGCCGGACGTCTGACCGATCGGTTGGCTGCCCTGCGCACTATGACGCGATGACGCTTTACAGAGTGCTGAGAGTGCTGAGAGCTCAGGAAACGTCGCGGCTGCCGCGGCCGCTGTTTGAAGTCCGCAAAATTCAACAACACGACTCAGGACCGGGAATCAAGACATCTCGCCCAATTTTATCGTTTTTTGATTTGGACCCCCTTGCCTGGCCCGCTCTGGGTGTCCTCGCGGCTATTGCTTTGATCCGGCCGCGCACGAACCCCCGCTCCTTTACAAATATTTACCGCATCAGCGGGAAGAGGCTTCGGTGGCTGCACCATTTTTTTTTATTTACGCTGCATCAGAACTAACATCGCGATGAACGCCCGGGGGGGGCGGAATGGAGGCAAGGTGAAGGTGGCATCTACTAATCCTGAGTCTAAAGAGCCCCGTGATGTCTCAGCAACGGAGGTGACTAGCAAATCCAGACAGGAGGTCAGTACAAAGACATTGCATGGTAGATCTGGGGGGATGAACTGCTTAAGGATCCTAAGGATCTCGGACCCTTGCAAAAATGTTTCTGGGGGCTAAAACTCAATCTCAATCAACTACCCTAACTACTAAAGCTCCATACAACCCCCAAAGAAACCTTACCTACCTCTTTAACTGCTGCTCCTCCTATGCTTATTACACCTACACTTCCACTAGGCTTTCAATTAGAAGCCTGCACTCCAGTAGACACAGAGCTTAACATGGAAAAAGACGGGCCTCAGGGGGCGACACGCAGTACTGCTAATGCTAACGCCACGAATGGCATCTTTATCGAACCTTCTAACGCAGTTCTGAATCTAGCTATCTCTTCATGTTTGCCCTATGTTAGTCATCCTAATGGGATGCAGCAGGTGTCTTCATTACTGCCTCCCGCTGAACAAGGGAATGGCATCCCATCCATGGCATTTGAAGCGCAGCCGACTGGCCTAGCAAATGTTATTCAGAGCCTAGTGGCCCCCTCTGGGGTGCAAGCTCTCTGGACTCCTGAAATTGACCAAGAGCACTTTTATTCAGTTTCAGATAGTACCCCTACTTCCTCAGGTGAAGAAGAGTTTGATGCAAGTGAAGACGATAGCGATGTCTCTAAAATAGATACCGGAACTGTTCTTGGCCCAAAGAAACCTAGAAGTAAAAGCAAACGACGCAGTCAGCTGAGATGGGATTACTCAGATTCCCAGATGTCATACCCTCTGGAAGAAGAGGATCTCAGCACAGCGCAACGGGGAAGCACAAAAAATCCTCAAATAGTCTCCACCGAGCCCTCCTTAGCTTCCATTCTAACTTCTATTAAAGTGTTTCATGAGGAGGTGCGATCAGATAACCGCTCAGCCAAATGTGCCGCTAAGAAGCTCCAGGGAGGGCTGAGAAGACTGAATAAAACCTGTACGGATATAAGTGACCGGGCTGTCATGGTAGAAGCCCGAACGGAGCATCTAGAAAACGAATCTGTAACTATTAAACAACAGAGTCCAACGCTGCCTGCCTGGTAGATCTAATGTCAAAGATGGAGGATCAAGAAAATCGCCAGCGTAGGAACAACCTTCACCTGCTTGGTATCCAGGAGGGGAGGGAAGGTGACGATCGCAGAGGCTTCATTGTCAAACTTTTACAGGCCTCTTTCCCGGACGTACAGGGATGGGACTGGATCGAGAGGTTCAGAGAGCTCACAGATTCCCCCTCTACCAAAAACTGCAGAACAATGGCGACAAGCCCGGGGGGCTACCAAGGGTCTTCTTAGTGTACTTTGGAAACTTCCTCCTCAGGCAGCTCATTTACGATCAGGCTCGCCCTAACTCCAAGAAAGGGGCTAATGGAATAACTTCTTTCGCCAAACCTGACTTCTGCCACCAGACCGTAGAACGAAGATGGCGGCTGAGACAATTAATTTCCCCGTTTCAATAACTCGGAGCTGAAGTGTACTTAATGAATCGAGCCAGGCTTAAAGTAATTTTCAACAGGGACACCAAGACTTTTATAAAGGCCGGCGAATACCTTGATGACTTGAAGGCCAAGAAGAATTCCAAATGACAGAGGGGGGGAAAAAATGGGAAAAAAATGGATATATAGATATATAGACATTAACTAAGTATAGTTCTAATACTTTTCTTCCTCTTTCACCTGTTCTCTGTTTGTGATTATATATTGTGCCTATAAAGTATACAAACTTTTGTATGCTCTTTGGATCCAGCGCTCTTTTTACTCTCTTATTCTTTACCATTTTCTATGGCTTAGAAATGGCCCAAGGGCCACTGGTTGACCGAACAAAGAGTTTTCTTTTTCTTTTCTTACTGGCGTGGCTGACAGCCGGGGCTTATGTATGACCACCATCATTCAGGGTTCACCTGATTGCTCACACAAGGGGGAGGGGTGGGGGGGGGGTGTTGCGGGCACCAGGGTGGAAAAGAAAAATGGCACAGAAGTTAAATGGATATCTATATACACGTACAGTTTTTTATCTTCATACTTATGGTTAAGACTTAAGGGCATCCCTTATTTTTTAGATGGCTAAGAATGATGTACTTACAGTTATCTCTGTGAATATCTGTGGGCTGAATGACCCTGCTAAAAGACAAAATGTGGCTCAGGGTCTTCGGTCATTAGGGAGAAATGTTATTTGTCTTCAGGAAACCCACTTAGAAGGCTCACTAAAACACTTATTAGGCACACTTGGGTATAAAGTTGTGGGTGCTACCACACAGGGTGCTAAGACGAAAGGGGTGGGGTTCATCGTAGATAGAGGATCTATCATCAGCAATTTACGGGTGAAATCAGACCCACTTGGCAGGTGGATAATAACTGAATGTCATCTTCCCTCTAACGCTCCGTTTACTCTATGCTCGATATATAGTAGCAATATTGATGATCCAGGAACTATTAACCAGGTCTCGGGGGAACTTGCTCATTGGCCCACCCCTATTATCTTATGCGGAGACTTCAACATCCATTTGCCCAGTAACTGGGAAATTAATAGTAATTGGAAATATAAAGGTAGGAAACCTTTAGTGTATCAGGCCCTAATAAATTTAATTCAGGATCATGGGCTAAGAGATATCTGGGCTACTCAAAGACCTACACAGCCTGGTTCTACTTTATTTTCTGCTCCACATCATACAGTAGTGAGACTAGCTTATTTTTTTATTTCTTCGTCATTTCTCGCTAACTGTACTATTGACATGGCTCCACGATTTATGTCAGATCATAATCCGCTTATCCTTAACATGAAGGGATTAGGGAGATGTAAGGAAACACCTAGATGGAGTTTTGAGAAGGCCCTCCTACAGGATGTATATTATCAGACACATATGAAAGGTTGGATTCCAGAGTTTTTGGAAACTAACATAGGCTCTGCCTCCTTAATGACGGTCTGGGATACATTAAAAGCAGGGATCAGGGGTGAAACCCTAAGGTTTTCAATAAGAAAAAATAAAAAGGATTAGCTTTTAATATGCGATCTCCAGGAAAAACTAAGGGGGGCAGAAACCAAATTGACGCAACTGATCCAAACAGGACAAGACATGAAAACGTCCCAAAGAGAGGTAATTGTCGTGAGAGCAGAGATAGGGGCAGTCTTTGCAGAAAAAACCACAGCCAAGTGGGCAACCATACGGGAAAAAACTATGAGTGCAGTGATAGTATTGGGCATCATCTAGCAATTAAGACTAGACAGCAGGTCACTAGCAGTGAAATTCATGCAATCAAGTTAATTAACGGGGTAGAGACCAATGACCCTAGTGCAATACACAGGGGATTTCACGATTTTTATGCCAGGCTGTACGCTGAAGGGAACCATAACTGGACAGACACTCTTGAACAAAAAATTACTAGCTACCTCAACGAGAGTGATCTTAAACAACTTAGTTCCGAAAACAGAGAACTATTGGATGTTACACCAACCTGGGGTGAAATCCTGAGATCCCTTCTAAGTCAGCCTGATGGTAAAGCCGCAGGAATGGATGGTATCCCCGTTGAATTTTATAAGATTTTCGCCCCGCAAATTGAGTTACTTTTCACAAACGTAGTAACCTCTATCTTCAACGGGACCACCCCTCCTGCCTCCTGGTCTACTGCCCAGATATCTATATTTCCTAAGAAGGATAAGTCCCCGTTGGAGATGGGTTCATATAGACCCATTACTCTTATTAACTGTGACTCAAAAAAAAAATTCAAAAATACTGGCAAATAGAATATCTTCGGTCATTGAGTCTTTAGTGTCAGAATGGCAGCATGGTTTTATCCCTAAAAAAGGCACTATGGAGCATGTCCTACCCTGTTTGACGCAGCACAACCAGCTGGAGACCCGATGTCGCTTACACTACTAGATGCTGAAAAAGCATTCGATCGGGTCTCCTGGCGGTTCCTTTGGGCAGTAATGGACAAGTTGGGTTTTGGCTCAAGATTCACATCAGCCGTGCAGGCCTCGTATTTTAAACCTATGGCCTGCCTTTGCATTAATGGGCAATTCACTGAACTTTTTAACATCTCACAAGGCACCAGACAGGGCTGTCCCTGTTCACCTCTTCTGTTTGCCCTTTATCTTGACCCTTTTATCAAACAAATTGAAAAAAAAACAAATATTACTGCAGTTAAATTTCAGGGGATCGACACCAAAGTTTTGGCCTACGCGGATGATTTGGCCATTACTTCCCCAGACACCATACTCCGATTGGAGACAGAGGCCCTAAGATTTGGGCAAATGTCCGGATATGCCCTGAATAAAAATAAAACACAAACAAATACATTTTTTGGACTGACGATAGGGTAGTACCTAAAGCTAAATACCTAGGGTTTTTTTTATCAGCAAATATTGATAAAATAGTAACAGACAATCTCACTCCTCTTGCCGTAGACACTAAAAAGTCTCTCAAACGATTAGATAACTTACATCTGACCTTGGTTGGAAGATGTAATGTCATAAAAATGACATACTTTCCCAAGCTTCTCTATTTCTTCCGTTCTATACCCCTGGAATTTAGTAAACCTAGCCTGTTAAAATTCCAACAAATATTTACTCAATTTATCTGGGCATATTCCCCGCCAAGACGGGCTCTAAGGCAACTCTCGCTCCCAAGAGATAGAGGCGGGTGGTCCCTCCCTAACATCACACTATACTATTGGGCCTCTGTCATGCAGTTTAGCTCTGGGTTGGTAAGGGAGTCTCTCCCCCTTTCCACATCAGGGCTTGCCTCTCCCTTCCACCTATTATTAGGTGAACATCACTGGGGCTGCCTCTTCCGGGAGCCTTCCTACGGATACTACAAACGTGTGAGATTTAAGACTCTAATGAATTCATACAAAGTGTTCCGTAACATCCGAAGACTTTTCGGGTTGGGAAGATTCAACTTTTACTCCCCCACTGTTGATAACCCCAATCTTACTGCTATATTCGAAAAGTCCTATTTTTTAGACTGGTTTAGAGCCGGCATAGTGAAGCTTGGGGATCTTATTACCACAGAGGGGGTAAACTCTTTTATAAGTTTGCAATCTAAATTCAACCTGAAAAGCCAAGCTGCATTTAAATATTTCTCTATATTTGACTTTTTAAATAGAAAAGTCGGGGGCGCTGTGGGGTTTGCTGAAGTGGAATTTGTTAATTTACTGCGTAGCACTACAACACCTCTATCTTAAACAGGCAAACCCCCGATGATCTTCAGACAATAGCCACTAAATGGCACTCTAAACTCGAATGCTCACACAACATATTTTTTAATTCCTTAACACTCTCTCAGAGTATATTACTCTCAGCCAAATTGCAGGCTCAACACTTTAAAACTATTTTTTTCCTGTACATTACCCCCAATAAACTTGCAAAATGGGGTGCAGGCAAGGGGACTCTTTGCCCCCGGTGTTCGGAATTTGCAGCTGATTCGATCCATATATTCACAACCTGCCCCAGACTTGTTCCAAATCTTCTTAAAATACAGGAGTTTTTAGGGGAAGTCACCACCCAGGTTATCACGTTAAATCCCACAGTTATTATGCTGGGAACGCAATCTAACACCCCTAGGATTAAAAGCGAAGGATTAATTTTTATTGCAATGGCAATATGGAAGATTTGCGTTGCCTCGGCTTGGCTGGATTCTGACCCCCCCTCATTTTCTCAGTGGCTGGCTAGACTAGTAGCAACCCATCACTTAGAGAAAGCTGTTTATGCCAAGAAAGGTCGTAGAGGACAGAAGAAGGGCTTAGAGGTCTGGGAAACGTTAACATCGTGGTTGGACCAGCCCTGATTAATCATTGTATCTTTAATTCTTCTTCCACACTCTATTTTAGGTGTCTTCCTGGCTCTACTGCATTTTTTTAATTGCTGCACAATGTGTTAATCTTCTGCTTGTCTAGTTGTGTCTTCCTTTCTTCTCTGTTTCTAGGTGCTCCGGGGAGGGTCGACCCAATTGACATTAATACCTTTTTATTTATTTATTTTATTTTTTTAAAAGTACAAAGATTATTGTTCTGCAAAAGCTTCTATGGACTTAGGTTTTGAAGTGTCCACCTATGGATCATGGTATGCATACTCTCCTTCTAATTAATCTTCAACATCATCCTCCTAACCTTTCACTGCGAGTTGCATGGTGCTTTAGGCAGGACAAAAAATGTTTGTCAACATCCAGCGATGCCTTGGTGGCAAGGGAGAAACTTTGTTGTGTGAAGTGTGTTCGTGCAGTATTGGTACCAGAATAACATTGATCTGATATCATGATAATACCTGGCTGCTTCGCCGACAGATCAGTCAACGGTGCTGGCAACAATGGTTCTCATTTAAAGAAGGCTGTAAGGGTTGATGAGGGTGCCGTCATTGTTGAGATCATTGTTGTTGACGGTAGGCTGGTGTAGAAGGCTTCAATGATGAAGCTATCTAGTTGTTGGCGTACAGAATGTTGGAGGTACTGTCGACATTTTTTTCCGACTAAGTGCGTTTGGTCGACGAGGGATCAGTCAACCCATTTTTCAGCTCAGATTTAGAAGGTCCCTTTTGTGAAGGAGAAGATAATTCAGATCTGCATCTTTTAAGTTTTGCCTTACTACCTTTGAGGCAGGACATCCCTCAGCGTGTTTCTTGTCATGGCCCTTATGTACCTTCTTAGTAGACTATTTAGAAGAGTCTGAGAGTCAATCTCCCCTATGGATTTACTTGATCTTGATGTTGGCTCACAGTCATCTCCAGAGGATGGATTTTCTCTTGATTTCACTTTCTGGAGCTGTATCAGTAATCAGCCCTCTCAGTCTTTGAAAGCTTTTGAAAAACTAGGATAGTACTTACAGTCCTTGGCCTTATGCTTTGGATGAAGGCAGTAAAGGCACTCCTTAAGAGGATCATCAGAGTGAAGGCTGTGCTTACTCCAGGAACCAATGGCCTACAAAGTGCTCTCTTAGAGGCCTCCTACATGTTTCCCTGTCAGGTGTGACACCCAAGTGATGTTCTATAAAAGGTGTTGGCAGTTGAAGTTGATGTCAAAAGTAAAAGAAACCTGCTACTGAGAAAGATAAACTGAGCAGAGCTCAGGGAGCCTCCTTTCACATGAGGTGCAGTAAGTAAATCTGGGGTGTGGTGGCTTTTGGGTGGGAGGGGTACTTCCTGAGCGGCCCCAAATTTACTGGAGTTTGGTTCTTTCTAATTATAGGAAGTGTTTAATAATGTCACTGCTTTTAGTTAAACTGTGCTTTTCCTTAATACTGCTTACTATATTATGTTGGGACTCCCACCTCAACAACGGGGGAAGACTCAATCATTTGAATCAATTAAAGATTTAATACTGGAGCACTGAAAGGCATTGTGTTGTGATAAATAGATCAAAAATTTAACAGCAGCACAATATCTACCAGCGTAGACAATTGACACTGTATGAAAATTGACACTGTATGGCAATAACACCATGGACTGGCATATTATGTCACAAAATGGAATCATTTGTGAATCTGCCATGCTGTGAGTTGCAACTCAAAGCAGGGGATTTAAAAGGGCAATTAAATTCCATAGAGGACATAGGCCTCCCGTAGATCACACAAATAAAAATTAAAGCAAGTGTCATAGCATATTAGACATTTCTGTTCACATCGCATATTATCATTAAAAGTATGTGGGCCTCCTTTGCACATCCAATTCTACTTAAATATTTTGAAATTGGTGGGAAAGTTAGAAGAAAAACAACTAATTACCAATTTATTTTACGTCATTGTGCACTGAGAAACAAACCAGTATGCTCCAGCCTCAACTTTTCACCCTCTCCTAAGTTTTGTCATGGGTGTCACTAAGCTCAACTAACAAATGACAATTACTTTGCAGTAGAATAAATGTAAACCTGTTGTTACAAGTGTCCCCTAGTTTCTACTGGCATTTGATTATCTGATCCCCAACAGAATGTTGTGTGCATGAAATACTGAAAAGGTCTCCTTATTGACTTTGTTTTCTTGAACTTCCTCCAAATATTCTGTTGGTGTTGTAGCACATACTGCACCCGTAATTCCAGGGCTACTCAGTTTAGGATATTTTCTAGGGGCAACATTCCACAATTATTTTGCTTTGGGGATTTCAAATTATATTTTCAAGCCAATACATTTTAATTACATTTGTTAAAAACACAGAAAATGTTGATGCATGTAGACATCATGTTTTTAAGGAAATGTTTTAGAAAATAAAAATATAATCTATTTAAAATGTATTCCAGAATTAGAGGAGGGAGTACTATACTACTTCAAAGAAAATTACACGATGGAAAATTCCTGTTTAGGGCACACCACAGAAGCCTGGCTATAGCAGTCTAGAGATGCATGAAGTTCTTAGACCTCCCCTCTGAAACGAGACCCAGGCATTGCCTCATTGAGATCTTATAGTGTGGCCCAGAAAAGGCTTAGAACCTATTCGTTTACTGTAAAACCAGTATATCAAATCTTGATAACAGAGATTTAACAAACTTGATTGTACTTGTAAAATTTAAACAAGTGTATAAAGGACATTAGACAGATAATGTGTTTAAAAATAAGACACCCCATGTAAAATAGTTTAATGTACTTTATTGTATGCCATTCAACTAAATGTTGTTAACATTTGTAGAGTTTAATACCTCGAGACCATGCATACACCTAAAAGGTTTGAAGCAGTTTACTTAACTCCATTCAGTCTTCAACAATCTGAATTACAATGTATTTATTGCAAAAAACACACACTTAGGATACATAAATGTATATTTAATATAGAGCAACTGGAACTCAGAAAGACTGTTGAGAGCAGCATAAACTCTGTGTGTCCTAAGTCAGGTGCTTTTGGACCATACCATGCATCATAGTGTACATTATCTGCTTTAACAGCTAATACAGCTATGCCACAGACCCACATTCAGTCTTGCGGAAGATTGTCCATTCAAACAATAGAATGTTTATCAGGCTTAAGTTTCAGCCTGGCTATAAGAAGTGTGTAGTTCTTACACTGCAGCAGCATTTACAGGCTACATGTTGCTACAGAACTGGGTTTGTGCAAAACACCCAGCCACTACAGCTCACGGTCCTCCATAAATTTCCATTTCTACTCACAAAGCTCATTTGTGTCGAAAACTCTTGATTATTTCATCATAACAACTGGTGCGGAGGGAAAGGAAAATGTTCTGGCTTGTTTCAAGAGTGAAATATCAAATGCAACCTGAGGAAAGAGACCACAGCTCGAGATCTCATCCAGAAATTGACAATACTGGTTACTTTCCTAGCTGCAAGTCTTTGAAGTACTTCTGAGAGACAGCTAAGCCACATTTCTGTATAACACTGTGTAGTGCAATCCAATGATTTCAAACTTTGCTTTCCTATTTCAAAAGTTAAATAGTGGAATGTGCTAGGCATTCCTAGAAATTGCTTTGAGATTTTCTACTTTAGGTCAAAGTCATGATAAACTATTGCGCAGGCTACCACAGATTCCTAATCATGCAGTACAGGTCATATTTTTGAAATCCTGTTTTGGGCCCAGACCCTACGACATGCACACATTTCCTAAGCAGAACGTAATTTTAAAATCCTGTTCTGGTTTCACTACTACGATCAACTTATTTTACGAAACCAATGTTAAATCTGCAATCACTACTTAGAGAGATGATGAAGACAGGGATATCGGTCTTAAAGGGATAAAAGGCGAGTGGAACGAGGAATGTTTGTTGGCCCAATTGTCATTTAAGCCTCGCAATTACAGCCAAGCATCCTAAGAAGAATACCTAATGGCAGTTCACAGGGTGATGGTGAAGACAATCCGAGGAGAGGCACAATATTCTCCTATCCTAGTCTTTAATGGGCTTGCAGAATACAGATTCCTCTAATTGCTGTAGGAAGGAGGGTTGAAAAATACTATATCGGTCAGAAATTCCAAATTTGATCCATCCTATAGTATTTGGTCGATCTGTTCAAATGAATGTAGTCTTAATTCAAAACCTCTTCTGTAGCAGTTCAACCAAAGATTATAAAACAGCATTAAAAATACATCTTACCTAAAATGTTTACTGAAATTATCTTGGGCACCTGTTCATGCAGTTTCAATTTGATCACACACCACAGCTTGTTCCAAGGTCACAAACCCATCAGCTAATTCAGTCTATGTCCCAATACATTTTTAAAAATGCATGAGCTGGACATTTTGCTCTCAGGGAAGAGTCACTTTAGGCCCTGATAGGGATGGCCAGTAGAAGGAAAATCCGAGCTCAAAACATGGATGGTCCATGTGATCACAAGTGGTTATATCAAGAGTTTCACTGCAGGACTCAATTAGGGCTTGTTGTTCATAAATCCGGATTGATTAAAACAGGCACACTACCAAGTACTTTGTATTTTTGAGCAGGGATTGAAGTCTCTACTTGTGCATATGGTCAAAGTGTGATTTTAGAATTGTTCCGGCTGAGGAATTATGTCACATTTACATCTGCCCCACTGCACAATCATACGATTCAGCAATTGTGTGGATCCATTATAAGTTATGTTACCAGCTCGTAGGCAAAGAAGAACCATATTTTCGCATTCGTTTTATACAAATATTACTTAAAATCTTAGCGACAAAGTGCTTTTCTTGTAAGACCATTATAACATAAAACAAAAGCTCCATTAAAACAACTGAACAAAATAAACTCTGTGATGATCTACTTGTATAAATTTAAGCACATGTTGACGTCTTATGCAATTTGAGCACGTTTAGTCCTTTGGCACCTTAAATGAATCCTTTTCCTTCCTGATGGATCCCATTGTAGAAATTGCATCAGTCTCCCCAGCATGTTTCTGCACCGATTCTTCCCTGCAACACAGATAAAGAAAGGAGGAGAAAATACTCTGGTCACTGCATTACAAAAGGAATGCAACATTTGGAATCAAAGATATAATTTACATTTCAAATTAATTGCTCGGTGAGTTAAGCTCTTGTCTATTGTCTAAGTCTAGCTTTCAGGTCACAGACTCGAATCCTCTCACACAGTGTTGTTGATCAAGAAAGTTCCTTCACTGTGGTGTGTTTAGGTAAGGAAAGAGAAATCAAACATTTTAACAGTCTAATCCCCGTGCATAAATATATATATTTTTTAAAGGCAAGTACAAATTTAGGACTATCTATTTGAAGATTGCATATGCCAATTTTTTTTTTTCCATACTGTAGCCAATTCAGAATTGCAGAGGCATCGACTTGCGATTTCCTTTACTGCATCTTTTTAAAATGAAGGAAAATTAAAAGAATTTAGCCAGACAGGCAGCAGCTCGGCAGATGTGATTTTTTTCTCTATACCTATAAAATTGGCCATCGGAACCAACATCTCAAAAGGTCTTGCACTTGCTTCAGGTGCAAGGAATGTAACTTTTTGTAATTTGCCATACCGATTCTATCTGTGCAGAGACACTAAAGTACAATCAATTTGTAGAGAAGGAAATGTTACTAACCTGTAATCCTAGTTCTATGTCAGGACCGGAGGCCAGGATTACGCTGTTCTTTCTTCACTTTATTCCTGACAGCAGCCTTATTAGGAGCATACCAACATATAAACAACATTTCCCATGAACCAGGGAAAAAGAAAAGAACACTGAGTCCAGCCATTCAGTCATCAGGACCTTCCTTTATCCTCTGAAGACGCTCCTGCCTCCTCTTTTTTCGCTGCTCCAGCAGCCTACAAATAAGTGTGTGACCGGTCTTAGTTCCTACTTTTTCTGTGATTTACTGTAATTATCTAATACTGGTGCTCGCGCACTGTTTTCCCTTTACAGCGTGGCCACAGGAATGCTTAGATGCTCCTATGCAACTGCCTTGATGTCAATTTTTGCCCCAATGCGGTGTGAAGCACCTACGTGTGCAGTGAGGGCCGCCGACTGTTAGAGAGCGCCACAGCTCTATTTTAAAGTGCTCAGCTCATCTTGCATCTGCCAGAGCTGGCACGCTTACTCGAAACAGACAGAAATCGAGTACCGCTTCCGGCAATGCCTGTCAATTACAGAAGTGTGTGTTTTTAGGTCGAGCCTGTAACAGCGCGCATGCGCTGTTCTGGCAAGACTTTATGTCAGGGCTTTCAAAAACTGACCTAACAATCACACACGCTCGTGCTTTTTGTTCAGTCCCACGCTATTGGCCTTTGCGTGCGTCTTTTTAACACAGACAGCACGCAAGTGGCCAAAGGCGGGCGCATTGCTCCGCCCATGGCCTATTGGTGTCGGTTACCCGCACGGCCGCCATGTGGTTTCAATTATCGTGCCCAGACACGGGTGCGATAATTGAAACCAGATATCTCGCTGTGGCGCGCGCACACCACTCGTTAGGGCCAGCACTTAGAATTCTAATTTAGGTCTCGGTAGAACAGATGCGATTCTCCATATAAATATGTTGCCTTTGTGTTTCAACTTCGCCAGTGTCCCCTCGGGCCTACCTCCCAGACCTTTATGTAATGACAAGGGTTGTTTTACTGCAAGCCTACAGGCTGTGTTTATCAGGCCTCACACACATACCCAACCTTCTCTGTGCTACTTAGATCTGTGCTTCATTAATTTGTGTAATTAGTGAATAGTGTATCTTCTACTAGAAAGAGAGCCACTCGTGTTTCTCTTTTAACTTTCTGTAGGTATGACGTTTGTATCAAACATGTGGCATAGATGTTATTGTTGGTGCTGTCTGAACAGGAATATTAGAAAAATTTGACTGACAGAAGTGTTAAAAAAATGTGACTAATTAAAACAGTTTAATAGGATGCATTTTTTCCACTATAGCAAGCTTTATCTGTTTCATTCCTGTACTTCACCCAACATTGAAATTAAATGCAATGCAATCTTATACTTCATATGTGTGCACACCTTCCTTGCTTCGAGCATAGTCTCATACATCTCTGATTATTGTTGAACTGCTCGCCTGTCCGATCCATCAGGCCTTCCATGTCATACTGAGATGTTGACCTCTGGAGAAAGTAAAGGCTCGATGATGAACAGAATTTTACCAAGAACTGTGACCCATAGATACAATCTGAAGGTATTCCCTTAGTTAACATCACTGATTTTGCAACTGCGTCTCCACATTTTATATTTGTATTTTCCTTGCATATGTGGATTAATCAATCTAAGGCCGTGTCAATCGGAGTATAAAAGCGTGATGTAAATTTCAGGATATGAAGTATTTTTTTTATTTTTAGTAGATCTCAATAGTCATATAGTATCGGATCATGATAGTTCTTTGTTGAAGATCATTATAATCCCACCATGGCACGCTTTTTTATGCTCTAGTTGTTCAGTACAATATCGTTATACAGTTCCAGGTCGTCCTGAGGAACAGAAAACAATTACTTGTCACCGTTAAGTATTCCCTGTCAGTTACTCCACTTTACCAAAGACCCTTTTTTTTCTAATAAACGACTTGTCTTAGGAAGAGGAACAAGCATTTGCAATGCAATAGGTCTCGCATTTACTTGAGTTTGAGCTATTGGCAATGTAAATGACAATGCCTTTTATTTAGGTTTTTAAAACAGATAAATAAAAGACATTGTCATTTACAATGCCAATAGCTTAAACTCACGTAAATGCGAGACCTATTGCATTGCAAATGCTTGTTCCTGGATTGCCTAGTCGCCTGGAGTATAAACACACCAGCAGGGGTCTGTATGATCGGTTTTCAAGCTAAACCCATGCTGCTTATGTTCTAGGGACACTGGCCCAGGCTGGCATTTAATCGTGAGTCTTTCTGTTGCCCCTTAAGGCCTGTGGGCATTGGGTGTCCCTGGGCTACAGACTCCGAACAGGCCCTGTAGGCTGCTAGTTATTACTTACCTGGGCTACCCCAGCATAATGCAGGATATTGCAGACACTTACCTGGAGGGGGAAAGCATTACTTACCCTCCAATTGATGGGAACTTTTGCAAGCTGGATGTGGATGCAGCTAGCCATAAGGCTGTGTCTGATGCAGTGGCGCCTTTAGAGCAGAAGCTTCTGCAGATGGCATCTATAAAACGCATCTTTACACTTGGTGTTGTTATATTCCTACTGTCAGTGATTAAGTAAAAAAAGAAGAGCGTAATCCTCACGTCTGGGTCCTTATTAGCATTGAAACTTTCCGTTATGATAGCTAGGACATTTTTCATTCTCCATCATGGCATTTTCTCTCTGAATCCATAAACAACAGACTACCTCCAAGCACTTGTGTTTTCAAGATCATTTTTAGGTATAAAAAGACATGCTTAGGAAGAGGCAACCTTTTCTACATTTGTTTGGGGTTTTAAAAACATTTCCAAGTAGCCAAATTAAAAGTATAAACATCACTAAATTAAACCTTTTTTTGAACCCTAAGTAAAGGGGAAAATGTAGCCTCCAATAGGCTCAGCACCCGTACTGTTAATTTGACTCTGCACCTTTAAGAAATTCTTAGGAAGCCACTCTTCCCATTATGCAATGCAGTGTTAGTGAGGCAGGAGCATCTCTAAATAACTTTTCACCAAAATATTCGGAAGGGTCGTGCTTGTGGGTGGTTTTCCACGGAAATACCAATGACAGATAACTAGGAATACAGGTAAGTAGCTTTTCCTTCTCTGTCAAGGGATTCTCACTGATATCCATACCAAGCTGAACAGAATAGCAAGCTATCCCAGAGAAGGGAAGGTGATAGGTGAATGGGGATAGATAAATCCTAGGTAAATACACAAGGAGACTTGGCCAACCAGCAATCAGTCCTGGAGTCAGAGTTAATGCAGTAACATTTGGCAGAAATGTGCACTGATCTCCAAGTTGCTACTTCTCAGATTTCTGGATCTGGTATATTTCGCATTAAAGCAACAGCCGCTGCTACCACTCCCACCTGCTCCAACAACGTGTTTTATGATTACCAGAATGGCTCTATTAGCTTTTCTGATTATTACTCCAGACGCTACAGTTTCATTAGATGAAGCCAGCCCTGTACTGACTGCTCTGTAATGTACAGTTGTTTGGTTTTTATAATGACCTTGGTTTTGTCAAATAAATATTTTAGAGCCCTCTTGACATCTATGTAAAGAAAGATCTTTCTGACCGAGAGAAACTCTCATTGAAGAAGGCCAGGAGTGAAACTCTCTGGTTGATATGGCCATCTAATTTCACTTTGGGCAGGAAAGAAGGATGAGTCCTTAAAGAGATCTTGTTACAGTGGAAAACCATACACGGTTCCTCCAAACACAGAAATTCACACTCACTCATCACTCTGGCAGAAGCTATAGCCAGGAGAAAAGCTACCTTCCAGGAAATGTGTCTGCCTTATCCATGGGCTCATATGAGGACCAATCAATTTGGAGAGAACAATATTAAGCTCCCGTAGGGGGCAATGCTTTTCTCAGAAGATAGAAGACTCTTTTGACCTTTAAGGGAATCTTTAATCACTGCAATGGTAAAAAAGGAATATTCGAGAGAGACACTGTCTATACAAAAAGTGATGGCAGCCAACTGCACTCTTGACAGAAGAGAAAATGTAAATGTAATTGAATATATATGGTGATTACTACCCCGGACAAGACATTGACGTTAGGCAGCATGCTGCTCGGGAACCCAAGGTTAGTGGTTAGTCCAGTATTATTGGTTCGGTTAGTTACTGAGATTAGTCTTGTGCGCTCAAAGCAAACCATTCCATGCAGTCATTCCAGTTTCTTTATGGTGGACTAAATTAATGGTAGTTTGTTGCGATCATTAGTGGGGGGTGTGAGCCTATATACATGGATGGAGGATTAAGAGGTGATTTTGAGAAGAGTAGGTATTGTGTTGCATAGGTATGACTTTTAGAGGAAGGTGAGATTGTGATCTTGTAAATGAGTTGTGGGCAATTAGAAGAAATACAATAATAGGGAATAGGCTACACATAAATGTGTCGGAGGTGGCTATGCTGAGAGAGGAGGCATGCATAGGACGAAGGAAGGAGAGGGACATTTGAAATCAAGATGGGGAAACAAGCATTTGCAATGCAATAGGTCTCGCATTTACAAGAGTTTGAGCAATTGGCATTGTAAATGGCAATGCCTTTTATTTATGTGTTGTTTTTAAAACAGATAAATAAAAGGCATTGTCACTTACCATGCCAATAGCTCAAACTCTCGTAATTTTGAGACCTATTGCATTGCAAATGCTTGTGGTACAGGTAGTTCATAAGTTATAACACTAATAAAGCATAGTGAGCTATCAACAGTTATCAAAGAGCTGCGTACAGGTTAGAATGTTATGTTTCCTCCATGTTTCACTAGCCTAAAGTCTTACCTCCTAGTATTGGTGACACATGACTCCTACACCTGGGAATCCTTATTGTTTTATGATATTTTTCCTGTACACTGATTTATACACGTATGATTCATTTGTTCTCTGTGTGAGATATAAAGCGCTCTGATACCATACTGCTGGTCTGAGTAGCGCTATAAAACAAATGGAAAGCGTGTGAGAGAGGGGCTATGGAGAGATGAGAGGCACTGGTGGATCGTGGTACTGAGGGAATTAGTGGAGTGGGTGGTTTGAAGGGGTGGTCGTCAATAAAGAAGCTCCACTAGAGTTAAAGCCGAAACTGTTTCTAGCAAATGCAAAACCTGAATAATGAATGGTATTTTTTGGGGTCGCTGAATGTTCGTACATTATGTTGTAATCTTCGGCCGAGTGAGGATACCTTATTTACAAAAATATATCCTGTTCTGCAAAAGTCCATCAGATTAAAAAGACGGATCCTATAACCAGTGACTGGCTAGCAACCAAAATCAACCCCGACAAAAACGTTCACACTAGTTCAACCTTGCAGGAGGTTGCTGCTAAAATGGAGCCATGGTTCTCCTGAGCCATTCCTTCTCTGACAGCAACCCCTTAGCCTGCAGCGTGACGGGTAAATACCGGGGCAGTAGAATGGTCAGTTAGGATACAGCTAAAATACAACTAAATTACAAAACCGGACTTCTGCGGATAGCATACCATATAGGCCTCGTCAGAGACGATGTTATGTAATTACTTACTCTTGAGCGTACACAGAACTTAAGGGTAAATGGAACCTGAAAGTATGTCTGCCCTCTTGTGTGCCTCCACTTCACCCCCAAACTTCGCCTGCATGTTAGTTTTAAACTTGAGTCAACAAGCGCCATTAATTACCCCTGTACGGCTTGCTCGGGGAATGCTCCAGCTTCAGATACTCGTCAGTGTGGTGGGCTTAGTAAGGCCTCCGCAAGAAGTATTAAAATATAAAATTAAATGAGTAAAGCTGCTCGGCACCAGGAGCCGCCAACAGACGCCATTTTCTTCCCTCTCATCTGCGCACAGGGAATCGATGAAGGCACAGTGCATGTCAGTGCTTAATTTGTAAAATATGAAGTGCAGGTGCTCAAATGTTTTTTGGAGGCAACACCTACTTTTCTTCGGCTCCACCCATTTCCTCCACTGGCTCCACCCACTATATTGGCTCCACCCACATCCTCAACTGGCACTGCTAAAAGTCAGATGTAATACCAATCGATCTGAATTTCAGCAAGGGAGCCTTCCTCATAGTAAGGTTTTGAGAGGAGGTTCCCCTGCCCTGTGAACATTTTGAAAAAGATTAAACCAAAAGTGCATTTCTTAACTCAACATCGTTCCGTTACCTGCTGTGGTGGGCCGGCCGGCAGGGACTCGAGTTGGGACACACAGAGCAGCCAGCCAGAGCCAGACACACACCGGCTGCGATTAGCAGGCCTGCACCGGACCGGTGCTGCTACTACTGCTGCTAGCTAGTACCGTAACCATACCAGGCACGTTTATACTTAAACGTGAGGAGGTGCGGTAAAGAACAGCATCTTTGCCGAGAGGCCATTGTGAAAGTTACAAGCGGTGCGCCATGCTGAAATATCAAGCGTGGCGCCCGTGTGCGGGACTGGGATGACGGGAAGCAAGCTATACCTTCTGGGAAATTTTTTTTACAAAAAAACACAAACATGCACCGGGTCAAAGATAACCACGGCGTGTGTTGTGGGAAGAAAAATGTATTCGGTACACAATGACCCCTGGTGTAATACCGCTTCTTTTGCGCATTGGAAGCAGTTGAACACAAGGCTGCCATATGGGCAGCCCCTCCTGCGAGTGGTGCTTGTGGCCCCATTAGGAAAGAAAGCGCTCTGCTAATAAAAACAAGCGGCCGCCATGGTCCTGGCTGCTTCGAAAGTGAAAGCGGGCATGAGCCGGTGAATGTAAGCAAAGCGTGTCATCGTGCTTAAGGTAGGAGAAACTCAATAAAGAAAATAGTACACGTACCGTGTAACAACCAAGTAAAGGGGCCAGTAGCCATGGGTGGTTACAAAGACGTGGCCGTCCTAAGGAATGACTAACAAGCCAATTTAGGAATCAGAAGCCAGCATTTACGAAGGACAAACACACAAGCCAATGAAAAATATGGGCAGGGGAGAGGATGGGGCTTCTCTCCGTACTGTACTAAAACAGATCACCTGGGCAGTGCTTGCGCGCTGGTTCAGGCTCGACCTAAAAAATAAAATAAAAACAGGCATTAAAAATGCAATAGGTCTCGCCTTTGATTAAGTTAAAGCCATTTGCTTTGCTATACAATACCATTAGCAAAGCAAATGGCTTTAACTTAATCAAAGGCGAGTCCTATTGCATTTTCAATGTTTGTACAGGACATACTGTGCACGGAGTGGCTTCTCGGGGTCTGGGTGTTCTCAACTGTGTCACAGTGCATGTCAGTAGGTCGCATGACCTGATCATCCAATCCTTGGTCTCTCTGTGCAAGGAGTGCCTTCTCGGGGTCTGTGTGTGCAAACGTTTTTGTTTTTATTCAAAGCGGGGAGGGGGGGAATTGGGACACAAGCAAAATGCAGCCCACACGTAAGACACCACGCATCAAGCGTATACTAACAAGATGGCAGTAATAAACAAAATGCATCACACACGCAAGACACAGAGCCTGAAGACACGCAAGACGCATGCAATAGTAAAGAAAAAAGTGCCGAAAATAAATATTAAAACCACTGTCTCACGCCTTTCCCTCCAAACAAATGATACAAATAGCGCTGTAAGAGTGGGCAGTTCTCATTATGTAACAGGCTCTGTTCCTGCCATGGCAGTGAGGCTTTCCAGTTTGCATTTCACATTTAATGCTTTACTTCGTCTTGTATTCCCTAGAAGCACTTGTTATTCCAGATGTGTTTCTGTACATTTTTAATGCTACATGCAGCTCTTCTACAGGGCATACTGTGCTCCGAGTGCCATCTCGGGGTCTGGGTGTGCTCAACTGTCTCACGGTGCATGTCAGTAGGTCACATGACATGATCATCCAATCCTTGGCCTCTCTGTGCACGGAGTGCCTTCTCGGGGTCTGGGCGTGCTCACCTGCGGATGGATGTTCATAACCGGGCACGACAGATCTCTAGTTGAAGCTGAACACAACGCAAGTGTCTCACGGTGCATGTCAGTAGGTCACATGAAAAGATCACCCAATCCTTGGCCTCTCTGTGCACGGAGTGCCATCTCGGGGTCTGGGTGTGCTCAACTACAGATGGATGTCCATAACCGGGCACGACTGAGATCTCTGGTTGAAGCAGAATACAACGCGAGTGTCTCACGGTGCATGTCAGAAGCTGAATACAACGCGAGTGTCTCACGGTGCATGTCAGAAGCTGAATACAACGCGAGTGTCCCAAGGTGCATGTCAGTAGGCCACATGACATGATCATCCAATCCTTGGCCTCTCTGTGAACGTCCTACTAGCTGCGCCTCCCCTAAAGCGGCCCTGAGCGCCGGGGCACGTCCGGTGTGTGTGGGAGCGTCCAGGCAACAAGGGGGTCACCTGGGCGCTCCCCACCTCTTTATCCCACCCCAGTGGCCCGTCCCCCCTCCCCTCCGACCCGGATGTCGATTAGCGACATCCGGGTCACGTAAACAGCCAATCGGTGGTGGGGCGCCCCCCAGTGGTCACGCCCCCACCACCGAGAGGTCCGGGGGAGGTCGCCGCACCGCCATGCAGGCGGGGGGGCCAAGAGCCCCCCCTTTCCATGTCAGTAGGTCACATGACATGATCATCCAATCCTTGGTCTCTCTCTGCACGGAGTGCCTTCTCGGGGTCTGGGTGTGCTCAACTGTCTCACGGTGCATGTCAGTAGGTCACATGACATGATCATCCAATCCTTGGCCTCTCTGTGCACGGAGTGCCTTCTCGGGGTCTGGGCGTGCTCACCTGCGGATCGATGTTCATAACCGGGCACGACAGATCTCTAGTTGGAGCTGAACACAACGCGAGTGTCTCACGGTGCATGTCAGAAGCTGAATACAACGCGAGTGTCCCAAGGTGCATGTGAGTAGGCCACATGACATGATCATCCAATCCTTGGCCTCTCTGTGCACGGAGTACCATCTCGGGGTCTGGGTGTGCTCAACTGCGGATGGATGTTCATAACCGGGCACGACTGAGATCTCTGGTTGAAGCGGAATACAACGTGAGTGTCTCACGGTGCATGTCAGAAGCTGAATACAACGCGAGTGTTCCAAGGTGCAGGTCAGTAGGCCACATGACATGATCATCCAATCCTTGGCCTTTCTGTGCACAGAGTGCCTTCTTGGGGTCTGGGTGTGCTCAACTGCGGATGGATGTTTATAACCGGGCACAAATGAGATCTTTAGTTGAAGCTGAACACAACGCGAGTGTCTCACGGTACATGTCAGTAGGTCACAAGACATGATCATCCAATCCTTGGGCCAGGCAGGGCTGCGGGGTAAGAAGAGGCACCAATCCCACCAGCCCCTCTGTCCCTATCTATCCGCCCTTCTCTGTGCAGCGCTTAAAGCAATAGGAAGCGGGCCCCGGGGCGCTACGTTGAGCCATTAGAATGTATTTATTAGTTCATAAAGCACGCAAAAAGCGACAACGGGCTTCAGGGTGTATTAACCAGGCAGTATGTGCCACACACTTCTCATAAATCGAGCACATTCAAATACACCGCTGAACAACTTCGAAAATTGAACACCTCAGCAGACTTGCCTCATCTTTTACCGCATCTGTTATACACCAATCCTATCATAGGTCCTCACAAATGTCCTACATGCACTGCTTCTACCCTCTCCATTATCTCCACTCCCCAGGTTTTAGCAGCACTTATCAATGTGCGCTCTGTCCCTAAGCACAAAACCTAGACCTTCTATTCATCACTGAAACCTGGGGTGATGACTCCTCAGGTCCAGATTTCAAAGCAGCCACCCCGGAAAATTACTGCGTATGCAGGCTAGATAGAACTAATAGAAAGGGTGGGGGAATAGCCATTATCTATAAGAACCATCTTAAAGTCAAAATTACAGACGCTAAATATAGTGAGTGCGAGGCTTTCTCCTTTACCATCAGCCTCTCTGGTAACCAATCATTTATAGGCATTTTGCTCTACCGCCGCCCAGGGTCCAGATTGAAATTTCTCAACAATCTTAATAACCTAATCGAGGTCTCAGCAGGAGCGCCACATTTTACCATACCGGGAGACTTCAATTTCCATCTTGAAGCCATTTGTGACCCTTACACCGCGGCACTAATTAACGATCTAGCAGCGGCCGGCCTACAGCAAATTGTCAATCAGCCCACCCATAAAGCCGGACACACCCTAGATGGGTTATTTACCAGCAACCCACACATTTTGGTTTCCAAGGTGATCCCTCTTATTTGGACCGATCACGCAGCAGTCTGTTTTTCCATAAAACTGAATTCCCTTTCACTCTCCTCCACATCTTCTTCTCCTATCACTTTCAGAGACTGGAAAAATATCAATCCACCCCATCTTGCCGCTTTGCTGCTTGACAGCATTATCACCACCGAACAGGATCCCTCACTAGACTCCACTAACTATCTTAACAGCCTAAATATGGCTTGCCACAACCGAGCTCCCCTCAAAATTTCCCATCGTAGCAGAAAACTCCCCTCGGCCCCTTGGTTCACGGAATCCCTTCGACTGCAGAGACAACACTGCAGAAATTTGGAAAGACATTGGCGCCGCTATTATAATCCTATGGACAAAACTGTGTACAAAAGCGCCCTCTCCAAATATAAAGATCTGATTACCGCTGAAAAGACATCTTATTACACCTCCCAAATCAATCAGGCAAAAAACTCATCAAAAGAACTGTTTCAGGTGGTTACTCACCTCTCCAACCCTCCTGCCCCTCACTTTGACGGAACTCAATCCCTTTGCGACTCTCTTGCCAATTTTTTTAAAGACAAAGTCACTGCCATTTTCTCAGCCTTCACCCACGTTCCCCCCGCTGCCAAGACGAATCTATCGTCACACAGCAATACACCTAGCTTCTCGGTCTTCGAAGCTGTCACGGAGGAACAAGTCCATCGACTTGTTTCGGGTACTAAATCAGGATCACCTTTAGACCCTTGCCCTCCTGCCATTCTCAATCTTATTCCTGAAGCTATTTCCCCCGCTTTGACGACCATCTCTAAAGCTATGTTCACAACGGGCACTTACCCTTCAGTCTGGAAGGAGGCTATCATTAAGCCACTTCTCAAAAAACCTACTCTTGATCCCCTCCTTCCTGCCAGTTACCGACCCATTGCATGCCTTCCTTTCCCAGCTAAAATTTTCGAAAAAACAATGAACAAACAACTATCAAAATTTATAGACAAAAACAACCTACTGGACGATACCCAATTTGGGTTTAGACAGGGTCATGGTACAGAGACTGCGTTATTAAAAGCTGCAGATGAAAGAAGGATGACATTGGACAAGGGAGGAGCAGCTGTATTAATACTATTAGATCTCTCTGCAGCCTTCGACACGGTCGATCATGTCATCTTGATCGACCGTGTCTCAGCCATAGAAATTCAGAACAAAGCGAAAGAACTTCTCGCAGCCTTCCTTGCTGACCGTCTACAAACAGTAAAAATGGGCCATTTCACCTCCCACACCTTCACCCTTCCATGCGGCGTCCCACAGGGCTCCTCGCTAAGTCAGACATTGTTTAACATTTATGTTTCGGACTTAGCGAGGGTAATAAAATCCTACGGAATTGCCCTCACAACTTACGCTGACGATACACAACTGGTGCTATCTGTACACAGTGATGGCACATCAGTTGCTGCAAACTTCCAAGAGGGAATGCGGGCTATCAGTACCTGGATGTCATCAAACTGTCTCAAATTAAACTCTGACAAAACAGAGGTGATGACATTCGGGAAACTGGAACCTGCTTGGTCCCCTCAATGGTTGCCACCCGAGATGGGAGCTCCACCTCAACCAGTCACTAAGGTTCGTAACCTTGGAGTTGTATTTGATGATAAAATGACTTTTGATCATCATGTCAACTCCGTGGTCTCCTCATCTTTTTTATCCTGAAAAGGATCAAAAAAATGCTGCCATACCTCCCCTCGTCAGCCGGCAAAACACTAATTAGCACTTTGGTCTTTTCCAAAACAGATTATTGTAATGGCCTTCTTCTGAATGCCCAGGAAAAAGTTATGAACAGACTGCAGCTAGTCCAGAATGCCTCGGCTAGAATTCTACTGGGAGTTCCCAAGTTTACATCCATTTCCCCATATATCCGGCAACTGCACTGGCTCCCAGTCAGGAGCCAGACAAAATTCAAGGCACTTTGCATTGCCTACAAAGCAGTTAACAACTTGGGCCCACAGTTCCTCAGAAGAGCTCTTTGTCCGCTTGAACATTCTAGAACACTTCGCTCCTCCTCTGCTCATTTGCTCAAAGTCCCGCGAACAAAGAAGGCCAACGGGGGTGACAGGTGTTTTACAATCTCCACAGCCAAACTTTGGAACACATTGCCCCTTCACATCAAAACTGCCCCTACCCTCATCAGCTTTAGGAAAAAACTAAAAACATGGTTCTTTTCACCATAATTGCCTGCCGTAGTTCTGGTTCTGTATTCTGAGCGCCGAGACACCCCCAGGTAGTTGCGCGCTATAAAAATTGCATAAACATAAACATAAACAGAAGAAATAAGTTAACTTTGAAGTGTTTTTAAAAGTAACTTTTTGAAAATCTGTTTTAAAGTCCTGGTAGATTTATTGATGTCAGCGTCGTCGCTCATTCGGTGTACACCAAGTTAGGGACATACAGGCCACACCATTAAATCCTGGCGGCCAGACTTACGCTTTCATCTTCACTAAAGACAATAATACGGGCACTATCGAACTGAGTTTTTATAGCACCTAAAACAGAGCGTGTACTATGTGCTATATGAAGTCACTGCTTTTGTGTCTCTTTCGCCCTTAAAGCGCTTCATGGACTTTTAGGCGTTTCAATGTAATAATAAGTAGAGGTCTCAGAGAGGGCTGGTTTTAATCACGGCTTGTCGTTTTGGTATAATGTAAATCTGCCCCTCTTCTTTCCCCCCCGAGTCTTGTACTCCCTCCCCTCTCTCACTCGCCCCTATCGGGGATACCGACACTGAACACCATTTATACTGGCTGAAATACTAGTTGACCAGTTACAAATGGTTCCGACTTTTGAGAAATGGGGGTGTTAGGGACCAAAGTTATGTTTTAAAACCTTTTTTTTTTTATTTGCATGCGATCACTGCGCGGACATCGCGACTGTCAACGTCTTTGTGAATATTGGTGGAAATATAAAAAACTATATCAGTGAATCATTAATACGCATTGTTATAGAGATATTTAGATTTGGATAACTGGTTTTATAGAGTTATTTATATAGTGCCTTATCTACTGTGATGGTTAGAATTAATTATATAGTTATCATTTTTTAATGTGGTGGTAGTTATTGAATTCCTACTTTTGCTTTCCCCTTTCGCGACGTGTCCGGGGGGATTGCGAATGCTGACGTCAGTGCGATCTTCGGTCTCACTGCGAAAATATAAAATAGGTTTTAGAGATGGTTCATAGAGAAACTCTCTAGAAAAACATGACTTTAAAGAATAGTCTAATAAACCCCTAGTGTGTGAAATACTGTAATGTGTGTGGATATATGTGTTTTACACTTTATGTGAAAGGCGCGATTGTCGTGGTTTACAACATCATCGCGACATCCCGAATAACCGCTGAAAAAAAGATGGTTTTTAAAGAAACTTAGCACAAAAATATGAGTTTAAACATGCTTTGAAAGAAGTATGTATATAGTAATACGAGTAGTGCAATGTTCAGAATGGGTTGTTTTACATATTTTTGGATGTGTTGGTGGTCATTGAATGTCTGCTTTTGTTTTATGTTTTCGTGACGTGTTCAAGGGGATCGCAATGTTGTCATGAAGATTTTCAAAAACTAAAAAAAAAACTTTCTTTAAAAAAAACTTCACAGTATTCCAGGTACTAGGGTGGCTCTGGTTGTGTGTATATGGCTACTACACGTAAGTCAGGGTACAGAGTTCTAGGTTACTTAGAAACACCCGGTTACCTTCATCTTTAAAGTGCACTCCATCATTTCTATCAATTCCATGCATGTTAAAATACAGATTGTTGTTATAGATACAGCCCATGGAATGGTATCTGAGGAATGCAAAAACGGTTTTATTAACATGTTTCCTGGCTTTGTCGATCCGTGGATAGAATTGATTGGACCACTTCCATTTCTGTTTGAGGGAAAGCATCATTAATTCAGCACAGGTATCCTTCATTAGGATTTCCAGTCCTACTTCAGTTAATGTGCCTAGGTCATTGCCACCACAGAGCACGATCATGAGGAAGGTTACAGGGACCTTATAGTTAGGAATTAGCATTTGTAGTGCTAGAGGCACTCCTATGTTTTGAACCACATGATGACCTTTGACCACTATTGATTCAAATGACTTTTGGGGTTTTACTTTATCCTAGCTTGAATGTACGAAATGGATAAATTACTTACCTGTAATCCTAATTCTCTTCCAGGGGTATCCTCATCAAAGTCATAAGCATAGATTATTCCCGCCCATGTGCGGAGACCCCGGAAATAATAAAAAAAATATATATGAAAAACATATATTATATATATATTCACTGAAAAAACCATAGGTTTCACACATGTTATAGTTAGCGGAAATTTCACTGATAAAAAACCAGTGAAATTCCCCCGATATAGTTAGTGCAGGCAACTATAACTCACGCGACCGCAATCCTCTGCTGATGCTAATACTGTATTTAGACACTTATTTGCCCATGTCTTCTTCCATACATTTTTAGCTATACATATATTACAAATATTTTTTTTTCATAAAGACACATATGTCATCAGCAGAAGATTGCGGTCGCGTGAGTTATAGTTGCCTGCACTAACTATAACGGGGGAATTTCACTGGTTTTTTATCAGTAAAATTTCCGCTAACTATAACATGTGTGAAACCTATGGTTTTTTCAGTGAATTTGCAAGGTTTTTTAAATGCTAATTCCTAACTATAACGTGTGTGAAACCTATGGTTTTTTCAGTGAATTTGTACGGTTTTTTAAATGCTAAGTTACTTTACGCCATTCGTGGCGTGCGCGCCCACTTAACGCAGTTCGTTCCGTGCGCGCACGGTGCGCTTCGCGCACCGTGCGCGCACAGTAAGCACGCGGTGCTTACTGTGCTTACGGTGCTTATAAGCCATGCACAAATGGTGCCCTTCGGGCACCATTTGCACACGGGGTGGAGAGAGTGTGGATAATTTTTTCTTTGATTATTTTTGTTAAAAATATTGTGGTTTTTCACACCACTGATAAGCCCTGCACATTTAGTGGCCTGCGGCCACCAAAAGCACAGGGGGTGGGGAGAGTGTGGATAGTGTTTTTTTTTTTACATTTTTTACCGTACGCGTACGGTAAGCGTAATCGGCGAAATTAGCGAAAAAATAAAAATGGCTTTTTTGGCCTTGGGGGGTCTTGGGGGACTCCCTCATCATGGCTATGTGTGTGTGAGCTGTCAAAACAGCTCCTTTACATGTGTATTGGTTTTATTTAACAACCTAACTCTCAGTGCGAGAGAGAAAATGGCGGCCGCCGCTTCCTGGTTTCGGCCGATTCGAATGTTTACTAAGATCTAAGAGCCAATCAGAATCGCGCTCGCGCACGCCACCGTACGCGTACGGTAAGCTTACGGTAAGCGTACCGTAAGCTGGCTCAGATATATATATTGATTTAAAGGCTATTTTCTCAGAATCTACTGAACAGATTTACACCAAACCTACAAAAGGCACTTCCTTGACCTGAGGACTACCTCTCTGCCAAATTTCAAGTAATTCTGTTCAGCCGTTCGGGCTGTAGCCCTGTCTAAAGGTCCTATGGAAAAATGCATGGGAAAAACGCGTTTTGGGACCCCCCTTTTATCTCAGCCCCCGCTTGACGAATCCTCCCGAGACTTTCAGGGTAGGAGCGGAGCGTAGCGCCCCACCTATTTTGAGAAATTCGCGAGGATTCGTCGACCGGCGCCAAAGTTATTCAAAATAGAATGTTGCGGATTTCCTATGGAAAAGGGGTCCTAACTAGAACTACCTACTGGCGACCGCCAGTAGGTAATATATATATATATATATATATATATATATATATATATATACATACACACACACACACACACACATATATATATATATATATCATTTTTTCTCATACCAATGCAGCCCCATCTAGGAGGCTAAACAATGCAATAATAAATACCTGCTTTTGCAAACACATGATGAATGTATAAACCACAGGAGGTCAAGTACCACTTGAACTCTTTTTTAATGAGTAAAACTCATGAAAAACTGCAAAAGAGCAGACATTGTTAGCCTACAGGCTGCATTATAAACCAATAGCATAGAAAACGAAAGCACTTGCACACAAAAAACTGTCACCGTGCCTTTAAGGCAGCCATGACCCCCAGCTTCCCATCATGCCACAGGGTGACAGTTAGGTCAGTTGTTCTTTGCGTAGACCCGAAGGCCAGGGCACAAAGATATCATTTAACAATGAAGCAATCTCATTTGCCTGGGGAGGCGGGTGGGTTCCCTATGACTTTGACGAGGATACCCCTGGAGGAGAACTAGGATTACAGGTAAGTAACGTATCCTTCTCTTCCAGGGGATCCTCATCAATAGTCATAAGCACTGAATAGAATAGCAAGCCCATCTTCTGCCTGCGGGCAAACGAGAGTGAACGACCCAACTTACAACAAACAGCAATAATCAGCTGTTGAACAGATTCCTCAAGGAGGCTTGGCCTACTTGGGTGTCTGCTCTGGCATCTGAATCTAGACAATAGTGCCTTGTAAATGTATGGACAGACATCCAAGTTGCCGCCTTACAGACCTCAGATATTGGCACGTTATTAAGGAAAGCAGTAGTAGCCGCCTTTCCCATCATGGAATGCGCCTTGGGAGTAGGCCCAAAGGACTTTTGTGCTAATTGATGAGCTAACTTGATGCATGAAACTATTCACCTGGAGATGGACCGTTTAGAGGCTGGAAAACGTGCTCTGGTCGACCCATAGTTAACAAATGGTTGATCAGACTTTCTAATCGACTTGGACCTATCCAGATAGAACTTTAAAACTCTTTTTAGGTCAAGGTAGTGCAAAGCCCTTTCAGCTGAAGTGGAGGGATTGGGGTAAAAGGTCGGAAGTGAAATGGTCTGATTCACATGGAAATCAGACACCACCTTCGGAAGGAAAGAGGATAACCACTCTATTTAGATGGAAAACAGTGTACGTTTCCGTTGAACAGAGCGCTTGCATTTTGCTCACTCTGCGAGCTGAGGTGATCGCTACCAGGAAAGCTACCTTCCACGTGAGGTGTTGCAAGGTTGCTTTGTGGCTAGGCTTGAAAGGTGGACCCATCTACTTTGATAGCACCAGGTTCAGCTCCCAGGGCTTTGAAGGAGGGTAGACCTTTTTTAGACCTTGAAAGAAGTCCTTCACAACCTGCAACTGAAAGAAGGAAGGCTGAGAAGGCAAACGCCTATATGCAGTAATGGCCGCTAGGTGCACCTTAATGGAAGGAAACTTTAAGCCTGCCCTGAAGCAGGTATGGTAAAATGACTTCCTCCTGTCCCTTAGTGGGACTACAATTGTTTTGCACGCACCATAAATAAAAACGCATCCACTTGCAAGCATAAAAGTGTCTTGAAGATGGTCTCCTAGCTTCTTTTAAGATGGTCATGCAGTCTTGTGGCAGTCCTAAATGAACATACTGGAGGACCTCAGGAGCCATGCTGCCAAGTTCAGTGAGGGAAGGTTGGGGTGATGAATCTTACCGTTCATCTTAGACAGCAGGTCCGGCCTGCACGGCAGTCTCCTGTGTGGGCATTCTGACCGGTGCAGAAGGTCCGGGTACCACCATTGCCTCGGCCAGTCCGGAGCAATCAGGTTCATCATCGTGTGAGAGTTTGTTCACCACCTTCAGGATGAGTGGAAGGGGTGGAAAGGCATACACAAATGCCCCTGACCAGTCTTATCAAAAGGGAACTCCCCTTCGACCCTGGCCGGTAGAACCTTGAGACGAAGTCTCGGCATTTTGTGTTTTTGTCGTCTGTGAAGAGGTCGATGCTGGGACGACCCCACTCCTGGAAAGTGCCTTTGACGACCTCATTGTTGAGCACCCAGTCTTGCTGGTCCTCGAAGTGTCGACTGAGAGCATCCACTTATGAGTTCTGCTCCCCCGGCAGGTGCACCGCTGTGATCGATAGGTTCCTTGCTAGGAGCTGATGCCAGAGAGCTTGAGCCTCCAGCTAAAAGGTCCGCGAGCGAGTTCCACCCTGTTTGTTCAGGTAGTACATGGTGGTGGTATTGTCCGTCTGTACTAGAATGGAGTTTGCCTGAATCGAAGGGAGGAAAGCCCTGAGTGCCAGATGAACGGCTCTCAGTTCCAACATGTTTATGTGATATGACCGCTCTTTTGATGACCATTGCCCTTGTGTTTGGAGAGACCCCATGTGAGCCCCCAAGCCTTGGAGGGAGGAGTCCTTGATCAGCGTCTGAGAGGGAGGTGCCTGATGAAATGGAATCCCTACTTGCAGATTCTTCTTCTTCATCCACCATGAGATGGATGCTCTGGCTGCGTTTGATAGATTTATCTTGTTGTCCCAGTGAGCTGTTTGCTGATACCATTTGTCCTCCAGATCCTGCTGTAAAGGACGCATTCTCAGCCTGGCATTGGGGACCAGGAAAATGCAGGATGCCATTGACCGTAGCAGGGAGGCAATCTGACGAACTGACGGCATTTTGCTGTCCGAAATTTGTCTGCCTTTCTGTGTGGTGGAGAACTGTCTCTCCTCCGAAGAAAACACTTTTCCTACCTCGGAGTCTACCAGCGCACCCAGATAATGAATTCTCTGTGTGGGTTGCTGAGTTGATTTTTCGAAATTCACGTGAAGGCCCAGCCGGTGACAAAGTTCTAGGCATTGCAGGAAAAGATTCCTCACGCTCTTGGGGGGGAGGGACCTTTCAACAACCAGTCGTCCAGGTAAGGGTACACAAAGATGCCTCTGCGACGTAGTGCAGCTGCCACCACTGCCATGCACTTCCTGAACACTCGGGGAGCTGACTTCAACCCGAGGGGTCAGCACTTTGAATTGGTAGTGGGACGATCCCACCAGAAATCTCAGATATTGCCTGTGATGTTGACTGACCGGAACTTGAAAGTAGGCATCTTGCAGATCCAGCGAACACATCCAATCTCCCTGTCGGAGATGTGGATATATTTGATGGCAAGCCAACATGCAAAACTTCTCTTTTTTGATGGACTTGTTGAGTGTTCGCAGATCATCCAGAATGGGTCTGTATTCAGATTTTTTACCCTTCTTCTTCACCAAGAAGTATCTTGAGTAGACCCCTCGACCTCGTTGTGATTTTGGCACCTTCTCGATGGCTGGTTTTCGCAGAAGGGTAGCCACTTCGCTCTGCAGTACCTTCATCTGTTGGCACGATGATGGAACCAGAGGGATTGAGGGAGGATGGCGTCGAAAACGTAGAGAGTACCCATTCTGCAGCGTAGCTAACACCCACTGTTATTTTGTGATAGCTCGCCACTCTTTCAGTTGATTTGCAATACTCCCCCCCCCCCCCCCCCCCCCACTGTAGTGGTAAATGGCGATGGGGGAAGTGGGCACTCATTGTCTGGTTGGAGTTTTCATGGAGGTAGTGGACTGACGCTGGTTTTCTTTACCTCTGGAGGAGCCACAGCCTTGGTAATGAGACTTTTGCTGACCTTGTTGGTTCTGATGTTTCTGCCAATGAGGGGTTTGAACCCTCTGTTGGAAGGATTGTCAATCGTACGGTTTGAAACGTCGTCGGAACTTTTTTTTCTTTTCTAGATCCACAGCATTTAGTGTGTCTAGCTCCGTCTTCATCCAGGACATTTCCTCATCTGTGTGAGCGCCGAATAAAGATGAGCCGGAGAAGGGGAGATTGAGGATCCAAGACTGCGCTTCTGCTTTAAGTGCTGTGAGGCGAAGCTAGGAAGATCTCCTAGCGCATATCCCATGGGCATAGGCGGGAGCTGAAAGAGTAGCTCCATCGGCTGCTGCGCTGATCACTTGGTTCGCCACCAAGCTGCCTTCTTGCAAGACTTCCTTGCGATCTTCCTTGGGCAGTTTTGCCGAAAATCTTTGAAGCGAGTCCCACAAAGACCTGTCGTAGCGTCCCAAAAGAACCGACGCACTTGAGACCTTGAGCATAGAGACTAAATGCCGCAGACCTTCGTCCCCCACAAATCTTGTGCTTTGTTCTCCTTATCTGGTGGAACTCTAGAAGAGGAGGCTACTGAGTGCGTCTTTTTAGCCGCAGCGATTATAACAGAATCTGGTGCGGGGTCAGATCTAAGAATTAATGGGTCCTCCTCCGGTGGATAGTATTTCTTTAGAATCCTCGCCGGCGTGGTCTTGAGGGTCGCCGGCATGAGGAAAATGTCCATGACCAGTTGGAGTAGCCCCGGCACCAATGGTAATAGCGGTCTAGATGCAGCTCTCTGGTGCAAAGTCTCGAAGATTACGGACGACGAGCTCTGCCGAGTAGGCATAGGGATGTTCCGCTTACTTGCCCCTCTGGAAAGTAAATCCTGGCGAGTGCCAACATCATCCACTGGAGAGACCCTCGACCGTGGGCTGTCGGTAAGAGTTGGTAAGTAGTCTCTCTTTGACATATGTGTGGAAGAGGAAGAAAGCGTTGGAGATCTGTGCCTTCTCCTCTTGCTTCTGGATCTGGACCTCCTTCTGGATGAGTGTGCAGGAGTGCGACTGTGATCTCCACCTCTCGATGGAGTACGATCCTTGTCCACAGCTTGCACCAGTCGAGCCAATGGAGACCTGTGGAGGGGGCTTGAGTAGTGTTGAGCCCCTGTTGCTTGAGCGGGAGCCCTATGATGCAGAGGCCGGTTCCATCTAGGTGAGAGATGGATAGAAGGTGACTTTTGCCTCTCTCGCCTCTCAGGAGAGAGATTTATTTTCTTCCCTCTGTGCAGGCATGTCCGCCGAATCAGGATGCCCAGTGGACGCTGGACTGCTAGACGTAGAGATCACTACTTCCGGAGATCTAGATGATGATAATCTGTGAGGGGAGCAGTGAGAGCCTGTTCTCGACGTTGGTGATGGCGACGGAGAAAGGCTTACTGGACATGAGTCCCCTCTAGACTGCAGTCTCGACATCGATCTCGAACGTTCCCTCGGAATAGACTGTCGCCTCGATGTAGAGCGTCGCCCCGGCGATGGTGATGTTTGCCTCAACGTCGACCGTCTCCTCTTTGAAGGAGGACTCAGTCTCGAAGTCGATGGTGCTGTACCCGATGGAGACCTGTGCCTCGACGTCGAACGTCTGGCTGACGCTGACGGAGGTTCTTGCTTCAACATCAGCTGCCTCTGCTCTGACGACCGGTGTCTCGACGTCGACCGCCGGTGTGCTGATGTTGACGGAGACTTCTGCTTCGACGTTGGTGACTGAGTCATGTGTCTCGACATTGAAGATCTGACCCGATCTCAACGGAGAGTTGTGCTTCGATGTTGATCGCCGTCTAGATGGCGACAACGGAATGATCTGTCTGGACGTTGAACGTCTAGCCAACGTTGACGGAGATTTGTTCCTCGACAATGAGCGCCACCTGCTTGATGACAACGACAGGGCCCTTTACCTTGCTCGATGTTGAGAGCGCCGTCTTCGACTTTGTAGAAGTGTGATGCGCTTGCACCACCGCAGTCTTCGACGACGACGCTGCTTCGCCGCTGGTAACTTCGACGCCGATCCAGACGCCGAAGGAGAACAGGTTGGGACCTTGCCTCTCGACGTTGACCCTGTTCTCTTTTTCTTTTGCCTCACTAGAGACCTGCCTCTTTCCGAGAGGCCATACATTCAAATTCTCTCCTTCTCCTTGATGGTTCTTCTCGACAACTTCTTGCAGTGATGACACGTGGTAGAAGAGTGAGAATCAGGGACGCAGAGTATACACACAGAGTGTGTCTGATTTAGCCTTCTTTTCGCCACAGGCAGGGCAAGGGTCAAATAAGGAAGGCAACTCCAAAAAGGTTTACCCTTCACTCTAAATTCAAAAGAGGTTGAGTGAAAGCAAAAAATCCACAAAGTACTAGAAAGTTTTGACAGAAAAGTCAAAAAAGGAATAGCTGTGAATCCAGGGTCCTGTCTGAAGGAGCCAGAAAGAAGAACTGACCTAACTGTCACCCCTGAGGCATGATGGGAAGCTGGGGGTCATGGCTGCCTTAAAGGCATGGTGCGAGTTTTGTTTTGTGTGCTAGTGCTTTCATTTTCTATGCTATTGGTTTACAGTGCAGTCTGTAGGCTAACCATGTCTGCTCTTTTGCAGTTTTCATGAGTTTTACTCATTAAAAAAGAGTTCAAGTAGTACTTGCCCTCCTGTGGTTTAAACATACATTATGTCTTTGCAAAAGCAGTTATTTATTATTGCATTGTTTAACCTCCTAGATGGGGGCTGCATTGGTATGAGAAATTTATTTATTTGGCGCTACATCCAAAACGCTGTACAATTAAAAAACCACAGTGGGTGGCTCCTTCCGGCATAGCGCTGTTACCTTTACTTTTGATGTCCATCCAACAGGCATACGCTGTTCCATCTGCGCTCAGTTCCCTGCGCGTAGGACCTGCTTTTTCTGCAGCGGGGCAACACGTGACCAGGGAAGGCCACTTATAAATCCACAGCGCTGTTACCTTTACTTTTGATGTCCATCCACTGAGGCAGGATATTTAAACCAGTCGCAGGTGTGACGTAGATTTTCGGCTGCTGCACTCCATGAATTATGCCGTGATCAAGGGCGAAGGGTTGCTCGAAACTTGTTGGTTGAAAGAACTTGAATTAATGGGAATGCTGTAAGAAGGCTCGATGGATAATGCTGAACCTTTAAAAACCAACCAATAAATAAGGTGAAAAAAGTACGCTGTGTGAGGCGCCTAAATGTTGGGAGCTTTTCGTGTGGATTTATAAGTGGCCTTCCCTGGTCACGGGTTGCCCCGCTGCAGAAAAAGCAGGTCCTACGCGCAGGGAACTGAGCGCAGATGGAACAGCGTATGCCTGTTGGATGGACATCAAAAGTAAAGGTAACAGCGCTATGCCAGAAGGAGCCACCCACTGTGGTTTTTTAATTGTACAGCGTTTTGGATGTACCGCCACAAACCTTGAAAGAATAATGTGTTGGACTATTACAACCAGAATGCACAGCGTGCACAGGCCCACCGAGGCAGGATATTTAAACCAGTCGCAGGTGTGACGTAGATTTTCGGCTGCTGCACTCCATGAATTATGCCGTGATCAAGGGCGAAGGATTGCTCGAAACATGTTGGTTGAAAGAACTTGAATTAATGGGAATGCTGTAAGAAGGCTCGATGGATAATGCTGAACCTTTAAAAACCAACCAATAAAAAAGGTGAAAAATGTACGCTGTGTGAGGCGCCTAAATGTTGGGAGCTTTTCATGTGGATTTATAAGTGGCCTTCCCTGGTCACGGGTTGCCCCGCTGCAGAAAAAGCAGGTCCTACGCGCAGGGAACTGAGCGCAGATGGAACAGCGTATGCCTGTTGGATGGACATTAAAAGTAAAGGTAACAGCGCTATGCCAGAAGGAGCCACCCACTGTGGTTTTTTAATTGTACAGCGTTTTGGATGTAGCGCCACAAACCTTGAAAGAATAATGTGTTGGACTATTACAACCAGAATGCACAGCGTGCACACGCCCACTGAGGCAGGATATTTAAACCAGTCGCAGGTGTGACGTAGATTTTCGGCTGCTGCACTCCATGAATTATGCCGTGATCAAGGGCGAAGGATTGCTCGAAACATGTTGGTTGAAAGAACTTGAATTAATGGGAATGCTGTAAGAAGGCTCGATGGATAATGCTGAACCTTTAAAAACCAACCATTAAATAAGGTGAAAAAAGTACGCTGTGTGAGGCGCCTAAATGTTGGGAGCTTTTCGTGTGGATTTATAAGTGGCCTTCCCTGGTCACGGGTTGCCCCGCTGCAGAAAAAGCAGGTCCTACGCGCAGGGAACTGAGTGCAGATGGAACAGCGTATGCCTGTTGGATGGACATCAAAAGTAAAGGTAACAGCGCTATGCCAGAAGGAGCCACCCACTGTGGTTTTTTAATTGTACAGCGTTTTGGATGTAGCGCCACAAACCTTGAAAGAATAATGTGTTGGACTATTACAACCAGAATGCACAGCGTGCACACGCCCACTGAGGCAGGATTTTTAAACCAGTCGCAGGTGTGACGTAGATTTTCGGCTGCTGCACTCCATGAATTATGCCGTGATCAAGGGCGAAGGATTGCTCGAAACATGTTGGTTGAAAGAACTTGAATTAATGGGAATGCTGTAAGAAGGCTCGATGGATAATGCTGAACCTTTAAAAACCAACCAATAAATAAGGTGAAAAAAGTACGCTGTGTGAGGCGCCTAAATGTTGGGAGCTTTTCGTGTGGATTTATAAGTGGCCTTCCCTGGTCACGGGTTGCCCCGCTGCAGAAAAAGCAGGTCCTACGCGCAGGGAACTGAGCGCAGATGGAACAGCGTATGCCTGTTGGATGGACATCAAAAGTAAAGGTAACAGCGCTATGCCAGAAGGAGCCACCCACTGTGGTTTTTTAATTGTACAGCGTTTTGGATGTAGCGCCACATACCTTGAAAGAATAATGTGTTGGACTATTACAACCAGAATGCACAGAATGCTGTAAGAAGGCTCGATGGATAATGCTGAACCTTTAAAAACCAACCAATAAATAAGGTGAAAAAAGTACACTGTGTGAGGCGCCTAAATGTTGGGAGCTTTTCGTGTGGATATATATCCATCACTGTATTTAGACACTTATTTACCGATGTCTTCTTCCATTAATCTTTAGCTATACATATATTACAAATATTTATTTTTCATAAAGACACATATGTCATCAGTGATGTAATATCGGATGTCATCAGCAGAGGATTGCGGTCGCGTGAGTTATAGATGCCTGCACTAACTATAACGGGGGAATTTCATTGTTTTTTGTGAAATGTCCAGCTAACTATAACATGTGTGAAACCTATGGTTTTTTTAAGTGAATTTGCAAGGTTTTTTAAATGCTAATTCGTAACTATAACGTGTGTGAAACCTATGGTTTTTTCAGTGAATTTGTACGGTTTTTTGAAATGCTAAGTTATGTATTTATAATTTTTTTTTTTTCAGGTTTTTCACCGTGCGCGCACCGTGCGTGCTCTGTGGGCACTCGGTGCGCTTTGCGCACCGAGCACCCACGGTTCGGCGTGCGCGCGCCTCGCGATTTAACCCCTTCTGTGCCCATGACGAGATGGTCTCGTCATGGAGCACAGTCGCGCTGTGCCCATGACGAGACCATCTCGTCATGGGACCCACCCTTGGGGGAAGCGCTGGCGCTCCCCCGTGATTCCTCGATCTTTTTTTTTTTTGCTGGGGAGGCAGACCTTCCCCTGCCTCCCCCCGCCCCCCCGCCCGCGCCATCAATGACGTCAGCGCGCGAGCCGCGCTGACGTCACCGGAGGCTTCCCCTTTGCTCTCCGAGGCGCAGGAAGCCATTTGCTTCCTGCGCGTCGGAGAGTAAAGGTCAGTTTTGGGGCTGGGGAGGGGGTATTAGTGCATCTGTGGGGTGGGTAGGGTGGGGGCACAATGTTGGGGGGGTGGAAATGTGTTTTTGAACACTCTGCTTTGTTCCTGCGCTTGGATCGTCCAAGCGCAGGTGATTTTATGTGAAATTTCAACAAAAAAAAACGCTCGTTTTCGTTTCTTTGTCGTTTTCGATCTTAGGGGTGCTGCTAGCGTGGGATGGGGGTGGGGGGCGAAATAAAGTAAGCATTAGGGGTTGCAAAGTGGCCAGATTGATTTTATGTGCATCCAAATACACCAGAATCATTTAGTTTTCAAGTGTAGTGCTACTTTCGTTTTCTGGTCTTCTTTTGAACAGCATTGTTGTTCCCCGGGGGCAAAATAAAGTTAGACAGAGGGATTGCAAAGTGGCCAGATTGATTTATTTTACATCTTGTGATCGGTGGGTGCTGGCAGGGGGGTGGGGGGGTGAAACAAAATAAGTCAGAGGGGTTGCAAAGTGCCCTGTTTTTTTTTTTTAGTATGCAAATACACCAGCATCACAGAGTTTGCCAGTGAAGTGCTACTTTAGTTTACTCGTGTAACGTTGAAGAGCATTGTTGTTCCCAGGGGGGTGAAATAAAGTGAGACAGAGGGGTTGCAAAGTGGCCAGATTGATTTTATTTGCTTCCAAGTACACCAGCATCAGAGTTTGCCAGTGAAGTGCTACTTTCGTTTACTCGTCTAACTTTGAACAGCATTGTTGTTCCCAGGGGGGGGCGAAATAAAGTAAGACAGAGGGGTTGCAAAGTGGCCAGATTGATTTTATTTGCTTCCAAGTACACCAGCATCAGAGTTTGCCAGTGAAGTGCTACTTTCGTTTACTCGTCTAACTTTGAACAGCATTGTTGTTCCCAGGGGGGGCGAAATAAAGTAAGACAGAGTGGTTGCAAAGTGGCCAGATTGATTTTATTTGCATCCAAGTACACCAGCATCAGAGTTTGCCAGTGCAGTGCGACTTTCGTTTTCTCGTCTTCCTTTGAACAGCATTGTTGTTCCCAGGGGGGGGCGAAATAAAGTAAGACAGAGGGGTTGTAAAGTGGCCAGATTGATTTTATTAGCATCCAAGTACACCAGCATCAGAGTTTGCCAGTGAAGTTCTACTTTCATTTTCTCGTCTAACTTTGAACAGCATTGTTGTACCAAGGGGGGGTGAAAGAAAGTAAGACAGAGGGGTTGCAAAGTGGCCAGATTGATTTCATTTGCATCCAAGTACACCAGCATCAGAGTTTGCCAGTGAAGTTCTACTTTCGTTTTTTCGTCTTCCTTTGAACAGTATTGTTGTTAACAGGGGGGGGCGAAATAAAGTAAGACAGAGGGGTTGCCAAGTGGCCAGATTGTTTTTATTTGCATCCAAGTACACCAGCATCAGAGTTTGCCAGTGAAGTGCTTCTTTCGTTTTCTCATCTAACTTTGAACAGCATTGTTGTTCCCAGGGGGGGGGGGGGCGAAATAAAGTAAGACAGAGGGGTTGCAAAGTGGCCAGATTGATTTCATTTGCATCCAAGTACACCAGCATCAGAGTTTGCCAGTGTATTGCTAATTTCGTTTTCTCGTCTTCCTTTGAACAGCATTGTTGTTTCCAGGGTGGGAGAGTGTACTATTTCTGGAGGTACTGCAATACCTGGTTGATGGGTGAATTGGAAAACACAATGTGCACCATGGTTCTGTGTTTATGGATGTGGTCTACCATACTGCTTATGTTTTGTAAGGATGTAAGCAATGGACAGTGAAACAGTTCCCTTCAGGGCCCTCTAGTCATGTCCATAACTTTTCCGGTGAAACCACTCGCTGATTTCTGAATAGTTAGTGAGAGATCGTTTAGGTAACCATGTTGTTTCTGCTTACATTTCATATGCTTTGCATTCCCTAGGAGTGGTTTTTTTTTTTAGGCAGCGTATTACTCTTATCAAGTGCATAATTTGAATTGAGCCACATCCAAGTGTTTATAGCGGGCACAATTAGGTTATAGCTGAAGGCAGTGCGAGTTTCTCTCAGTGGGCAAGTATGGCGTTCAGTGGGGATGTGGCACTATTGCCGGAGCTGTTGAATTTGGAAATGGGGAACCGGGTTCAGCATTCATGACCAGTCCACCACACCACTGTACTGAGGGAGCACATTCCCATGCTACACCGTAGAAGGCCCCACTAGACCTTAGAAGGCTTGATGTCTTAGCACAAGCAGGTGTACTGTAGTGGTGTCAACTTACAAAAGAGTACAAGTAGAGATATAAAAGTGCAATAAATGGCAGACACGCAAAACACAGGAACACACTGGGTAGGCACTTCTACGGGCATGGAGAACAGAATTTCCTATAATGTAAAGACTTCCTTCACACAATAGAGAGGGTGTGAATTAAGTTTGGAAGTGTCTTTGCAGGAGGAGAACTTTGAGGTTAGTTTTGAAGGACTGGGAAGAGGGAGGGGGTGGTCCGGAGCTGAGGCTCAGTTCCAGATTCTCGCCGCGTTGCTTGTAAAGGATTGGGCCATCGATCTTTCCTTTTTGAAAGTGGGAGGGTGAAGCAATACATTTTGCGCAGTACGTGATGGTCTAGAGCATTATATGCATATGTTACAATAAAGTTTTTTTTCTTCTTTTTATTCTAGTCTAAAGCTTTTCGACGGTGGCTGTTCTGCAGTTTTGTGTAGTTGCATTGTGTTGGTAAGACATTTTTTGTTGTTGTATTTACACCAAATGAGTAATAATATAATGTCTGAATGAATTTTTTTGTAAGTGATGTCATAATGGCGGCATATTTAGTTAGTGGTTTGAGCATGAAATTCTTTGTGATGTGGTTTGCATAGTCTTATGTGTAATTGCTTTTCTCTTTCTTTTTTAGTGGGATATTGTTGATCCATACTGTGTCTGTACAGAGTTGGTGGTGGTGAGTAGTTTAGCTGCCTCTGGCAAGTGAGTGGTATTGTTTTGGAGTATATTTGAGTTTTTGATAAAGGTACTTTTTGTTTATTACTTATTTTACAAAGAGTTTGTTGTTGTTGACTTGTTTGACAAGTTACCTTTATTAGTAAGCAATATGGCTAGCCGTAGAATGACTGCTCAACAGGTGGTCGGTATGCTTCTTGAATCTTCCTCTGAGCATGATTATGAGACTGACAGTGCGTCTGAGGGAGAGGAGGGAGGGGAAGATTCTGGCAGTGAGTTTTCTCTCAACATGGAATCATCGGATGATGAAGGTACTCTCAGTGCAGATGAAGGTACTCTTGGTGTGGATGAAGCAACTCTCAGTGCGGATGAAGTGCCTGTCTTAGAGGAGGAAACTGCTGTGCCGATGGTGCAAGAGGCATCTGGATTGCAGTCTGAGGCTGCTAGGCTTCCTACTGGAAGTGCTGGACTTTGGGTTGATCCAAACATGGTGCAGCCGGTGTTGCCTGCCTTTAGCGGTGATGCAGGGTGTACAGTGAATTGTGAAATTTTTTTGCCTATACAGTTTTTTCAGTTGTTTATGGATGATGTATTTTTGGGTGAGATTGTTGAGCAGACGAATTTGTATGCTGAACAGTTTTTGAGGAACAACAGCGACAAACGTAGGCCCCAGTCTAGAGCTACCCGGTCGACTCCCACATATCTGGAAGAGATGAAGAAGTTTCTGGGTTTGACTTTATTGATGGGTGTGGTAAGGAAGCCAACCTTGGCTTCATATTGGTCTACTAGCCCCTTGTTGGCAACTGCCATATTTCCTGCAGTTATGACTCGTAATCGGTATTTACTTTTGCTACGTATGCTGCATTTTGTTGATAATTCTATGGCGTTGCCACGAGATCACCCTGACTGTGACCGTCTTTTTAAGATTCGGCCCGTTCCTGATCACTTAGTGGATCGATTTTCTGAGATCTATACTCCAGGGAAAGAAATATCTATTGATGAGTCTTTGGTCTTGTTCAAGGGCCGTTTGGTTTTTAGGCAGTACATCCCTAGCAAGAGGGCACGCTATGGAATTAAGCTGTATATGTTGTCTGAGAGTAGGACAGGATATGTTTTTAATTTTCGTGTGTACACTGGTAGAGATTCTGCTATTGACCCCCCAGGTTGTCCGTCCACTTTTGGAGTTGCAGAGAAAATTGTGTGGGATCTTGCTAGGAGACTGTTTAACAGAGGCCACCATTTGTACCTTGATAACTTCTATACTGCTGTGCAATTATTTAAGGAATTGTATAAAGTGGACACTTTTGCATGTGGCACAATCCGCTCTAACCGTAAAGCTTATCCGAAAGAGCTTGTTTGCAAAAAACTTCAGAGGGGGCAGTGCAGTTCCTTGCGTAGTGATGAACTACTAGCTGTAAAATTTGTGGACAGGAGGGATGTGTACATGCTGACTACCATCCATGATGAGAGAACTTCACCTGTGACTGTTTGGGGTCAGGTTGCTGAAGTGCGCAAACCTGTGTGCATTCTAGACTACAATAAGCACATGGGTGGTGTTGACAGAGTAGATCAGAGGTTGGAACCTTACTCTGCTATTCGGAAGGCTTATGTTTGGTATAAGAAGTTGGCCATCCATTTCTTCGAATTAGCAATGTTCAATGCTTTTATTGTGTTCAAGGAGTGTTCTCCTGCGTCAAAGTTGACATTTCTTCAGTTTCAGCACTCTGTGATAGCTAGCCTTGTTGTTGTGGAACAGGCAAGTGTTCCTAGATTTGGAGTGGTGGAGGATGTGGTTCGATTGAAAGATCGCCACTTTCCTGATTTCATCCCTCCCACACCGGCAAAAGATTTTCCCACTAGGAGATGCAGAGTCTGTTGGCGAAGAGGTACGCGGAAGGAGATTCGTATGTATTGCCCCGACTGTCCATCTAAACCTGGGCTGTGTGTCCCTGCTTGTTTTAGAGCGTACCATACTCAAAAGAATTTTTGGGAGCATTCATGAGTGGTAAAGTTAACTGATTGGTTTGTAGTCTTTGAAACATTTGATTCTGTTTCAAGGTTGCCGTTAGTGCAATGTGTTTAGTTTCTGATTTTGTGTTTGTAGATTTGTATCTATTTGTGATTTGTTTGTGTTTCTATTTTTGTCTAAAAAAATCCTAAATGTGTTGGCAGTGTGTGTGGACTGGCACTTCTTTGGCGGTGTACGTGGAGTGGTGCTTGGCTGGCGGTGTGCATGGACTGGTGCTTGGCTGGTGGTGTGCGTGGACTGGTGCTTGGCTGGTGGTGTGCGTGGACTGGTGCTTGGCTGGTGGTGTGCGTGGACTGGTGCTTGGCTGGCGGTGTGCGTGGACTGGTGCTTGGCTGGTGGTGTGCGTGGACTGGTGCTTGGCTGGCGGTGTGCGTGGACTGGTGCTTGGCTGGCGGTGTGTGTGGACTGGTGCTTGGCTGGCGGTGTTGGTTGAACTGGTGCTTGGCTGGCGGTGTGCGTGGACTGGTGCTTGGCTGGCGGTGTGCGTGGACTGGTGCTTGGCTGGTGGTGTGCCTGGACTGGCGCTTGGCTGGTGGTGTGCCTGGACTGGCGCTTGGCTAGCGGTGTGCGTGGACTGGTGTTTAGCTAGCGGTGTGCGTGGACTGGTGCTCGGCTAGCGGTGTGCGTGGATTGGCGCTCGGCTGGCTGTGTGTGAGTAGTGACTTGCTGCTAGTCACTACACACACTGCTAGCTGAGTGCCACTCCACGCAATCCATCTGCTTGTGTAGTTGCTGCGTCAGGAATGTGGGCGTGTGAAAGTGATGGGCCCTTGAATGGCGCTGTGTGCTGGTGTGAGTTTTGTTATGTGATGGGCAAGCGGCTGGCGGTGTGAATGGTTTTGTATGTCTCACGCGTATGAAAGGTGTATGAATGGCCTGTAAAGAGGTTGGTGCCTTGTCGTGGCTTTAGAGCTCACGAGCTGTGAGTCAATGGTTCAGTTTCTCGCCCTTTCAATTATTAACAGTGCATTTCATTTTTGTGAAATCACTTGCTAATACAATTGTATATTCTGAACCATCACTCACCCTCGTGCCAAATCCAACCAGTATGTGTGCGTGCTTGAGGATCAGATGGCTGTGCAGTAATATTTGCCTTTCTGAAGCAGGGTGTACCTTGTCCCTTTTGTGAATTTTGTAATGTGTTGTTTTTGTGCCTGATGGTGCGAATGGTCTTGTGTGTATCACGTATGAAAGATGTGTGAATGGCCTGTAAAGCGGTTGGTGCCTTGCCGTGGCTTTACAGCTCACGAGCTGCGAGTCATTGGTTCAGTTTTTTCTCCATTGAATTATTGACAGTGCATTTCATTTTTGTGAAATCTCTTGTTAATAAAATTTAATATACTGAACCATCACTCGCCCTCGTGCCAAATCCAACCAGTATGTGTGTGCGTTTGAGGAATAGGTGGCTGTGCAGGATTCTTGGTCTTTTTAGTTTCTCTGCCAAGGTGTATGTTCCATGTAAAAATAACCCACCAACTGTAGATATTGTCGTAAACCCATGGGAGTTCATGGTGATGTCTCTCTTGTGCATTACAAAAAAGTTTTTTATCCTCAATGTCCTGCAAACCTCAAAATATCTGTCACATTGTCCATGCAATATTGTGCCGAAATTCTCACGTTGTAGAAACAATGTCAAAACGTTCTGGTTTTGCAAGGGGGTCAACTGTCTTTTTGGCCTGTGCTCGGCGGCCATCTAGGCAAACCTACCAAACCCATACATTTCTGAAAACTAGACACCCGGGGGCTTCCAGGGAGGTATGGCTTGCGCGGATCCCCCAACGTTTCCTTACCCAGAATCCCCTGCAAACCTCAATTTTAGCTGAAAAAAATCACTTTTTTCACACTTTTTTGTGTGGGAAAGTTGTGGCATCACCGGGCTCACTCAAATTTCCCACCTCCCAGCATTCCCCTGGGTCTCCCGGTAAAAATGGTGCCTCACTTGTGTGGGAGGCCCAAGTACCCGCGACAGGCAAGGGCCCAAAACGTAGTGATGCGACATCAACATTGCCTATCTCAAAACCACCTGGTTTTGCAAGAGGGGTCTCTTGGGTTTTTGGCCCGGGGCACGGCGGCCATCTAGGGAAACCTACCAAACCCATACATTTCTGAAAACTAGACACCCGGGGGCTTCCAGGGAGGTATGGCTTGCGCGGATCCCCCAACGTTTCCTTACCCAGAATCCCCCGCAAACCTCAATTTTAGCTGAAAAAAATCACTTTTTCCACACTTTTTTGTGTGGGAAAGTTGTGGCATCACCGGGCTCACTCAAATTTCCCACCTCCCAGCGTTCCCCTGGGTCTCCCGGTAAAAATGGTGCCTCACTTGTGTGGGAGGCCCAAGTACCCGCGACAGGCAAGGGCCCAAAACGTAGTGATGCGACATCAACATTGCCTATCTCAAAACCACCTGGTTTTGCAAGGGGGGTCTCTTGGGTTTTTGGCCCGGGGCACGGCGGCCATCTAGGGAAACCTACCAAACCCATACATTTCTGAAAACTAGACACCCGGGGGCTTCCAGGGAGGTATGGCTTGCGTGGATCCACCAACGTTTCCTTACACAGAATCCCCCGCAAACCTCAATTTTAGCTGAAAAAATCACTTTTTCCACACTTTTTTGTGTGGGAAAGTTGTGGCATCACCGGGCTCACTCAAATTTCCCACCTCCCAGCGTTCCCCTGGGTCTCCCGGTAAAAATGGTGCCTCACTTGTGTGGGAGGCCCAAGTACCCGCGACAGGCAAGGGCCCCAAACGTAGTGATGCGACATCAACATTGCCTATCTCAAAACCACCTGGTTTACCACCTGGTTTTGCAAGGGGGGTCTCTTGGCTTTTTGGCCCGGGGCACGGCGGCCATCTAGGGAAACCTACCAAACCCATACATTTCTGAAAACTAGACACCCGGGGGCTTCCAGGGAGGTATGGCTTGCGTGGATCCCCCAACGTTTCCTTACCCAGAATCCCCCGCAAACCTCAATTTTAGCTGAAAAAATCACTTTTTTCACACTTTTTTGTGTGGGAAACTTGTGGCATCACCGGGCTCACTCAAATTTCCCACCTCCCAGCGTTCCCCTGGGTCTCCCGGTAAAAATGGTGCCTCACTTGTGTGGGAGGCCCAAGTACCCGCGACAGGCAAGGGCCCAAAACGTAGTGATGCGACATCAACATTGCCTATCTCAAAACCACCTGGTTTTGCAAGGGGGGTCTCTTGGCTTTTTGGCCCGGGGCACAGCGGCCATCTAGGGAAACCTACCAAACCCATACATTTCTGAAAACTAGACACCCGGGGGCTTCCAGGGAGGTATGGCTTGCGCGGATCCCCCAACGTTTCCTTACCCAGAATCCCCTGCAAACCTCAATTTTAGCTGAAAAAAATCACTTTTTTCACACTTTTTTGTGTGGGAAAGTTGTGGCATCAACGGGCTCACTCAAATTTCACACCTCCCAGCGTTCCCCTGGGTCTCCCGGTAAAAATGGTGCCTCACTTGTGTGGGAGGCCCAAGTACCCGCGACAGGCAAGGGCCCAAAACGTAGTGATGCGACATCAACATTGCCTATCTCAAAACCACCTGGTTTTGCAAGGGGGGTCTCTTGGCTTTTTGGCCCGGGGCACGGCGGCCATCTAGGGAAACCTACCAAACCCATACATTTCTGAAAACTAGACACCCGGGGGCTTCCAGGGAGGTATGGCTTGCGCGGATCCCCCAACGTTTCCTTACCCAGAATCCCCGCAAACCTCAATTTTAGCTGAAAAAAATCACTTTTTCCACACTTTTTTGTGTGGGAAAGTTGTGGCATCACCGGGCTCACTCAAATTTCACACCTCCCAGCGTTCCCCTGGGTCTCCCGGTAAAAATGGTGCCTCACTTGTGTGGGAGGCCCAAGTACCCGCGACAGGCAAGGGCCCAAAACGTAGTGAGGCGACATCAACATTGCCTATATCAAAACCACCTGGTTTTGCAAGGGGGGTCTCTTGGCTTTTTGGCCCGGGGCACGGCGGCCATCTAGGGAAACCTACCAAACCCATACATTTCTGAAAACTAGACACCCGGGGGCTTCCAGGGAGGTATGGCTTGCGCGGTTCCCCCAACGTTTCCTTACCCAGAATCCCCTACAAACCTCAATTTTAGCTGAAAAAATCACTTTTTTCACACTTTTTTGTGTGGGAAAGTTGTGGCATCACTGGGCTCACTCAAATTTCACACCTCCCAGCGTTCCCCTGGGTCTCCCGGTAAAAATGGTGCCTCACTTGTGTGGGAGGCCCAAGTACCCGCGACAGGCAAGGGCCCAAAACGTAGTGAGGCGACATCAACATTGCCCATCACAAATGTCGCATCACTACGTTTTGGGCCCTTGCCTGTCGCGGGTACTTGGGCCTCCCACACAAGTGAGGCACCATTTTTACCGGGAGACGCAGGGGAACGCTGGGAGGTGGGAAATTTGAGTGAGCCCGGTGATGCCACAACTTTCCCACACAAAAAAGTGTGAAAAAAGTGATTTTTTCAGCTAAAATTGAGGTTTGCGGGGGATTCTGGGTAAGGAAACGTTGGGGGATCCACGCAAGCCATACCTCACTGGAAGCCCCCGGGTGTCTAGTTTTCAGAAATGTATGGGTTTGGTAGGTTTCCCTAGATGGCCGCCGTGCCCCGGGCCAAAAAGCCAAGAGACCCCTCTTGCAGAACCAGGTGGTTTTGAGATAGGCAATGTTGATGTCGCATCACTACGTTTGGGGCCCTTGCCTGTCGCGGGTACTTGGGCCTCCCACACAAGTGAGGCACCATTTTTACCGGGAGACCCAGGGGAACGCTGGGAGGTGGGAAATTTGAGTGATCCCGGTGATGCCACAACTTTCCAACACAAAAAAGTGTGAAAAAAGTGATTTTTTCAGCTAAAATTGAGGTTTGCAGGGGATTCTGGGTAAGGAAACGTTGGGGGATCCGCGCAAGCCATACCTCCCTGGAAGCCCCCGGGTGTCTAGTTTTCAGAAATGTATGGGTTTGGTAGGTTTCCCTAGATGGCCGCCGTGCCCCGGGCCAAAAAGCCAAGAGACCCCCCTTGCAAAACCTGGTGTTTTTGAGATAGGCAATGTTGATGTCGCATCACTACGTTTGGGGCCCTTGCCTGTCGCGGGTACTTGGGCCTCCCACACAAGTGAGGCACCATTTTTACCGGGAGACCCAGGGGAACGCTGGGAGGTGGGAAATTTGAGTGAGCCCGGTGATGCCACAACTTTCCCACACAAAAAAGTGTGAAAAAAGTGATTTTTTCAGCTAAAATTGAGGTTTGCAGGGGATTCTGGGTAAGGAAACGTTGGGGGATCCGCGCAAGCCATACCTCCCTGGAAGCCCCCGGGTGTCTAGTTTTCAGAAATGTATGGGTTTGGTAGGTTTCCCTAGATGGCCGCCGTGCGCCGGGCCAAAAAGCCAAGAGACCCCCCTTGCAAAACCAGGTGGTTTTGAGATAGGCAATGTTGATGTCGCATCACTATGTTTGGGGCCCTTGCCTGTCGCGGGTAGTTGGGCCTCCCACACAAGTGAGGCACCATTTTTACCGGGAGACCCAGGGGAACGCTGGGAGGTGTGAAATTTGAGTGAGCCCGGTGATGCCACAACTTTCCCACACAAAAAAGTGTGGAAAAAGTGATTTTTTCAGCTAAAATTGAGGTTTGCGGGGGATTCTGGGTAAGGAAACGTTGGGGGATCCACGCAAGCCATACCTCCCTGGAAGCCCCCGGTTGTCTAGTTTTCAGAAATGCATGGGTTTGGTAGGTTTCCCTAGATGGCCGCCGTGCACCGGGCCAAAAACCCAAGAGACCCCCCTTGCAAAACCAGGTGGTTTGGAGATAGGCAATTTTGATGTCACCTCACTATGTTTTGCGCCGTTTCTTGTCGCGGGCACTAGGCCGACCCACACAAGTGAGGTACCGTTTTTCTCGTAAGACTTTGGGGAACGCGGGGTGGGTGGAAAATTGTGGATCCACGCAGATTCCGGAACTTTCCACGACAGAAATGTGGGGAAAATGTGTTTTTTTGCCAATTTTTTAGGTTTGCAAGGGATTCTGGGTAAGAGACCCTGGTGGGAGGCAGTCAAGTCACCCCATCGTGGATTCCCCTGGGTGTCTAGTTTTCAAAAATGTATAGGTTTGCTAGGTTTCCCAAGGTGCCCGCAGAGCTAGGGTTCAAAAACTACAGCTAGTCATTTTTCCAAAAAAGGGTCATTTTTCACTGCGAAATTGAGGTGTGACCAGGTTGCGTTTTGCGCCGTTTCCTGTCGCGCGCACTAGGCCGACCCACACAAGTGAGGTACCGTTTTTCTTGAAAGACTTTGGGGAACGCGGGGTGGGTGGAAATTTGTGGATCCACGCAGATTCCGGAACTTTCCACGACAGAAATGTGGGGAAAATGTGTTTTTTTTTGCCAATTTTTTAGGTTTGCAAGGGATTCTGGGTAACAGACCCTGGTGGGAGGCAGTCAAGTCACCCCATCCTGGATTCCCCTGGGTGTCTAGTTTTCAAAAATGTATAGGTTTGCTAGGTTTCCCAAGGTGCCCGCAGAGCTAGGGTTAAAAAACTACAGCTAGTCATTTTTCCAAAAAAGGGTCATTTTTCACTGCGAAATTGAGGTGTGACCAGGTTGCGTTTTGCGCAGTTTCCTGTCGCGGGCACTAGGCCGATCCACACAAGTGAGGTACCGTTTTTCTCGTAAGACTTTGGGGAACGCGGGGTGGGTGGAAATTTCTGGATCCACGCAGATTCCGGAACTTTCCACGACAGAAATGTGTGGAAAATGTGTTTTTTTTGCCAATTTTTTAGGTTTGCAAGGGATTCTGGGTAACAGACCCTGGTGGGAGGCAGTCAAGTCACCCCATCCTGGATTCCCCTGGATGTCTAGTTTTCAAAAATGTATAGGTTTGCTAGGTTTCCCAAGGTGCCCGCAGAGCTAGGGTTCAAAAACTACAGCTAGTCATTTTTCCAAAAAAGGGTAATTTTTCACTGCGAAATTGAGGTGTGACCAGGTTGCGTTTTGCGCCGTTTCCTGTCGCGGGCACTAGGCCGACCCACACAAGTGAGGCACAATTTTTACCGGGAGACCCAGGGGAACGCTGGGAGGTGTGAAATTTGAGTGAGCCCGGTGATGCCACAACTTTCCCACACAAACAAGTGTGGAAAAAGTGATTTTTTCAGCTAAAATTGAGGTTTGCGGGGGATTCTGGGTAAGGAAACGTTGGGGGATCCACGCAAGCCATACCTCCCTGGAAGCCCCTGGGTGTCTAGTTTTCAAAAATGTATAGGTTTGCTAGGTTTCCCAAGGTGCCCGCAGAGCTAGGGTTCAAAAACTACAGCTAGTCATTTTTCCAAAAAAGGGTCATTTTTCACTGCGAAATTGAGGTGTGACCACGTTGCGTTTTGCGCCGTTTCCTGTCACGGACACTAGGCCGACCCACACAAGTGAGGTACCGTTTTTCTCAAAAGACTTTGGGGAACGCGGGGTGGGTGGAAATTTGTGAATCCACGCAGATTCCGGAACTTTCCACGACAGAAATGTGGGCAAAATGTGGTTTTTTTGCCAATTTTTTAGGTTTGCAAGGGATTCTGGGTAACAGACCCTGGTGGGAGGCAGTCAAGTCACCCCATCCTGGATTCCCCTGGGTGTCTACTTTTCAAAAATGTATAGGTTTGCTAGGTTTCCCAAGGTGCCCGCAGAGCTAGGGTTCAAAAACTACAGCTAGTCATTTTTCCAAAAAAGGGACATTTTTCACTGCGAAATTGAGGTGTGACCAGGTTGCGTTTTGCGTCGTTTCCTGTCGCGGGCACTAGGCCGACCCACACAAGTGAGGTACCGTTTTTCTCGTAAGACTTTAGGGAACGCGGGGTGGGTGGAAAATTGTGGAACCACGCAGATTCCGGAACTTTCCACGACAGAAATGTGTGGAAAATGTGTTTTTTTTGACAATTTTTTAGGTTTGCAAGGGATTCTGGGTAATAGACCCTGGTGGGAGGCAGTCAAGTCACCCCATCCTGGATTCCCCTGGGTGTCTAGTTTTCAAAAATGTATAGGTTTGCTAGGTTTCCCAAGGTGCCCGCAGAGCTAGGGTTCAAAAACTACAGCTAGTCATTTTTCCAAAAAAGGGTCATTTTTCACTGCGAAATTGAGGTGTGACCAGGTTGCGTTTTGCGCCGTTTCCTGTCGCGGGCACTAGGCCGATCCACACAAGTGAGGTACCGTTTTTCTCGTAAGACTTTGGGGAACGCGGGGTGGGTGGAAATTTGTGGATCCACGCAGATTCCGGAACTTTCCACGACAGAAATGTGTGGAAAATGTGTTTTTTTTGACAATTTTTTAGGTTTGCAAGGGATTCTGGGTAACAGACCCTGGTGGGAGGCAGTCAAGTCACCCCATCCTGGATTCCCCTGGGTGTCTAGTTTTCAAAAATGTATAGGTTTGCTAGGTTTCCCAAGGTGCCCGCAGAGCTAGGGTTCAAACACTACAGCTAGTCATTTTTCCAAAAAAGGGTCATTTTTCACTGCGAAATTGAGGTGTGACCAGGTTGCGCTTTGCGCCGTTTCCTGTCGCGGGCACTAGGCCGACCCACACAAGTGAGGTACCGTTTTTCTCGTAAGACTTTGGGGAACGCGGGGTGGGTGGAAATTTGTGGATCCACGCAGATTCCGGAACTTTCCACGACAGAAATGTGTGGAAAATGTGGGTTTTTTGCCAATTTTTTAGGTTTGCAAGGGATTCTGGGTAACAGACCCTGGTGGGAGGCAGTCAAGTCACCCCATCGTGGATTCCCCTGGGTGTCTAGTTTTCAAAAATGTATAGGTTTGCTAGGTTTCCCAGGGTGCCCGCAGAGCTAGGGTTCAAACACTACAGCTAGTCATTTTTCCAAAAAAGGGTCATTTTTCACTGCGAAATTGAGGTGTGACCAGGTTGCGCTTTGCGCCGTTTCCTGTCGCGGGCACTAGGCCGACCCACACAAGTGAGGTACCGTTTTTCTCGTAAGACTTTGGGGAACGCGGGGTGGGTGGAAATTTGTGGATCCACGCAGATTCCGGAACTTTCCACGACAGAAATGTGTGGAAAATGTGTTTTTTTTGACAATTTTTTAGGTTTGCAAGGGATTCTGGGTAACAGACCCTGGTGGGAGGCAGTCAAGTCACCCCATCCTGGATTCCCCTGGGTGTCTAGTTTTCAAAAATGTATAGGTTTGCTAGGTTTCCCAAGGTGCCCGCAGAGCTAGGGTTCAAACACTACAGCTAGTCATTTTTCCAAAAAAGGGTCATTTTTCACTGCGAAATTGAGGTGTGACCAGGTTGCGCTTTGCGCCGTTTCCTGTCGCGGGCACTAGGCCGACCCACACAAGTGAGGTACCGTTTTTCTCGTAAGACTTTGGGGAACGCGGGGTGGGTGGAAATTTGTGGATCCACGCAGATTCCGGAACTTTCCACGACAGAAATGTGTGGAAAATGTGGTTTTTTTGACAATTTTTTAGGTTTGCAAGGGATTCTGGGTAACAGACCCTGGTGGGAGGCAGTCAAGTCACCCCATCCTGGATTCCCCTGGGTGTCTAGTTTTAAAAAATGTATAGGTTTGCTAGGTTTCCCAAGATGCCCGCAGAGCTAGGGTTCAAAAACTACAGCTAGTCATTTTTCCAAAAAAGGGTCATTTTTCACTGTGAAATTGAGGTGTGACCAGGTTGCGTTTTGCGCCGTTTCCTGTCGCGGGCACTAGGCCGATCCACACAAGTGAGGTACCGTTTTTCTTGTAAGACTTTGGGGAACGCGGGGTGGGTGGAAATTTGTGGTTCCACGCAGATTCCGGAACTTTCCACGACAGAAATGTGTGGAAAATGTGTTTTTTTTGACAATTTTTTAGGTTTGCTAGGGATTCTGGGTAACAGACCCTGGTGGGAGGCAGTCAAGTCACCTCATCCTGGATTCCCCTTGTTGTCTAGTTGTCAAAAATGTATAGGTTTGCTAGGTTTCCCAAGGTGCCCGCATAGCTAGGGTTCAAAAACTACAGCTAGTCATTTTTCGAAAAAAGGGTCATTTTTCACAGCGAAATTGAGGTGTGACCAGGTTGCGTTTTGCGCCGTTTCCTGTCGCGGGCACTAGGCCGATCCACACAAGTGAGGTACCGTTTTTCTCGTAAGACTTTGGGGAACGCGGGGTGGGTGGAAATTTGTGGTTCCACGCAGATTCCGGAACTTTCCACGACAGAAATGTGTGGAAAATGTGGGTTTTTTGACAATTTTTTAGGTTTGCTAGGGATTCTGGGTAACAGACCCTGGTGGGAGGCAGTCAAGTCACCTCATCCTGGATTCCCCTGGTTGTCTAGTTGTCAAAAATGTATAGGTTTGCTAGGTTTCCCAAGGTGCCCGCAGAGCTAGGGTTCAAAAACTAGAGCTAGGCACTTTGCAAAAAAAGGGTAATTTTGCATTGTGAAAATGTGGTGTGACCACGTTGCGTTTTGCGCCGTTTCCTGTCATGGGCACTATGCCTACCCATACAAGTGAGGTACCATTTTTATCGGGAGACTTAGGGTAATTCAGATTTGTAAAGGAACTGTTATTATCTATTGACTTTCCATGCATTTCTGCTTTCCAAATGAAAGATATTGTGTAAAAAAGAAGTCATTCTAAAAAATGACTGATAATTCTCATGCTAGTATGAGTATTCCCAATTTCAGAAATGTGCAAATATCTACTGTTTCTAAACTCTATATTTTGTTCCCATTTCAGAAATACATAGGTGTCTTTCATACCGATTTTTCCATGTACACTTTTTTACAGAATAATTACTATATACCCGGTACATAATAAAAAACCATTGCAAGTTACTACTCAGTTTTTGGCTCTGGGTTCGTCGGGTTCTTCGTGAACCTACAAGTCCTATATATCCCCACAACCAGTAATGTCCAGCGGATGCAACGGTATATTGCTTTCAAAGAGCTGTCATAATTAGAAGAAGTTACAGGTGAAAACGTTGACACAAAAGGCTGTTTTTTTCAACTAAATTTCAATTTATCCTACATTTAACTGTTTGTTTCTATAAAAAAAACCTTGATGGATCTACACAAATGACCCCTTGCTGAATTCAGAATGTTGTCTTCTTTTCGAAAATGTATAGTTTTCCAGGATCCACTATTGCTTTTGTACCCATTTCAGCCACTAACTGGAAGGAGGTCAAAAGCACAAAAAATTGCAAAAATAGGCTATGTCCCATAAAAATGCCAAAACTGTGTAAAAAATGTTGGGTTTCTGACAAAAGTCAAGTATCCCCGAAAAGCTGGGAAAATGGTGATTTCAACCCCACAAACCCTTTTTTGATAACATTTGCAGGGAAAAACCCAGATGCTTTCATTTGCAGCCCGTTTTTCCAATTTTTCCAAAAAAAACCAAAATTTTGCTGTATTTTGGCTCTTTTCTGTGACCCCTCCAGGGGAATCCACAAACCCTGAGTACCTTTAGAATCCCCATGATGTTGGAAGAAAAGGACGCAAATTTGGCGTGGCTACCTAATGCGGTCAAAAAGTTACAGGGGGCTAAGCGCGCACTACCCCAAATAGCCAAAAAAAAGGCCTGGCACAGGAGGGGGAAAAGGCCTGGCAGCGAAGGGGTTCAAAAAAAAAAAAAATTCTTGTTTTTTTCACCCTTGGGGGTCCTTCTGTGACCCCCTGACCAAGGCTAGGGGGTCAGGAACTGTCCACTCTGCCCCCTTTTCACGTTCTCCACCTTTTTTTTTCACCCCCTCAGACTGCGAGAGACAAAATGGCGGCCGACACTTCCTGGTTTCGACCGATTCGAATGTTTACCGACATCTAACAACCAATCAGAATTGCGCTCGCGCACGGCACCGTGCGCGCACGGTGCGCGCGTATAGATATTGATATGCTTTTAAATGCTATTTTCTCAGGAAATACTGAACAGATTTACACCATACCTGCAAAAGGCACTTCCTTGACCTCATGGCTACCTCTCTGCCAAATTTCAAGTAATTCTGTTCAGCCGTTCGGGCTGTAGCTGTGTCTAAAGGTCCTATGGAAAAATGCATGGGGAAAACGCGTTTTGGGACCCCCCCTTTTTCTTGGCCCCCGCTTGACAAATCACCCCGAGACTTTCAGGGTAGGAGCTGAACGGAGCGCCCCATTAGTTTTGAAAATTTCGCGAGGATTCGTCAACCGGCGCCAAAGTTATTCAAAATAGAATTTTGAGATTTCCTATGGAAACTAGGTTGTAACTATAACTATCTACTGGCGACCGCCAGTAGATTATATATATATATATATATATATATATATACACATACACATACATACATATATACATCATGCCCATCCTACTTCAAACCCGGTGTGTTTCATCGAGAGATTTCTGCGACCTCACTTTCTTGGTTATTATTTAGAATAGATAAAAAACATGCTTTCCATGACTACCCACACATTGAGACTATTGGAGTATATTACTCACAGTGACATTAGGATTCCATCGGTTCGCATTATTTTAATGCCTGCATTTTAACAAAGTTTCATATTTTGCACATTTATTGCGTATTTGCACATTTGATCGATTTGCACTTTTGCACCATTTGCACATTTTTAAATTGCACGTATATGCACTATTTGCACTTTAAATTAAAGGACTAAAATATTTACATATAAAAAAATAATAAAATAAGAAAACGATAATATCATTATAAAAATTGTATACAGTTCAAAAAGAAAAATTACAAGAAGCACCGATCTAATGTCACGCTATATACATTTATTGATTGGACATATTTAGAATGGCATCTAGCACATAAGGTACCTGCAAGCCGGATTTTATCCAGATGATAATTTGTTTTGATGTGTTAAATTGCAATGTGTTATTAACACAATATGCCTTTTCAACTTGGTTCGTTTTGTTTTGGAGAAGATATGTAAATTGCCCATTTTCTCCACACGATCTAACTTGGATATTGTTTTGGGATCATATGTTTGAATTTTCAATTATGCACAGTATTCAGACTGGGGATTTAGCATATGACTCGAACACGTTAGATTGCCAACAATGTATTTACTATATTTATTTATTTTAAGTACATTTACGAACAAAATTATGTATTCATTCAACAAATTCATTACGTTGTTGTGTTGTGCAGAGTACTGATTTTTAATGTGATAGTATTTCTTTCATTTCTGTCCATCATGTGATGTGGGTGTCAGCATTTTTAAACGCCGTCATACGCAAAGTTTGTCTCATGTGATCAAGGCCGTTCGTCGGCCGAAACGCGTCATGACATAAGGGAGATTTGAAAACTGTAAAATAAAATAACAGTATCTACCGACGAAGAGGAGTTCGTGCATTCTTTCTTTTCCTGGAGAAAACCGATGAATGCTTTGAGTCCATATACATATATATATATATATATTTATTTTTTTTCATATCTATTTTTTTATTATTTCCAAGGTCCCCGTACATGGGCAGGGGTTATCCAGTGCTTATGACTATTGATGAGGATCCCCTAGAAGAGAAAAAAAACTCTGCATGTGCCTTTCTTGCCTTGAAGACTTCTTTTGTATCTCTTTGTAGTTTTAGAGTGGGAGCTTTCAAAGAGTAGAACAGCCTTGCCAGGAACAGAACTTGTGGGATGTGTATTTGGAAGCACGAGAGAAAGTGAGATGTGGAATGTACTTCTTGGTCTCGGAGTCCCCCAGTCTGGAGTGGGCCAAGATGAAGTTTGCACCAGGTGATGTTTTATTTTTGATTATTGCCATTGTGATGTTGGATGTCTGCGTACACATTCAAGTCTCTAGTGGCTACAATAGTCATTGTGATGAGTGAGTGTCTGTGTGCACATTCAAGTCTCCAGTGGCTACAATCATTTGAGGTGTTTTGAGTATTGACTTTGTGATGTGTGAGTGTTTGTGCGCACATTCAAGTCTTCAGTGGTTATAATCATCTGATGTATTTAGTGTATATATATATATCTTTCTGATTTCTTGCAGCGGACGTCCAGCATTATCTGCTTGTGTTTAATTTTATTATTGCTTACACACACACACACACGCACACACACACACACACACACACACACACCCACACACTTTTTTCATATACATTTGAATGTTGTTCATTTGACATACATCTGGGAAAGCCTTTTGTTATAGAGTGTAGCACAAATAAAACCCCATCCCTTATTCTGAAAACACTCTTTGATGCTGTTAGACCTGTCAGCCCTTTGGGTGGTCCCTCCTCATCCTTATTTATTTTGTCCCACTTTTGCCTCAAACCCTGTTATGAATTTTTCCTTTTTGGGAACCACCAGACTTTTTAGTGTTGATGCAGGGTCAGGGAGCCATTTTCCCTACCCCTGGAACTTCTGTCTGAGGGCCTGAGACACAAAATGGAGGCCACCTGTGACATCATCAGAACCCACTGGAGATTTCTAGAACCTTCTGCAACATTCTGGAACCCTGTGACAGTTGGAGGCGGTTTAGAATGTTGGGAGGCCATCTCAGTGTGGCAGTTGGCACTTGACTGGAGAGGAGAGAGGACAGAGAAACAGAAGGAGGAAGGAGTAAGGCAGCAGGGGTGGAAACTTGTGCCTGGAGTGGGGTCCAGAAACCCACCCTTGATACTAGTCCCTACTGACCAAGCCCAGCCTGAAGCCCGGTGTGGGATAAAGACCAGAAAATCATCTTAAGGACCTGAACAGCCGGAACAGGCCTTAAAGGAGAAGAACAGCAAGTTCCAGAGCTGTTTGGTGGAATCCTCCTGGAGACCCGACGTCGAGAAGCCTGGAGACCTGGAGCCCGAGGTGGAGAAGCGGCGCTGACAGAAAGCAGACGTCGTACCCGGAGCCGCCAGAGGTCGAGTGAGGGCGCTGACGGAGGTCGTGGAGAGGCACCGGAGGTCGAGTAGGAAGTCACCTGAGGTCGAGGTGAGGCGTCGACGGGGGAGTGAAGCCCGCCCTCCGAAGTCGCCGGAAACCAAAGTGAAGCGCGCAGGAGGTCGGGAGTGGAGGTCGCACTCCGGGGTCGCCTGAGGTCGAGGTGAAGCGCGCAGGAGGTCGGTAGTGGAGATCGCACTCCGGAGTCGCCGGAACCCGAGGTGGAGCCGACGGAGGTCGGGAGTGGAGGTCGCACTCCGGAGACACCCGGAAGCGGGGAGACCGTGACCCTGTGACGCCGGAACACGACATCGAGCCAAGGCCGCCCAGCGACCTCGATCCGGAGCCGCCTCACGGCACCGACCCGGCGTCAGGTAAAGCAGATCGACGCGACATCGAACCGAGGCCGCCCAGCGACATCGAACCGGAACCGCCAGACGGCATCGACACGGCATCAAGTGGAACAGATCGACGCGACATCGAACTGGAACCGTCTCACGGCGACGACCCGGCGCCGAGCGGAGCCGATCATCGTGAAAAGGGCAGTAAGTGGTGAAAAGGGCATCTGAGGCCCTGTGGAGCCCTAAAAGACCATTCTAGGGGCTAGAGGGGTGTTAGAACCAGCCTGGGAGTGCCAGGGGTGAACTGAGACTGGTGCAGTGACCTTTGTGAGGGGTTGTGTATACCTCAGTTCAGGCCCAGCCTTGACCAATCTAGGTGGGACACCCCCCATGTCATCCAAATGACCACAAGCTGTACTTGGGCATGGTAAAATCAATCTACCTCATAATGGTGATCTGATTTGCAATTGTTTAATGGCTTATATTATTTATTGAAGGTGTTTTATTTATTGTCTGACCGTATTTATTCCTGCCTTGTATTTATTGTCTGACAGTATTTATTTGCCCTAGGTATTTATCGCACCTCTATTTATTCCTTGTGTATTTATGACCTAATCCTATTTATTGCACCTGCAAAGTGTTATATTTTAATTGACCTGCTATTTCTGAAGAAAATCCTTTTGTATTGTAATTGTGTCACAACCCTGCAACTAAGAGAAAAATTAAGATAAACACAAAGAGATTCTTTCATAAATTTTTACGGTGTAGAGTCGTTTTTGGAACGGATGAACGCATGGTTATTGTGAGGGTGTGACGTACACTTAACACGGTGCCTGACCCCCAACCGCCCGAGCCAAGCTACAGATGTATGCTTGGAAACCTGGTGACTGCTGACCCGGTTGCCCGGTTTCCAACAGATGCGCTTTATTTTTTAAAATTGAACTCCTTTTCCAGGTGGTGTATTGTGCTGTTTTTATTGCTTCGTCTTGTTTGAGCCTCCATGTTGGAGGGTGGTATGTTCTATTATCTGGGAGTGCAAAGCAATACAGCATTTAAAAAACCTTAGAAATTGACTGAAAAAACCAAAGGTTACACGGCCTTTATATAGATATAAAATCCCTGTAACCTTTTGTTTTTTCAGTGAATTTCTATGGTTTTATAATCTGATTTCCGAACTATAACGTCCCTGTAACATTTGTTTTATTAAGTGAATTTCAAAGTTTTAATTTTTTTTTAATTTCTCACCAGTAACCAGTAACCTTTGACAGTGAGTGCATGAGTGTCTCAATAGGTCTCTGAGTGGGTGTGAGTGTCTGAGTGGGTTTGAAAGAGGCTGCATAAGGGTCACTGGGTGCATGAGTGAGTGTGTCTGTGAATGGGTGCGTGAGTGTCTCACTGGGTTTGCTAGTGCCTCCAAATGTGTGTGTCATTCTATGAGTGCATGAGTGGGTGTGTGAGTGAGTCAGAGTGGATGTGTGAGTGAGTACGTACATTGAGTGTGAATGGGTCTGAGAGTAAGTGCATGCATCTCAGAGGGTCTGCGATTGCATGAGTCTACATTGGTCTGCGAGTGGGTGCACATGAGTGTCTGAGTGGGTTTATGAATGGGTACATGAGTGGCTAAGTGGGTCTGTGAGTCGTGTGTGAGTCTCTGAGTAGGTCTTGAGTTTATGTATAAGGGTATGTATGGGTCTGTGAGTGGGTGCATGCGTCTCTGATTGTGTGCGTGACTGTCCGTTGCAGGAATTCTGCTCTGGAACAGAACTATGCTTGGGACCATAGAACATCAGCAGGTAGGGACTGGGTCACCATACCACATCAGTATCTATGGGCCAGAATCTGACTAGCTAATAGTTCCTCACTTGCCCTCCTAACCTTTTCAGAGAGACAAGTGATTTGGCACCTCAGAACACAACGCTCCCGACCCTTTCAGGGATCACAGTAGGTCAGCACCTCTCGTTTTCTCACTTATACCTGTCAGCAATAGAATAGAAAAGAGACACGAAGGCAGTTTACAATATTTACTTAAACTGTTGTGCACTAATATGCAATAAATGTCCCACGACTGTAAAACAAACACAAGACAAATATCATTAGCATGATTACCAAACCATATACAATAAAAGCCGTCATATTATCTGACAGTTCTGCCGAAACCCACCCTCACTACAAAAGCTAAGTGATTATAGATCTCTGGGCTCAGTGGTGGACTTAATATCTTAGCATACATAGACAGTTGTTCTACATCCCAGGCAGTGTAGTCTCTTTGCTTTGTCTCTGTTTTTAACCCCACATACTGAGTTATATAATAAAACATGCGTGTTCAAGAAATAACATCTGGATTTCTCCATTATGTCTGGGTTTCGGGCCACAGAGAATAACAAGGAGTAATGTTGTTTGACCTTGCCTAAATGCTGTCGGACACTTTACGGAGTTTGAGGGTACAGCAACATTCATGGCACATGACTAAAACAAACCTGCTCTAGCACTCATGGGGTTTGGGAAAGAGAACATATAGAGCGTACATGTTCTCACGCACTCTGTAGGGGGCAGGGTTGACCCCACGAAGAGCCCTCTATTCCTTAGGGATATTAAACAGCAGTGCGGCAGGGTAACATCTCCTTATAGCTGCGGCCATCAGAGATGTCAGGTTTCTTCTATCGTTGCATGAGCTGCTGTTCTTAAACCGCTAGATAGCTCCCTTGGTTATGCTCCAGCTGCGGAGATCCGTTGGAACTTACGGTAACTATTGAAATCTGAGCAGGGCAAACTCAGTGATCCATCTTTACATGGTCGGTAAACTGAGTATCATGGAGTTGGCTGTGCTCTATGAAACTGCATATCAGCAGTTGGAAAGCGCTATATAAAAACAAGGAAGTCTGGGAATCATAGTGCAAAACTCCACCCGTTTCTTCTGTACCTTATAACAGCGTGCTGCTAACTTTGTAAATGTTCGCCTCACTTCTTTATTCCTCACGGTACCAGCAGTTCGCAGATTAAGTTTATTTGAGCGGCAAACAGCATCCTGCACCACCATATGCAGAAACTAGAAAAACAAGCCCGCAAGTGGTGCGCGCGCGCGCCACTGCCAGCCATGGCCTATTGGTGTCTATTACGCGCACCAAACGCGTAATAGACACCAATAGGCCCTGGGCAGAGCAATGAGCCCGCCTTTGGCCAATTGCGTGCAGTCTTTTATAAAAAGACACATGCGAAGGCCAATCGCGTACCACAAAAGGAATCGCACACGCACGAGCGTGTGCTATTCCTAGGTCAGCCTTAATACCCCGTTTTTCACATACTAAATGGCTTGCGCTGGGTAAAGAACAGGTGTTTTTTGTTGACTTTTGCCATACCACTAGAACTGAATTCTGAAAAACTCTTTCCTTTTCTCCAGGTAGATAGATATTTTTATGTATTTGCTTCTCTCCCCATACCCAGTAGTTCTTCATCTGAGTATGAACCCAAAAGGAAGGAGCCAAAAAGGCATGCCCAGAATTTTTTGCTGGCAATGAGGAAGCAAGATATTTGCGTTAACCAAGATGAACATATCTTCGTGAGGCAACTAAAGACTTCTCTAGCGGGTAAGTCAGCCAAATCTTTCAGAGCACTGTAGTCAGATCTGAAACCATAATTCCTTCCTTTAGAAATTCTGAAAACTCTTCTCTAGCCTCACTAGGAAGTCGGACAGTAAAAAGATCTAGGGAGTCCCACTGCTTTGTACTGAAAAGGCTCAATTAGACTATTGCACTAACACTCCCTAAAGCAGAAGCTTATGTTGTATAGACTTCGCTTGTTACTGTATCCATCAGTTTTGTTTCTTTTTCTGAAGGAGCAAAAAAGGTAGATCCCAACTTATTATAGCGTTTCTTGGCTGCAGACACCACTAAGGAATCAAGAAGGGCAATCTCTTAAGAATAACAGATCCAAATCAGAATATTGTTTCTTCCTCCTGTTCTCTATCCATGAGTTAGTTTGATGGAGATCACAGGGAGGAAGGTGTGTTTTGTTGGCTTAAAATAAACTGGCACCCGGACTACCATGGGTCTAGCCTATGGTTTAAGAAGCAGAGCCTGAAAACTAATGGAGGTTTCGTAAACTGTTGCAGATGCAGTCATTATAATCTTCGCTGAAGTTGTTGTAGGAAGCTGTCTCTTTATATAGTATGCCAAAAAAAGGTATACTGTGCAAAGAGTCAAGGTATCCCTTATAAGAGGACAGGGGCTTGCTCTAGCAATCCTAAGGTGCTCTTCTAGGGGTTAGTGTGGTCGAGCACCCCATGGCTTATCAGAGAGCGGAGTGTTAGACAATACATACAGTCAATAAATGATGCCATGCAAGATAACTTTAGGCACCAAGATCATCATAATCAGGTATCTACGTTTCGAGTTATGAATTTGTAGTTTTTAAAAATGGACACTAAGTGCAATTTCTGAAGCGGTAATGTTATCCTATGGAGGAAAGACATACATTGCATACAAGTACTTCACAGTGACTTACGGGACCAATCTCCTGGACTTAAGGTAAGTATGGGGCAAAGTCCAAGGCATCATTAACCGGTCATCTGGAGTGGCACTGGATGCAGAGGGGCCTTTTAGTGTTGGTGTTATCCTATGGGGTAAAACGTACTGCATTCAGGCACTTCACAGCAATTTTACGGGAACAATCTTCTGGACTTAGGTAAGTATGGGGCAAGGTCCAAGGCAGCACCAACAGGCCACCTTGGGCAGGACTGGGGGGGGCCAGGTGCAGAGGTGGTTTTCAGCATTGGGGTGCCCAATGTAATCCTATGGGGATTGGTCAAGTCAAAAAGAGGCTGCTGGCTTGGACAGGGAAGCCAGTCAAGATGAACCAACAGGGGGGAGGGCTCAGGTCTCATGATGCTCGGAATGTGGGGACACCTTCAGTCCACTTCCACTCAGGCCAGTGGCGATGGGCGCAAGAAGGGTCTTGAGGCATCTGGTTTTTCACAGCTGAGTTACTCAAGGTCAGGGGGCTGCACCAAGAGGCTGCAGGCAGTGTTGAGGAGTCCCCTCCTGGCAAACCCAAGATGGGCTTCTTCCCTGGAGGACTTGGGGACCATGCTGACACCGTTGGCCCACTTCAATTCGGGTTTGGAGTGGCGGGTGCAGTGGTCCGAAGTCCTCACAGATCTTAGTTTGGTACCTGCAGAGTGCAGGGAAGCAGCTCTGCTGCTCCAAGAGAGTTCCTGGGTCTTAGCAGAAGTGCTGGCGGTCCTCCCATGCTTTTGGAGGCATAGCAGCTGACAGGGTGAGTCGATTTTGGTGCAATCATCTGGGACAGTGAACAGGCCGGCAGGGTTGGCACCAAGTCAGTTGCTTCTTCCACAGTTCTTGCTTTTCGAGGCTGTTTAGTCCTTCATTTAGGTCACCTGGATCTGCTTTCCTGCTGCCAGGGCCTTCCCTAAATACTAGATCTAAGGGTGTTAGGGGAGTGAGAGGTAGTAGCCAATGGGCTACTTACCCCTGGAGTCATAACCCCCCCACCCCCATATGACCACTTCCTGTAGGAAGTGGGCATAACCCTGTCCCAGATTTCCTAAGTTTGCCATCACAAATATGGCAGACTTCTGATCTTCGCATTCACTTCAGTTAGCCCACCTTGGAAGTGAAACTAACCTGAAGGTCTACACGCCTCTCTGACTACTAATTTTCCCTCCTGTCCAGGCGCCAAATGGTCCCTGGCCAGAAGGAGGCGGGGGTTGGCATCCTCTCCAGTGGGCTCTTTGAAGCTCCAAGCCTTGGAATGGTAATTCGCAGGTCTCCTGTGGGAGGGGATATAAACACGCTCTGCCCAAGCAGGCTTCTTCCCTGACCTGCTGAAAGCAAAAGCCTTCACCCCTAGGAGTCAGAAACAGTCTGTGGTGGCAGGCTGGCTAGGACCAGTCAGTCAGCACGCTAGAAGTTGGTAGGTTTTCAAGGGGCACCTCTAAGGTGCCCTCGGGGTGCATGTAATAATAAGTCCATCACTGGAATCAGTGTGGTTTTATCAATATGAGATGTTTAATACCAAACATTTCTAGTTTCAGTGAAGCCATCATGTAGCCGGGGAACTTGCTTTTTGACCAGTGTCCAGCACATTTTTAAAATGACTCCCCTGTTTACTTGTACTGGTAGTTACTGAAATTGCCAGCATAGGGGAATATCTGCTCATGCAGATATGTCCATACAAGTAATATAATACACCCTGCCTTAGGGCTGTAAGACCTGCTGTAGGGTATTCTTACAAATATTACATGCAGTGTTAGGGGACATGGCACACAAGTGTGTGTCACGTTGTGTTTTCACTTTTTAGAGCACCTTGTCACGCAGTCTGCGGTGGCAGCCTGTATGAGTTTGCTGCTGGGTCCCATAGAATGGCACAATATATGCTGCAGCTCTTAGGGACCCTCTTTAGTAACTATGCCCTAGGTACCACTTACTAGGTTCCTAAAGCGATGCTAAAGGCCTAGTCACTTGGGGACCAAGTGACCAGTTGTCTCGTTTTGGGGAAAGAACACTGGCAACCTGGTTAGCAGGAACCCAGTGCAATTCAGTCAAAGTTGCATCAAATACCAGGCCAAAAAGTGGGGAGCTACTGCAGCAAAAACTTAATTTCCTACAGCTGTTAGTAACCTCAAGGAAAGACACTGCCTAACTGACCCTGCACTACATGATGGGAAGGATGGATGTCTTAGACTTCCTTAAAGGTGTAGTGTTATATTGAAACTATGAGTGCTTAGTGTCACGACAACAACAACGACAAAGGTACTGTGAACTGTGTCACTAACATCTTTGGGACTATGTCATGATTTGAGAAGAGGACCAGCACATAGAGGAAAAGGGGCTAAGGAGAGCCAGAAAGAGAAGTACACAGCTTCAGACTGTCAGGAAGGAAACCTGACTTGGATTGAATAAAACACATCCTCTTTGATCCGAACCAGACACTGACCAAGTCTCCACCTATTGCCTCTCGTTCTAATTCTCCTCACTCCCTTTTCCCCCTTTCTGAGGGCCTTCATCACAAAGCTTGACATAAGATTAAAAGCGGGTTGAGAAGACCACAGGGATTGGCCTCAAACATCCTCACATTCACAATACCTTGGCCGTGAGAGACTGCCAGACCCACAAGTACGAAGTCTGAGGTCATTCAACTATAGGGAATGGTACATCCGTGATGATCTTTATGTCACCCAATGGGAGAAATCATTTTTACTTGAAAAACATACAAATCAGATGAGGACCCCTCCCTGTACTGGGGTAGTGGAGGTACTACCCCATTCACCAGGTGTAGGTCAGCTTCTTAGGCAGCCACAAACTTCTCTCTCGCCACAGCAGCAAGTCTATACATTAGGGTTCACAAATGTAGGGCCATTCTCAAGAAAGGCAACTATACTAATGTCCCACTCACAGTCTAGTGATACATTTTTCCTACATAATGTGTTGGCCACTGTCATATCCAGCTAGACACAAAAAACAAACCAAGTACTGGTCAAGCCATCCCAGATGCAAACCCATTTTGTAACCAAAGCAAGGGAAATGGGAGCCATTTTCATGGGTTGCAACCTTCAAAGGTCCCTGTGCAACTCCACACCTCGAGAGGCACATTTTACTGTTGCCTGCCTGATTTCACAGGTATCTAAGCCAAACGCACAAGTTCCTTACCTTCGGTAACGATATATCTGTAAGAGACATTAGTTAGTGATAGATTCCTTACCTTAGAATATCCCCAGGCGTCAGACTCGATCCGGAAAGTTTTCGTCAGCAGTACCCCTGCGTGTTGGACTGCTCCCCGTCCGTCGTAGGCGTCATGATCGCTGGGATGAGGTCGCGACAGCTACTTAGACGCTGCCCTCACGCGCTGACATCAGTTCTATACACGACTTTCCGTGCCTGGAATGCAGAGCCATGCAAGATACTGACCACTGGTGCATTGAAACTAGGCCCCTGAAAGGGATGACCTTAACCCTAGAAATCAGTGCGCAGAACGGGGAGGATGGGTGGGGGGGTAAGGAATCGATCACTGACTAATGTCTCTTACAGATATAGCGTCACCGAAGGTAAGTAACTTGTGCATCTGAAAGAGACACTTTAGTGATCGATTCCTTACCTTAGAATAGATACCCCAGCAATACCAACCACGGTGGTGGGGCTGCGAACCAAGATCACACCAGAAAGTCACGGAGAACAGAACGGCCAAAGAAGCCGTCTCTCCGGACTTGACTGTCAAGGCAATAATGGTTAGTAAAAGTGTGCAGCGAGAGGCCCACGTGGCTGCCTCACAGATGTCTTGCAGGGGGACACCACGACCCAATGCAGTAGTAGCTGCTGTCACCCTGGTAGAATGGGCGTGCAGCCCCACCGGAGGTTCCTTTTTAGCCAGAGAATAACAGGCTTTGATACACAAGACGACCCAGCGGGAGATCGTCCTCTTGTGTACCGCCCGGCCTTTCTTGGCGCCTACGTAGCCAACAAAGAGCTGGTCATCCACCCGGAACTGTTGTGTGCGATTCAGGTAAAATGGGAGCGCATGTTGTGGGTCCAGATGGTGGAGCCGCTCTTCCTCTCTGGAAGGGTGCGGAGGCGGAAAGAAAGTGGGCAAGGTGATAGTTTGCCCAATGTGGAAGGCAGTAACAACCTTTGGCAAGAAAGAAGGACGAGTGCAAAGCACAACCTTGTCCGGATGAACCGACAGAAAAGGAGGCTTACAGGAAAGGAGCCTGGAGCTAACTCACGCACCTAGCGGAGGTGATGGCAACCAGGAAAGCAGTCTTTAAAGTCAGTAAATGAAGAGGGCAATTGTGAAGCGGCTCAAAGGGGGCGCACATCAAATAAGTAAGAACCAGATTTAAGTCCCACTGCGGCACCACAAACGGAATAGGAGCGAAAAAGTGAGTAACGCCTTTGAGAAATCTATTTACAACAGGAGACTTAAAAAGAGAGGGTTGATCAGGGAGCCTGAGAAAGGCTGAAATTGCATAAAGGTAGCCCTTAATAGTGCCCAGAGCAGAGCCATGCCGGGCCAAAGAGAGAAGGAACAAAAGGACTTCTGAAAGTGCGGCAGAAAGGGGATCCACAGCCTTTGCTGTGCACCATTCCACAAATTTGTCCCACAAATATGTCCCACCTGCAGGCGTATACCGATTTAGTGGAGGGACGTCTGGCTGCCAGAATGATATCACAGACTTCAGGAGGCAAGTCAAATGGAATCAAATGTCGCCGCTCAATCTCCACGCAAGGAGGTGGAGGCTAGACAGGTTCGGGTGGAGTAGCTTCCCCTGCTGCTGTGACAGAAGATCCTCCATAAGAGGCAGTCGAATCGGGGGATCCACACTCAGACTGAGTAGCCAGTCCGGAGCCACAAGAATGACGTGGGCCCGGTCGCGCCTGATCTTCTTCAGCACTCTGGGCGGAAGTGGTATAGGCGGAAAGGCGTACAACAGAGCGCAACTCCACTTGTGACGAAAAGCGCCACCTCCGAGTGAAGACACCATTCGTGATCCATCATGCACCCATGGCTGAGTTCATCCGCCCTGGCGTTCAAAGAACCTGCCAAGTTTTGAACCACCAAGGAAATGCCTTGACGTTCCAGCCATGTCCAGAGACGCAGAGCCTCCTGACATAGGGTCCACGACCCCACCCGCCTTGCTTGTTGCAGTACCACATGGCGGTGGTGTTGTCTTTGAACACCTGCACTACTCTCCCCTTGACAGAGGGAAGGAATACCTTCAATGCAAGTAGGATCGCCCGGAGCTCCAGAAGGTTTATATGGAGCCTGGACTCCACCAGAGACCTCTGATCTCCGCCTCTCCCATGTGGCCGTAAAAGATCGGAATCATAGCCCGAATGTCCCAGACTGGCTGTTCGGGAGGACAAACCCGAAACTGAATAAAAGATAAAGAGGAGCTTCTGAGAAGAAATCAGGTGGGACTTCAGCACATTGATTGAGAACCCCAGCAAATGCAGGAGGTCGGCCGCAGTCTGGAGGTGGGAGACTACTGCCTAGGGCGAGCCCGCCTTCCACAGCCAGTCATCGAGATAGGGGGAAGACTAAAAACCCTGCTCTGCACAGATGAGCTGCGACTACTGCAATCACTTTCGTGAACACCCGAGGGGTGCTGGTTAGGCCAAAAGGGAGCACGGTGAAGTGAAAGTGCTCATGGCCTATCGTGAACCGCAGGTAACGCCGGTGGGCCGGCAGGACGGGGATATGAAAAAAAGCGTCCTGCAAGTCCAACGCTACTATCCAGTCTTGCGGGTCTAGGGCAGACAAGACCTGAGGAAGTGTAAGCATCTTGAACTTATCCTTCCGGAGAAAGCGATTGATATTCCGAAGGTCCAAGATAGTATGCAGGCCCTTGTCCTTCTCTGGAACCAAGAAGTAGTGGGAGTCACAACAATGACCTACTTCTGGCATCGGAACGCGCTTGATGGCCGCAACTTCCTGCTGGAGAAGTGCCAAGTGATCCCCCGACTTGCGGTGAGTCTGAGGTGGCATGGCCGGAGGAGTAGACTCGAAGGAGAGGGAGGAGCCCCTACGGACTATCTGTAAAACCCACTTGTTCGAAGTGATGGTGCACCAGTGCGGGAGGTGATGGCAAAGCCTGCCGCCCACTGGCGTTTGGTGGGCCTGAAACACCGGACTAGGAAAGTTTGGAGGCAGTGGTGGCAGGGGAGGTGGTGGACTGACCCACTCGCAGGCACCGTGACCCACCTCAGCGAGTTCCAAGTCCGCGCTGAGACTGTTGCTGCGCAGGCCTGTGGCTTTGAAACGAACATGTTTGGGCGCCCCTTCCTTGGCCACGAAAGGAGCGAAAAGCAAAAGCCGAAGAAGTGCGCATGGCCGAAAGGCCCAAAGACTTGACCGTAGTCCTCGAGTCCTTAAAACGCTCCAAAGCACTATCTGCCTTGTCGCCAAAAAGGCGAGTGCCATCGAAAGGCATGTCCATCAGAGTATTCTGGACATCCCCAGAAAAGCCAGTTGTCCTCAGCCAGGCGTGATGGCGTAGCGCCACTGTCGTGGAAATTGCTCTGCTCAGCGAGTCGGCGGTGTCAAGGCCACAACGAATCATGAACTTGGCTGCGTCTCTCCCCTCAGCAATAGCTTGGGAAAGCACTGTCCGGGCCTCCTCCGGACACTGAGGCAGCACTTGCGCCACCGTATCTCAGACAGAGTGGGAATAACGGCCCAAGAGGCATGCGGTGTTCACAGACCGCAACCCTGAACTGGCGGAAGAGAAAATCTTCTTGCCAAACTGCTTCAGTTTCTTGGATTTCCTGTCCGGAGGTGCGAAAGGTAATGCGCTTGGAGATGCAGAGGCTTGGACAACCAAGCTCTCAGGGGTAGGGTGTTGGGAGAGGAAAATGACGTCGGGCCACGTTCCTATCCACAGGAGCCCCCGTGTTGGGCCTGGACCAGGTGCCCAAAAGAACGTCTGAAAGTGTGTCATTAAAGGGCAGCAGCGGCTCCGCAGAGGAGGATGCCGGCCGAAGCACTTCTGTCAGGAGGTTAGTCCAGATGGCCACTGTAGGTAGCACGAGGTGGAGAACCTCAGCTGCCATGCAACACCACTGGATAAGTACCACCCTCCTACATAGCCACGGTAGAAGGAGACAGTGTGCCAGGTTCTGGAGAAAAAAAACAGTCCACCTGCGTCCTCCAATTCCTCTTCCCAGTCCGGGTCTAACTCGCACTGGGCGGCGAGAGGGTCTTCAGACCCCTCCCAGTCCTCCCCGTCCTCCGTAAACTGTTGGGCAGGTGGTAAAGAAGAAGGAGAATGGAGAAAGGGAAAGAAATTCTCCAACGGCGTCGGTCGACACCGGTCCGGCACCGTCTCCATGTCAGGGTGGAAGCCGGGGACGCCGGTGGCAGCGCCGTGGACGTCGGTGGAGGTCGGTGGAGGTCGTACGCGGCCAACCGACATCGGCTGGAATCCATGCATGGATCCATGGAGGTCTCTCAGCGCCGAGCCAGAGCCGTCGATGAGGTTGGGCCGGAGCCGGCGAGAAAGAAGGGCGAGGAAGCCCAGTCAGGCCCGCGGGGGCCCACAGGCGCACCGGCGGGATCCGACGGGCCAAAGAGGCGGGCCCTGGCTGACAGAAATTCCTGCAGCTGGGCCGGAGTCGCCGATGGACCTGGAAAGGGCAGGTATGCAACTGCGTAGGTTCCACCGGAGCCGCGGGGGTGGCACCACCCGCACCCTCAGCCATGTCGCGCGACAGGCTAGGGGAAATTCGAAGAGCGACGTCGCTTCTTCGACTTCTTGTGCTTCGCCTTACCTGACCCCGAGTGAGAAGACTTCGTTGACTGATGGTGATTGTGGCTCCACAACTGGTTCCTCGACCTCCCACGGGACCGGGACCTTGAACGGCGCGGAGCCGACTCCCGGGCCTCAAGCAACTTTCGGGACCGCTCCTGCAAAGTTTTCGGAGACATGGCCCGCAGTCAGGGCACGACTCGGGGTCGTGGCCACACCCCAGGCAGTAGAGACACTCGCGGTGCAGGTCCATCACCAACATCGTGCGGGTACAAGCCTAGCACGACTTGAAACCGGACATTCCTATACACCAGGAGTCAAAGACTCAAAAGAACAAAAGTCCCCAAAAACTCAGTCAAAAATTGACTGGGGGTACCGCTCTCTCCGGATCTGCACTTGCTGGTGCAGAAAAAGAAAGAACGGACGTCAGTGCGCGAGGGCGGCGTCTAAGTAGCTGCTGCGACGTCATCCCGGTGATCATGACGCCTACCAAGGACGCGGAGCCGCACGATGCCACCTTCCGACACGCAGGGGTACTGCGGAAGAAAACTTTCCGGATCCAGTCTGACACCGGGGATATTCTAAGAAAAGGAATCTATCACTAACGTGTCTCTTTCAGATGTCACCAGTTAGAACAGTTGTGACTTGTTCAAGGTGTAATATGTGTGGACTTAGACATACCCCAACATTTGTTCTTATTGCAAGGGGAAATTACCACAGCAGAGCAAATGGGTGTTGTGTTTTACCCAAAGCAAAAAAAACCTAGTATGCACAAATGGAAAGGAAAATGCTACTTACCCAGCATGCACCTGTTCTTGGCATGTAGAGCTGTCGATTCACATGCTTTGCATAAGTCTGCCATCTATTGTTGGGTCCGGATGTTTGCACTTTGTTTTTCTTTGAAGAAGTCTTTTCCAGTCACGAGGTAGGCGACTCCTCCTTTCGGTGATAGTGCGCATGGGCATCAACTCCATTGTTAGATTGTTTACCCACAGAGGGTGAGAATGGAGTTAGTAAGAGTAGAATAAACATGTCCATGCGTATGTATCTAAGTACGATAGTACTGGAACATGTACAGGTGCCCGGGGAGGTGGGTGGGCGCATGTGAATCTACACCTCTACATGCCAAGAACAGATGCATACTGGGTAAGTATAATTTTCCATTCAAGGCATGTGAGCAGTAGATCACATGCTTTGCATAGACTATACAGCAGTAATCTCCTAAATCGGTGGAGAAGCTGTAGCTGTTGCAGTTGTTTGAAAGAGTGTACATAGAAATGCCTGGCCTACATTAGCTTGTTTTCTGGCTACACAATTGTGTTTTGTAAATGTGTGTGGTGCAGACCATGTTGCAGCTTTACAGATGTCAGTTATGGGAATGTTTCCGAAGAAAGCCTTAGAAGCCCCTATTTTGTGAGTGGAATGCGCTCTAGGGGGAATTGTTAAAGTTCTCTTTGCTTTTGCATAGCATGTTTGAATACATTTGACTATCCACCTGGCACTACCCGATTTAGAAATGGGATTGCCTTTGTGTGGTGGAGCAAAAGCAACAGAGTTGTCTAGTTTTACAATAAGGTTTGGTCCTTTCTATGTAATAGAGTATTGCTCGTTTAACATCTAAGGTATGTAGAGCTCGTTCTGCTACCGAATCAGGTTGAGGAAAGAACACATGCAACTGAACAGATTAGTTGATGTGAAAAGCAGATACAACTTTGGGTAGAAATTTAGGATTAGTCCAAAGAACCACTTTGTTCTGGTGTACTTGTAAAAATGGTTCTTCTATGGTTAGTGCCTGAAGCTCAACCACTCTCCTTAGTGATGTGATAGCAATGAGGAAAGCAACTTTCCAAGTGAGAAATTACAGTTCACATTTATGCAATGGTTCAGAAGGTGGACCCATTAGTCTGGTAAGGACAATATTAAGATTTCACGCTGGGGCAGGTGCAAGTCTCGGAGGAATAACTCTTAAGTCCTTCCACAAAAGCTTTGATAACAGGCACTCTGAAAAGAGACAGATGTTGTCTATTCTGAAGGTATGCAGCTATTGCAGCGAGATGTAAGCGTATAGATTTATGTGCTAGATTTGAGCGCTGCAATTGCAGTAAATAAAAGATGATATTTTGAACTGAATCATCAAGTAGGTTGATATGGTTGTTATTACAATAAATAACAAACCACCTCCATTTTGCTGCATAGCAAGCGCTTGTAGTTGGTCTTTTGGCCTCTTTAATGATATTCATACAATCTGGTGAAAGATTGAGATAACCAAACTCTATGATTTCAGGTTCCAGATCGCAAGGTTGAGAGGCTTGCGATCCGGATGTCTTATCTCTCCATGGCTCTGCGTAATGAGACTGGATGTGAGATGGAGTTTTTGATGAGGAACTACTGAGAGTTCCAATAGGGTAGGGAAGCAAGGCTGACGGGCCCATGTGGTAGCTACCAGGATTAGTGTGAGGGATGCTTGCCTGAATTTCCGAACCACTAGTGTAATGAGTGAGAGAGGTGGAAAAGCGTAGGCAAATATCCCTGACGAGTTCATCCATAGAGTGTTGCCTTTGGATAATGGGTGTGGGTACCTGGAGGCTAAGTTTGGGCATTTTGAGTTCTAGTGTGTGGCGAACAGATCTATGTCTGGGAAGCCCCACATCTGGAAGAACGGGAGGTGAAGTTCCCACTTGAGGATTTGTTGTCTTTGTCTGCTGAGCAGATCTGCTATCTGATTGTTCACTCCTGGGAGGTGTTCGGCTAGGAGATAAATCTTGTGAGGAATGGCCCACTTCCAAATGGCTTGTGCAAGGTGCGACAGTTGGAGAGAGTGTATCCCCCTTGCTTCTGTATCTAATACATGGCTGTCATGTTGTCTGTGCATATCAGGACATCTTTGCCTACAAGGTGAGTCTGAAAGGCTTTGAGCTCTAGAAAGACTGCTAGCAGCTCTAGATGATTTATGTGGAGTTGCTTTTGCTTTTTACTCCACAATCCTTGAATTGTGTGAGTTTGGAGATGAGCTCCCCAACTATTGAGGGATGCATGTGCTGTTAGCACTGTCTGTGGAACCGGGTCAATGAAAGCCGCCCTTTGGAAACGTTCTGTGGATTCCACCACTGCAGAGAGCGATGAGTGTGGGCATCCACCAACACTAAATCTGCCAATAGACCCCGAGACTGATTCCACTGACGTGCTAAGGGGACGCATTTGATGTTTTGCATAGGGAACTATTATGATGCAAGATGCCATCATTCCCATTAGCTGCATGAATACCCGAGTTGGTAATGAATAGCTGGGTTGAAACTTGGAAATTAGTGCCTGGATATTTTGAATCCTGGCTGAACTGGGACAGGCTAGAGCTTTTTGTGTATCTAGTGTGGCTCCACAGTACGTTTGCATCTTGGAGGGTTGGAGACGGGACTTTGACAGACTTTGACAGATTTACTGTGAATCCGAGGTCGTGCAGTAAGTGTACTGCCCTTCGAGTAAGCTAGAGACACTTTGTGAGAGTGCTGGCTTTGATGAGCCAGTCGTCTAAGTATGGGAAGACGTGAATATGTTGTCTTTGCAGATGTGCAGCGACGACTGCCAGGCATTTGGTGAATACTCTGGGAGCAGTGGTCATTCTGAAGGTGAGCACTTTGAACTGGTAATGCTTTCCCGCTATCACAAACCTGAGAAATGTGTGGTGAGAGGAATGTATTGGAATAAGAAAGTATGCGTCTTTTATACGTCTAGAGTAGACAGAAAGTCGCCTTGCTGAACGAGTGGGAGCACTTGTTTAGAGTGTTACCATGTGAGAGTGGTCCGATTGAATGTAGAGATTTAGGTCTCTGAGGTCTAATATAGGCCTGAGAGATCCGTCCTTTTTGGGTATGAGAAAGTATAGGGAGTACACCCTGAACCCTTGATATTGTAATGGGATGGGCTCTATAGCTCCCTTTTGCAGTAGAGAGTGAACCTCTTGTTTGAGAAGCTCCAAATGCTCTAGTGACATTTTGTGTGTTCGTGGAGGAATGTTTGGGGGATTGTCGGTAAGCTCCAGGCAATAACCAGATTGGATAATTTGTATAACCCATCTGTCTGAAGTGATTGTATTCCAGACGGGAAGAAATTGAGAGAGATGTCCCCCCATGGGTGTGGAATAATCGGGGGGGGGGGGGGGGGGGGAGGAGGCAAGTCACTGTTTGTTTGCTGCAGGGGAAGTACGGGGTGTGTTACCTTTGCCCCTTCCCTTGCCATTATTGCCTCAAAATCCTCCTCTAAAGTAACCTCTGGAAGAGGGCGATTGATTGTTGCCTTTGTAAGAAGTGGAGGAGTCTGAGGGATATTGTTTGAGCCTCCCCTGTAAGAGGAGCCGCAAAAGGAACCCTGACCAGCTGGGGACTGCAAAGCCCCCATGGTTTTTGCAACCTCAGTGTCCTTTTTCATCTTTTCTAAAGAAGTATCCACCACAGGCCCAAATAGGTGTTGTTTATCAAAGGGTAGGTTTACAATGGAAGCCTGGACTTCAGGTTTATACCCTGAAATTCTTAGCCAAGCATGTCGTCTTAAAAGAACACTGGTGTTGACATCGCAAACTGCTGTGTCAGCTGCGTCTAACGCACATCTAATAGAAGTATTGGAAATTAGTTTACCTTCCTGAATTAAATCTGTGCCTTTGATTTGTGTTTATCTGTCTAGAATTAGAGCAATTGTTCCAATTAATCGTAATGAGCCGTGTCATATCACGCTAAGAGAGCCTGTGTGTTGGCAATACGCCAGTGATTGGCTGCCTGTGCAGCTCTTCTTTTGCCCGAGGCATGTAAGAGTTTGGACCCCTTGTCAGGAGGAGGGGCATCTCCTGATGTTTGGGAGTTTGCTCTTTTGCGTGTGTTAGAAACCACTAGGGAGTCTAAGGGAAGTTGGCCTTTAATGTAGACAGTGTCTGTAGGTGCAGGTTTGTATTTTTTGTCTACCTGTGGTGTTAGTACTTTTGCACGCACCGGGTCTTTAAATATATTGTGTGTGCTTAAGCATGCCCTTAAGCATGGGTAGTGTCTGAGATGATCTTTGAGATGAACTTAGGGTCTCAAAGAGAAAATCCTCCTCCTTAGTTTATTTGTGAAGGTGAACCCTGTGATATTGAGCAGCCCTATTAAGTAATTCTATAAACCCTACATTGTCATCAGGTGGAGATGGTTTTGTGGGGTATAGATCCGGGTCATTGTCAGTGTTAGGATCTCTATTATAAGCATCCCATACATCGGGATCATTGTCATCCGGTGCATCTTCGTCCCCATCCCCGTCACCCTGGTTGTCGGGTGACTGTGGTTGTGGTGAATGTGTAGGAGTAATGAGTAAGTTAGGGTCAAGTGGGGAAGGTGGGGAAAGAAGAGGAGAAGGATTAGTAGCCACATCTTTCTTTTTAGGGGGAATGTGGTAAGCTTCCTCCATCTCTGGTTTCCGTTTAGCTGGCAATTTTACATGAATAGGACCAATCTTAGGACTAATGACAAGTTAATTCTATTCTGGGTCCGTGTTGGAAGGAGGAACGTCGAAACGAGGCTCCTTGGATGGGGGAGGCCCTGTTTTGTCTTTTGGCGCCGATGTTTTCGGTGCAGAATGTTTCGGTGCCAAAGTGTTTGGATCCGAAGATTTATGTTTTGGCATCGAAGGAATGGTCACAATGAGGTGCTTGAATTTCGGTGCTGAAGATTTTGGTTTGGTGCCCGAATGGGGCCGACTCAGTCCCGAGCCGGAAGGCTTTGGCTGGTGTTTCGGTGCTGAGCCCGAAGGCGGGGTGTTGGAAACATGTTCTTGGTGCCGACCTTGGCCTGAAGGCACAGAGGGGCCTGGAGCCTTCTTCTTGGGCATATTTTGGGGCATGGGAGTATTAGTACTCACTGTACGTTGACCCTTCGGAACGTCTTCTTCCAAGTCTGATTCTGCGTCCGACAGGGAAATGTTTCACTCTTCTTCTTCGGCACCTTGCACGTCAAAGATTTCTTCAGAATCTTCCCCAAATAGATCCGGAACGGAGCCGCTTCGTTGCCACATTTCGTGACGTTGAGCTAGACGATCACGAAGCGTCTTCATTGATCGAAAAGATCGGCACATGTCGCAATCCTGTTCGTTGTGTTCCGGGGAGAGACAAGTTGCACACTTCATGCAAGTCGGTGCACAGGTATTTAGCGCGAGACCTAGGTTAGAATTTACATGGAGTCCGTTCCATTGACTGCGAGCAGACCCGACGCGGGTAGGCACAACGGCCGACAACGAGTTTTCCGATCAAATATTTTATGAACGATACGATACGATATGTAGAGAATGGGGAACGCGATCAAGAAACAATACCGTTGAGGATAGTGAATTGTGCACCGAGGGGAAATCGAGAACGGTGTCGAACCAGAGCACCGCAATACCCGTCCGAACCCGATGCCGGAAAAAAAAAATCTAACAATGGAGTCGATGCCCATGCGCACTATCAACAAAAGGAGGAGTCACCGACCTTGTGACTGAAAAAGACTTCTTCAAAGAAAAACAAAGTGCCAACATCCAGACCCAACACTAATTGGCAGACTTATGCAAAGCATGTGATCTACAGCTCACATGCCTAAAACACAGATTTAAAGGAAGGGACGGAAAGGGAGTATATGAAAGCTGGTATGTCCTGAACAAAAATAGCAGCTTACACAAAGAAAACTACAATCTTGACCACCACGCACACAGAGTCTAAATGAACCCCAGCGGTCTCTAGCACACGCATGAACCACCCAACACACAGACCTTCATGCATACATGTCCCAGGTAACTTGAAGGGAGACTGGGCGATCTTTTACCAGGGAAAGCTTTACACAGGAAAAGGTGCATGTGTCCATTAACTGTAACCACACTGCCACATCTGCCAGGCACCACATAGTGTTATAACCTGGGGTTGAGGGACCATTAGCCACCTTACTCAGAGGAACTACTCTGATGCCCAAAAATCCATAATATTATGGAACACCTTTAGTGGTCATGCATGACTGTACAGTGCACTGGCGAAAAAACACAACAGTCAGGAAACTGTTAAAGGACAGCAAAGCGTTATCAAGCCAAGCATGAGACTTGACTAAACGACCAAGTTACTAACCTTTGGTAACTTTTTTTCTGGTGGATGCAGTATCTGCCTGTGAATTACCCCATGCGCACCATTCCACTGAAACTTTTCACATAGCTCTCCCACGTCGAAGAGGACGTCACAATGGAACGGCTCTGCTTGCGACTTGGCGTGCTGATGTCAGTTCTACCCATTTTTCTGTGCCTTCGAGGCAAACGGGTGAACTGACAACATTTCCACAAGTATACACAATATACAAGACCAAGAAAGACACTGGAAATTCGAAAAACATATACATTTCCTAGTAACAAATACTACATCATTTCAAATATATTTCATAATAAAATGCATGAATCCTTGTCCATTATTTTTCGGTATAAACAGGCAGACAACGTGGAGGCGGTTGGGTCAGTGAGGAATCCACAGGCAAATACTGTATCCACCAGAAAAAGCGTTACCACAAGTAAGTAACTTGTTCTTCTGATCAATACATCTGCCTGTGGGCTACCACAAGTAAGTAACTTGTTCTTCTGATCAATACATCTGCCTGTGGAGTCCTCACCTTTTGAATTGAATCCCCAAGCAGTCCTGCTCTCGTCGGAGGGTGCCCGCCTACTTATACCAAAATGTCTTGAAGCACAGAACGTGCAAAGTAGCCGTCCCTCCTCACCTTCGAGTCTAAGCATTAATGCTTCGTGAAAGTGTGGAAGGAGGCATAAATTGCCGCCTTGCAGATGTCTACAACAGGGACACCTCTAGCTAAAGCGGAAGAAGACTTAGCTCTGGTGGAATGAGCTCGAATACCTTCAGGAGGCTCCTTCTTGGCCAAGGCGTAGCAGATATTGATGCAGAGGATGATCCAGCGTTCTCTTATGGACAGTCTTGCCCTTCATTCTGCCCAATTATCCAATGAAGAGTTGGCCGTTCACCGGCCTCTTAGGGTCCTGGCAGTAAAGTCTCTCCTACTTCTTTGAAGGGTGAGGGGGAGGATAGAAAGTGGGTAAGGGATAGATTTCCCTAGGTGGAAGGGAGTCACCACCTTAGGCAGGTGAGCAGCTCTGGTCCTAAGAACCATCTTATCTGCATGAAATGAGGTAAATGGGGGCTTGGAGCTAAGGGCCTGCAGCTCACTAACCCTCCTGGTGGAAGTAACTGAAACCAGAAATCCTGTCTTAAACGCTAGGAATCTCAAGGGGCAACTATGCAGAGGTTAAAAAGGAGACCCCATCAAGAAAGTAAGAACTCAATTTAAATCCCACTGAGGAATGCTAAAGGGAGTAGGAGGAAACCTATCAGTGAGACCCTTAATGAATCTCATAACTATGGGAGTTTGAACGAAGAGAATAGCCGACAAGGCAGACAAGTAGCCTTTGTCCGTTGTTACTGCTCAACCCTGCTGTGCTAGGGAATTAGAGAAACTGAGAGTATCAGACAAATGGGCTCGTAAGGGATCAATCGATCTCTCTCCACACCATTTTACAAACCTGGCCCACCTACCGGAATAGACAGATTTTTGGAATGTCTTCTGGCCGATAAAAAAACATCCACCACATCCGACGGGAGCGAGAGAGAGAGCTCAGGTTGCCCATTCAATCTCCAGGCATGAAGGTGCAGGCTCCGGAATTGAGGGTGTAGAACCTGCAACTGCGAGAGGAGGTCTGCCCTGAGAGGGAGACGGAGCGGAGGGTGCGATGAGAGGTAAATGAGGTCTGTGTACCACACTGTTTTTGGCCAATCCGGGGTGATCAATATGGCTTGGTCCAGGTCTTGGCGAATCTTCCTCAGAACTCAAAGAATCAAGAGTATGGGAGGAAACATGTAAAGAAGCTGTGAGCCCCAATCGAACTGAAACATGTCCCCCAACGCTCCCCGCATCAGATACTGGAGACTGCAGAACGACGGGCAGTGCCCGTTCTTGTGAGTGGCAAACAGGTCCAACCAAGGAAACCCAAACATCCTGAAAATGTGATGGACCACCTCCGAATGGAGACGCCCCTCGGAATCGGCAGAGTACTGCCGACTGAGACTGTCCGCATGCACATTCAGAGGGGCCAGGTGATTCACAATCACACAAATCTGATGGTCCTGAGCCCAGGACCAGAGTGGGACAGCCTTTCTGCAGAGATGATACAACCCTACTCCTCCCTGTTTGTTGATGTACCACATTGCGGTAGTGTTGTCCATCTGGACCTGAACCGACTGACCACGGAGGGAGGGAAGAAAGGCCTTGAAAGCTAAACATACCGCCTGCAATTCTAGAAGATTGATGTGAAACAATACTTCCTCTGGAGACCAAAGGCCTTTGACCTCCAGATCCCCCAGATGAGCTCCCCACCCTAGAGTTTGGCCATCTTTTATCACTGCGGCCACCAGAGAAGGAGGTTGAAACAGCTTCCCTTGAGACAGGTTGTCTGAAACACTCCACCATTACAGTTCTGCTGCAGTGTCTCTGGAAATTCTGACCACCTCAAGGTCTCAGTTGTGCTGAAACCACTGCCTGCTGAGGCAACAGTTGAGTGCCCTGATGTGCCAACGTGCATGGTTGACCAACAGTATGCAGGAAGCAAACTGACCGGGCAGGCATTAGACCTTCAGAGCTGGAACAACCACTCCATTCTGAAGAACTGGAATCATAGCCTGGATGTCTAGAATCCTCGGTTAAGACGAGAAGGCATGACTCACAATAGTGTCCAGTACTGTTCTATGAACAGGTTGCACTGAGAGGGCAACGTTGAGATCCGGGTACGTTTATCCAAAAACCCAAGTCAAACAAGTGTTGTTACTTGCAGATGATGCAGCACTCCTAGCAACTTTGCTTTGAGCAGCCAGTCGTCCAGATACGGAAAACAAGGAATCAACAATCTCCTGAGATGCGCTGCTATTACCACCATCACCTTCGTGAAGACCCGTGGAGCGGATGTAAGCTTGAGTGGCAGGACCGCAAACAGGCAGTGCTGAGATCCCACCGTAAAACGGAGATACTTCCGATGTGACTTCAGAATAGGAATGTGAAAATACGCATCCTGCAAATCAATCGACACCATCCTGTCTTCCTGCTACAGCACCAGAAGAACCTGACTCAGGGTCAACATCTTGAATTTCTCCTGCTTGAGGTAAAAATTCAAGATCCTGAGTTCTAGGATCAGCCTTAATCGCCCGTCCTTTTTGGGGATCAGGAAGTATCGGGAGTAGCATCCCTGACCCCTTTCCTACTTCGGAACAAACTATATTCTACCTTTGCTACAGAAAGACAAAACCTCCTGTTGCAGAAGCATCAGATGGTCCTCTGAGCACCAGCCCTGGCGAGGGGTGAAGGAGGGGGAAACTCCCGGAAGGGAAGGGCATACCCATTTTCTACGAGATCTAGAACCCAGAGATCTGATGTAACAGAGCTCCAATTTTAATAGAAAATGGGACAGCTGACCTCCCAAGGGACCAACATGCTCTAGGATGGAAGATCTAGAGCTGCTTCCCTGCAGTACCTGCTGGGGGAACGGGAGAGGAGGAGGAGACTTGCTGCCGAGCCGTGCAGGCGACCTCTACCTTGTCCTCTGTACGACCTATACAGAGGGTTCACCCGTTGCTGCTGCTAATGCCTGGCCTGAAAGGAAGGAGTCTTGCCAAACCCTCGAAATTTGAAGTACCCAAAATCTCTGGGCTGGGACTATAAACCCAATGATCTTGCTGAGGCTCTAATATCTTTAAAGTGTGTAGCGCAGATTCTGCATTGGTACCAGAGAGACGAGAGCCATTAAAAGGCGAGTCCAATACGGTGACCTGTACATCAGATGAAAACCCTGACCCCCTTAGGCAGGTGTACCTCCTGATAGCCACTGAGGAACCCATAACTCTAGCAACAGAGTCCGCTGTATCAAGCCCCCACTGTATGACTTCACAGGCCGCAGCTTGTGTGTACAATAAAACGTCCGCAAAATGGCCCTGAACGCCCTCTGGAAGTTTGGGGATTACCTCCTTTGCAGAATTCATCAGAGCGTGGATACAGCGACCCAGCAGGCACTCCGCATTTGTGGATTTCAGAGCCATACTGGCTGAAGAAAACACCTTTTTAGCCGATTGTTCCATCCTCTTAGATTCTCTATTTTCAGGCATGGATGGAAAAGAACCTGTAGACTGCTTAGTAGAGCATGATGCTTTGACTACTAAGCTCTCAGGAGATGGGTGTGTGGAAAGGAAAGCTGGATCTCCAGGCGCTACTCTATATCTACTTGCAACGATCTGGACACAGCAGGGGCAGTCATTGCTCTCTGCCATACCTCTAAAATTAAATGGACTCAGTCAAGGCCTCATTAAAGAGAAGCAGAGGTTCCGATAGAAAATAAGGAGAATGAAGAACTTCTGTTAAAATATTGGACTTAATCTCTGCAGTAGGTAACGGCAAGTCCAGTAGATCAGCTGCCTTTCTTATTATGGAATGGTAAGAGGAGACTTCCTGCGATGGAAGGCCTTTCAGTGAAGAGAGCTCCCACTTCGGAGAGGAGTCCAAACCACTAGCCTCCTGCAGTTCCTCAAATTACTGCACAGGGTCAATAATTTCTCCCTCTTCAGCCTTTCCCTGCTGCTCTTGATATTCTTCCTCCTCCAGCAGCCTCTGTGCCTCCCTTCTGGATCTCATCCAGGGTACCAGCGCCAGACGCAGTGCCGGTGACTTTAGGACCGGCGTTGATGGAGGCTTCACAGAATTAGCTGAAGGCACCAGGCGAGGCAGAGTCGGCGCCAGATGGAAGTCAGATGGCTCCGGAGAGGACTCCGACTGCACTCTTTTCTTTCCCCTAGGGATTACACTGGCATCAAGAACCGCGGCGCCAGGAGAGGCCAACTCCCCGGGTCATCGGCATAAAAGGCATGAATGGTGCCTGTGAAAAATTAGTTGACAAACCTCCAAGATTGTATGAAAGCGGTCCCATGGGGCCAACAGGTGCACCAGCAGGGTTAGCCGCCCTGGCAACCATGCCGAACATCGCATTCAAGAAATGCGAAGGATCCGTTCCTGAATCCGAAAAGGGTGGGTACGGATCCTGGACCGCCGGTTCAGAGGCAGCTCGAGGAGGCTCTCGGACTGGCTCCAGTTGCGGCGCCGGAGACACTGGAGCCAGGGATGGAGAGGCCGGAGGCGAAGGCGTCGCTACTCTGGATGCCGGAAAGACTCTGAGCCGGAGAGGATGCCGAAGTCACCTGAGGCAAAGGGGAAGGTGAGACTTCATCCTTGCGGTGACGCCAGAGTACCGGGGACCCCGACTTTGGTGATTTATCCTTAAACGAAATGACATCTCGATCCATGATGCCACTTCTTGTGTTTCGTCGACAACTTTGAGGTATGCGGAGTCAGCGACTTGGATCTCGTCCTTCTCTGGCCCCTTTTCTGTTTCTTCACCCTGGCCATAAACAGCTTCACCTCCCTCTCTTTCAGGGCCTTAGGATTCATGCGCCTGCAAGATGAACACCCCTCAAAGTCGTGGTCCGACGAGAGGCACCAAAGACAAATCTCATGGGGGTCAGTGATGGACATATGACCTCCACATTCCCGGCAAAGCTTAAAAACGGATTTCTTCTGGGCAGCCATATCACTGCTGCAATGTCAGAAAGTATCCTGCAACAATGAAACTCCAGGAATGGAGCGCCCTGTAAAAGTTATGCGCCAACAGCACGGAAAAAGGGAACAGACGTCATCACGCCGACAAGGCCTTCTTATGGCTTCGATGAAGTCACGCGGAGTTGCGTGCAGAGCCATTCCATTCTGTCATCCTCGTCGACCTGGGAGAGCTATGGAGAAATGTTTCTGTGGAATGCTGCGCATGGGGTAATTGAAAAGGTGAGGAATCCACAGGCAGATGTATCCATCAGAAAAATGTATTCTCACAATGAGATTCTTCAGAAGACACAACTATAGAATGGATTGTAGAGGTTTGTCTGCCCAGCTGCCTCAACCTTTCTCAACTGATCCTCCAAGCACTTTTGAATTGGTCTCATGTTGGCACAGACAAGTCTACTTTTTCTTGCAATTGGGATGTGGAAGTACGCCTTCCCAGGATGTAGAAAAGGACACATCTGATATAGTGTCAGCAGAATATTTCCTGCTTTATAGATTTGCTAATTTAGTGCTATTTTGTATTGTAGTTGATCTATAGGAGATGAAAGGGACATTTCAATATTGTTTTGCAATTAATTTGTCTAGAAGAAAGGCTGATATAATGTATAGAAAATGAAATGGGTATTCCTCTCTCAGGCTACTCCCCCTTTCACGGACCTTGATGTTTATTATGGATGCTTCATGAAAGATAGGTTGACTATCGCACAACAGGTCCTTAGAGTGACACAAAATGATTGTAAGATTTTAAAAGTGAGGAAATGTGAGCCAAGACCTGGCTGAATTTAAGATTACTACTGCCACATTTCAGTGGATAACAGTGTAATATGAAAATATTCAGCTTTTAGATTCATATTTTATTTGATATTTATAGATAAACATGTAAAAATATTAGGTTAACCACGCATAAAAAAGGGAAGTGTGCCAGTGCCTAAAGGAGAGAGATTTGATGTGGATCACATAGTTGAAGGGAAAAGCAAGTACGTATTCCTGAAATGCATTAAAAATAGCTTACACTCGGCATAGCACATGTTGTTAGTTAGTGGCCAAAAGGGGATATTTACTGCCAATTCTATAGCAATGGAAAGTGACCCTTTCTCATTCCTCCCGTTTCATTCCAAATGTACGCCTTCTTGAATTCTCCTAGCATATTCTCGTCTCCCTCGAGTGTAATACCTACCCTGTTCTTGAGGGTCCTTAATCTGCAGACACAATTTAACAGTCTTCCATGTTGTGTAAATTGCAAAGGCAGTCCACACACAGAGCATGTAGGCTTTTTCCCAACCGAATGGAGACTTGAACAAACAGAGAAGTTATTTTATAAAGAAAGTAATTGAAAATGTGGTTTTCAGTCAGAAAAAGGTGCCACCACACTCATGCCCGTAGGATATGTCAAGTTCTGCGAAAAGAATATAACAGTAGCAAAGTTTATAGTCAGAAAAGGTGAAAGGGCCAGACGGTGCCACAGAAGCCAGGAAAACAAGCATTGGCATAGCCAATAGGTCTCACTTTTGGGACCTTATAAGTATTTAGTTATGCAGCATAATATACTTGGAGCAACAACATTAACTGTTGCATAGTTAAACACTTATAAGGTCCCAAAGGCGAGACCTATTGGCTATGCCAATGCTTGTTTTCATTACATTTGCTTATGACTGGAAATGCAGTGCCTGCCAAGAGCTTTTATCAAGTATGTTATAACAACTAGAAATACGTGTAAATAATAAATGGCAACACCGTTTGTGAAATGGTGGCAATACTAAAACAATTTTAGGTGCCTGCTGATGGGGGTTTGTTAGTACTCGAATTCCCCGATTTCCCAGTTGAGCTTCTGGCCCGACAATAAACAACAGTTTAATACTTTATCTAATCCCAGCCAGGAGGTGAGTTCAGCGGCAAGCTTTTGCAGATATTCACAACCAATAATCTATCCATAATTGATGAAACAGGGAGGTCAGATGTAACGGCTGCTTCTATTGCAGCAACAAATAAATGGTTATTGACAACATACGCCAGTGTGGTGCTGAGTGGCGAGCGACGACACACGCGGGGCTGCGGCTCTGAGGTGGAGGAAGCCCGCGCAGGGGGGGGTAGCGCTTTGTTACTGTGTGAAGTGCGACATAGGGGCCGTGCTGAATGAATGGGGCTGTAAACCGATGGAGGGGGCTGCTGAAAGAAGAACGGGACAGCATGCCGAAACAGGGAAGGAAAAAACAACAGGAGACTGATAGACTGCTTCCGGCTGTGGCAAGTGGAAACGCATGTACTGTTTTAAAGTGTGCCTGCATAGCATTAAAGTGATTGAGGCGTCGGTGTGGCTTTTATCGGTCTGAAGTGTCTATGGAAATAGACTGTACCCAGCAGCCGAGCGGTTGTCGCGTTAAAGGAGTCTATTAACACAATTTCCCAGGTTAGTGCCTTAAACTTCCTATTAATGCACACATGACATTTTACATCCAGTTTCACTTTGATATACGAAACGCACCTCATAAATACAATAAATGCTTCTGCTCATCAAAACATGCAAATACAGTATACGATAGGTAATTTAGAAAAGAGAGAGCAGAAAGAGCAGTGAAAAGATGATAGTCAATACATAAAAGAAAAAGGAGAAATTACGCAGAAAGTGGAAGCCAGGCATTTGTTTGTACGGCTCAATCCACACACAAATAACCTTCAGTAAACAGACTAATAAGCAGACAAGCACAAACTGATAGACCTTTCAGTAAAATAGGAAACTGTGATTTTTCCCCTGTACAAATTCACCTGACATAATTTTAGCAGGGAAAACCGTCGGGTGTGCGTGAAATTTGTGCATAACTCACATTCACAATCCAGGCTCAAATCGGCAATTGGTATTGTAAATGACAATGCCTTTTATTTATGTTTTAAAAACGAATCAAAAATAAAAGGCATTGTTATTTGCAATGTCAATAGCTCAAACTTGTGTAAATGCGAGACCTATTGCATTGCAAATGCTTGTTAATTATTGCTCATGTGCAGAGTTTGTCTAATCGGGTACCGCGCACAGAATTGTTTAAAAAGTTAATAAACAGACTGCATAGACTTCGTTGTCCTTGTGCCTTATTTATTCTGAATTACTTCAATTTCACTTCCTAGTGTGTCAAATATGTTCATGTATTTACACAAAAGTACGTAGTGAAATGTTTTTTGATATCTTAACTTCAGATGCATTAGAGCAGCGCAGCAAACACCTTTATTTTTTAATCATTTTTGATTTTTTTTTATATTTAGCTACTTTCTGGTACATATTATTGATGCAACCAGTTGTCCAACAAGCTTCGCGACTTTATGAGCTGTTTTACACTGAAAAAGAACGAGATGTAGCAAATATATTGAGTGGAAGTCTAGCTGCCTCTGATCTGGCTCGCAGGAGAAAATAGAGCATAGTTCTTTAAAAATGAAGATGAATGAATGGCAAAATAACTAATTTATGCTAATGAAATTACCGCAGTTAGCAACTCAACAATGACCCTTTCAAGCGGCACAGCTGTTAAAGTCAGGAAGTGCTGTCAGCGCTGACCTTGTCATAAGAGAAATTGACAAATTGAGAATGCAGGGAAGAACCTCCATCAGAGAGGTGTGCTCAGCAGCGATTAGAGTTCTGTGGAAAACAGCGTAAATTACAAGCAGCTGGTGCGCGGAGCGGCATGCCCCACATGCTGTGCCATTTTCCTCAGCCTGATAACAATAGTTATTTCACCCTATTAAGAAATGTTGTCTCGGGCCACTTTTAGCCCTGGCAGAAACCACTGCTGTCACAATAGCTTAACAAATGGGACTCTTGTTACAAGTGAATTTTAACGCAGCTGAATTTATAGGTCTCTGTTTCTTAGTAAAAATGTATTACCTGGGATGCGGCACCATATTTATCCCTCTGGTGTATGGGATATGGATTTCTTTATTCTCCGGCATAGAAATTGGGATTTATTTCAGAGTATCTGAAGTTATTTTTAGAAATGGGGAATGGAGCCTTTGGAAAATTAATTAGATTAAACAATATGTGCAGCCGTGAAAGCAAAGTGATGGCAGGGACGCGCTCTGTAGTGGGGGAGGGGCAGAGCGAGGTGCTTGGGAGAGCAAGGTTTAATGAGCCATTAAAGCCTCATGGCGGTTGCGCGCGTGTACCCGCTCGTGAACGCAAGCTTGAGGCCAGGAAAAGATTGTGGTAGCACTTTGAAAAGCCACTAACTAAATGTCTCGCAGCGCATGCGCTGGCTCAGCGAGACGTAAAAACACAGGAGCCACTGGCTCCTTACACAGGAGCCAGGAATAAAAATAACTAAATAAACTACCAGTGCAAGGCATGATGTTACAACTGCTGGCTATCTTAAAGGTAAAGTGTCAAACTGCACATCAACGGAGAGCCCACCTATTAAGCCCATTGAAATAGTTCTAAACCTACGGCCTCTTCATAGTTTCCCGAAATATGCCTGCAGTCAAGTGCACCTTCAAGTGAGGGAAACCTTTTTGTGACAATTATTTCCAGCCTTTCCTGTCGGAGAAGGCTGCACTACTCATGAAACCTTGAAGAGGCCGCAGGTTTGGAACTATTTCAAATAACTAATGCGGGGCTTGCAGGGGCAAATGAAAAGAAACTGTGCACTTGATACCCGGAGGCCCACTGGAGGGTAATAAATACATTTAAACGTAAACTTGATGCAGACTCCACAAGAGGGGAAGATTTACCTGAACGAAACTAAGTGTCCCAGCATGCGTGAAAACAAAACTCACCGGAGAGACCCACCAGGGGGCTACAAATTGATTGCAAGGCACGAGGACAGGTGGTTCTCTCAGCGTTTCTGCAAAGACTATGCAAAAAACCTGTGAACAAGGAGCAGAATGCTCTGAAACGCATTAGGCACAATAAAAAATCTGCATATTGCTTGCTGGTTTGAGTCTGAAATATGCCTGCAGTCAAGTGCGCCTTCAAGTAAGGGAAACCTTTTTGTGACATATCAATCTATCTAACTATATATATATATATATATATATATATATATATATATATATATATATATATATATATATATATATACATATATATATATATATATATATATGATACCAGCCTGACAGCGTCCAAACAAACAGGCACCGACTCCGTGAGTAGTTTCAGCAAAGAAAAGGTTTTATTCCAACGTTTAAGGCACAGACGCGTTTCGACGGACACAGCCGCCTTGTTCACTGCATCCAGTTCTAAATGTATTTGACTTGTTTAAATAGTCATAAGGTTTGCACTTTTTCTAAATGATTGTCATGGTAACCAACATCAGAAAAAAGAACAATAGACATAGTGAAAAGCCTATTGAGCTTGGTTGTTATAGCAGGGATGTCTAATGCAGCAAAAGGAATGGCGCGTGGAAGGGATTTAAAGAGGGAGAATTCCCTGCTTTAATCGTGCCTGAAAGATGCCTTTCATTTCATGAGCCAAATACTTCAAAGACATTTGCGACAAGGATTTTAACTCACCTGCCTGCCTTGAAAACGATTCCTTGTAAATATCAGTGTTTGTGCAGCAGCTATTATCACCGAAGTAACTAAAGAACTCTGGATTGCCATGCCATCATTTGAATAATATGCACAATGCACTCTGGGAACGGTAGTATTTACTAATGCAGTCACGTGATACACCCTTTAAATAACACCTGTGCGCACCTGGGCGCTTGTGTTCCTGTCCGTGATCAAGGCGAATAGCTGAAACGTTGGGCGAAAAAGGAAACAGACGCTCTGTAAAGACTCTGAAATAAAGCAACTCTTAAGGTATTGGGCCTCACATTGTTTTTCCTGCCAGTGTGGTGTTTGTGAGCTGCTCCGTGCTCATGCAGTGAGGCCACCCTGAAGGGCCTGGGGCTCCGGAAACGGGGGAACGCTGATGCTTCTTATTATATATATATATATATATACATATTACCTACTGGCGATAGCCAGTAGGTAGTTATAGTTAGGACCACGTTTCCATAGGAAAACCTCAACATTCTATTTTGAATAACTTTGGCGCCGGTCGACGAATCCTCGCGAATTTCTCAAAATAGGTGGGGCGCTACGCTCCGCTCCTACCCTGAAAGTCTCGGGGGGATTCGTCAAGCGGGGGCTGAGATAAAAGGGGGGTCCCAAAACGCGTTTTTCCCATGCATTTTTCCATAGGACCTTTAGAACGAGCTACAGCCCGAATGGCTGAACAGAATTACTCAAAATTTGGCAGAGAGGTAGTCCCTAGGTCAAGGAAGTGCCTTTTGTAGGTTTGGTGTAAATCTGTTCAGTAGATTCTGAGAAAATAGCCTTTAAATCAATATATATATCTGAGCCAGCTTACGGTACGCTTACCGTACGCTTACGGTAAGCGTACGGTGGCGTGCGCGAGCCCGATTCTGATTGGCTCTTAGATCTTAGTAAACATTCGAATCGGCCGAAACCAGGAAGCGGCGGCCGCCATTTTGTCTCTCGCACTGAGAGAGATTTTTAAAATCGGAAGCCCAAAAACATGTAAAGGGGCTGTTTTGACAACTCCCTCCCACATAGTCATGTTGAGGGAGTCCCCAAACATCCCCCAAGTGCAAAAACGGTTTTATTTTTTTTTCGGCAATTTCGCGGGGTACGCTTACCGTACGCTTACGGTAAGCGTACGGTAAAAAAATAAAAATAAAAAAAACACTATCCACACTTACCCCACCCCCTGTGCTTTTGGTGGCCGAAGGCCACCAAATGTGCTGGGCTTATTACAATGGAAAAAAACACTATCCACACTTACCCCACCCCCTGTGCTTTTGGTGGCCGTAGGCCACCAAATGTACAGGGCTTATTATAAGGGAAAAAAACTTAGCATTTAAAAAACCGTACTAATTCACTGAAAAAACCATAGGTTTCACACACGTTATAGTTAGGAATTAGCATTTAAAAAACCTTGCAAATTCACTGAAAAAACCATAGGTTTCACACATGTTATAGTTAGTGGAAATTTTACTGATAAAAAACCAATGAAATTGCCCCGTTATAGTTAGCGCAGGCAACTATAACTCACGCGACCGCAATCCTCTGCTGATGACATATGTGTCTTTATGAAAAAAAAATATTTGTAATATATGTATAGCTAAAAATGTATGGAAGAAGACATGGGCAAATAAGTGTCTAAATACAGTATTAGCATCAGCAGAGGATTGTGGTCGCGTGAGTTATAGTTGCCTGCGCTAACTATAACGGGGCAATTTCATTGGTTTTTTATCAGTAAAATTTCCACTAACTATAACATGTGTGAAACCTATGGTTTTTTCAGTGAATATATATATATACATATATATATATATATATATATATATGATACCAGCCTGACAGCGTCCAAACAAACAGGCACAGACTCCGTGAGTAGTTTCAGCAAAGAAAAGGTTTTATTCCAACGTTTAAGGCACAGACGCGTTTCGACGGACACAGCCGCCTTGTTCACTGCATCCAGTTCTAAATGTATTTGACTTGTTTAAATAGTCATAAGGTTTGCACTTTTTCTAAATGATTGTCATGGTAACCAACATCAGAAAAAAGAACAATAGACATAGTGAAAAGCCTATTGAGCTTGGTTGTTATAGCAACCAAACAAACGACTAACATTTGTTATCTATGCAACATTCAAATAGATAGTATAAAGAGGATAATGCACATTAATACATTTGAAAGTAAAAAACTATTCTAGGGTTATATTGTCACCCAATAGTTGCAAAGGAAAAGACTAAATAAGTTAAAAAATTGGAACATAAATTAATCATATGTTTCACCTTCGCGTTTTTAACATTGTGTTGGTTACCTAAATACATGTCAAATGTGAAGAAGCCCACAGTAAGTAATTAAAAGTACAGTACTGCAATTAATGTGCACAAAAACGGGGTGTATACATATGAGTTTTATGGTCGAATATCATAAACAGCTCAGAGGGAGGAATAAAAGTGAGCAGATATAATAGTGTCAGTAAAATACTCAATTGGTCATAAATGTAATAAAGCCCATGTGGGCAGAGAACTGACCAATCAGACCCATTGTGCATAGTTACTGAAGAGTTGTATTGTGGGCAAGTGATCACAATAGAGATGAAAAAGTGAATCCTATGGGTGTGCCAACGTTATTAAAAGAAGGGAGCGTGCAAGAACTGGACGCTAGGAGGAATGGATCATAAAGAAACAGAGAGGGTGTTTGACAAAAATTTACAAATGAACACTGAGAGCTTCATCGGCATTCATCCCATGTGGGATTTTGGAATTGAGGAGGAGGATATACCTCGATTCCAGTCTCCTTAGTGCCAGTTGCCTATTTCCTCCCCTGGGATTTTTGGGAACATTGTCAATGACAAAATAGGAAAGTTCTTGGGCTCTGCATGCGTGTAGTGAATTTATGTGTCTGGCAACAGGATATGTTTGGTCATTGTGCACGATGGCTCTCAGGTGTTGCAGAATTCGGACATGTGCTGGATGGATGGTGCTGCCTACATAGTTTTTACCACAGGTGCAAGATAGAAAATACACGGCAAAATCAGTTTTACAGTTAAAACTCCCTCTTATTTCGAAAGGTGTGTTTCTGAAAGGCATGTGGACCAATCTGGTGTTTTTTCCATGTTTGCATGCTTTGCATTTACTGCATTTCGTAAATCCCTTGGGTGTTTGGAACCAGTTAGGTTTTTTAGTGATAACAGGTGCGTTACGCACTAGTTCTTGACGCATGGATTTTGCACGTCTAAAACTGATTAGAGGGGTTTTGGAACATGTTGGTCCTAAAATAGGGTCATTCCTTATATTGTTCCAATGTTTACACAGGATTTTGCGTAGTGAAGTGTGGTATGCATTAAACCCTGTGATTAGTCTGGGCATGTCTGTTTTGGTGGTTTCATGCTTGGCCTGGTTTTTGTTTTTATTTTTATTTGTTTTAGCAAAAAGGAGTTCTTCTCTAGTGATTTTCTCACTCCTAGTTCTAGCATTGTTAAGGGTTTGTGTATCATATCCCCTACTTTGCAGTCTGTTGAAAAGATCATTAGTAGATTTGTTTAGACTCTCTTCAGTGCTGCAGTTACGCTTCATTCTCAAGCATTCTGCATAGGGGATGCCTTTTTTGACACTGTCATAATGGAAACTATTAGCATGCAGAATTGCGTTGCCTGATGTAGGTTTCCTATATGTTCTTGTCTGAATCTTGCCTTGGTTAACATACAGTTCTATGTCCAAGAATTGTATGGTTTCCTTACTTGTATGGCATGTAAACGAAAGGTTGAGAGTGTTATTGTTTAAGTCTTGTGCAAACTTAACTGCACTTTCCTGTGTACCTTGCCATAACACAAAAATGTCGTCTATGTACCTAGCATAGATGACGACATTTTCTTCCATTTCAAGGCTGTGAGTTGACATGAGTACCTGCTCCTCCCACCAGCCCATATGCAAATTCGCATAGCTGGGGGCGAAGCAAGTACCCATGGCTGTGCCCTGTAATTGTCTGTAAGACAATTTGTCAAATACAAAGACGTTGTTCTCCAGGCACCACTCGGCCATTTGTAGTAGCATGGATGTGTGTTTGTGTAAGTGTATGGGTCTTTTGTTTAGGTAATGCTCAAGTGCATGTAAACCGTCCCTATGTCTAATGCTTGTGTATAACGAGCATACATCCATAGTCATGAAGACATAATTATCATGCCATTTTACATCGTACATTTTGGACAAGAAATCTCCTGTGTCTTTGGTGTAGGAGGGTAAGTCACATACAAAAGGCTGGAGAAAAAAATCAATGAAACGAGAGGTGTTTTCAAACAGTCCGCCAATGGCAGATATAATTGGTCTGCCGGGTGGGTCGGTAGCGTTCTTGTGTATTTTGGGTATTAGATAAAGTTGTGGTGTAGTTGGGTAGTCGTTCTTTATAAAATCAAATTCCAGTTTGGTGAGGAGACCTTGACTTCTCCATTCATACAGGGCTCTGTGGTATCTTTCTTGTATACCTACGATGATAGTTGGTGTAATACGGCTATAGCACTCTCGGTCACTCAGTTGTTTTTGAGCCTCCATATTGTATTGGGTTAGTGGCCAAAGCACCACATTGCCGCCCTTGTCCGACCATCGTACCACAATGTCATCTCTTTCTTTGATTTTGTTCATGACGGTGTTGTATTCCCTCCTGCTTGCATTATAGGTTCGATTAAATTCTTGGCTACTTTTGAGCGCCAAGGACTTGAGGTCTTTGACAACATTATCAACAAAAACGTCAAGGCCATCTCTCGGCATTATGGGAGTAAACACTGATTTGGGTCTGAAAGGAGTTGGTTCATAAGGAAAAGTGTCAATGATATTCTCGGTTGGGTTTATCGTAGCTGATGTTGGAATATATATATATATATATATATATATTCACTTAAAAAACCATAGGTTTCACACATGTTATAGTTAGCTGGACATTTCCCTCGTAAAAAAACAATGAAATTCCCCCGTTCTAGTTAGTGCAGGCAACTATAACTCACGCGACCGCAATCCTCTGCTGATGACGTCAGATATTACATCACTGTATTTAGACACCTATTTACCCATGTCTTCTTCCATTAATCTTTAGCTATACATATATTACAAATATTTATTTTTCAGAAAGACACACATGTAATCAGTGATGTAATATCTGACGTCATCAGCAGAGGATTGCGGTTGCGTGAGTTATAGTTGCCTGCACTAACTACAACGGGGGAATTTCATTGGTTTTTTACGAGGGAAATGTCCAGCTAACTATAACATGTGTGAAACCTATGGTTTTTTAAGTGAATTTGTACGGTTTTTTAAATGCTAAGTTATGTATTTATTAATATATATTTTTTTTCAGGTTTTTCACCGTGCGCGCACCGACCGCCCACAAAGCGTTGTGCGTGCCGTGCGCACACCGTGCGTGCCCCGTGCATGCACCCCGCGCATTCGACAAAAAAATAAATGTTTTCGACCGATTCGAATGTTTACTGACATCTAACAACCAATCAGAATTGCGCTCGCGCACGGCAGGGTGCGCGCACTGTGCGCGCACGGTGCGCGCGTATAGATATTTATATGCTTTTAAATGCTATTTTCTCAGGAAATACTGAACAGATTGACACCAAACCTGCAAAAGGCACTTCCCTGACCTGAGGACTACCTCTCTGCCAAATTTCAAGTAATTCTGTTCAGCCGTTCGGGCTGTACCTTCGACTAAAGGTCCTATGGAAAAAGGCATGGGGAAAACGCGTTTTGGGACCCCCCTTTTTTCTCGGCCCCCGCTTGACGAATCACCCCGAGACTTTCAGGGTAGGAGCTGAGCGGAGCGCCCCATTTGTTTTGAAAATTTCGTGAGGATTCGTCAACCGGCCCCAAAGTTATTCAAAATAGAATTTTGAGATTTCCTATGGAAACACGATCCTAACTATAACTATCTACTGGCGACTGCCAGTAGATATATATATATATATATATATATATATATATATATATATATATATATATATATATATATATATATATATATATATATATATATATATATTATTATCTACTGCCAGTAGATAATCGGTAAACATTCGACTCGGTCGAAATCAGGAAGTGTCGGCGGCCATTTTGTCTCTCACACTGAAAAGGAAAGGGGGAAAAAAGGTGGAAAACTTGAAAAGGGGGCAGGGAAGAGAGTTCCTGACCCCCTAGCCTTTGTCAGGGGGTCACAGAAAGCCCAAAGCGCTCGCACGGTGAAAAACCTTGAAAAAATAAAAATAAATAATAAATACATAACTTCGCATTTAAAAAACTGTACAAATTCACTTAAAAAAACATAGGTTTCACACATGTTATAGTTAGGTGGATATTTCACTCGTAAAAAACCAATGAAATTCCCCCGTTATAGTTAGTTCAGATAACTATAACTCGCGCGACCGCCACTCTATCACAAGGATGATGTCATCAGTGATGTCATGAGTGATGCCACTGACCATGTCATGAGTGATGTAATATGTGACGTCATGAGCAGTGGATTGCGGGCGCGCGAGTTATAGTTATCTGAACTAACTATAACGGGGGAATTTCATTAGTTTTTTACGAGTGAAATATCCACCTAACTATAACCTGTGTGAAACCTATGGTTTTTTAAGTGAATATATATATATATTATATATATATATATATATATATATATATATATATATATATATATATATATTAAAGACCTATAAAATTTCATATTGTAGGGCCTCAAGGTGCGAATTTTCTTTCCATCTTTTGATCAATAGTTGTGCATATAAGGCCACAGCATAGCATACACCCTCATTTTCCAAGCTGCGAATACAATTATAGGCTGCTTTATAAAAATATAATTTTTCACTATGAAAAAAAGGACGTAAAACACTTTTTCTTATGTCCTTATGAAAATTGCTAAAGAGAATAAAATGTAGAGTTGACTGTTTTGACTTTCCGTCACACGGGCAAAGTGGTAGTTTTAGTTTCCAATTGCCCATGTCAGGGAAGGCTAGTAAAAAGTGGAGAGTGGCCAGTCTTAATCTTGTAAGATAGAACCTGTGACGCAAATTTGGTACCCAAAACAGATATTGTTGTATGTCTCTCTCTTGTTGTCCCTCGCTGTATTCCTGAATTGTCTTTTTTAAGTTCTCCTTAGTTTCCCTCGTAAATACTCTAGACCTGACAAGCCCCATTTTCAGTTCCTTTGTGCTATAATATAAGATTTGTGCAGTGTCATTGATATCAAAATCCTGGTCAACCTTTTTTAGGAATTTGTTAATATATGCCAGCTACAGGATGTTTTTTTACTGTGTTCAAGACCCTGGCAATCAATTATGATATCCTGGGTAAATCTGGTAACAGTTTTACTCCATATCCCATGCCAAGCAATTAATGGGGCTATGCTAATATGATTATCAACATAGGGAACTGCTAGCTCCTTGTGTACTATGTTAAGAGGTAGTGGAATTTGGGACTGCCAATATTTTCCTTAAAAATATATTTTCCTGGTTTTGGAGTGGGGCGCAATCAACCATTCCCCCAATATCTCTCATACTGGTTTGTTCCCTATCTTAGAGGACAATCTAAAAATATCCTCTGTTGATCGCAACAATTTCGATTTACTTAATTGAATCTGTGGCCCCCAGTGGCCATTAGATGTAAATAGCATGCCAAGATACAGTAAAGTTGAGTTTCGGCAACTGGTACTCCTTTCACATGATGTGTTCTAGTTTTAGACTTCCCCTTCCCACATACTATTGTGAAAATCTCTTTAAGCTTGAGTTTAAGTTCCCTTTCTTCCATGTATTCGGCAAAATTCTCATTCAGACATTGCAGCCAGTTTGCAGTTCTAGATAGCAAAACTGCATCATCTGCGTACAGTAAAGCAAGGGTTATACGTTTACCTACTTTGGGGCATCGACATTCAGTTTTTGTAAAAGTTTGTCAACGCCATTAATGTAATGGGAGAACAATAAAGGGGCAAGGACGCAACCTTGTCTAATCCTGCGTGTTACCTTGAAGCAAGAAGTACACTCGCCATTAGACCCGTATCGTACTCTGGCGGATAAATAGTTATACAATTGGGATAAGTAAATATTAATTTTCTTATGGGCACCTATTTTGGCCAATGTCTGCCACAATTTTCTATGATTAACCACGTCAAATGCACTTGATAAGTCTACAAAACATAAATGCAGATGACCTTTTTCAGAGAGTGTGTATTTGCTAATAATTAAGTGTAGGTTAACACATTGCTCTATTGTCCCTATCTCCCTTCTAAACCCAAATTGAGATTCTGTAAGTACTGAGTTGTCATTCGCCCAGCTTTCTAGCCTTTCCAAAAGTACCCTGCCCATTAAATTTGAGGTTGGATCGAGAAGAGATATGGGGCAATAACATTTTACTTCTCCCCGGTCTCCCTTCTTGAATAATAATATTTATACCGACATTTATAAACAGCTACCTCACACAGAGGTGTCCCGGCACTATAGCAATTGGCGACAGGCAGCGGAGGGTCTAAACAGAGAAAAACGCCCTGGTCATACTAACCACAGCTGAAGAGCCATGCTTTCACGGCTTTCCTGAATAATGGCTCTGAAACAATGGGCCCGGTATTGTTAGGCAAGGAGTTCCAAAGTTTAGAAGCCCTAACCGTGCAAGATCTGCCCCCCCACCTGAGCTCTTCTAAATTGAGGAGTGCAGAGGAGATTTTGTGCATTAGATCTCAGCAGTTGGGTCTGCTTATAGCTACACAAGCACTGTTTCAAGTAACTAGGACAGTTACCGTGGATTGACTGGAATGCTAATGTCAAGGCCTTAAACTCAATTCTTCTAGCCACTGGAAGCCAGTGGAGCTCCTTGATGTGCGGAGATATATGATTATGGAATGGTACATGTCCAATCAATCTCGCAGCCACATTCTGAATCATCTGCAAACTTCTGACCAAGTATGCCGGCAGCCCCACATAGAGGCTGTTCGCATAGTGCATTCTAGCTGTCACAGTGGCATGGACTATTGCTCGGTGACATTGCTCTGGTAGCAGATGGAGGAATTTCCGCAGGCTTCTCAGTTTGCTAAAACAGGACGACGATACCTGCTGGATTTGGGCAGAGAAAGAGAGGTCAGTTTTCCACTTACCTCCAAGATTTTGGGTGTGGGAGGGGGACCCATTTCTAGCGGCCACCACAAATCCGATGCTGGCGGCAAGTTTTTTCCAAAGAACACTTCAGTTTTCTCAGCATTGAGTTTAAGCTTATTATTGTTCATCCATAGTGAGATGTCTTTCAAAGAACCTTTAAAACTCTTAAAGGTGTCCTTCGAATGCTTGTTAAAAGAGAACACCAACTGGGTAGCTTCTGCGTATGATATCGCCTTCACACCCCAATTGGCAATGAGTGAGAACAATGGGGCCAGATATATATTGAAGAGAAGGGGGCTTATTGCTGATCCCTGAGGAACACCACACCATAGATGTTTGGGTTTCGACCTATGGGGTTCCATGGCAACCTGCTGAGTGCGGTTGGTAAGAAATGATTTTAACCAGGCTAGTGCCACTCCCCCAATGCCGATATCCTGGAGTCTCTGTGCAAATCTTGTGTGGCCTACCATGTCAAATGCCGAGGATAGATCCAGGAGCACCAACATCGCTGATGCCCCCGAGTCTACCGACATTTTCACCAATTCTGCCACCTCTAAAAGAGCCGTCTCTGTACTGAAACCGGGTCTAAATCCCGATTGAGTGTCGTGCAAAATGCTGTGTTTCTCATGAAATTGGCCAATTTTTGTTGCACCATTTTTTACACCATTTTTGGTATTTAGCATTTCCGTACAATGATACTTTGTGTCCAGATTTGCAGACAAAATTCCCCTGCTGAGGCATTACATACTCTTAATAGGATTGGGGCCCAAAAATGAATATCCAATTTAAACAAATCCATGGGTACCCCAATTTCCATTTCCCCATGGTTTTGGATTTTAATTGATTGCGGTAAATATCGCCTCTTGCAGGATGTAAAATATTGGCAAAACCGCTTATTTTTTGCTCCAGTCCCAAGAATGAAATCAAGGAGTAGTGGCCCAGTCAGCCACGTTCACGCGCCAAGGTGTGTCCCGCGCTGAGGGAGTAGAGGCAGTGCTTTGTAGCGCGATGACTGGACGCTTCCCCCCCATCAGCAGGCGTGGCCAAGCAGAAGTACAGGTGAGCCCTGGGACAGCGAGTCCCACCAGGGCGAAAAACAACAATGGGGAGTCCGCGCTGCAGGGGTACAGTCAGCGCTTTATAGCGCGATGACAGGGGCGCCTCCCCCCATCAGCAAGTGTGGCCAAGCAGAAGTACAGGTGAGCCCTGGGACAGCGAGCCCCACCAAGGCGAAAAACAACAATGGGGAGTCCAACGCCAGTAACTACAGCTGCGTCGACATCGACAACCACTTCCTCCTCCTACTCGTCAAAGGCTATGATGATGACAACAGCATCATAATCGAGACGTCGACGGCAGCCCACATTGCAAAAGTCACATCTTCATCGACACCGCCCAACATCCCATCAACGAAGATGGCATTGTTGTTGACGGCCCAGTCAACGACAACAAAAGAGACCATCCACATATCTACGAAAGAAATTCCAGTCTGCAGATATCTCAAAGATTTCACCATTACTTCCTGCAAAGCTCACAGAGTTTCAGGACTCTGGAGATTCAGGTATGTTTAGCCCTGCGTATAGTCCTTCACAACTGAATCTGAAGCACCAGAAAATGGAAGACAAAGATGTTGAACGGGATCAGACCACTTACCTTCAAGATGAATATTCTTTCCAGCATAGGATCGTAAAGATTGCCTGCAGTTATGATACCTTTGAGGATTAATATCCCTACGAAGAACAAGAGGAGGAACATTATCTAAAAGGATCCTCTATTACTGTTCCTGTGTCTTTGGTTACAGACCTTTGGTTAATGATAAATTACTATTACAAAAGATTCCCAGATGCTAACCCATCAGCGCCGCAAACTCCAAGACGTAAGGACATTCCTGACTCTGCGCCTCTTCAGAGAAGTCCTACAGTATCACTTCATAAAGAGAGACCTATTCCTCCACACATCACAATAAGAGATAGTCTAGCTGAAAGTGACAACGATAACAACCAGAAGACAGAGAAATTCTGGTTGACGTAGCGGTTGAAGATCATGAACTGGATAAGTACATCGCCCCATACCTGCTTCACGGACTGCAGATACAGTTGCCTTTCACGACCTGCTAGAGCGTGCATCTAAGCGTTTCGGCCTACTGCTTCCAACTAAGCTTACAGAATGTTTCTTGTATGACTTTAAAGATGTGGCTTAGCACTCATGAGGTACATACCAATTGTGTATTATATTTGGCAGGGGGACTCAAGTTAATGAAGACTCCAGCATCTGTGGGAGGAGTGGTGCCAAAACCTGATAAAAAATATGGAGCACCAGAGACTGCACTAACTTATTTTATTGGCCATCCAGCCCTGATTCTGTTATCATGCAGGCGGTTTGGGGAAGGGCTAAGAATCCATCTTCTCCATGCGCAGCACCACCCGATAAAGAATGCCGTAGACTCAATAACATTGGGTAAAGGTTTGCGGCCATGGGGGCGACTGCAATAAGAGCCTTTAATGCCCTAGCGATTCTAGGGAAATGTGGCCATCAGATGTGGTCCTACATTTCGGCATTTATTGAGTATCTCCCTAGTGAAAAATGAAAAACTGCAAAAGAGGTACTTGCAGAAGGTGAGAAAGCCTCTTCGGAGATTATTCACGCAGCAGTCCACTACTTTCTGTCAGATGGCTAGGGCGCAGCAGTATTGAGGGCATCAGGGCTGGTTGAAGGCTACGTCTTTCTGGTCAAGGTGCAGTCGAAGATCTTGGACATGCTATTTGACAGAGGGAACCTTTTCGGCAAACATGTGTACAAGGCTCTCCAGTCCATTAAATCAGATACTGAGACCAACCGCAATTTGGGTTCATTCCAACAAAGACGTTTTCTTCCTTTCAAGGAAGAAGGGGTAGGGGTAAGTTCACACCACAACCACTATACCAACAGGCCAGGTATCAGCCTTACACTCAGCAGGGATTTCTTCCAACCTATCCCTCACAGACAACCTACAGGGTTGCGGCAGGTTCCAACTACCCTCGACAACCAGCTTGAAAACGCCCTCCGGCTGGAAGAAATCTGAAGAAACCTCTAGGAGACAATGATATGCCCTTGCTACTGGCCGTCTCTGTCCCATCTCACAAATTCTGCGATTTTCTTTCCAAATTCTTCAGTCGTTGGATAAACATCTCTTCCGACAAATGGGTGTTAGACGTAATTCAGCACGGTCACACTCTGGAATTTATTCAAAAGCCTCCAAATTATCCACCATGTAAAAAATCTCACCAACACCTAGTTTCGCTGAAGCAGGAGATCAGTGTGCTTCTCTCCCAGGGTGCAATAGAAGAAGTCCCGCCATATCAGATCAATAAAGGCTTCTATTTCTAATGTTTGCCCTCTCAGGAAGAAAGCGGGCAAATGGAGACAGGTGAAGGATTCAAGGCTTCTGAACAAGTTCATCAAGAAGCAATCCTTCCGAAAGCTTTGCAGGAAATTCTTTAACGAGTGGATCGAGGAGATTTAATGTCATCCCTAGATCTGATTTATGCTTATTTCCACATTCCCATTCACCCCAAACATAAAAAATTCCTTATCTTCGAGGTGGCAAGTTGCCATTATCAGTAAGGTGCGTCCTTTTGGCCTTGACTCCACTCCAAGAGTCTTCACGAGCTGCATGGTTCCAGTGGCGGCTATTCTGAGAAGATCAGGTCACCAGGTATTCCCTAACCTGGACGACTGGCTTATAAAAGATCCCACTTTTCTCTCAGCCACAAACTCGACTCGTGTCTGTCTAAAACTGTTCCAGTCTCTGGGCCTCCAGTTGAACAAAGGATATCCTCGCTAACTCCTTCAATGACAGCAGTCTTTCTTGGAGGGGTTATAGACACAAGGACAGCATAGCCATTTTTTCAGAGAATTCAATGGCTCAAGACAACAACACTACTGTCAACAAAATAGTCAACTTCAGTACGGAAGTACAAATCAATGTTGGGGATGATGTCATTCTGCATCCTGTTAATACCAAACTGATGTTTACGAATGTGTCTGCTGCAGGAAGTGCTTGACAACCAGTGGGTACAAAGTCAAAGGTCTATCGAGGATTCCATCTCAATAACTCGTCAGATGAAGACAATGTCCTGGTGGGTTGATATACAAAATCTTTCCCAGGACCTCTCATTCATCCTGGTAAGGCCTACCATAGTAATGACTATAGATTATTCTCTTGAAGGATGGGGAGCTCATTTGCAAGATCTGAGATCTGGAAGAAGCTGCCTGTCTCTTGAAGCTGAAAGTGGTCTTCCTGGGTTTTCAGGCTGTCGTACCCAGATTACGTAATTTATCTGTGTTGGTTTGAACGGACACCACCACCATGTTCTACCTGTCCAAGCAAGAGGGCTTGAGATCAAAAGTTATCTCAGCTCAAGGACAACAGATCTGGGAATGGGTGCTCAACAACATCATCAACTTAAAAGTAGTGCATGTCCCAGAAGAGCAGAAAGAGCGGGCAGCTGCCTAAGCTGGACGGACAAACGATGTCACAAGTGGGAGCTGAATCAATATCACCTGACCAAAGTGTTCCGGCAATGGGGAACACCCAACTTAGATCTGTTTGCTACCCTGCTTAACAAGAAATGCAATATATTTGCCAGCAGATATCCTCAACCAGGATCCGGAGGGAATGCTTTCAATCTGGCATGGACTGGGATGTTTGCATATGCCTTCCGCCTTTTCCTCTCATACCCACGATCATCAGGAAGATGAAGCTAGAACTGTGCCGTCTAATTCTAATAGCCCTGGCTTGGTCAAGACAGTACTGGTACGCCAAGCTTGTTCGCCTATCAGACAGCTCTCCTCCCACATTACTGCCAGCAGAGGATCTTCTTTTATTGAGCAAACATCAAGTACTGCATCCGCAGATCCAATCCCCAATTTGGACCACCTGGCTCCTCGCGAAATTGAGTTCATGTCAATAAATCTGTTGGAAGGCTGCACAATGATTCTGTGAAATGTTATACTGCAAATTTCAAAAAGGTTTCGTCTCTCACTCTGTGCATCCTCTCGCTTCAACACCAGTACAAGTGCTTCCTTACTTGTTGCATTCAGCAAAGTCAGGTTTGTCTCATGCTTCTGGAGATGCTCCTGGTGGCAATCTCCATATTCAGACTACAGAAAGGAAATCTTTCTTTGTGGTCGAACAGACTCACTAAAAGGTTTACGGAACGGTGGTTCCAGGCTTTTCCGGTAGTTGAGCTTTCACCTAATGAAGCCTCCTTTCAAACCGACTCACAAGGCTTATTTAAAATGTATTTCCTGGAAGGTTGTCTTTCTCTTGGCTATTACCCCCACAAGGAGAAAAAGTGAAATTCAGGCTCTCACAATCCGAGAACCATATCTTTAGTTTTGGGAGAACAAAGTAATTCTGAGAACTAACCCCACATTTATTCCAAAGGTGCCAACCACTTTTAATGAGCCTATTGTCTTGCCAACTTTTTTCCCTAATCCATCTTTGCTTGCGGATAAAGCTCTTCATTCTTTGGATATTCAAAGATGCCTCAAGTTCTACCTGGACAAAACGAAATCCTTCAGAAAATCTGATCAACTATTAGTCTCCTTTGTCTCGCCCTGAAAAGGACAAGCCCTCTCTAGGGCCAGTATAGGATGTTGGGTTGGTGCAGTCACCGTATTCTGCCATGAAAAAGCAGCAATGCCACTGTCAACGGAAGTGAAGGTGCATTTCACAAGAAAAGTGGAGGGTTCTTCAGCCCTGTTTTCGGGGGTTTCACTCCCTGACATCTGCAGGGCAGCCACATGGTTTAAGGCCCATACTTTTATGAACCACAAATGCCTGGACACGTTGCACAAAGCAGATGTGGCAGTTGGACAAGCTGCGTTACGACGCCTGTTTTCATAAGGTATGCATTTTCAAATGCATCTTATATGATTAGAAGTTCTGCAGATGTTCCATTGTTATATTTTAAAAATGGCATTTATGATATATAGGTACTTAGGAAAAACATTATTTAGTCAGTGTATCATATTTAAAGTGTAATGGGTCTCATGGTGGGAAGGTTGCTAACCCACCTCCTAAACACATTTGATACTGTTTGCTACTCTAATTCGAGCATGTGAATCTATGAAAGCTAGAATACTGGAGAAAAAAACAGTTACTTACCTGTAGACTGTGGTTCTCTAGTATTAATATATTTTATAAATTCACATGCAACCCTCCCCTCCCTCCTCACCATTCAGGCTCACCATTATTTCACCTCTTATCCTCTGGGCATTACACTTGTGCTCAAATCTACGTATGGTGGCTCTGCAGTGGAAAAGTGCTTCTGGTTCTCTGCTCTGATTGGATGTTTTAAAACAAGGTCAATAGGTTAACAATTTATATGGTTTTCATGGAGATTTCCAAGGCCTATCTATTAGAATGGCTTTTTTATTAGTTACCGTGAGACTCCCCCCATGACGACAGGAAGATTCAAAGATGAGAATCTATGAAAGATATCAATACTGGAGAATCACAGTGTACAGGTGTGAAACCTTAAAATCTGAATCTCTCGCTTTCTAATTTAGCTGTGCTTCATCCATGCTCACCTTTGACCAGTTTTCAGCCTGACTCTATCCTTGACACCACTCCTGCATAAACATTAGGTCACGAATTTAAGTTGAGACATTGTAGGCTGCGTAAACATGCAAAGTCAGCACAAAAGAACAGCTGATGTTGGCACTGTGGGTTTCGTGTGTATTTTAAACAATGATAAAGCCTTACACAAAGTTTGTTCATATAAGCATATCTTGTTATGCAGCTTCAAGACGCGACAGTTACACAAGGCACCAAGGTTGTTGATTCTTACCGATGGTCTCATTTGTGTGTTCTTCCCAAAGCTCTATTTACCTCTAGGCATTCCTAGTCTGTGATTTTCCCTATATAAACCCATGTAACCATCGTTCAGTGTGTTCTATCCTTGGGTATCTTGATGGTACTTGTCGGATGGAGACCCATTCATGAATGATTGAATAAACTATCCATGGTTTGACTTCGCTCCCCTGTCGATTCCTCCTTACTTGATAAGAACCTGTGGCAAAGTGGTGATCCCTGCACCAGCAGGTTATTAATCTGCTCCACACAGGTAACTAACATTGTTTCGGTCTCCTCCCACTAAACAAAGCACTTACTAGACAAAACAATTCTCATCAAGTAGGAGCATCAAACCAAATAATAAAAAGCAGTGTGATAAACTGATTGCTCATGAAAAAATAGATATGTACACCTAGGTCGCCCCGCAGGTCAAGTAAGGGTTGTTTGAGTCAGAACTCATACTTTGCCTATCAATAAACAGCACATACCTCACTCTCATGAACGGGTTAAAGGTAAACTCCTCTGCAATAGTGGATGGGATGGTTGGTTCACCGACATCATATTTTGCCTGCAAAGACATATGGTAAATCATTTGGTTTAATCACAAAATAGGTTACAACCAAAAAAATGATTCAGGTGTATTAGTGTCCCCAAATGGGTTCCAGTGCTCACAGATCTGCCCTCGAATTGAGATGGGAACCTAAATCTTTTCATACAAATACTTTGATGCAAGGTACTTGAGAGCAAATGCCTGCAGTACTTTATGTCAAAATAATTAGGTTTTCTTTTATTCAACAACTTCAAACTTTTGTTGAACTTGACTTGACCGTCAGGACTGTCTAAGCGGCTTATAGATGGTGCTGTCAGACATTTAGGAGACCTCAAGGACTCCATCATCATACATAAACAGCACAATAATGAAGGGTGGGAAAAGTGTTCAGCTGAGATCACAATAAAACAGAGTCCGGTAATTATCCAAGTAATAGGTTAAGTCTGGTTAGGCTGTGCATGTACTGTTAGGCCATAAATAACATTCCTGCTGCTTGCCTTTCTTAAAAGGTTTGAAAAATCAGAACACAAAAGACTTCAGGAAGTCACATGCAAACACACCAGCTATGCATACAAAAGAACAACAATATTAAAAAGCAGCTGTGGCCCAGAAGTAAAATAACCGCAAACAGCATCAAAGACCATCTACAAGCATAAAACAAACAATACATTTTGGCCAGTGAAGACCATCAGCTGCAATCAATGGAACAAAGATCATCAAATATGAGATACAATGACCCAAAAGGTGGAGAATATTAAATCCCTCTTTCATCTAACAATTCCCAAAGAAGATATCTTAATACAAGCTATGGCTACTGAAGCAAACAAAAGCTAGGACTACAGTTTTCCAGTAGTGGAATCATTTATAGGATCAAATGCCTGATTTCTGCATTATCAGGCTGGGAATCCTCAGCAAGAGGTTAGGTCAGATTCTGAAAGCACTGACAAGTAGTTAAGTAATCACAAGAGCCTCATGAAAATATGAGACAGGAGGGTTGCCTGTGAATCTATGATAGATATTAGGCTGAAGAACTGTAGTTAGAAAAAAATAGCGTTTTCTTATCTGGCATTTGAAATTTCTTTAGACTGACATACTTGAATTATGACTGACAAAAAGTAAATACAGGGAATCGAGGAAGTGAGATTCACCTTACTTGAAAAGGTACTGCAGCAGCGCCTGTCTGATTCTGATCATGCATGGATAGTCATACAGTGGTGTTGTATCAAAGTATAATAGGTCTTCAAGGGCTGCAGACAGGCCAGGGGCCAAGTCAGCTGTCGTATGGAGTCTTTACTGCTGCATGACTCTTTAGTTATTCACCTTTAGGTCGCCAGGAATCAAGGGAACAAAGTTCAGGGGAGCACCTAAATACTCAGTTTAGGGGTGTTACAGAGGTCGCAGGGCAGTAGCCAATGGTGACTACACCCTTTGTGTGTCCTCTCCCTGTGGAAGGGGGGGGGGGGGGGGGGGGAGGTCACATCCCTGTTTCTATTGGCTAATAATCTACAAGTCAATATGGGGGATTATGAAGAGAGGGGTTCACCTCAGCTCTGAACACCTCAGGGGTGGTCCCAGCTGGGGTGGTCACTCCTTCTCTGCTTACTAATTTTTCCACCTCACCTGCCGCCAAAAGTGGGGCTTTGTCAGGGGGGACAGGCATCTCCACTATTTGGTGTGGCCTAAGTCATCAAAACAGAAGGCATATGTTTTTGAGGCTCAATGCCAAAAACAGCTGTTCCTGCTATAGGGAGGTGTGAAGCACCTCCGCCCAGAGCAGGCTGTGTTCCAGGCCTTAGAGAGCAAGGTGCTCTCACCCCCTGGGGCCAGAAACCTGTCTGGAGGTGACAGCTGGCAGAGACCGGTCAGCCACACACTAAAGATGGTCGTTTTTCAGGGGCATTTCTAAAATACCCTCTGAATGCATTTTATAATTAATCCAATAATGGCATCAGTGTGGAATTATTATGCTGAAAAGGTTGATACCGAACTTCCTAGCATTCAGTAAAGCCATCATGGAGCTGTGGCGTTCGTAATGACAAACGCCCAGCCCATGTACTCAATATGGTTTCACTGCCCTTACAATGTCTGAGAATGGACTTAGACACTGTAGGGGCATATTGTGCATGCAGCCCTCACCTGTGGTATAGTGCACCCTGCCTTGGGGCTCTAAGGCCTGCTAGAGGGGTGACTTACCTATGCAACAGGCAGTGTTTTGTAGGCATGGCACACAGGGATGTTTGCCATGTCGACTCTTCAGTTGTAGCTGCACCAAAACACGCCGACTGCAGTGGCAGTATGCATGTGTTTGGTGAGGGGTCTCTTAGGGTGGCATAATACATGCTGAAGCCCTTAGAGACCCTCCCTGGATACAATGCCCTATGTACCACTCGTACCTTTTACAAAGGGCTTATTTGCGGACCAGAGGTGTGCCCATTGGGGACATAAAGGTGCAGTTTTGGGGAAAAACACAGGCATTGAGAACATGGTTAGCAGGAACCTACTTTCCTACAGAAACCAAATGTATTTTAGGTGACTATCAAGCGGGGTTTTGACCTAAGAGAGAAAATGAGTGTGTCTTCACTGATGTGTATTTACCACCCTTAATATTTTGGATTCATTAGATCCATCACTTTTGATTTGATGGATATCTCTGTGATCTTTTGGACTCCTAAAGCACTCACAGCTCATTAGGAGACTGATGGTGGGGCAGTCGGGGACATCTCTACATTGTACGGAATATTTTCTTATGGTTCGTAAGGCCAGAGCGATGATGGGTCAGGAGGAAGCCTTTACAAGAAAATATACATTTATATCCTTCTGACGATAGCCAGTAGCATACATGCCAATAGACCCGATCGAGGCGAGAGACTCACTATGTTTGAAGCCAAAAATGTCTTTATTTTGGCTGTCTCCCACCTGAAATTGCCTCTGCTTCAATAGAAGTCAATGGCAGAAATACATTCCCCTGATTGTTTTTTTAAATCTCTCACTTTCCTCCTCTAAAATGTTGCCATGTTTGCAGTACCTAATTATAGTTAGGACCAAAGTTTCCATAGGAATAGCATTTTTTGTTTTGCCAATAAAATTGGCGCCGCTTGATGAATCTTTACGAAATTTTTAAAAAACTTCCCTTTTTTGGTTCAGCTGCTGTGTTGAAAGTGTTTACAGAAGCAAAAAAAGGGGGGTGATGTCTGGGGATGGATACACAATAGTTATTTCAACTAAGGAAAACATTTATTATTCCCTTGTGTGGGGCCTTAGTCACCAAGTGTAACTTCAAAAAGTTACCCACTCACGGAGTCTTACTCAATTCCTTTGCATGTCTTTTTAATCTATTTTTTGTTATAAACATGTATAAATATTGTGCCGCACAACAGTCCATTGTACATACAAAACTCAAAAGACCAAAAATGATTCCTAAACTTCTCCGTACCCATCCATTTTAACCCGGTTGCTAAAAAATACATATATATATCTATCTATCTATACATACACACACACACACACACACACAAATACAATCTGGGTAGAGGTAATCCTTTTCACACACAAAAACTGAGGGAAACTCCTCCTCTGTTTAGTACGTATACTGTGTGTGTTGCCGGGTGTTTATATACACATTTTATTTCGGTGGACACCTCTTCTTCTTGTGTTCGACGCGTTTCGGCCCACTTATTCGGGCCTCATCAGGACATTGGCGACGCCCTACTGCTTTCTCGCAGTGCGAGAAGCAGAAACATGAAATGGTAAAACTACCATTTCATGTTTCTGCTTCTCGCACGGCGAGAAAGCAGAAGTGCCTGGAGTGCCGGGTTGGGGGTGGGCGTACCTGTTCCAAGTGCAGGGGAGGCGTGTCTAGCCCACCGTTTTGGGTGCTGACTGTTTGTTCGGCCCCAGGGCCGACCAAGCCAGTCATGCGCAATTGCACACACTCTCTTTTTCTCTATGTAGGCTGCATGCATACAGAAAATGGCTCCCTGGCCTACAAGCGCCCGGCTGGAGCGCTCTCTGCTGCGCCGCACCAATCACAACGCTGCCATTGCAGCGTTGTGATTAGCTTAGGGGAGCGGGACGGTGGCTTCCTAGGTGCAGGCCCGGCCGGAAGCAGCAGCAGCTGAGGAGGTGGTGCGTGACCCGGAGGAAGGTTGGTTTTACATTTTATTTTGATTACTGTCCCGCTCCCCCCACACCTGTGCAACACCCCTCTCCCCCCCACCCGTCTTGCCGGCCGTGACTGCACTCCTGCCTCCAGTCCCCATTAAACAGATTTAGGAAGGTCAGAGGCCTGGGTTAAACATTCCCACTCAACATAAACTGTCTGCCTTAAACAGCGCATGCCTTAGCGTCTGGGGGTGCCTCTGCACTGCTCGCACTGCCATTTCCAGCCGCCACCGATGCATATCAAACGTAGTCTTTAGCGAAACAGGTTTGGGGGCCCCAATGTTCTGAGTAACGCAAGCCTCAGTCGACCATGAAACGCCCTGGGTTGCTGCTCACCTCGGAACAATTGATTGCACCCACCCACCTGCTTCCTCCTGAATTCGGACTTAAGTTAACGAGCATTGAAAATGCAACAGGTCTCGCCTTTGGTTAAGTTAAAGCCATTTGCTTTGCTAATGGTATTGTATAGCAAAGCAAATGGCTTTAACTTAATAAATGGCGAGACCTACTGCATTTTTAATGCTTGCTTAAATATAATGCCGCATGTCTTCAGTTGCACATTGCACTGCCTTCTGCGTGAGTATAGGACAGCTGTCTAAATTTGCCCGTCGAATATCTTTTCAAAACATTGAGCGGGGAATGTGTAAGACATAAATAACTCTCCTGCAGGAGTGACACACGGGTGGTGAAGCTGGATTGGACTGGAATCCAGGGAAAATAAATGCATTTAATAGCGCTGTCACATGGTACTGCAACTCAAAGTCTATTTGGAAAATCAAAAATACAGCAACTCTGCGGCGTTAGGCGGCTACAGATTCAATGCTCTCTAAATATCACAAACAGGGGTTTAAGTGGAATGAACAAACGGGGGGGGGTCTCTCAAAGGGGCGTGGCCGATGTAATTATGGGAGTGGCTTAAAACGCCTAAGCTTAAAATCTGTGCATAGCATGGTGAGCGGCCGACTGGTATTTCGCTGTTTCTGTCATTGCACACAGATATATAATACAACAAATAACATTACACCTACAACAAGCCAGGACTATTGGCTATTGGCTTTGTCTGTGGTTGTTAGTGGCGTAAGATAAATAAGCAACAACTATAGCTTTGATGGGAGCTGAGAGCACAAACTGGCAGTTTGGCAGTTGAAACCACCCTCACCCCTCTCCCAGTGACCGACAAGCAGAGGGGGGGGGTTGAGAGAGTCTTTGAAATCCGTGGGACTTGGGCGCTGCTGTAGTGTACATCTGTTTTGTTTTTTTTATTAATTCCAGACAATGCAACAAAAGGTCTGAAACCCCCACAGAGTTTCGATTTTGAGCGAGATAAGACTGCGACTAAGAATGCCTGGCGCGTGTTATTTTCAGGGTGAACGCACGAGAGCGCATCACCTCAGATGCTTTGTATACAGATGAGCGCGCTCAAATTCACATCAAATTAGAATGATGGATTTAATACCGCGAGCGAAAGGAGGAGTAAAAAAAGAGAGGACGTGAAATACAAATTGCCCCGTATTGCGCATCACTGAATGGGCATTTTAAGTGTGTCAAAGTAACTTATTTTTTCAAATGCATTGAAAATTATTCTGATGGCATTTCAGAAACACGGCGCGTGCAAAAAGAAAAGAACAGAAGGATGCGATGTTTTTATTTACAGACACAGTCTCCAGTGAGGTTGTGGTGTTGCTTACGTTCTGTAACAATGTTTTTGTGACAGGGAGGGCACTGACGCTGGCGCTGCTTGAGGCTCTGTCTCCTGCGCCAGCTCCCTTCAACTCTGGGTCCGTCGCGCGGGTACTGTTTAAAGTGAAAGCACGCCGGAGCCAGAGTTGAAGGAAGCCGGCGTGAACAAGATGGCGGCGGACTGTCCACAGTCCGTTAGGGCACGCGCATGCTGTCTGCATTGGACAGATGGCGAGAGCAGCCATCTTTGTCCATGCAGGCGCATGCATGCAAGCCCTCGGCAAAATCGATTCCAAAAGGTCTCTCTGACGAGAGCAGCGCATTCGCTGCTCTTCGCCAGGCGAGACCTAAAAAGGCATCACAAGTGTGTTCAGCGCAGCAGGTTACATAATTTCTGATGAAGTAAATCGCGGTGCTGGGAGAGAGGTAATGTTCTTTCACTGACTTCTGGACCGCAGTGGCATTCAGGGGGCCCGTTCCCTCCTGCCAAGTGAGGCTGTTAAATAGAGGAAGGGAAGCAGTTTCCCCCCCAGTGAAGAGAATAACAATGTTTTACAGGCCCCAGTAAGCCAAGGTGAACACATGCAGCTGGGCGGCAGTACGAGGGCTCTGTCACCTTTCTTGGACAATCGTTGCTGCTTTATTTCTATCCCAGACAACTATAGGGAATGACACCAAAAGGCTCCTGGTGGCATCAACAACACACCACCACGTGCCTTTCGAAGGTGCTTCTGAGAAATTGTGCAAGAGGATGAGCGAAGACTAGATCTTTCTACCTATAACTGGCCACATGAGTAAGTCTTTGCCATGGGTACACATCGCAGTGTCATAGCGACCGGAGAGCTCAGTCGGGCCATGAAGGGCTCGGACTGAAGGAGGCAGCGAGAGGCACTTCCCCAGTGGAGGGACGTTTCCTGGAACTGTTAAGAGTTTTTGTGGAGATGGGCAGTGAGGACAATGATTTCTTTTGTGAACAACAGACGCGTTTGTGATGAGTTTTTTTTTAGTAGTTATTTAAGTTTTGTAAATAAAAACAATGATTTTGTATATGTGCATTAAAATGCAAGACCACACCATATTTATTTCCTAATAAATGATATTATAGTTGCAGAACGTAAGTTGTACTTTACGTGAGGAGACGCTTGATGTGTCCTTTAAATTTTTACTTAATATTTTTATGGAGTTTTCGTTCCTGAAGATGCTGAACTGCTTTTCACAAACTGGTTGGCATTAGGGGTGGGCGGAATATGCGAAAGCGACTTTCGCAAATTATCACGAAAATTTTAAAAATCTCCGCAAACACGCGGAAATATCACGAAGATGCAGAAGTTTTTTCCCGCCCGTTCACGGTATTTTCTGCGTGGTCGTGGCTCGCCAACTTACCCATACGGTTGCTCGCGGGCGCGGCCATCTTGTTTTCACTCTTCTCGCGGTGCATGATCGCGAGAAGAAAGACGTGATTGCGCGACACACGACGTTACTGCGAGCGCAAACTGTCGCGAGACAGCGCAAACGTCTACCAACAATCCAACATCTCGTGGAGAACGCGACCGGATCGGGAACATTTGTCGGCGAACGCGTGGATTCAGGTAAGGCGATCGCGCGCGCGCGAGAATGTATTATTTTACAGCGCGAGCAAGAAACAAATTATCGCTAAGCTGCGGAATGCGGAAATTGACATTTTCGCGCTCTCCGCGGAACGCGAAAATGTCAAATTATCGCGAGCGGAACGGAAATTTAGCCCAGGCCTAGTTGGCATGCCACATTTATACATAACGGAGTAATTGATGAGATAATAAGTAACTCTTTTGTGCGTTGCACTTTTAAGCGGTTTCCTGTGTTGCCCGCAATTTTCCATTGTCCTGTCCCAGCCCTTTTCTTCGAACATTAAATAGTTGGATTTACTTCTTAAAACACATGGTATCACCCACAAAGTTGTGATGTATGACGACACGTCGAAAAGCCAACGTTGTGACGTATCCTTGGTATAAGAGGCTGGTAACCAGGCAGCTGCAGCATTGCACTCGGGGGCGCCGGACGGAGAGGACCACAGCTGGCGGTGAAGCTTGGGGCAGGGAGAGGGGGAGCAGGTTCTCAAAAGGATGGGGGCAGAGAGAGAGGGGGGGCAGAATAAGGGGACTCTGTGAGTGAATAAACCAAACTGAAAGCTGAGCTTGAAAACAAAATAAAAACGAACTTGAAATTCCAATACCCTTCCCTGAACACCAAACTTGAAACTGACTTGAAATTCCAATTCCCTTCCCACTGTAAAGTGGGGGCCACTCGGCCCTCACGTCCTCATGGCAGTGCGGCGCCCCCCCATCCCCCTGCCTTTCGGTGTTGGGGGTGTGTCGCGGGGCGATGACGCACGTGGCGCGCCCTCAACACCGATTGGTTGATGCCTCCCCCGTGACCCGGAAGCAGCTGGTCAGCTTCCGGGGCAGGGGGGCGGGACGGCGGGCCCCGTGAACGGCGAGCAAACTCTCTACTTAAGGCGCGGAGGGCGAGCTGGACACCCTCTTGCCCTTGGCTTGTTCCCCGCGCCTCTCGTCTGCCCCACGCTTGGGGCTTGCTAATTTTCTTCTTTGTTTCGATCCAGGTGCTGGGTGTCGTGTGCTGGTGGTAGCAGAGGCAGCGTCTGCAATTGAAGGCGATCCTAAATCCTGGAGCGGTGATCACGGCAGCGTGTGGGCAACGTGTGTCCCTGCCATAAGTTGGCTCCCCGCCTCGTGGGTGTGACCGGGAGAGCCGCATCGTTTTGTGCAGGGGACGGGAGTGCTCTAAAACGTACCGGTAAGGTGGCTGGTGCTGGTGGTGGGCGAAGCAGGATTCAGCAGGGCAGCCACTGGAAGGGAGACAAAAAATAGTTAATGCTCGTTTAAAATTGTATAACTGCCGGTTTACAGCTATTCTCTCGCAGTGGTGGTAATTGGGGACTGGATAAGGGTTTCTGGTCGCTCCAGGTCTAATCTAGGCACGGGGTTGATTTCTCCTGATCAGTGCTCATTGGATTTCGTCAGGGTGGGGGCGAAGCAGGAGTCAGCAGGGCAGCTACTGGAGGGGAGACCAAATAGAAAGGGCTTGTTTTTAACAGTTTCTTTTTATTTAAAATAATTTAATGAGGTTTGTGTAAATTGTGGGTCTGGTCAGGGGTTTTTGTTTTGGTCGCAGCAAGTGTAATCAGACACTGGGATTGATTTCACAAAGTGTTGTCCAGGCTATTAACATTTGTTTGCTCGTAGGAAGCTTGACTCGGGTGTTCCTTTCCGGTGGCGGGCAGCAGATCACGGGCGCAGAGCACAGCAACGGGCCAAGGACGCGCAGGTCATCGGTGGTAAGGGGAGTGAGGCGGGCCTGCATTTCATTGCTTCTGGGGGGCCGCGGGGCTTGAGACCTTCCTAAAAGGGGTTGGCGCTCGCCCACACGCTAAGACTAGCTTGGTGTGTTTTGCGGTCACAGTCGCATGGTGCTTACGGCCATCTTCACATCCTCCATCTAAAAAGGTACAATCGCCGGTGTTTGGCTAGGATTCGTTTGCATTACTTTGTGGGAATATGCCGGGGGCGCGAGTTAATAGGAGTTCCCGCATGGAGCTAATGATGCAGGCTATGATGCGCAGGATGACGGCGATGGATAGGCGCTTGGGTAAAGTGGATGAGTTGGGTAGGAATGTGGCAGAGATTAATCAGAGGCTGGACGGGCATCCGGGTCCACAAGGCAGGCCAAAAAGGAGAGTCAACCCGCCACAGCCTAGAGGGGATTTTGTCACCCCTCCTAAGAGGGGCAAGTCAAGGAAAAATGCACGCGCAACGCCCAAGAATAAAGCTGAGGGGGAGGGTTTGCCTGGGGGAGAGCCTAAGGATGCTCCCAGTATGCCCCCATTGGCTCCTGTGGGGCCAGCTCCTCTTATTCCAGCAGTGCCAGTAGCCCCGGGCGGGGTCATTCCCCCTGCCACCCCTGTGAGCATTGCCCCCGTCGGGGTCCCAATCCCCCCGAATAATGCTGTCCCAGTGGAACTGGCATCCCAGATAGCCGCTGTGTTGCCTTGGTTACAGTTGGGGGAGGTATTGCCAACCTCTCAGGATCATTCAGCAGAAGCATTGAAACTGGTTGAGAGGATTAAGGTGGCCAGGGCGGGGGAAGGTGCACCATTGGCACCGATTACTCCATCAACAGGTTCCGCCAGCGGGCAGACGGCAAGGAAGGATGGGGCGACGTCGCAAGGCAGTGACAGTGGTAAGGAGGTGGCTTTGCCTTTACTTAAAGATGGTGCTATGCCCTCAAGGAAGGAGAATTTGGGGCAACATGTGGCTCAGGCTGTCAAGGAAATGATCTGGGCGGGCAAATATGTCAACATTTTCTCCTTGCTGATCGATAATAGGGAACTTGAATATGCCAAGTCGCAAAAAGAATGGATGTTGCCGAGTGAATGGAGAACAGAGTTGGTGAAGTTCAGAGTAGAGGAGACATTTGTTAATTGGATGAGGGCCTTTTCAGTTTTTAGTGCCATTACAGCTGAGAGGTCGCCCAATTTGCAAGCTGAAATGGCTTGCTATCAGAGCAGGATTGCCATGTGGAGCGAGACACAGGTGGGGAATGGGTGGAAGGAGTATGACATTTCATTTAGGAAAGCTAAGGAATTCAATCCCTCCCTGGCATGGGATATGGTGGATTCCTTGTCATGGTACAGCCAGATATCTGGGGGGGCAGCAGCGATGGGGGCAACCGGTTCACAAAAAATATACCCGGCCAAACCGCAATTGCCCTTTCGGCAGGCACAAGGGAGTGAGGTACCAGGAAAGGGCAAGAGTTGGGGGGAGAAAAAGGGCGTCTGTTGGGATTTCAACAAACGGTCCTGCACTAGGGCAGTGGGCACATGTAAGTTCAAACACGCCTGTTCCTTGTGTGGCCACCCCTCACACCCCGAGACCTCCTGCAGATTTAAGGGTGGCAATCAGGGAGCCAGGGGGAGAAGGAAACCTGAATAGACTAGAGGGTTTAATATCACACACTCCAATTGATGTCATGGCAATGATTCCCTGGCTGAACAGATACCCTGATCACGCAGCTGCAAAATTACTTCAGAAGGGATTTTCTTGGGGTTTCCGGATACCGGCAGGAGGGTACACGGGCAGGACTGAGTGCAGGAATCAACTGTCTGTAAAGCATAACCCAGGGGTGGTGGCAGCAAAAATTGGAAAAGAATTACGCCTGGGTAGGTTAGCAGGCCCCTTTGACGAGGTGCCAGTGCCCAACTTTGTATGTTCCCCACTTGGTGTGGTCCCTAAAAAAGAGAAAGGCGAATTTAGGCTCATTCATAATCTCTCGGCCCCAAAGGGGGCATCATTGAACGATGCTTTAGATGAGAATGTCTGCAGTGTAAAATATGCCTCTTTTGACCAAGCAGTGGTGTTGCTTAGGCGCCTGGGTCCAGGGGCATTGATGGCCAAGTCTGACAGAGTCTGCATTTCGCCTTCTCCCTGTGCATCAAGGGGATCAACACCTTTTGGGGTTCAAGTTTGATGGGAAGTATTACATGGACAAATGCATGCCCATGGGTTGTTCGATCTCGTGTGCTTATTTCGAGACGTTCAGCTCTTTCTTAGAATGGGTGATGCGGCAGGCGACCGGGCATCAGCTGGTCATGCATTACCTGGATGACTTTCTCTTCCTGGGTGCGGCTGGGTCCCAGAATTGTGCACGGGCATTGCAGGAATTTTGCACGCTCATGCGGGCTTTTGGGGTCCCGTTGGCGCCGGGAAAGACAGTGGGGCCTGCTACTTGCTTAGAATTTCTTGGTATTGAAATAGACTCAGTGGAGGGTTGTTTCAGGCTCCCAAAGGAGAAGGTGTTGAAATTCAAGGCGGCACTACGCGCGTGTCTGGCCAAAGAAAAGGTCTCGTTACAACAGCTCCAGGAGACAGTGGGACAGTTGAATTTCGCCTTGAGGGTGATACCAATGGCTCGCCCCTTTTCTCGCTCCATTGCGCAGGCTATGAAGGGCCTGCGAGAAAAACACCACCACACTAGACTGTCGCTTGAGGTACGCCAGGACATGCGGATATGGATGGCATTCCTGGAGGACTTCAACGGCAGGGTTGTGTGGTCCGGCCCCCCCACTACTTCAGCAGAGTTAGGTTTATGGACTGACGCTGCTGGGAGTGTTGGGTTTGGTGCCATCCTGGGTAACAAGTGGGTCACCCGCAGGTGGCCGGACGAATGGGTGCACAGTGAGTTGACAACCAACATTGGTTTTCTGGAGCTCTTCCCTATTTGGGTTGCATTAATGGTCTGGCCAGATCTTCTGCGTAACAAATCAGTAATATTCTGGTCGGACAACATGACGGTGGTGGAGTGCATCAATCAGCAGGCGGCACGCTGTAAGTTCATACTCCGCCTCTTGAAGGAGATTGTGTTGAGATGCTAGCTATTGAATGTGATATTTAGGGCAAAACATGTACCGGGTGTCCTTAATAATGCAGCTGATGCACTCTCTCGCCAAAAAATGCAGGTATTCAGGGAACATCTTCCAGCAGCAGAGCCTACACCGACTCACTTCCCGTCAGCACTCTGGCAGATTGGTGCCCCAAATTACAGGACCTAGTGGCTGCTAGCTTAGCCCCCAAGACAAGGACAGCATATGAAGGGGCGTTTGGTTCTTATTGCACTTTTTTGGGGCGTGACTGGGAATCCAAATGGGCTTTAGAAAATAGCTTTACAGATTACCTGGGTAGACTGCATCAGGAGGGTCGCTCAGTGGCCACAGCTAACAGGCATAGGGCAGCTGTCTCCATCTACGCGCAAGAAAAGGGGGTAAAAGACCCGACTAACAGCTTTGCGGTGCGGAAGGGTCTGAGGGGTTGGCGCCGCTTACAGGGCAGCACAGCTGACACTAGAAAACCAATAGGCTTGGAGAGGCTGTCGGCATTACTGTCTGCATTGCAGGATGTCTGTAGCTCGGGCTGGGAGATACAATTGTTTAAGGCAGCGTTTACATTAGCCTTTTATGGGGCATTGAGGCTGAGCGAGTTGGTGGCTGCCTCTAAGGCAGATAGTCAGGGGGGTATCCAATTCCTGAACACAACAATACAGGGAAACACATTGTGGGTGACGATTCTGAGATCAAAAACTGATCAGGAGTCGCGGGGTGAGACTGTGGTATTGCACAGGGCAAGGGCCAATCCTTGCTGCCCGGTACACCACGTGGAGACCTTCATCAAGCAGCGGGGTGCACTGTGGGGTGGGCCGCTTTTATTACACGCGGACGGCACCCCGTTAACTAAATACCAGTTCAGAAGAGTCCTGGAGTTGACGATTGCCAGGGTGGGCCTGGACCCGAAGGAATTTGGCACACACTCCTTTAGGATAGGTGCAGCCACTGAGGCAATCGCAAGGGGTCTGCATGTGAACAGTGTTAGAAGAATTGGGAGATGGTCACCCAAGTCCAATTGCTACAAACGGTATGTGCGGGTACACATGTTGTAAAGTACCTAGGGTATTACTGACATTGGGTTGTTCTTTTCTGGTTTTGCAGTTCCTTCGCTCTGTGACGCAGGCGGAGAGCTGGCTTCGGGTCATCATCAGGATTCATCTGCGACTCATCGTGGTGTGCACAGTCAAGAACACAGGACGCGGTCAGGCAGGGTTTGGATTGTTGGTCATTCTTATGTCAATCGTGCTAGAAATGTCTTTTTTGCAGGCAAGGGTAGTAAGGAGCTAGAACAGGAAGGTTGGTCCATCTCCTTCTTTGGGAGGGGGGGTCTCTGCCTCAGTCAGTTTAGGGGATTCTTTGCGGAGTTAGTCGCCCGTCATACAGCCCCACCAACGGTGGTGATTCTTCATCTGGGGGAGAATGACCTTGCTAGACTGGGTAGGAGGGTCCTCCTAGAAGAGATCATTTCAGCAGCGGGTTGGGTAAGGAGGGTATGCCCTGACTGCACTGTAGTCTGGTCCCAGCTGATACCGCGGCTGCAGTGGCGTGGGGGTGATTCGGTCAGGGCATTGAATCACTCGGTAAAGAGGATCAATACCAAGGTAGAAAAACTTTTCCGAACCACGCACTTACAGACCATCCCACATGGGACTATTTGGGGGAAGGATTTGTACTTACAGGATGGGGTCCATTTGACGGAGGCAGGGAATAGACTATGGTGTGATAATCTCTTAGCTTGATTGAAGGGCTCTCTGAGGTAGGGATGACCTTTAGGCAGGAGTTGTGGAGGGGGCCAGATCGTCGGGAAACAATGCTGGCCTGTGGCGGTAAGGTCATGATCGGTGAGCAGCAATTTAAGGTCCTAAGGGGGGCGTCACCATCCACGGAGGGGGCGGCCCAGGGGGAGGGGCCACTGGTCCCTCCTAGAACTTCAGGGGCAGGAATATCCGCTAGCTGCTAAAAATGCGGGGGAGGGAGTCACGCTTTCCTTAGGCAGGTAGCCACCCCGCACATACACCATGACGTCAGCATATGACGCAGAGTGTAAGGGCCCTCCTTGTTGGTTAAATGAAGTTCACGATACCGGCGGGGTAGGCGGTCCCCTGTCGCGCATGCCCACCTGTGGGTAAGGGCGTGGTTAGTAGGACTTGACACCGGTTAGCGACCTTGCCGTCCGGCCAGAAATGTTAGAATGCAAAATTCAGGCAGGATGTTAGATTCGGATAGGATACACGCTGTATTAGACGTTTGTTAAGGTTAGCCTTCAATCTTTGTCTACAATACTGTAAATCTAATGTCATGAATTTTGCTTATTCTTACATAATCGATGTTATGTTAATATTCATCATTTTATTGTTTTGTATAATAAATACGGCCGGGGGGTCCCTGACCCCCCGCCTTCCAAAGATAATTTGCTTAGGTCTATCCTTCAAGGTGGTGTGGAAAGCTGGGAGGGGAGGGTAGCCAGTCACGGACCATGTGTAAAGTGGGGGCCACTCGGCCCTCACGTCCTCATGGCAGTGCGGCGCCCCCCCTCCCCTGGCCTTTCGGTGTTGGGGGTGTGTCGCGGGGCGATGACGCGCGCGGCGCGCCCTCAACACCGATTGGTTGATGCCTCCCCCGTGACCCGGAAGCAGCTGGTCAGCTTCCGGGGCAGGGGGGGCGGGATGGCCGGGGGGCGGGCCCCGAGAACGGCGAGAAACTCTCTACTTAAGGCGCGGAGGGCGAGCTGGACACCCTCTTGCCCTTGGCTTGTTCCCCGCGCCTCTCGTCTGCCCCACGCTTGGGGCTTGCTAATTTTCCCCACCCCCCAGCCCAAAAACAAGGTACTGAACATGCTAGTCAGGGGTTCTAGTTAAATTTGTCTTAGGCCTTTTTCCCGTTGACAGGTAGGTTGGTTGTGGTTAGGTAGGAATGTTGTCTGTACTTAGGCCTTTTTCCCGTTATACAGCTGTGATTATGTTATTTTAGGGGCAATATTGTGTGTACCTAGGCCTTTTTCCCGTTATATAGCTGCGATTAAGTTGTTGTGATAAAGGTAATATTGTGTGTACTTAGGCCTTTTTTCCCATTAGCACAGCATGCTTTGTATTTATATGATCTGGTTTTAGTTTAGTGTAGTTGTCCTTTAGCTAGTTCTTTTTCCCTAGGTTCATCGTCGTATTTATTAGGGTTGGTCGGGCGGTAAGGTCATGATCGGTGAGCAGCAATTTAAGGTCCTAAGGGGGGCGTCACCATCCACGGAGGGGGCGGCCCAGGGGGAGGGGCCACTGGTCCCTCCTAGAACTTCAGGGGCAGGAATATCCGCTAGCTGCTAAAAATGCGGGGGAGGGAGTCACGCTTTCCTTAGGCAGGTAGCCACCCCGCACATACACCATGACGTCAGCATATGACGCAGAGTGTAAGGGCCCTCCTTGTTGGTTAAATGAAGTTCACGATGCCGACGGGGTAGGCGGTCCCCTGTCGCGCATGCGCACCTGTGGGTAAGGGCGTGGTTAGTAGGACTTGACACCGGTTAGCGACCTTGCCGTCCGGCCAGAAATGTTAGAATGCAAAATTCAGGCAGGATGTTAGATTCGGATAGGATACACGCTGTATTAGACGTTTGTTAAGGTTAGCCTTCAATCTTTGTCTACAATACTGTAAATCTAATGTCATGAATTTTGCTTATTCTTACATAATCGATGTTATGTTAATATTCATCATTTTATTGTTTTGTATAATAAATACGGCCGGGGGGTCCCTGACCCCCCGCCTTCCAAAGATAATTTGCTTAGGTCTATCCTTCAAGGTGGTGTGGAAAGCTGGGAGGGGAGGGTAGCCAGTCACGGACCATGTTTAAATCTTCTCTTTTTCCGTCCATTTCATTTTATTTTCCTTTCTTTCATTTCCATTACCTTGATTCCGCCACACCACCTCCCCTCTCTCTTTCTCTCCTCTCTTCCTTTCCTTTCCCTCCTGGTCTTCCTTTCCCTCCTGCCATTCCCTGCCCTTTCCTGTCCTCCTACCCTTCCTTGCCCTTTCCTGTCCTCCTGCCCTTCCTTGCCCTCCTGCCCTGCCTTTCCCTCGTACTCTGCCCTCCTGTCCTACCCTAACAGCTGGAGGTACACGTGATTGCGCTTCTGTTTTTAAAATCTGTAAATCCAAGATTTCAAAAGGCAGCAACAAACACCAGGTGTGGTGCTGTGCTGTATTTAACACGGCTCATGTCTCAAAATAGGTGCTCATTCAGGCATGCTAAGTCAGTTGTTCCATTGTGTTCAGACAAATACGGTATTAATGCTCGATCGGGACATGCTAGATGAATTCCAAGGGAGGCTGGCACAAAAAGAATGGATTCCGCGGAGATCGCCCAGGTAGGTATTAATTAACCTACTGCTCTATTATGCTTGCACGCCATAAGACTTGAAATATTTTCTTGAGCAGATGTGTCGTCCTCCTGAAAACGCACCGCCCAGCACAGCCCTTTGTTTTGCGCAGCCTCAAACTTTTTATTTTTCAGGGTTGGAGGCTTAATTTACTGCAGGTGACGAGGCCGAATGGATTCAGCTGCATCGCTTTACTTTCCGGTTGTTTTCCAAGGTGGATTTGTATCCGCAGCAAAATCCGAAATGCAGTGCAGTCGATGAGTGTTGTTCTGTAGTTTCTGAAGTGGGCAGGTAATAGCTTGGGCAGTACAGGATCGGAGGCCAAACGAGAGTGAGATGATAACTGTTTTCTTGACTGTGAGCCGGGCGCTACTTCTAAAAAACAGACCCCGATTGGAAATAAGGTGTAATAACGGGTGCACGTTTTACACCCTCTCATTATTGCATGGCAAAGAGCAGATGTATAATTTGCACCCAAGCCCGGGTTTCATAGCCCTGCTTGGAGAATTGTGTGGACTTTGTGCATGGTTGAAAGGGTTGGCAGAGCGTGCACCCGCCCTTTTTATGCCGTAAATCACTGGGGCATGTGTCAATGTGTGCATGATGATACTCTTGTTTCAGGCACAAACCTAACCTTACACACAATAGTATATTTGTTTCTTTTTGCGCGCCTAGGATGTCAGCAGAACAAGCGTTAGACAGTTTTGCCAGTCACTGTTTTTGTTAGAACAGATTTACAATAGCTTTATTAACCTTCCTGCTTTCTCAAATTTGCTTGAAAGTGCACCATATGCCCACTCTTTTTGCAAAATGTTCTCGGGGGAGAACCCCCCCCAAGCCTCCCGTAGGTGGTTCAGGCTCACTCGCTACAGTGCTGTACGACAATTGTTTTATGCCTCACCACTTTCAAATGTCAACAGCCGCCACTGATTGGTAACATAACACAACCAAACACACCTACAAAACAATTATGCCACCATTAACGCCATGTAGCCTCTGCCTTTGAAACAGTCAATGCTTAGTTCATTTCAATGCACGGGCCGTGTAGGTCCTAAAAAAAACAAATCATACTAGTGACCCCCATAATGAACCGTCGGGTAGACAACTTATCCAGTGTGTGCCACCATATCCAGCGAGTGCCAACATGCTTTCTCATGCTAGGAGTGACAGGGATCCAGACCCATCTCTGTGGAACAATCTCATCTTGTAAAAAACATGCATTCAGTCCCTTTGTTCCTAGTGTTGGCATTGTGTGAGTATCCCAGTGCTCATGTCATATACAGTGTGATCTTCATGTGGGATACACCTTATCCTCTGATACAAAACGCCAAGCAACCTACTCACAAGCAAGAATTTAGCAACTCTTTTCTACTTGTCTGCACCTGGAGGGGTCAAAAACCACACCTTTTCATAAACTGCTGCCCTCTGCCATGTACATCTAGAACACCCTATGCCACATAGGTGATAGTGCTCTAGAATACCTTCAATCTATTTCCTGTAGCATGTTGCCGCATCCACACAACGGTGTGTGGCCTGAAAAACACTTCGTACTGCATACAAGTTGTACTTTTCTCTTTCTGACGGTGAAAACATACAAACAAACTTATATGACCACTCTCAGCACCCACATGAGGGTCTCCGTCATAATAATCATCGGGCTAACCGCACATGTGGTGGTGCCTTCCTCACACAACTGGCCTCACCTTTTTAGTGTATCATCGGGGCATTCTACTTCCCAACGGCTGCAGATGGAGTCTATATTGCGGGCGGGAGCTCTCGGTTTAAAAAAAAAAAAGGGAAACGTGGAGGTACGTATAGTGTGCGTGACATACCGATGACGCATCAGACGCCGCAATCCCTACTCAAGGGGGTGTCTACAAACTCCACCTTGGTGCGCGTGTCCAGTGATCATCACCTTAGAATACTATCGAAATACAAAAAACTTTATCAATTATTGGCATAACAACTCTCTCCACCTTCTGCTTACTCCCAGTAAAGCTCAATATCAAGGTGATTGTCAGAACGACTGCTGATACCTAGGCTTCCTCCTCATCAGGGCTGTTCATCTCCTCGTCTCCTATGGACTTAATGTTTCTCTTTCTATCTTCACACACACTCTGGGAAGACAATCGTGAGTGTTGTCAATCCGACGGTTCAATGAAAATGGGAATGAAAATAAAATAATAATAGTAATACTAAAAGGGAAGTGACAGTCCAGAAAAACAGTTCTATATTACACATACAAATTCTGCATCGCTATACACACAGATTCTGGATTAACATTCAGTGATTTCGTGCACCGTACCAGCCTGGTACCGGCGCCCTACAGCATCATTGCCGTGAAAAACTCAAGGTGCGGCACACCTCGAAGCCCAACCCCATCCTCAATAGTGGGAGCCCGGTCTATTCGTAGAGTAATCATCATACAGGTACAGTTACAACTTTCATGGCTCATGGTTATATCATGTCGCAAGTGTTGGGCTGATTTGTCAAGCAAGGGCTCAGAAAAAAGGGGGAGTCCAAAAACGCGTTTTCCCCATGTAATGTCTATGGGTATGTTTAATTTTTAGAACAGGACAAAAGCCTTAACCCCTGAACGGAATTACATCAAATTTGGCAGAAAGTTAGATATTGATTCATAAAGTGTGTTTTTTGTGATTAGGTGTAAATCCGTTCAGTAGTTTCAGAGCTATTTAGGTTAAAGAAATACAAGTATCTGGGAGCCCAAAATCCTACTGAAATTTGATTGGCTGCCAACACTTCAATGAGTTAGTGTTGGCAGCAATCTTGGGACCTATATACATGATAGCACCCTATTGAAATGCATTGTAGTGAATGGCAGGTTTTGAGGGTCGCAAAAAGGAAAACGTATAAAGGGTGAAAACAGATTTTAGTTACAATATAAATCATTTGTTGGTACCAATGACTTTACCCAGAGGAAAAGCCTTCTGCTGGGATTTCAAGAATCATGTTTGAGAGAAAACAGTTTTCTCATGATTTCCCTATAGAGGTTATGGGAGGTAAGTTAAAATGAAAGCATATTTTCTATAAAATCACACTATCTTTCTCAGCCATATGAAAATGAAGTCTGACTGTTGATTCCCTTGTGTTCTACTGAACCCTTGCAGAGTGTTCTAAAATAACTAGAGCGCTAACAGCGTTACTTATAACAAAAGTATGGCATACCTGAAGCCATGTTGATTGAATCAAACTGGTAAAAATTAGAACATTTAATTTAGATAGGAAAAAAATGAGGGGGTTCTGTTTGTCATAGAAATTATAGTTGGTGCTAAAGAAATTAAAATTTGGGCCCATTTTAAGTGAATTCTAAAATATCTTCCTCTTCTATTTCATTAAACCATTCTGAGGTGCAGACTGAAACATGCAGATTAAACATGCACTTTCAACACATGCAGACTAAAACATGTACTTTCAACGTCAACAGCAAACTGCCAGTTACCTCCCTGGTGATCAGCACATTTATTACAGTGTTCTGCTGAGCAACTACAGTGCTAACATTCTGAATTTATGCAGAAGGTGTGGAACATATGAATGCCATCTCGATGGAATCCAAGTAGAAAACTGAAAGCATTTTCTACTGAGGCTGCTGCAGTAAATGACGGAATTAGGGAGCTTCACAACAAATAAGTCTCCCAAGATGGCCACCGGAGAAAAAAAGAGCCCAAATATAGGACAAATATTACTCAAATGTAGCCCAATGACAGAAGTGTGCAAAACACTTAATTATTTAGTTTTTCTGCAGTTTTATAGAGCGCAGACTTGATCCAGTAGTATAAGAGTGCTTTACATGAGCATCAGTTATATTACACAAGGACAGATTCATTTCGTTTTTAGGCATGGGGAGATTAAGTGATTTGCCCAGAATCACAGGATGTTGAGCTGATGCCGAAACTTGAACCCGATTCCCCAGTTGAAAAGTCTGCAGCTCTATCTGTAACCCCTCATCCTTTCCCTTAACTGTAACATATAATCAAGTGATCAACTGGATAAATAAAACAAATATAGCAAATTATTTAAAAGTGCTTTGTTGCTAGTTGAGAACTCAGAAAATATGTCCTCATTTTAGTTGTGTATAGCACGAACCATAATTTCTATAGGAATAAGACCCTCTCGTGGAGGTGGGTGCAAAGGCAACAAGTTGACCACACTGTGCAGGCAGGAGGGGCAGTGGCAGGACAACAGACCATGGAGGGCAAGGGAATAGGGGGCAGGGGCAACAAACCAACCATGCAATACAGACAAGAGGCTGTGGCAATATAAAAGACCATTGAATGCAGAAAAAAGAGGCAGTGGCAGTACAACCATACACACCAACTGATCAGATTCAGGCAGGAGACTGCCATTGTTTTTAGGCTTAAAAGACCTTTCTTTATTTTATTTGTCTCCTGCCTAAAATCTCCTAATTTTAAATGTAAGTCAAGGGGGAATATCAATTCCCCAGGTTTCTTTCCAAAATCTCTTACCAAGTTCAAAATGTTAACAAGTTTGGTACATTGGATCACGGAGGGCAGGAGGAATGGGGTAGGGACACGATCTCGGATAAGAAAGGTCAAGAGGGAGATGGGCAGTGGCACTAAACTGACCATATTGGGAATTTGTCAGGGGTTGCAGCAGCACAATACATTACACAGGTCAAGTGGGACGGCAGTGCAGCAGTCGGATCATGGAAAGCAATAGGGAAGTAACAGGGCCATGCACATGGACAACAGAGAGCAGAGGGGAAAGAGGCAAGGGCAGCAAGCTGACCATAGCGGACAGACAGGAGGGACAGTTGCAGCATAACGGACAATGAAGGGCAGGAGGAATGGGGCAGGGGAACGACAGCAGACCAAACAAGGCAGGAGGGAGGGGATAGAGGTCTGCACATGGAAAACTGAGGGTTCGGGCAAGTGGGCAAGAACAGCAAACTGACCATAGCGGGCAGGTGGGATGGGCACTGGAAGCACAACATCATTGAGGGCAACAGTGAGACTATAATGGCATACACAGAGACAACGGAAGGGAGGTAGGAGGGGGTCAGGGGCAGCAAGCTGACCACACATGGCAAGTGGGAGTAGCTATGCCATGCATGGCAAGCGGGAGGGTTAGTGGCAGCACAACGGCCATGGTGGGCAAGAGGGAGGGGGCAGGGACATGCACAAAAGACCATGGAGGACAGAATGGAGGGGTAGGGGCTGGACACAGACAAAAGAGGGTAGGGGAAGGGACATCACAATAGACCATGCAGGGCAGGCAGGAGGAGCAGTTGCAGCACAACAGAACATGGAGGGCAGAAGGGAGTGGCCGCAAAATGGACCATGGAGGACAGGTGGGAGGGGAAAGGGGCATGGAACTTGGACAGGCAGGGTGGAGGTGGCAGCCATCTGACCATGCTAGGCAGGTGGGAGGGGCAGTAGCAGCTCAACACAACACTCAGAGTAGATAGGAGGGCGGCGGGTCCATGGAATATGGTGGGCATAAAGAAGGGAGCCGGGGCATGCACAAAGACCTCGGAGGGCAGGGGAGAAGGAGAGTAGGGACAGCAAACTAAACACAGAAGCGAAGGAGGAGGACAATGATGCTGCATAGAATTTGGGAACAGAGGGCAGGAGGAGTGGGCAGGGACATCGAGCTAAATCGAAGTCCATTACAGCACATCAGACCATGCAGGGCAGAAGGGAGGGGCTGGTGCATGGACTCGGACAACAGAGAGTAGGAAGGAGGTGGATGAGGCAGCATGCTAACTGTTTATGGCAGACAGGAAGGGCAATGGCAGAACAATGGCCACACATGGGTGTAATGAGTGAGAAGGGACACGGACAATGGATGACAAGGAGGAGGGGGGCAGGAGCAGCAAGCTTGGGTGGGGGCAGCACAATGCCAGGCCAAGCCCTGCGTTCAACCCTACCCCCACTGTGTATTGCGATTGGCATCTTAAAGCAAGTTAAAAGAAATCTCTGAAAAAAACAAAGGTTACAGGGGCGTTATAGTAAGGAAATACAATTTTAAAAAACCTTAGAAAATCACTGACAAAACCAAAGGCTACAGAGACTTTATAGTTAGTCTCAGATTCCGCTCGTACAAAACCAGTAAAATTCAGCAGTTTTAGCTACCTGAGCTAACTACAACTTAATACCCTCAATACATTGCTTATGACCTCACATATTACATCACTCATGACTTGGTCAGTGACATCACTGATGACCTCACCGATGACATCATCCACAGAACCACTCACACACCCACTCAAGCTCCCATACAATCTCTTGTACGACCATTCACAACCATACAAACACTCACAGACCCATACCAGTACTCATATACACACTCACTTTTCCTGAGGCAATCACACACCCACTCACTCACTCATACATCCACTCATACAACTAGTCACTCACCCGTACAGCCACTCACATAGCCACAAAATCACCCATACAGCTACTCACACCCCCACTTATTTACCTACATAGTCACTGACACACACAGACTCACCTGTACAGCCTTTCAACACAGCCCCTTACTCACCCATACAAGCACTCACACACCCACCCACTTACATATCCACACATCCATAGAAACACTCACACCTCTGCTCACTCACTCATACAGCCATTCACACAGACACTCACTCACTCTCCAATACAGCCACTCACCCACCAACTACCTTAACCAAACACCCACTGAAACAGCCATAAACTCACCCATACAGCCACTTACAAACCCAGTCACTCACTCCTACAGCCATTCAGACACTCACTCATCCATACAGTCACTACACACACACACACACACTAACCCACCCATAGAGCCACTCACTCATAGAGCCACTCACTCACCCATAAAGCCACTGACACACCCACTCACTCACCAAGTCACTCACACAGCATCTCACTCATCCACACAGCTACTCACACACCCACTTATACACCCATAGAGTCACTCACACACTCATGGATACATACAGTCACATAGCCACACACTCACCCATACAGCTACTCACACCCCCACTTATTTACCTACATAGTCACTGACATACACACACTCACCTGTACAGCCTTTCAACACAGCCCCTTACTCACCCACCCACCCACTTACATATCCATTCACACATCCATAGAAACACTCACACCTCTGCTCACTCACTCATACAGCCATTCACACAGACACTCACTCTCCAATAAGCCACTCACCCACCAACTACCTTAACCAAACACCAACTGAAACAGCCATAAACTCACCCATACAGCCACTTTCAAACCCAGTCACTTACTCTTACAGCCATTCACACTCACTCATCCATACAGTCACTTCACACACACACACACCCACGCACACACGCACACACACACACACACACTAACCCATCCATAGTCACTCACTCATAGAGCCACTGACTCACCCATAAAGTCACTGACACACCCACTCACTCACCAATAGTCACTCACACAGCATCTCACTCACCCACACAGCTACTCACACACTCACGTATACACCCATAGAGTCACTCACACACTCATGGATAAATACAGTCACATAGCCACTCACAAAATATGTTAGAAGCAGTATCACTCAGTAGTGTACTAATATAGTAATTTAACTCTTGTAGTAGGTTTGTTTATATGTTTAACAATCAAACTCTTAGAAAATACTTACACTCATTGGATGATGTCATTTGCAATGTCATGAGAGATGACACTGACCATGTCATGAGTGATGTAATACGTGAGGTCATAAGCAGTGCATTGCGGGGCCTAAGTTATAGTTAGCTCAGGTAACTAGAACTGCTGAATTTCACCGGTTTTGTATGAGGGAAATCTGAGCCTAACTAGATCGTTCCTGTAACCTTTGATTTTTTCAGTGAATATATATATATATATATATATATATATTTTTTTTTTTAAGTTTCACAAATTCATTTTCTATAACTACTCAGTTTGCTGAAAGTTCTTTCTAAAAGTGTAGTGTAACATGTAATAGATTATCTTTTGAACAAGCATATCAATGAAGGAGACCTTATTTATCCAATTTGCCCTAGACAATTGGAGCTATGGAAGACGCTGAGGGAAGAGCAGTTCTGAGTGTCTCTTTCCTCATTGTCTCTCTGGCGGCTCATACAACAAGTGCTTTTTATTTCTCCCAAAGGAGGAATTCCAGCATGTGATTAACTAAAAGCATTTCAAACAAACTACTATCTTTAAGGTAAAACAAACATCAAAAACTAGCCAAGACAATAAACCACCAGCTACACACTTTGAAACAACAAGCATAAAAGATAAGCAATGATGACTTTCCACTTGACCTCTGACCTGCAAAGCAGAAACAATTTAACCAAAAAAACTATAACCAAAAGAGCAAACACAGCCATGTCCTGGAAGCAATTTACACCCAACAATCAGCTGTAACCACCGAAGAAAGGTACACCAGCATTATGCAAGGATCACTAAAAGAAAAACATCAAACACAAAATACAGTAAGTAATAAATAACAAACTAAGTCAGATAATGGAAGAAAGTTTTAGGCAACAGCTACAACTTCAGTAAAAAAAAGAAAATCAAAACACAGCTGTTATCACTGAAACAAAAAAACATCGAACATCTTATATCAACAAGGAAATATTATTAAGGCCCAGGTAAAAATCAATGACGAAAAAAGCATCAAACACCAACTGTTGACTACTGAAAAGCATTGGAGAAAAGAAACTCAAAGAAAACACTGCAACAGCTATGATCACTGAAAAAGATTAGACACCAGTTGTGCTCTACAAGGAAAATATCAAACACCATTAAAGGAAAGAATAAAACTAGTTCTAGTCAGCAAAAAAAAAAATCTAATATCATAATAGATTATACTTTCTTTGCGGATTAGAACTTGTTGTCTTTATTTGGTGGTTATATATCTATAAGAACCACACAAAATATCAACAACTCACAGTGACCACTGAGAAAAAGGAGAATTTCAAACACGAGCCATGACAAAGGACGAAAAATCAAACCTCATCTATAGAGTCAAAAACATTAACCCTGGCTGCACTCATGCAGTAACAATCAAACTTCATCTGTATTCAGGGCAATGAAAGAATATCAAACAACTGTCAAATCCAACGGAAAAGGGAACAATCAGGACCTACAAAGTTGAGAACTAGAACCCCACTTACAATTAAAGACTGAATGAAAGATCCATTACCAGTTACAAAGAAACAACCACAGAAAATGAAAAAAACAACTATGAACACCAAAAAGAACTTATAATACCAACATAATTATGTAAGGAAAGAACATCAATCACCAGCTTTTCTCACAAAGCAAAGATCATCATAAATCAACTTCATAACCATTGGATCTAAAGAAGGAAACAAGTTACTTACCTGTAACTTTAGTTCTCCAGTATTGTAAACTTTCATAAATTCATATGCTTGAATCATTCCTCGTCATCGAGATGGGAGTCCCTGGTATATATAAAATAGCAATGCAAAGCCATTACAAACCAGAAACCAGGCCTAGGCCTAGACCCATTCCAGTTTTGTAACATATCCACCTCTTTTTGTAAAAGAGACCAAATAAAATCAACAATCAATCAGTTCAGCCTCACCCTCCAGAACTCTCCTGAGAGAACCTCAGACCCTCAGACTTTCGTAGCCGTAGTGCCACAGAATAACCATAAAGATGTAGAAGGTCGAGCTTTCCAAGGGGAGGAGGGCGGGTCGCATGTGAATCTATGAAAGTTTCCAATACTGGAGAACTAAAGTTACAGGTATGTAACTTGTTTTCTTACTCCAGTATTGGAACTTTCATAGATTCACATGCTTGAATCAGAGTAGCTAGCGGTCAAGAGGACATTTTTTGTTCTTATTATCTTGAACAACCATTAACAATGCACCGATAAGATTAGAGAAAGGAAAAAACATTTTGTCAATTTAGACTTTTTTTTTGTAAAATGAAGCCTATCTAAAGTCTAACCCAACGGAAAATTCAAAGAAGCTGTAGGGAAACAAAAGACATCATCAAAGCTTACATACAAATAAAATACCTATATAGGTACCTATTGCCAGAAGCAATAAACTTATCAAAGAATGTGCGAGGATCTGTGAAAAAAAGGAAGGAGGGATGAGAGGGAAAGCTCACCGTTTACTGAAACAGGTTCCTCATGACTGCTTGGCCCACTGCAGTGTCGTTGCGTGTCGAAGAATCCAAGCAGTAATGTCTGGTAAAGGTATAGATACTCTTCCAGGTCGCTGCTCTGCCGATGTCCAGGATAAGTACCCCAGCAAAAAAGGCTGTAGAGGAAGATTGCCCTCGTGGAGTGAGCACGGAACTTTCCCTTGAGGGGTTTCCCAACTTATTGATGAAAATAATGGATAGAGCTGGAAATCCAACAGGCAATTCCTTGTTTAGAAAGGGAAAATCCTTTACGAGGAGCGCTGTAAGCTACAAAGAGCTGAGGTGACTTCCTGAAATCTTTAGTTCTTTGGAGATAGATTTTCAGGCAACGCTGAAAGTCAAGTGAATGAAGTGATCTCTCTGCTGGAGTCGTAGGTTGAGGGAAAAAAGTCTTAAGGACCACAGGTTCATTTAAGTGAAAATCCGAAGACACCTTTGTGATGAACGTGGGTTAGTACCAAGTACTACTGTGTCATTCTTAAACTGAAGAAAAGGCTCTTGGATAGTGAGCGCCTGTAACCCACTAACCCTTTTAGCTGATGTCAGAGCAAGAAGAGCCACCTTCCATGACAGGAATTTTAAGTCCGCTTTATGGATAGGCTCGAAGGGATGTTTCATGAGCTGAGCCAAGACCACATTAAGGTGCCACAGTGGTGGAGAAGGCTTCACAGGAGGAAAGACTCGAAAAAGCCCCTTCATAAATTGCTTAATTACCCTTGCTGACCAAAGAGAAGGGCCTGAAGGTGTTTTTCTGAAGCGACAGATGGCCGCGAGGTGAACCTTAAAAGATGAATGAGCCAGTCCAGCTTAGGAAAGCCGCTACAGGAGCCAGCATCTTCGTAAAGATAATTGGTGCTGATCTGAGTCCGAAGGGGAGGATCCTGAATTGAAAGTGGCTCTTTGATACTGTAAAGCGAAGGAACTTCCTGTGCAATGGATGAATGGGAACGTGAAAATATGCGTCCTCTAGGTACAAAGTGGCCATGAAATCTCTTGAATTTAGAAGTATGTCCTGTAAGGAGACCATTCGGAACAAGTGCTTGGTGAGATAGGTATTGAGCTCCCTCAGGTCTAGACTAGGGCGCCACCTTTTGACAGTTTCGAACTAGAAAGAACCAAGAGTAGAAACCCTCCCCTCTTTGGGATAAAGGGACCGGTGTTATCGCCCCTTTCTGCAGCATTTGCTGGACTTCTAGCTGTAGGAGAAGGAGAGGTTTTGTTAAGCTGGAGCGAGGAGGGTTTAGTTGAAGGAGGATGAACAAATTCCAACGTATGGCCAAATTGGACTATGTTGAGCACCCAACAATCTGATGTTATCCGTTGCCAATTTTGGAAGTAGAGGGAGATCCTGGCCCCCACAGGTGTTTGATGAGGGGGAGGAACAGTAGTCAGAGCCTGCAAGCCGCTATTGACGTCTAGAGTAATCTCTCCGCTGGCGACCTGCCCTTCCTCTGGGTGTCGATTTTGAATATGTTGCAGACTGACCCTGCTGCTGGTTGTACTGTGGGCGGTAAGACTGTGTGGCAGGTGTATACGAGGGGTACCTATATTGCTGGTACCCTCCTCTGTATGAAGGAAGATCTCTAACCCATGCTCCCCGAAAAGGGACCTTGCGGTACTGAAGCGTCCCCAACGACCTCGCTGTGTCTGTGTCTTTCTTAATGTCTTGGAGCGCATCATCTGTTTGTTTTCCGAAGAGCGCCTCTAAATCGAATGTAAAGTCTAATATTTTTGTTCTGGACCTCAGGTCTAAACGACGTTGCTCGAAGCCATCCCTGGTGATGAAGGACTGCTGCTCCCACCAGGGAACGGATAGCCGTTGTAGCAATAACCATTGCGCAGTCAATCACCTCAGAAGAGGCTCTCTCTCCTTCCTGGAGGATCTTTTTCGCTTGGGCCTTGCTGTCTTCAGGCAGTTGGTGGAGGTAATGAGATAGATCACACCACATCTGACGGTTGTAACGGCCGAAAATGGCTAAAGCGTTAGCTGCTTTGACGAGCAGGCTTGACATAGAGGAAAACCCCTTGCCAGCATTGGCCAAGCATCTGCCTTCTTTGTCCCGAGGTGTAGTTAGAGAAGCTGCTGGATTTTTTGGTACTTCCGCTGTGTTATGCCGGAGTCCGGTTTTGGCTGACTCACAAGGCAAGCTGGGCTATCCTCTGGGGCTTTATATTTCTTTTCCAATTGAGGAAGCACAGGGACCACCGTGGCTGGGGTCTTCATGACTTTAAGACCCTCTTCCCACACATAATTGACAATGGGAATGGTTCTTACAGTTTTCTTAAAGGGTTCCTTAAAGTCATATAAGAAACACTCAGACTGCACAGAATAAGCATAAGCAGATCATACCTTTTGGCTGCTTTTTCCAGTAGATTGTGGAAACCACCTATGTCCCCAGGTGGAGAATCTACGGGAACCGGTGAAGGGGAAGAAGGAGTAGGAATAGTATAATCATCCCTTTCCCTATGTGGGTCCGGGAGATCCGTATCTCCTTGGTCATCATCAGAGGTATTATCTTGAATAACAGGAGCAGCTGGTGGAGTATCCTCTATCGATTGCAGCGGTGGTGGTGGCAGCGGGGGTGGAAGGCCCCGCAGGTGGTCCAGCTGGAACTGAGACTTGTTCCTGAGCTGAAGATGGTGTCGGAAATCTCCGTTTGTAGTCTGAGAGCATAAACTGCAAGTCCGAAATCAAGGAGGACGGCATGTAGACCATCTCCTCTTGATAACCTCTATGGTAGTCCTGGGAGGATCATAGTCCTGTTCTTCTTCATATCTGTCTTCAGAATCCAGTTCTTGGCACTTCACGTGCTGTTTTGAAGGGCTATGTGCATAACCAAATGGACCTTCCTCATCTGAATCTTCTTCCTCCAGGAGGTGAGTAGGTAGTAGAGGTGTCACTTTGCTAGGGAATGTGAGCTCAGGAGTTATATGACCCTTTCTCTCTCGTCGACGAGGTCGTCGACGATGTAGATAGTGCCATGGACGGTACCGTCGCCGATACCGTCGTCATTCTCGTTGCTCACGTCGTCATCATATTCGTTGTCACCAGAGCCGTCGTCATTCTCGTCGACAGCGTCGTCACTGCTGACACAGCATCCGTTGTCGCCCCCGTTGTCAATGGAGGTTGAATCGTAGACGTTGAAAGCAAGGAAGCTCTCGGTGACGATCCAGTCGTCGGAACCTTTTCGCTCCGCGTCGACGATGACAGTTTCTTCGTCAACGTTGTCGTCGACAGCTTCGTCGACGGCGGAACGTTTTTTGCCTGTTTTCCCTCAGTAGGAACAGAGGAGAGTGTTTTGAAGACTTTTCTTCCCCTCAGGAGGAGAAGGTGGAGGTACAGAGCTCGACTTTCCCACTGCACTCACTCCTGTTTTAAGTCCTTTCCTCTCCTTTTCACCTTGGTGAGGAGATTTATTTGGACTAAGCCTGTCAGACCCATGGGAGGTCTTTTTAGAGGCTTTCCCAGGACTGTCCTCTAAAGAAGAAGGGTCAGATCTCCCCCTTTTCAAAGATGTCCTTGAAGACGAAGCAGATGAGGCCTCCTCACTAAAGACTGGCTCTTTCCAGGACTTTACCTTCTGGAGCCAGGTCAGGAGTCGTCCTTCATGGGTCCCTCAAGATTGTGGTGAAAAAGATGCGACATACCGTGCAAGCTTTGGCCCTGTGGTCTGGATACAGGCAATAGATGCAGTCCTTGTGAGGGTCATCCACATAAAGCCTCTTAGAGCAGGTGGCACAAACTCTAAAAAGCCTTTTTAGGTCGAGCCTAGCAGCGCGCATGCGCTGCTCTGCGAGGCTTCTTGTGTCTACTCTGTGTGGGTCGGACTCCTCCCACACATTGGATTGGTTTTGCTTGCATCTTACAATAATAAAAGCACGCAAATGGCTAAAGGCGGGTGCATGTCCCACCTCTTTTGTAATGTTCACTCCCACAGCGTTTTGCCTGTGGGAGCGTGCAGCGGCGCGCAGGGTGGCAGCTACATTCCTCATGGGTCAGGTTACTATCTGTAATGTTTACTCCCACGGCATTTTGCCTGCGGGAGCGATCCGCGGCGCGAAGGGTGGCAGCTGCATTACAACTGCTGGAGCTTTTATTAGGCAGCAGATTAAGACAACATACTCCTTTTTTTTTAGCCTGCCTAGCATGCAGCACACAACTTGTGTTAATGGGAAGTGAATGTGCTTTCAAGGACAAAACGTCTAACTGTACGAGCTTCGAAACCAGGTTCCATTCTTAAATGTTGCTCAATAGGGTGAGATTTTGGACAAAGCATTTAATTTCCCTACACGCAGTAAAAATACAGGTGTCCTGGACTGCAGATAAAGTATTTCTGTTGATTATTAGGTGCTGCTGTTGAGCACCAGGAACCACCAGCTCATATTTATCACTGCACTTTCCCTATGTTTAAAACACCACTACATAATATAAAGCACGTCAACCTACATTCAATATTGGTTTCACTATTAAAACACAGTGCACAACCCGTGTAAATATGAAGGGAATGTGCTTTAAAGGACAAAACCTCTGGCTCCAGTCGCACTCCCAATGCTTAATTTGCAACCTTGCAACTGCCGGGGCTTTTAATAGGCAGCAGCTTCAGATAACATACTTCTTTTTTAAGCCTGCCACCAGAAACCACTAGCTCATATTTAGAACTGGACTTTCCCTATGTTTAAAATACCACTTCATATATAAAGCATGGTATTTAGAACTACACTCTACCTAAAACACGCTAACCTAGATTATATCTTGGTTTCACTAATTTATAAACTATGCAGTTCCTGTTTGTCGTATTTCACTTATATGGTAAATAGTGCTCGCAAATGCACGTAAATGTTTTTTCTAAATCTGTGCCTTTCAACTGTATTATAGCGAATTTTAATCTGTGCTTTTCGTTTTTTTTCTATACACACAGATAACTTTCTCTTTTACTTCTGTTTTTATTACATTCTGTGCAATCGCCTTTTGAAGCACTTTTAGTTAAAATAGGAATCCAGCTCCAAAATGTATTCCACCTGTATGGCTTTTGTTTTTATAATTATATAAAGGGAAACAACGGTTCCTGTGGACTCATAAAAAATGATTCAAGCAATAGAATTTGCACAATCGCAATAAAAAGAGGGTAGAATAGTGTCAGAGGGCAAGGAACCACCAACAATTTGTACAATTATGACTTGTTTTATATATGTAGCTGACTCACGCAGGTGAATACAGGTGTCCTGGACTGCAGATCAAGTATTTCTGTTGATTATTAGGTGCTGCTGTTGAGCACCAGAAACCACCAGCTCATAATTAGCACTGGACTTTCCCAATGTTTAAAATACCACTTCATATATAAAGCATGGTTTTAATACCATATTTAGCGCAATAGCGTGTGATTTTGGACAAAGTACTTAATCTCCCTAGATTTTTTCAAGTGGAACATAACAATGTTGTGTAGAAGGCTGAATTAGGTGGTCTGTGGTTTTTGTTGGCACAGCGAGTTAACAGCACACACTACATCATTAATGGGCTACACAACTTACTTTTTAAATTAAAGTCCTGCTTTAACTTGATGGTAGGTTCATGGTTTTTATTTTACAAAGTTAAATGCATTGTTCTGGCTTAACGCAATATATTTTTTGTAAGATTGTGACAAACACCAAAACATATGTAAATATATATAAAGCCAAAAAAGCTGGAGCTGTATTTAGGCAGCAGCTTTAGTCACATACATTTTTTCCCCTGAGTTTAGTATTCTGTTTTTTTCTGTAGGTTACTGATTTGCATCCCACAGATGCTGTAGACAAAAAGATTACGATCTTTACAACAAGTCTTCTTTTCACTTCATTAGCTCCTCCTGGTTTCCTTTCACAACTGTAGGACACATGCTAAGATTTCACACAGCAGACTTTTAGGCTCCTTTTTTTCTCCAGAGCAAATGCCAATATACAAGGATTTATTCACACCGCTACACAAGGCAACATAAAAACAACATTTTTGAGCTGCATCTATGTAACTTTAAACTTATACTCCAGCTTTACGGTACATTTATAGCTTTTATTTAAAATATGCAGATACATTGCTTTGGCTCAACTCAACATATTTGAATGTCCTTCGGTAAAATAAACAAGTATTTGCAATGTAATAGGTCTCGCATTTACGTGAGTGAGCTATTGACATTGCAAATAACAATGCCTTTTATTTTTGCTTTTAAAACCTAAATAAAAGGCATTGTCATTTACAATGCCAATAGCTTAAACTTGCGTAAACGCAAGACCTATTGCATTGCAAATGCTTGTTTCTCCTTGTCAGCGATGAGGAACAGAGAAAAAGAGTTGAAAAATCTCTCAAGAATAATGGAATAAGGAAACAAAATGAGCACAGCTCAGTGGAGACTCCCAATCACAAGGTGCAGTAGAAAATCTGAGGTTCTCTCAGGAGGGCTTTAGAGTGTGAGGCTGACCTGATTGGGTGTTGATTTTATTTGGTCTCTTTTACAACAAGCATTGAAAATGCAATAGGTCTCACATTTGATTAAGTTAAAGACATTTGCTTTGCTAATACTATTGTATAGCAACACAAATGGCTTTAACTTAATGAAAGGCGAGACCTATTGCATTTTTAATGCTGGTTTTATTTGATGTCTTGGTTTTACAGTCCTGGTTTTATAACGGAATAAACAACATCACAAGTCCCAGAATTCAAAGAATAATCCTGGCCTGGGGCAGCACATGGAGAACGGGCCTGGGTAAACTGGCAGAGCTGCGTGAGCAAATATTGCATGCACACCCGTTGTAAGTCTTGCGCAGGTTAGTACCGCAGCATTACAAATATACCATTTAAGTGGGCCCCAGTAGTTTTTTAAAGGGGGCATCGAAACGGGTCTCTATCGGGCTCTGTATGTGCCCTGGCACAGGCGGTCTGTTTTTTTCCCCCCGACTTCAGTGACAGCAGGCCCTTCGATGTGCGCGTGCTCACACTGGTCACTTCTCACTAGTGGAGAAGTTACAGCATGATGTCATGCCAGGTGAGCGTTGTAGGGGAAGGAAACCCCTTTAAAGAAAGTCGTTTTCTCTCTGGATTTCTCTTCTCTTTTTGAAACTCAGGAGCAGAAACATTGTCGTGGTGTCACCAGGGCTTTAAGTGTAAGCTTTTTCAGTATTATATACAAGCCATAGTTGCTGCTTATTTATCTTATGCAACTAACAACCATTGACAAAGCCAATAGTCCTGACTTGTTGAAGGTATGATGATACTTGTTGTATCATATCTGGATGCAATGACAAACCGCAAAATACAAGTTGGGCGGCACACTGTCCTAAGCACAGATTTTTAGCTTACCTGTTTTAAGCCATGCCCTTAATGGCATTGGCCACGCCCCTATGAGAGACCCCCTCCCCAGTTTGTCATCCCACTTATAGCCCTGCCATGAAGATAATATTGCAATGCATATGCCACTTCACCTCCATCTATCCAAGACACAGCGCCTCAATGCCGAGGCCTGTTGTAACAAATCATTGATACTGAGCAGGGTAGAGTGATCAGATCAAAAGAAGCATCCGAGGACTAAAGCTTCCAGAACACACCGGTTTGTCAAACTGAAGGGGGTCTCCTGGCATCTTGGAGCCGGTGGTAACCCCAGTTCATACCCATTTGTAAGTACTGCACACACTGTCATGTAAGTGGGGCTTACCCCAGAGTTTGTGTTGCACACGCACCATGACTTGGGTCATGCAGATATGGCACGAGGCAGGTGCAGCACCCACCTCCTAAAGAAGACCTGTTGCGCGCTCTCAAGCAGCGATAGTGAGGTACAGTAACACGAGGATACGTTCCATTCTTTTGTCAGGTGTAGGGTAGGCAGAGTTTGAGAAGCAAAAACCGGGACAGGCCAGACATAAAGGTAGGACCAAAGCCTTTAGTCTTATTTCTATAACTGGTATATATATATATTTTTTTTTTCCTTCTTTAAATATGTGTCATTCACTTGGGGCTACTGACATCGAAAAAGGCAGATTGCCGAAACGTGTCTGTCAGTGCGGGGGCGGGGGGGGGGGGGTGTTAGAGGGGGGAATCTGTGCGCCGAATAAATAACTTGCAACAAGGACCGGTGAGCAGTGCTCTAAATGGGCCGGTACTGTCCGGTACGGAGTACGGCCACTTTTTAAGTCTCGCATAATCAGCGCGCATGCGCTGCATAGGAGAGAGGCCTAATGCCATCGACACAGCTTTGGGGGCAAAAACGTACATGCGTTGCATGGCTTGCAATGGCAACGCATGTACGTCTGGCGATTTACTTGCGGGAGCGCGCAGCGCCATATAGTGGCGCCATATAGTCGCAATCATCGCGCCTTGCTGCACGCTCCCGCACGGAAATCGCGCAGGCCCCCTATCCCCTGCTGCCGCGCACTTGTGCTGGTTCGCGTGTGGAGGCCAACCCTCAACACAGTTAATGCTAGAACTACTGGACTCGCCAGCAACCGAACCTAGGTAGTTTCTACTTTTGTTATTTTATAGTCAGCAAGAAGACGGGCTGGTCTATGTCGCTTGGCACCATTTTACTGCCTCAACGAATAGCCAAAATCCATTTCCCTATTTCACAACTGCACTTCGCACTCGAAGATGCATATTATTGCTGCTGTATGTATAGCTTGGCATGCCCAGAGATCTGCAAACTGTACTCGAGCCTGCCAGAGGCAAGTAATCAATTTAATTCTGTGCAACAACATCAACTGTTGCTTGTCCTGATTGGCGAAAGATACACAGCTGACGCCCACCTGGGTACCAATTTAGCCACTGCCTAATTTGTGCCGGTGGAAGGGAAGGTCGTGCAATATCAGTTTTTGTTTTTCATTCTCTGGAGGAATAGGCTACAATGACTATTCCAGGGGCTGTGGAGTTGTTTGCCTGAGTCTGTGCAACCGATGGTTCAGGGAACAGACTGTCTTTTGAGTCAGACACCCGCGCAACGCAAAGCGGGCTTTCCAGGAGCCCATGGCGGCCCACCGGAGCATCAAGCTGGAGCACTTCGAGGAGCGGGACCAGCGGCAGTCACAGCGCAGAGCGGCGGGCTCGAGCACGGGGTCGGGCCATAGCCAGAACGGGCTGGTGCCGAGCCCGGCGCACAGCGCCCACTGCAGCTTCTACCTAACGCGCACCCTGCAGGCGCTCAGCTCTGAGAAGAAGGCTAAGAAGGTGCGCTTCTACCGCAATGGGGACCGCTGCGTCAAGGGCCTGGTCTACGCCATCTCCGCCGCCCTGCTCATGGAGCTCACCCGCTCCCTCTCCGATGTCAACCTTCCCCAGGGAGTGCGGAGCATCTACACCATCGACGGCGGTAGAAAGGTCACCAGCCTGGACGAGCTGCTGGAAGGTGAGGACGGACAGTTGTGCCCACTGGGCAGGGAGGAGAGGCAGATCAACAGTATTGTCCATACTTATCTGCATTGTGATATTTGTACTTAATGCACTGGTAAAGGCCAGCTCAATGCCTTGTGTAGGGTCGTCTCTACCCAGACCTGGTGTTTAGTCAACGACACTGTTCACTGGGATCTGCAGTCCCATTCGTGTGTTGAGAAATGTCAAGAACAAGCCCCAGAATACAAAACGTCTTTGGTTTAAAATGAGGCCTAGTTGAAGGTACCACATGTAACCTGTAAATTAGAAGCTGTCACTGCATGAGCATGTTATTTATTTAGGAATGATTAATCCTATTTCTTCTAAAATTCAACATACAGTAATTTTCATTTATACAACTTTATAAATGCTTTTACTTTACCTATTTGTTTTGTGTTCCTTTTAAAATTTGTGTTGTAGTTCTGTATAGTTAACTGAGTTTTTATACAGCACACATTCACTGATTACCTAGCTTCTAAATTCTTCATATGTCAACTGAACGCTACGGGTTAGTAATCTCCAAGTTGTGCTAGAGTTGCACGCTGTTTGCATAATGTTCAACATTAATTTCTTGAGTTTGCTGTGTCTATAACACTTGCATTGTTCGAAAGACAGCTTCTCTGTGCAGTTCATATATTGCTACATCACTTGCAGCCTCTGTTCTGTAAAAGCTTTCATGTGTTGCACCTGCAGTGACTGGACTATTTGTTTATCCGTTCCTCGTTTTATTATACTACGAGTGGATCTCTAGGTAGTCCATCAGCCTGTGCTGTTTGTGCATTAGACACAGTAATCTCCAAGAACTGAAACCTCTCTAACCATAGACTTTATGTTATCCTTGGTGCAACAACACCAACTGTTGCATCGCTAAACACTTATAAGGTCCCAAATGCAAGACCTATTGGCTATGCCAATTCGTGTTTATTTTGCGAGGGAGAGTACCGGCACTTCTCAGGAGAACCCCAATACTTTTAATTGGAGAGTACCAGCACTTTTTAGAAACAAGCAGGTACTGTACTACAGAGTACCTGCATTTCTATTTTTCCATTTCAAGCACTGCCTGTGAGTGCTCTCCTACTTACGCCGCGGAAGCTGCTGTGTGTGTGGATAAATATATATTTTTTTCTTTTTCATTTCATAACATAAGGTATGGCAGGATCTACGCCCTGCACACCCTTGCTCTCCTCCTCAGTCTGTCTCTCCTCTACTGGGAGACTTCGGTGGGCCTTGTGTGCTGCCTCACAAAAACAGATGTGTTTCTTTAATTCTTTGTGAGTGCAGAGGCCTCTGTGAAAGGAGATCATATCTTTCTATTCTGCTTTGCAGAATGACCTGACCTTTGTCCACAAAACCGGGACAAATTAAGTATCGGTACACCGGGACAGTCCGGGGAAATCCAGGATGTCTGGTCACCCTACCCAGGTGTAGAGCAGTCCCAAGTGAAATAGCAACCTTTCTCTAAAGCTCGGAGTCTAAAAAGCCGGCAGGGTTAGGGAAGGGTGAGTCCGTGCCAGCCTAGTGCATAGGTACCTACCCGTGTGTGACTGACTTTACCCCGGCATTTCCCACCCTTCAACGGCTTGGTATGTCTTCTAATCTCATTTTTCTCCTTGATCAGTTTGATTGGAATAAGCGCCCGGGTAAGTGAGGGGAAGCATGGGCACAAAGACCACGATGCCTCCCCGTCGTCATGCAGCCCACGCTGGACAATGAACGCCTCAATGATGCCCACACAAGCAAGGTTCAGGATTGACCACGAGACCCGTGGCATGCGTCGCCCCCCATTCTCTAAAACCTCCTGTCACCAGTTCTGTGGCGAGATGACAGTCAGTGTCTCAACCTTTAACACAAATATATATATATTTATATATCTATGTGTGTATATATATATATATATATATATATATATATATATATATATATATATATATATATATATATATATATATATATATATATTCACTGAAAAAACCAAAGGTTTCAGGGGCGTTATAGTTAGGAATTGACATTTAAAAAACCTTAGAAATTCACTGAAAAAACATAGTTTTCAGGGGCGTTATAGTTAGCTGGACATTTCCCTCGTACCAAACCCTAGAAATTCCCCCGTTATAGTTAGTTCAGCTAACTATAACTCGCGCCCCCGCAATGCACTGCTGATGACGTCACATATTACATCACTCATGACATGGTCAGTGACTTCACTGATGACATCTCAAATGACATCACTGATGACATCACTGATAAAGTTATCCAGTGAGTCTGTGTTTCTGTAAAGTTTTAATATGTTTAATATATATAGGGAAAGGCCTGTTGAAGAATGAGTGGGTGTACAAGTGTGTGAATGGATGATTTTCTAGATGCGTAACTGACTCTATAAGTGAGTCATTAAATGTATCTTACTGCAGACTAGTGACTAAACTGTGTGAATGTCTGTATGTGTCTGTGTGTTGGTGTATAAGTGGCTGCATGGTTTTGTGAATACCTATATGAGTGTCTATATGGGTTATTGATTGGTTGTCTGAGTATCTGTATGGGTGCCTGAGTGTTTGTGTGGGTAGGGTGTGTGTGACTCTGTGCATAGATGTGTGAGTGGGTGATTCTATGGTGCATGGTTTTAAGAGTGCAACTGTGATGGACTGTATGGTTGGGTGAGTGTATGTATGAGTGTGTTAGTGATTGAATGTATATCTCAGTTGTACATGGGTCAGTAACTACATATGTGAAACGCAGTGTATATGTGTGTAAGAGTATATAACTATCTATATGTGAGAGTGTGTGATTGAGGGAGTGCATGTATGGATGAGTGTGTGCTTGTATTAGTAATTGTATAAGAGTGTCAGAATTAGTTAGTATTTTTATGAGTAAGTGAACATGAGTGTGTTTAACTGTATAGGTGAGTAAATTGGACTGTGATTAATTATTTGCATGACTGACTAGGTGTGTCAGTACCTCAATGGATGATTGGCGGTGTGGGAGTGTCTATATAGGTGTAAAAATGCATATGATAGTCCTGTACGGAGTGACTAAGTATGAGTGACTGTACAGGTGAGTGAGTGGAGATGTATGTAGACCTAAGAGTCAATGAGTTGGTATGTAGTTATTGGTATTGGAGTATCTATGGTTATATTAGGGTGTGAGAAGATGCACTAATTTATCACATGGATGACGTCATCAGTGATGTCATCAGTGATGTCATTTGAGATGTCATCAGTGATGTCACTGACCATTTCATGAGTGATGTAATATGTGACGTCATCAGCAGTGCATTGCGGGGGCGCGAGTTATAGTTAGCTGAACTAACTAGAACGGGGGAATTTTCTAGGGTTTTGTACGAGGGAAATATCCAGCTAACTATAACGCCCCTGAAGCCTATGGTTTTTTCAGTGAATTTCTAAGGTTTTTTAAATGCCAATTCCTAACTATAACGCCCCTGAAACCTTTGTTTTTTTCAGTGAATTTCAAAGGTTTTTTAAATGCTAATTCCTATCTATAACTTATCTCTGAAAATTTTGATTGGATTTCTATATTTTTAAAATTCAGTGTGTCAATTTCATTAATTATCTTTTTCTTAAAATACTTTTTATCACCATTTTTTAAACTTAGTTTTTCAATTAATTCTTTTAAAAATTAAAAAATATTATTTGAACTTAATGGGTTTTTCAAACATATTTTTTTATATTTTTCAAAATATTTTTTTAACTATATGTTCAAAACTGTATTTTATATATTTTTTTCAATGTTTTTGGATCCGCGCACCCTATGCGCACCGTTCTCGATCCCTACGCGATAGCATCCGCGCATGGTACGAGTTGGGTAAGTTTTCAGTGCGCAATCGCAATGTGACAGGTACGCGACTCCCAGCCTATACGCGACACGTTCGATGTACGTAACGCGACGTTTTCGCGCTTCCGCGATGCGTCATGTGTGTCTATGACGCGGTAGGTGCGCGGATCCCACGAAATATTTAACATTTAAAAAAACATATATATATGTATTTCATGTGAATATTAATTGAAGACAAACTCTAAACTAGTCTTAAAAGTAATATATTTTTACATCTAATCCTATATTTCTTTTTAATTCAATTTCGCGGATGCACGCTGGGTGTGTGCTGCGTACGCGCAGGGTGCGCGGATCCCATGTGACCTGCAAAAAAAGAGATTTGATTGGTTCATTACACTTCCTCTTCTAACTATTGAAAGACTCCACCCATTTCAATCATTCTCCTTTGACCTTCTTTAGATCACCATCTCTTTCGAGAGAAGAAGATTTTTTAGACTAAGTTTACGCTTAGCTCTAACTTTTTTCAACCAAAAATGACTTCAGGGCAGCAGGCATCACCTGCATCACCTCATACTTCTGAGGATGAATTTTTGCCGGAGGCACCACCCAAAAAACGTTTTTCTTCAGTGGTGTGGAAATGTTTTACTTTTCCCGAGGGGCAGAATAAGACCAATGCCACCTTGGTAACGTGCGAGATTTGCAAAAGAGTCCTATCGAGAGGGGATCCTAACAAGATATACTCTTGCGGCACGGCAAGTATGATGAAGCACATGAGGACCATTCATTCATCCAAACAATCTTGCACAAGAAGAGTGCCGACGGATGAGAAACACTCCTGCGCCATCCACCTCATCGCAGCCGAGCCCATCAAGAGTGCATCCATCAGCCCAAACCTTGGACATCCGTCCTCAATTTCAATTTTTAAAAGTGCTCTGCAGGAAGACACACCTTCCTGCACAAAAACAATGAGAAAATGCATTTTTCTTCTTCAATGTATGCTGGACATTTCAGCATGCATTGAAGATATAAAAATGTGGAGATATTAAAACAATTCTCCCTGTTGTGCTTTCCTACACCAATTTTAGAATGGTGCAGCATTCACACACATATCGAGATTTATGATTTCTGATAAATCTAGACATGTGTCTTGTTCTAGGAGTATTAAGTGCAATCATGCACAACAACACTTATAGAACACCCTTTCAACACAAAGTGGTGTGCATGATGAGGTTATATTTACATGGAGTATAAAAAGTGCACAGAGTGCCTTTTCCTCTCTTTGTAAATATGAAAGAGTATATTGTACAATAACTATATTACAAAAAGTGACATATTTCCGTTTTTAAATTTCCTTGCGAATGATAGAAGGTAAGCACAGAGTTTTGTCTGCAAAGATGTTCAAAGAAGAATGATTGAAATGATTGCGGTCCTTCAACAGCTAAAATGGGAAATATTATGAACCCCTCAAATCTCTTTTTTTGCAGGTCACATGATATCTGATTATGGTCAGATTTCAAAACTACATAAACAGAGTGTTTTTAGAAACGTGTTTCAACTTTGTAGCTCCTTGCAGGCCTCTTCATTCTGCATATTGAGACTTAGTTAAACTTACCTTCACAGTAATAGGAATAAAAAATGGCATACATTTTTTTCTGTTTTTCATTCAAATGTAAATTCATATAAATTGCTTATTTTAAAATTTGGATCTGTGAAACAAAAGGAAAAGAAAATTATAACATGTAATAATAAATTTTTTACAACACAGCATAATTTCCACAAAGTAATTTTTTGCCTTTTTTGCTGTTCTCAGAATATATTAAATTTCACTAAAAATAGTGATTTCAATCGTACTCATCACTTAACAGCGGGCAAAAAAAACACAATCTCAAAGATTGTTAAAAAAAAAAACAACATGCCATTCTCAAAATACAAATCACAGAAATATAAAATGCACACAGCTAACAAAATTTTTTAACTTTAACTTACAAAAACTGTAAATGATGTCGCTATAAAATATTCACCAAATCTAAAGTTGAATATTTGGAGGATGAACCACGCCCACAACATTTTCCTTCAGTGATGTGGAAATGTTCTACTTTTCTCGAGGGCAAACAAAGACCAATACAATCTTTCTCATGCACAAGATTTTCAAAAGAGTTCTGTTACGAGGGGATCCTAACAAAAAATACTCATGCGGCACAGCAAGTATGATGAAACACCTAAGGACCCTTCATCCAAACAATCTTGCACGAGAAGAGTGCAAACAGATGAGATAAATGTATATTAATAACTTTCAAAATTATACTATTCCATTACTGTACAAACACATTTATATAAATACTGACTAAGAAACTATGGCCTTGAACCACAAGTGTGACAATGGTTAAAACACTAAATGCATAGTGCATACTACTTTGAAGCAGTTCATGCCCTTAAGCCTACCTCACTAAAAGACTACATGCTAACTGACTAAATGATTACAGTACTATAAGGAGACACACTGGGTGAGTGACAGGGTGTTTGCTAGAAGAGTATGAATACTAACTAGGGAATTGAAGGTGTGAAACACAACTGTGTAGGTGATTAGAGGACTGCATCCATATTGCATAGGCATTTAAAGCAGTCCATGTGCTAAGGCCTGGCTCACTGCATGACTACTTGGGTACTGACTGAATGATTAGAGTACAGCAAGGAGAGTGCCTAGGTGAATTTACAAGTGCTAGGCTTTTCGCACGGGGAATGGATTAGTACTTGGTACTGAATGGGTCACTAGAGGAGTGCAAAGGCAGTGACAAGATGTTTGCTGGACTGTATGGATACTGACTAGGAAATTGAAAGTGTGAAAGACAAGTGTCTAGGTGGTTAGAAGACTGCATGCATAGTGGATAGGGGTTTGAAGCAGTCCATGTGCTAAGGCCTGGCTCAGTGTATGAATACTTAGGCACTGACTGAATGATTAGAGTACTGCAAAGATAGTATCTTGGTGAATTTATAAGTGTTTGAGTTTTCGCACAGTGAATGGATTAGTACATGATGCTGAATGGGTCACTAGAGGACTGCAAAGGGAGTGACAGGGTGTTTCCTGGAAGTGTATGGATACTGACTAGGGAATTGAAGGTGTGAAAGACAATTGTGTAGGTGGTTAGAGGACTGCATGCATAGTGGATAGGGGTTTGAAGCAGTCCATATAAAAAGGCCTGGGTCACTGGATGAATACTTGGGTACTGACTGAATGATTAGAGTACTGCAAGGAGAGTGCCTGGGTGAATTTATTAGGGTTTGGCGCAGTGAATGGATTAGTACATGATGCTTAATAAGGTCACTAGAGGAGTGCAAAGGGAGTGACAGGGTGTTTCCTGGAAGTGTATGGATACTGATTAGGGAATTGAAGGTGTAAAAGACAAGTGTATAGTATGTTAGAACACTACATGCATACTGCATAGACATTTGAAGCAGTCTATTTGGTACTTAGAAACTGACTAAATGATCAGACTACTTCTAGGACAGTGCTTGGGTAAAACCTTTAAATTTTCAGTTCTGCCACAGTGAAGAGAATAGTACATGGTACTGCACCTTAGTGTCAAACCCTGACTCATTTTATCAATGCATAAGCAAAGACTAGCTTCTAATGCTACTAAAACTTGACAACATGACAGGTTTTAAAAGAGTTATCTGCTAAAAAATACACAATGTTACCAAATGCTTCTCTCACAGTGGTTCCCACATGCACACAGACTCACAGTGTGATTCTAGACAACAACCACTATACCTAGGAGTTTACCAAAAATCATTCACTACTGTGGAAGTGGTAAGGGAACTGCACACAATCTTCATATTTCAGGATTGCACTTTTGTGTCAAAGCCTGACTAATTTAATAAAAGCATAAGCAAAGACTGGCTTCTAATGCTACTAAAACTTGACAACATGACCGGTTTTAAAACAGTTATCTGTCAGCAAATACACAATGTTACCAAATGCTTCTCTCACAATCCTTACCCAAATGCACACAGACTCACAGTGTGATTTTAGACAAGCAACACTATCCTAGGAGTTTACCAAAACTCATTCACTAGTCTAGAAGAGTTAATGGTACTGCACACAATCTACATATTTAGGTACAGCACATCAGTGTCAAAGCATGACTCATTTAATCAACGCATAAGCAAAGACTGGATTCTAATGCTACTAAAACTTCACAACATGACAGGTTTTAAAAAAGTTATCTGTCAGCAAATACATGATGTCACCAAATGCTTCTCTCACAGTGATCCCAAATACACACTAACTCACAGTGTGATTCTAGACAAGCACCACTATCCCTAGGAGTTTACCAAAACTCATTCACTACAGTGCAAGTGATAAGGGAACTGCACACAATCTACATATTTCAGGACTGCACTTTTCTGTCAAAGCCTGACTCATTTAATCAAAGCATACGCCATAACTGTCTTCTAATGCTACTAAAACTTCACAACATGACAGGTTAAAACAGTTATCTGTCAGCAAATACACGATGTTACCAAATGCTTCTCTCACAGTGGTTCCCAAATGCACACATACTCACTGTGTGATTCTAGACAAACAACACTATCCCTTGCACTATACCAAAACACATTTCTTCATCTAGAAGAAGTACTACATTTTAGTATAGAAACATAACATAACTAATTTCACAAATTCATAAACAATGACTGGTTTCTAATTCTACCAAAATATAAAAACAGCACAGTGATCTGTCTGCAAACACATGAAAAACACAAATGCTTATCACAGAATGGTTTCTACATGCACACACACTGTCAATAAGATTGTAGAGAAAAAAAAGTAATCCCTACCCTTTAGCAGGAGAAATACATTAGTCAGATTAAAATCAAAATAGTCTACATACATCCCCTCACAATTAAATAACTCATCTTTCAAGTTCTTTTGTAGATTAAGAAGTATATCAGTCACTCACCATATTTTCTTTTACAGAATCTCTGCACTGTGCACCTCTCAGCAAAAACAAAGAATGGAGAAGTTTCCCTTTCATTTTCCACACATATACATGTAAACATCAAATCACAATCCTTCACACATAAACTCAAAAGCAAACACACATTTCTATTGGTTAAACATTTCAACCCTTTCCAACTGAAATACATTTCAACCCTTCCCCCAATCTGCCTTCTGCCTGTTACCATAGAAACAGGTCATGGAACACTGCACTGAGCACACAGGTCAGAAGTTCAGCACACAATGTTCCTACACAAGAGAGGAAGTGTGCTTCACTTTTCAACATATCAGCTAATCATATATAATGTTCCTTACAATCTGTTTTTGTTAACCAATAAGAATCATACCTTTAAAAAACAGAAATATACACCCTACCTTTCAGTGTATAAAGTAGTCATACAACCAATGATTTCTTGTCTTTTTAAAAAAAAAATCTGTGGATCTGCGCACCCAACGCGATAGGATGCGCGCACTGTGCGCGCATTTCTCTGTTTTTTGTTTTTTTTTTAAAAAGGGGGCACCAGGGGGTCCTTCTGGGACCCCCTAAGCACCTCTAGATGGTCAGAGTATTTCCACTCTGCCCCCTTTATATGTTTTACACACTTATCCCCCTTCCTTCTTCAGCCTCGCTTCTACCGAGGCAGAAAATGGCCGCCAACAGTTCCTGGTTTCGAATGTAGAGACACTCGACAGCCAATTAGCACTCAGCGCGCGATCGGGAGGGTGCGCGCTCGCTTCGGGGAGGGTGCGCTTACGGTGCATGTAGGGTCCGCGGATCCTCCGCGGCCATAGATATTTATGTACTTTAACTCTAATTTTCTCAGGAACTACTGAACGGATTCACACCATTTATGCAAAAGGCACGAGTCTGAACTGAGGACTACCTCTTTGCCAAATTTGGAGTCATTCCGTTCAGCGGTTCGGGCTGTAGCTGCGACAACAGATCCTATGGGAAATTGCATGGGGGAAACGCGTTTTGGGACCCCCCTTTTTTTCTCGGCCCCTGCTTGACGATTCACCACAAAACTTTCAGGGTCGGAGCGGAGCTGGCCAAAAGTTTGGAAAATTTTGCGAGGATTCGTCAACCGGCACCAGACTTATTGGGAATAGAAAGTTGCGGATTTCCAATGGAAAATAGGTCCTAACTATAACTACCTACTGGCGACCGCCAGTAGGTAATATATATATATATTTGTCTCCAGTTCGTACTTTAAGTACTATGTGTAATTTGAAGGTCACAGGTTCGTATCATCAGCCGTTCATCCCTTTAGAGCCGATATAATTAGGTTATAGCCACTCCTACCTAATTTCAGTTTGTGACGTTCTTTAAATGAATGGGCAATCAAACCATTATAATATAATTATTTGGCCTCACGTGGCGCTGTTTCACCAAGGACACCGTTAACCAAATTCCCAGGATACTTGTTTCCACTTAAAAATCGATATGAACGTTAAATGCCAAAAAGACTCCGAGTGATGGCGGCGAGGTACAGATGGAGAGAAGAACATTATTTTCGGGTTGTCAGGCCTGTAGCGCATCCCCGTGCAGTAATACAGCAGGAATGTCAGGCAGACAGAGTCCCTCGTGGGTACTCTCGGCAGGGGGAGGGCTGAGAATGAAGGAGGGAGTTCAGTGGAAAAAGTCCGGCACTTTCACCTTACAAGGAAAATGCTGTCCGAGGAGGAAGTAAGAATTATTCAGCACAGGAAGGAACGTGTTAGAAAGGATCAATTTATGACTTTTTCTGGACTTAACTTTACTCCGTGCAAGACGTCTACAAAGTGAGACTTTCCTAATGCTGCTGGTGTGGCCATGAAGCAGCTGCCCGGGTCTGGATTGTGCCACACTCCCGGATTGTCTCTCACAAGCCGCTTGCAGTTACACACCTCGGCCAATGCAGCTAAATCCCCCGTGGGCCTCTGCCTTAATACAAGCATTTAATCCTCCGCTCTTAATATTTTAAGAAGCCATGGACTGGACAAGATTACACAGAGCCTAGCTCGAGCATATCTGTTCCCAGTACAAGGAAATGCTGCCCGAAGCCACCGCAGGGGGCCACTCAGGAGGGCGGCCCTGCCAGCGGCCGTCAGTCCTCCTGGGACATTATTTAACAATTCTACCATCCTCACCTCACAGGGTTCAGCAAGTCCCATCCAAGACCACGCGACGTCACGAGCAGCCCAGACGATTCGGGCATCGCCATGCCTGCCCCATGCTCTTGTCAGGAAGCCGCCGAGGAGAACAGTCCTACCAGATCAAAGAGAGCCCGCAGGCCCACAGTCAAGGAGTTCCCCGCCGAACCGCTGGTAGCCAGGAGCCGCACCACGAGCACAGCGCGGACTGTGGCCGTGCCACAAGCCAACACCCCCCTGCCCCCCGCAGCCGGACCAGCGGGCCCCTTGGCCAACGCAGCGCCACCCACGAACTTTGCCACCCGCGACGACCTGGGTAAGCTCACGGACACGCTACCAAACTTTATGTCAGAGGTCAGAGCTGGTCTCCAGGCGTTCAACAACAGCAATACAGCGACCAGTGGAGTTGGGGGAGCTAGCCCAGCGCCCCTGGGGCATGCACCAGGTGCCCCTCCAGTCACAAAGGTTTGGGGTGGTTGTGGGGGGGAGCCGTTGGCCAGTGCTGCCACAGAGCAGCATGCAGCACCGAGTCCCAGGGCCCGCCCGTGAGCCCGGGGCCATCAAGTACTCTCCCTGTCCCTCTTGGGGGGACCCCCTGTGAGTTAGGCGGCGAGATACGAGCTGAGCCAGCCATCCCGCCTGCAGAACCTTGCGCTCCCCCCACGATCCCAGTTCCCTATGCCACCCCTCCGCCTGCATCCCCGGCGCCAGGCACCACCCTCCTCCCCGCGGGTCCACCTCCTGCACTCCTTGCCCCCGCGCCGCTAGTCACGGTGGTCACCCTGATGTCCGGCCGATGCTCATTAACGTGGGAGGTGCCCCTGGTGGCCAAAGAGGCGATTTGGAGGAGGGAGTTCATTGATATCTTCACACTACTGATGCACGGGGCGGAAGGGGTTGATACAAGGAAGATGAGTGGTAAAGAGGAGGACAAGAAGGTTCGCTTCCAATCTTGGCCAGAGAAAAATATCAAAAGGTGGGGACAGGCCTTTGTCATCCTGGCAGCTGTTGTCTTGGAACGGTACCTAGACCAGGGACCAGGGCTTTTCCAATACGCTGGCATCATCACCAATGAGGCGGAGACGAACTGGGGGATGGGCTGGTACAGGTACGATTGTGAGTTTAGGAAGAAGATGGCCATCTGTCCCGAACTAGGGTGGGACCAGCTGGAGGTCCAGCACATGGGCAAGGGCAGGGTTGAGGCGGAGGATAAGCCTAGTTCCACTATGAGGAAGGGTGAGTCGAGCAAGGGCCAGAGGCAGGACAGGAAGGCGCAGTTCAAGCAGCCCTTTCGAGGAGGCCGGGGTGGTGGACAGAAGCAGGGACCCTAGGAGAGCCTTCAATGGCACGTGTAGGCTTTTTAACGCTGGCTCTTGCTCCTGGGGCAAGGCCTGTCGATTCTCTCACACCTGCATTAAGTGCGGTTCCCCCCACTCTGCCACCTCCTGCGACAAGCGCGAACACGCCTCCTTGCCCGCCAGACAAGACAAGTAGGCCCGGGGTACGCCCTTGAGGGGTTCTGCTTTGTGTTTGGATTGTATCTTGCAGTGTGGTGTGCCACTTTTTATGGTTTGGTGGTTGTAGTGCTATGTTTGCTGTTTTGTAATACACTTTTGAGTTGAATCGTGTCCTTTGTTTCTTCAGGGTCACGTGTGTGGGTCATTGGGCACTCTGCTATCTCCCGGTTGGCCCGTTGGGTATCGATCCGGAACTGGATGCGGCGCTTCTCTCGGACTAAGTTTGAATGGTTGGGTTTCCCAGGGATGAGATGGTGCAGCCTCAGACTGGAGCATTCGTTAGCCACGCTGGATGCCCCGTCCAATTTTTGGGTGATCCACCTGGGGGTAATGAATTGACTGCTTTGGGGAGGACCCTGCTCCTGCATTCCTTGAAGACTGACCTGGGGGAACTGAGCAAACGCTTGGGTCAGTGCGAGCTCTGGTGGTCAGAGATTCTGCCGCGGAGGGTGTGGCAGGGTGCTAAGTCTGGCGAGGCAGTGGAGTGGTCCAGGAAACGGGTGAACAGCTCCATGCGCAAGGTCACACAGCAGAGGGATTTATCAGACACAAAATGATTCAGGAAAGGGTCAAAGGTTACTTTGAGGCGGGGTACACCTTACACCTGTAGGAATGGACCTGTTCCTGCTAGACTTGGAGGAAGCACTGGGTCACAGTGGTTGCAGGGGATAGACTAGAGCAGTTGGTGGGGGGCCCCAGTGGCGACGGTTGGCCGCCTCCGGGGCTGTGGCGGAGTTACAGGGCGATCTGGATGCATAAGGGTACAGAACGGTACCGCTGCACGGCACACGGTGGTGCCAGAGCCGAACCCCAGGAGCCTCATGGGAGGTTCACGGATTCTATGTCGGCGCCCCGTAGTCCTTCGGGCGGTTGTGGGCCTGAGCAACCGGGGACTTGCCTAACTACGCTCCGCCCATAAGGGCGTGAGTATAATGGACCTAGGGTGGTCAGGTGATCCGGAAAGGGGATCGCCAATAGGGTAGTACTAAGTGGTTCGCCACGGTGCTGCTAGGCTTATCAGGCGGGCATGTGGCGAGAAGGCTGCCTGTCATTGGATCGCCCATAAGCTAACCCACCAGATTACAGAACGTTGTATGTAAAAAACCTGCAGCAGTTTTCTCCCAATATATCTTGTGTGGTGTGTTTCATTTGCAGGCTTTCGGATTGTGGGGTGGGGGGGGGGGTCCTTTGCCATGATGGTGCTACAAGGCCCCGCATTTCAGCCCTGTATATCTCACACTCGTGAGCGGGGTTAGGGGAGCCCTGCGTCACAGGATTCTCCGTCCAATCGCAGCAACAATAAATTGATATGGACGCGCTGGAAAACTGATGTTGCATGTGACGTAAAAAGCATAAACAGCCGCGTGCCGTATTTTAGTGACAGATGGAAGGGATTTTGGTGCAGGAAGACTTTTCTTATAATAACAACCAAATTCTGTCACAGTACATTTCAGAAAATCAGTACGTCTGTGTTGGACCTACGTCCTAGGGGTAGCTTGGCTCAGGTCAACAGGCTTACATCTCCACTTGGCCTCCCATGCTTGCATCCTACCCAGCTCGCAATCTAGCGCAGCACCACTCAAAAAGGACACTACACCGATTACGTGTAAGGTTTACTATAAGACTTTATCTCATTTCTTTTTTTATCAAAACCCGGTTTTCAATTTGACATTACAACCTGAACCATTTCATTTCATTTTCATTTGAACGTTCCTCTATATCTTGAGGCAAAACCGGACCTTAAAGTACAAGATAAACTTTTCATCCAATGTTTTTAAAACTTAACACACTGTTATATTTCAGAATGGCACTTCCAAGTATTACTTGACAACATTCAACATGGAATATTACTTCAAACTTGGCACATCACTAACACTCTTCCTGTGGGCTATGCATAGCACCTGGACTCTGGAAGGACGTCTAACCCCCTTGTAACCCTGCTCGGTAACCACTCCCCTTCTACGCGCTCTCCAAGACATTACATCCTTCAATACATCAGTTGGTTACACAGCCTATGCAATGTTCTTCTGACACGGGCTCCTTTAACTGTACTTCCTGGTCCTTATTGCTGACACCAATTTCGCAACTACTACAGTTAGGGATAAGTGAGAGGTACACTCTATTCCTGGTCTTTAGTGGGTGCTCTCTAGGTTGTATAAAAGCAACTTACTTTATCATCAATTACTAATGCATTTCATTGTAGCCATTGTCACAACCCTGGCAACTAGAGGTTAACAACTATTTCAAACATTTCATTTCATTACAACAATACATAGGCTTTAATCTCATAGAGGTCTGTGTTTGTCTACTCTGGGTCTTTACTTCTGAGAGACTAAAAGGGTATAATCAGGATGTTTACTGAGCTCAGCTGTGTGCTTCACTGAACTCTCTCTTCCCCCCCCTTCTCTCCAAGGCCCAGCTTACGGTACAGTCCCGTTGTCCTCTGCTCCAGGAGTCCCGCCGGAACTGGAACTGTCTTCCCCTCACTTTGTGAGAGACGGGCCTCTTCTTCGATGAGGTGTTCTCTCCCACAGGGAGGGCGAGAATCCGAGAACTCCCACCGATCCCCACCCCCCCGAAGAATAACTTTATGGAAGATCCCCTTTTTGGGACAATAATCCTCGATCGGGCGCTTCCCCCCCTTCCGGATCGGTGCCTCCCTCCGCTACGGCCTCATAACAGCCAGCCGCTGTGGACTCAAGTTGGGGACCTGGATGTTTCACGCTCACCGCCTCTAGAAACAGCGCGGTGCACAGTCTTCCTCACTCCTGTCAGCGAAGGGCGGCGCTTCGGCCCCTTCTCACGTGATCGGAGGACGGCGGCCTCCAGGCCGGACACGCCCCCCCCTCCCTGCTTCCTGAAGCGACTCTCCTCAGATCTAGCAGCGTCGCTGACTCCCAGCCCCTCACCTTTCCAGCTCTCTGGGCACCGCAAGTCTACTTCAAAGGACCACCGGCCACCCGCCGATCATGGAGTGGCGGTGGGGTCCATTTCAGGTAGGGACTCGTCGCGGGAATATTACGGGGGGTGGGGGGTTCTTGGGTTGCACTTAACGCTGCCAGGAATGCTCCGGTACAGTTGACACAGTATGACACAGCCCTCTTAGCTACGGGCTGCGGTCATCTTCTCCTCAATTAGGGATAAGGGGGTAATCGCCAAGGCCAGTCTAATTCTTCCTCTCCTCCCAGGGAGGTACGCGGGATGAGTTGGTCCCAGACAGCAATCCTAGACCCCCTTCACGGGTTCTTGCCACTTGTGAAAATCCCGGTATAACGCTGTTCCACCAGCTCACTGACTGCATTCAGGGACCGGTCACAAGGTTAGGGGTGATGTCACTAGGTTTAGGAATCTGTGCAGACCATTGGACCTGTCCATTCCCTTCCAAGTACAACCACCTCCTCACACAGGCGCCTTACTCCTGATCACCCCGCAGTGCCCTTCTGTCCTAAAATGGCCGCCCGCCTGTCACCTCTATTTATCACCTGGGGCCTGACTGGCTAGAGGGGCCCAGAAGGTTCCGGAACCTCCCATGGCAGTCATGGCCCAGGCGCTGAGGTGACAGTTGGAACCACCATTTTGTAACTCTAACCTCCCTCATCTAGTTTTCTCAGTGGAGCACCTTGCGCCTCTCCCTCAGGTAGTGAGGATGAGGCGCCCAGAACCTCTACATCAGCACCCAAAAAGTTTAGTAGACAGAAAAAATGAGAAGGGGGAAAGGACAAAAATAATAAAATGAAGAGGGAACTGCCAAAGGGCTGAAAGGTCTAACACGCGTCCCCCCCAGCTGAAAGTGGGGAGAGCTACCCAACCCCTTGGGAGTCCTCTTCACTAAGGCGGAAATACCTGGATAGACCGTCAGCATTGGCGTGGTCCACTCCTGGGCGATGTTCCACCCTAAAGTCCATTCCCTGTAGGGAAATGGACCACCTCAATAGCTTGGGATTCTCGCCCCTCATTTGCATCAGCCACCTGAGGGGCCGGTGGTCGGTCTGAACCAGGAAGTGCGAGCCAAAAACGGGTATGGCCGCAGCTTCTTCAGAGCCCACACCACCGCAAAAGCCTCCCTCTCAATTGCACTCCACCTCTGTTCCCGGGGGAGTAGTCTCCTGGACAGGAAAACCACCGGTTGGTCTAGACCCTCGTCATTAAGTTGCGACAGCACTGCCCCAATACCGTGCTCCGACGCATCTGTTTGGACGATGAACTCCTTGGCGAAGTCAGGGGCCCTGAGAACAGGTGCCGCACACATTGCCTTTTTCAAGGTGTCAAAGGCTTGTTGACATCCCTCGGTCTAGATTACCCGTCGAGGGTGCTTTTTAGAAGTGAGCTCAGTCAAGGGGGCCACGATAGTACCGTATCCCTTGACGAAGCGTCGGTAGTAGCCAGTGAGGCCCAAGAAGGCCGAGACCTCTGTCTGAGTCTTGGGGGGTTCCCGGGCCATGATGGTTTCGATCTTGGCCTGGAGGGGTTGCACCTTGCCCCGACCCACCAAGTGACCGAGGTACACTACCGACCCCTGCCCGATCTGGCACTTTCTGGCCTTGATCTTCAGACCCGCCTGCTGCAAAGCCTGAAGAACAGCCTGAAGGTGGCACAGATGTTCCTCCCAGCTGCGGCTGAAGACAGCAATGTCATCCAGGTATGCAACCGAAAAGGCTTCCATCCCAGAGAGAACCTGGTTCACCAACCGCTGGAACGTGGCAGGGGCGTTCTTGAGCCCAAAGGGCATCACACAGAACTGGTAGTGACCCTCAGGTGTGGAGAAGGCTGACCTTTCCTTGGCTCCATCTGTCAGGGAAATCTGCCAGTACCCAGATGTAAGGTCAAAGGTACTGAGGTATTGGGCAGCTCCCAACCGGTCAATAAGCTCATCCGCCCTCGGGATGGGATGAGCATCTGTCTTTGTCACAGAATTCAGTCCCCTGTAATCCACACAGAACCGGAGTTCTGGGGTAGTGCCCGGCTGGGCAGCTTTGGGTACCAGTACCACCGGACTGGACCAGGGACTACTTGAAGGCTCAATCACTCCCAGCTCTAGCATCTTGGTAACTTCTCCATGGATGCTAGCCTTCACCTTATCCGACAGTCGGTAGGACTTGGACTTCACAGGTGGGCTGTCCCCTGTGTCCACATCATGGGTACACAGATGAGTCCGTCCCGGGATAAGCGAGAACAAGGAAGCAAACTGCTCCAGAACTTGGCGGCAGTCCTTCCGTTGTTCAGGAGTTAGGGATGGTGAGAGGATAACTCCCTCCACCGACCCATCCTTCTCTTGGGACGCAAAAAGATCAGGAAGAGGTTCACTTTCCTCTTCCTCCGACCCATCGGTTACCATCATTAAGGTGACCTCGGGTCTCTCTTGGTGAGGCTTGAGGCGGTTGACATGGAGCACCCGATGGGGCTGCCTGGGGGTCTTAAGATCTACCACGTAGGTGACTTTGCCCTTCTTCTCAACCACCTCAAAGGGGCCTGACCAGCGATCCTGGAGGGCGCTAAGCTCTCCGGGTTCCATCACCCACACCTTCTGGCCAGGCTCCAGCTCCACCGGGTGAGCATTTCGGTCATACCATTCCTTCATGACCGTCTGGCTGGCTTCTAGGTTTTCAGAAGCTTGCTTCCACAACCTAGCCATTTGGCTACAAAAGGCCAGCATGTAGCTCACCACATCTGGGGGAAGTTTTCTGGGAGTCTTCTCCAATCCATCCTTCACCAGGCTGAGAGGTCCGCGCACAGGGTGTCCGTACAACAGCTCGAAGGGGCTGAAGCCCACTCCCTTCTGTGGTACCTCCCTGTAAGAAAACAGTAAACAAGGTAGGAGGACGTCCCATTTCCTCCGCAGGCTCTCGGGCAGACTCCTGATCATGCCCTTTAAGGTTTTGTTAAACCTTTCCACCAGACCATTGGTCTGGGGGTGATAAGGGGTGGAGAACCGGTAAGTGACTCCACACTGTTTCCACATAGCCCGCATATATGCCGACATGAAGTTGGTACCTCTGTCCGACACAACTTCCTTGGGGAATCCCATCCGGGTGAAAATTCCCATAAGAGCCCGTGCCACCGCAGGTGCAGTAATGGTCCTCAGAGGGATAGCCTCTGGGTACCGAGTGGCATGATCCACCAGAACCAGGATAAACCTGTGACCGGCAGACGTTGGTGGATCCAATGGCCCAACAATGTCGATGCCCACCCTTTCAAAGGGGGTGCCAACGACAGGCAGTGGTTCCAGGGGAGCCTTCAGCTTCACCCCTGTTTTCCCACTAGCTTGGCAGGTTACACACGTCCTACAAAAAGTATCGGACGTAATCCTCATCGGAGGCCAGTAGAAATGAGGGACAAGTCGAGCAAAGGTCTTGTCTTGTCCCAAGTGTCCTGCCAAGGGTATTTCGTGAGCCAATCCCAATAGGAAGGCTCGGTAACGCTGGGGAACCACCAAGGCCCGGGATGAACCATGCACCGGAGCCTTGGGTTCGCTATAAAGGAGTCCATCTTCCCAGTATATGTGGAAGTTCCCCGAATCGTTACCCGCTGCCTGGGCTTCGGCCTACCGCCGTAAACCCTCAAGGGTAGGGCACTCCTTTTGGGCCCGACAAAACTCCTCCCTAGTAGGTCCTCCCTCCACCTGCCAGTCTGCAGGGGTAGGTAAGCCCTCCAGGGAAGTTACATCCCCCTCTGTAGACTCCGGGACCATTCCAGTCGCCCCATCCGCCTTCGGAGGTTCCGATGCCGGGGCAGGCTTCCCCCGTCCCCGTTTACCCTTTCCGGCAGCTGGTTGGGCCTTTGTCCCAGGCTCCAACCTCTGTGAACTCCCTCTACGGGCAGTCACGGACCGGGTGTTGGCACACGTCCACTCAGGCGTCCCCAACATTCCCATGTGGGCCCTGAACTCGACCTCCTTCCACGCCGAGTGTTCAAGGTCATTTCCCAACAGGCAGTCGACCGGCATGGCAGGGCTTATTGCAACTCGTAGAGGACCTGCAACCCCTCCCCACTCAAAGGGAATCTGGGCCACCGGATAGTGACCCTCTCGGTTGTCAGCCATCACAACCGGGTGGACTACATTGGGAACCACTTGCTCTGGGGACACCAGCAGACTCCTTACCATAGTCATGATGGCTCCTGTGTCCCTCAGAGCCTCCACCCTCTGGGCATTGATGGTGACCCATTGCCTGTACTTAGTAGTATTCGAGGGCACCTGGGTCTTGGGAACCATCTCGCAATCCCCTAAGGACACTAAGGTTAGCCCTGCCCATTCACCTCCCTTATCTAGGGGCAACTCCTCCCCAAGCACTACACTCGCCACCCCAGGGGTCTTTCCTCCAATGAGAGGGTGTGGCCTCTTGGGACACTTGGCATCCCCCTTATAGTGCCCAATCTCACCACACTCATAACATCGGACAACCCTAGGCTGCTGACGACGGTCAGGATAAGGGGGTTTGTGGGGGCCAACCTTAGGAGGGAATCCTACTCCCTTCCCTTGTGAACTCTTTTGGGGGCCTTTAGAGAACTCCTTCTTTTTGTCTCCCCTCTCTTTCTTCTGGGGGGCGCCCTGTCCAACCCCTTGGAAATTCCCTCCAGTCCCTTTTGAGGATACCCGGGTACTCGCCCAGATATCCGCCTCCTCTGCAAGCTTCCTAGGATTAGTTAGCTTGCTGTCCACCAGGTGCTGACGCAGCTCCGGAAAACTTTTCTCGAGGAGGTGCTCCTTTAAAATCAGATTATACAGTCCCTCATTGTCCTTTACCTCCCTGCCCTGCACCCAGCCCTCTAAGGCCTTCTTGGCATAGTCCAAGAAGTCTACCCAATTCTGGGTGGCCAACTTTGACTACCCCGAAACCTCTGCCTGAATTTTTCAGGGTTCCACCCAAATTTCCTCACTAGGGCGACCTTCATGATGGGGTAATTGGTCTGATCTTGCGGTTCCAAAGCTAACAAGGCATCCCTCCCCACCGGAGGCATATACCTATATAGGCCACCCCCCCCACTGAGCTTTGGGGACCCCATGGGCTCTTAGAGACCTCATAGGCAGCCAGCCATTTAACGATGTCATCCCCGACACCATAGCTGGCGACTACATCTTTTGGCAGGTAAGGCCTGGACTCTCTGGGGACCTCTCTAGGTACGCTGCCACCAACGAGACTGCTGGGGGTTCCAAACTGTAGGGCTTTGAGTTCCAACTCCTTTAAGTGGAGCTCATGGAGGAACCTCCTCTCCTCCCTCTCTTTCTCCAAACGGGCCAGTTCCATTTTAAACTGCCTCTCCTCCCTCCTGTCAACTAAGTCAGCTGATGACAGGCTTCCCCCCGAGGCGCTACTACCTGCCCTTGAAGGGGCACTAGGTCCTACATCCATGTGTCCACTCTCAGGAGGGAAAATTAATTCTGGTTCCTCTGTGGTGTCCAGTTCTGGTCCCTCCTCCCGTTTCCCGCTAGGGTGGGCCATGACCCAGGCTCTCAAGCTCGTTTGGAGTTCTATTTTCTTTGCCCCTTGCTTGAAGAACACCTCCCTCTCCTGGCAGAATTATTTTAGTTGAGTTACTGTATATTCCTCCAGCCTACGCAACTCAAACTCCATCCTACCAGGTGGGACCCACTCCCGCTGAACAGGAGCTTACAAAAGGATACCTTTCCTTCCAGAGGAAACACACCACCAGACAGAATAATTTTGAAAACAGAATTCCAATTAGGGAGGCAATCTGGAGAAAACTCCAGTAAAAACAATCAAGTGTAGGTTGTGGCGCGCGCAAAACTGCTACTAAGCGGATGTAAGCACTGATTAAGGATCCCACCGCTGAGCACCAACTTGTTGGACCTACGTCCTAGGGGTAGCTTGGCTCAGGTCAACAGGCTTACATCTCCACTTGGCCTCTCATGCTTGCATCCTACCCAGCTCGCAATCTAGCGCAGCACCACTCAAAAAGGACACTACACCGATTACGTGTAAGGTTTACTATAAGACTTTATCTCATTTCTTTTTTTATCAAAACCCGGTTTTCAATTTGACATTACAACCTGAACCATTTCATTTCATTTTCATTTGAACGTTCCTCTATATCTTGAGGCAAAACCGGACCTTACAGTACAAGATAAACTTTTCATCCAATGTTTTTAAAACTTAACACACTGTTATATTTCAGAATGGCATTTCCAAGTATTACTTGACAACATTCAACATGGAATATTACTTCAAACTTGGCACATCACTAACACTCTTCCTGTGGGCTATGCATAGCACCTGGACTCTGGAAGGACGTCTAACCCCCTTGTAACCCTGCTCGGTAACCACTCCCCTTCTACGCGCTCTCCAAGACATTACATCCTTCAATACATCAGTTGGTTACACAGTCTATGCAATGTTCTTCTGACACGGGCTCCTTTAACTGTACTTCCTGGTCCTTATTGCTGACACCAATTTCGCAACTACTACAGTTAGGGATAAGTGAGAGGTACACTCTATTCCTGGTCTTTAGTGGGTGCTCTCTAGGTTGTATAAAAGCAACTTACTTTATCATCAATTACTAATGCATTTCATTGTAGCCATTGTCACAACCCTGGCAACTAGAGGTTAACAACTATTTCAAACATTTCATTTCATTACAACAATACATAGGCTTTAATCTCATAGATGTCTGTGTTTGTCTACTCTGGGTCTTGGCTTCTGAGAGACTAAAAGGGTATAATCAGGACGTTTACTGAGCTCAGCTGTGTGCTTCACTGAACTCTCTCTTCCCCCCCTTCTCTCCAAGGCCCATCTTACGGTACAGTCCCGTTGTCCTCTGCTCCAGGAGTCCCGCCGGAACTGGAAGTGTCTTCCCCTCACTTTGTGAGAGACGGGCCTCTTCTTCGATGAGGTGTTCTCTCCCACAGGGAGGGCGAGAATCCGGGAACTCCCACGGATCCCCCCCCCGAGGAATAACTTTATGGAAGATCCCCTTTTTGGGACAATAATCCTCGATCGGGTGCTTCCCCCCCTTCCGGATCTGTGCCTCCCTCCGCTATGGCCTCATGACAGCCAGCCGCTGTGGACTCAAGTTGGGGACCTGGATGTTTCACGCTCACCGCCTCTAGAAACAGCGCGGTGCACAGTCTTCCTCACTCCTGTCAGCGAAGGGCGGCGCTTCGGCCCCTTCCCACGTGATCGGAGGACGGCGGCCTCCGGGCCGGACACGCCCCCCCCTCCCTGCTTCCTGAAGCGACTCTCCTCAGAGATCTAGCAGCGTCGCTGACTCCCAGCCCCTCACCTTTCCAGCTCTCGGGGCACCGCGAGTCTACTTCAAAGGACCACCGGCCACCCGCCGATCACGGAGTGGCGGTGGGGTCCATTTCAGGTAGGGACTCGTCGAGGGAATATTACGGGGGGTTCTTGGGTTGCACTTAACGCTGCCAGGAATGCTCAGGTACAGTTGACACAGTATGACACAGCCCTCTTAGCTACGGGCTGCGGTCATCTTCTCCTCAATTAGGGATAAGGGGGTAATCGCCAAGGCCAGTCTAATTCTTCCTCTCCTGCCAGGGAGGTACGCGGGATGAGTTGGTCCCAGACAGCAATCCTAGACCGCCTTCACGGGTTCTTGCCACTTGTGAAAATCCCGGTATAACGCTGTTCCACCAGCTCACTGACTGCATTCAGGGACCGGTCACAAGGTTAGGGGTGATGTCACTAGGTTTAGGAATCTGTGCAGACCCTTGGACCTGTCCATTCCCTTCCAAGTACAACCACCTCCTCACACAGGCGCCTTACTCCTGATCACCCCGCAGTGCCCTTCTGTCCTAAAATGGCCGCCCGCCTGTCACCTCTATTTATCACCTGGGGCCTGACTGGCCAGAGGGGCCCAGAAGGTTCCGGAACCTCCCATGGCAGTCATGGCCCAGGCGCTGAGGTGACAATTGGAACCACCATTTCGTAACTCTAACCTCCCTCATCTAGTTTCCTCAGTGGAGCACCTTGCGCCTCTCCCTCAGGTAGTGAGGATGAGGCGCCCAGAACCTCTACATCAGCACCCAAAAAGTTTAGTAGACAGAAAAAATGAGAAGGGGGAAAGGACAAAAATAATAAAATGGGGAGGGAACTGCCAAAGGGCTGAACGGTCTAACAGTCTGCCAATGCGGATTTGGAGCCTTTCTCTGTAAAAACATATCTTGCTGCTAATGCTGCTTGGGCTAATGCTAATGTTAGGAAGGGGTGTGGCGCAGAGGCCAGAGCGGCTGACCAAGGCGCTCAAGGTTCGATCCCCGGCGACAGCTCAGCCCAGCACTATGTGACTCTGGGCAATCGCTCACTTAATCTCCCTAACGGCCCCCAGCGACTTGAACCCTTAAGTGGTGATATGTTTGTGCTTTACAAATATGTACTATCATAAAATAGGAATTATTGTGGTACATCTTCGACCTGTTTTGCTTTTATAGGAAGCACTGCTTTGAATTCTGGGACCTGTAGGCCTCATTTTGTCATCGGAAATGCAAAACTACAATTCCGAGATTGAAAGGGTCCTTCAATAAAAAAACAAGCAGACGGTTTCATGCATGAGGACACGTGGTTATTTGACAGTATGTATAAACGCAGGGGTGGGTTACAGCTTACCTGTTGCTTGTTACAGAGTGCTCGGCTTAGCCTGCGCAATAAAAACCTACCACTGACCACGGATGATTTTATAGGAATTCCATAATCAGTGCCTGAGATTATGCGTATGTTTTGTGGATAAAAGAGGGAATTTCTTCTAGCTTGCTGTGTCCCCGCGCGCTGATCTTGCATCTGACTATTTTTGGAGCATTTCTGTTAAGTCTACAAACTGCCAGTTGGAGCTTAACCTCGGAGGAATTCATGTTCAATGTGAGTGAGGTGAAGAGATCTCCAGTAAACACAATTATTTGCCACTCTCCTGTAGCTCTTCACTCAGTTAGGTTGTGTTAATGTGCTTGGAAAGCACGTCTCACGAACGTCAAATATAGACTGCCTGGGCAAAAATGAAAACGAAAGAAACGAAAGAGGATCGCGCCGGAGCTTGTCTTTATGAGGCCATGTGTTTGAAACACATGGCCACGTAAAGATAAGAAACCTTTTGCGACCCACGGAAAGCAGGCGAGCCCGTCCAAGTGGGGCGTCTGAAAAAGCCAAAGGGAGGCAACATACAAAGCTCTTTTCCAATGGCTGGCCACCGTTCAGCATAAACGGTGACGCCAGTCAATGGAAAAGAGGGGCGGGGCTTAAAGCCCTTTACTAAAACTCCTCCAAAACATTAAATCTCGGCGAGCAAGCTGCGCATGTGCTCAGCTATGCTAGCCGAGACCTAAAAAGGGGTGGATATGTTACAGAACTGGAATGGGCCTATACCTGGTTTCTGGATTGTAATGGCTTTGCATTGCTATTTTATATATACCGGGGACTCCCATCTCGACGACGGGGAATGATTCAAGCATGTGAATCTATGAAAGTTCTAATACTGGAGTAATATTTAACGGTAACCACAAGCAACAATGAGAAAAAAAATCTAGAACATAGGTAAAATCTCTGAGTGGAAGAGCTTCACGCAGGGCTGACAACCCTCTTTGTATAACATAACACTAGCTAAATTTGAAGTGAAAACATCAAATACTATGCACAAACACAAGCAACAAACTATTAAACATGAGCCCAGCCTGCAAAGAAAATTACATTATGAGCAGCTATCAATAAATGCATGCACCTCAAACATCACCTACCACCAAATAAGCAAAGAGCATACATTAGCTATAAACAAATTAGATAACATCCAACATGAAATATGATCAACTGACTATTAATAAATATCACTTATTTTTTATAATAATCACGGTTGACCTTACCTTTGCCCAGGCCAGTTTTCGCTTTATGGAATCATTATTAGGCTCCACATGATTTGCAAATTTTAAATTATTAATTGTGTACTCATGTCCACAATAAACTCTCTAAAGACAGAAATACGTAGAAGAAATTAGCTTTGTGAAAATAAAACAATTCAAATTAAGACAGTAATACATAGTCTTATTTTCTAAATACAATCTGTGGAAAATATTTTTGATGGAAGATTTAACAAGGGTGAAGAGGATCTAGTATCAGTGAGTTAGTGGGGGGCGGTACCGTCTGTAGCTATTTACATGCAATCTGTAACAACGCAGCCACACTGTAGCTAACCAACTGCAAAAACAAGCAAAATTATGCAGGGTGATAAAATTAAACATTGTTGGAAGTTTAGAAACATCCAAATCAGGTGTCTCCAACCAGTCGATTGCGAGTTACTAGTAGCTCGCAGAAACCTTCAGAGTTGCTCCCAGCCTTGAGTTCATTTTTAACTAAGAACTGCAATAAATACATATTGTGTTTTCTTTTTAAAGTTAAGGAAAGGCTACTTTAATTTTCCATTACTTTCTGGCTGCAGATAGAAGAGCTTGATAATGAGCAGTGCACAGTCAGATGTATGACCCACGTGGGTCACAGAGGTTCACAACTGAAGCACTGAGGTATTCCACTCTGAATAAAAGTTGTTCTCAACTCAATTTTGGAGAATGAGAACAAAAGATATTTCTGAATGTTTTTAAATGAGAAAATTAAAATGTGGTGTTAACTTGATGAAGTTAACTCTTCATATTAATGTTCTCCATTTTCAAAGTGTCACATTTACAAACCGCACTTGCTCCCAGTGGCTAGTAGACACAGTGTCATATTTGTTCCTGAAAAATACAGTCATTTTCTTTTAAATGGGAGAAATTAAAAATGAAGAAAAATGTTACTATGAAACATTATCTCAATTTTTTTTCTGTACTTCAAATTAAGCTAATTAAGTCCTGATATTTTATGAAGCATGTGTCTTCACTTTAAATTCCTCACATTTAAACAAATGACTGTATTTTCCTCTTATAAATAAGGCACCACGTCTACAGGCCATCAGGAGCAATATGCCTGCTATTGGTAAAGACACTTTGACATGGGAGAAATTTTAAATGATGAGTTTAATGTAATGCATATAAACAAGTTAACTTGTGAGTTAAATTTGCCCGCATTTCAAAGTATCACATTGAGACATAGCATGCACCTTGCTCCCAGTGGCTGGTAGACACTGTGCCATAGTTATAACAGAAAAATGCTGCAATTTTCTTTAAATGGGAAAAATTTAAAGAGCAGAAAAAGGTTCCATCAAGTGAAGAAAAATGTTCCTTATTGGGAACCTTTGTGCAGAACATTTTACTGCATTTGAAATTCCCCCACCCCCTCCACAAAATGGTGGTATGATTGTGTTGTACATGTAACAGTGGCAGATGTGGTTAAAGGTATGTCCTGTACCACAAGTTCATACGACACATGCTCTCAGTCACCCATACACATATATCCCATTCATTCACACACATGTTCATACATCCCTACAGACCATGCACTCACTGACGCACATGGCAGCCCTACCATAGTACCCCTTGGTACAGTACTTTGTTCAAACCATAGTATCGGGCTCCATAGACATTACATTTAAAGTCACTGAAGCTGGGTGAGGGAGTCTCTTGTAACAATGCGCGAGTTACATGGCCTTCAGTAGCTCACAATGATTTTCACTGATCAGAAGTAACTCATTACAGAAAAGTTGGAGACCCTGATCTAAACACACCTAAATTCATCAACAGAACTTTACTTGGGCAAAACCCTCCCCCTGTGGAGCCCAAATGCCACACCTACTTTACAGAACATACAAATAGTATGCAAGAAACAGGCATTCATTTAGTGGAGTGGCTAAATACCAGCGCATTTCAGAGACTACATTTCCAGCATTACATGCTTTTTGTTTATAACAATAGTTAAACTGAACCATAAACCATTTTTAAACATAATCTCTAATTTCACTACTGTGATGTAAAGGAAATATAGGAAAACTACTAGGCAGAAATGCATTAAAGAAGTCTTTCCGCTTGGGTATCCAATTTGAGGTCCAAGACGGCTCTCCCAGTAGCTGCTTTACAAATGATCGAAACCTGGATTTCACTAACCCAACAAGCTTAAGTTATAGCTAGAACAAAAGGCAGTTTTTCAGGCTAAATGATGGAATGTGGTGTTCTGTATAGGTACAAATTATGAAGCCAAAAACTGTTGGCAGACCTACATTAAGTTCTCAAAGAGGTAATGGGCTTTTGATAGGGGTTAAAACGTTCCTTTTTTCCTTTCATGAAATTCTTTGTCACAGGTTCTTTGAGAAAAAGGATATCCAAGATAAAAACATTCTGTGCGTGGTGATGGCTGCAAGGTGTACCTTGGTAGATGAAAACGGCAGGCTCAAAACTTGGCTACCAATAGCCGATATAGTATCACTTCTTCTTTCTGCCAAATAATATGGGTTGACAATTATCTGCTGCTACCAAGTGTAAATATTTTCCCTTGATAGCATACACCAATCTGGTGCTTACGCAGTCTTTCGTAACCTTAGATAGCTGCATGCTGTGGTTTCAGGAACCATGCTGACAAGTTCGGCAATGTTAAGCACCGGTGGTAAATCTGACGCTGAAACCAGTGCAGCAGATTCAATTTGCATGACAACTTTCTTTGTGGTCTCTCTGCCATGTACATAATATCTGTGTATTACAACTGCTAAAATAATCACTCATTGCAGAATGCCTTCATTTTAGGAGGACCAACCGTTTTAGCTGAATTGACAGACATTTATCAAAAAAAAGGTTTGCCTCTGTTCTAAGTCTGTGAAATCTGGAAGCAAAGCTCTGTTATTTTGTTGTCTTTGTTCGCAAACAAGTCCATTTGTTGGGAAATCTCAGTTGTAAATGACACTTCTTACAGAATCATTTTCTGAGGTCTTAGTCTAAGTGTCATTTTCTAAGGGCTTAGCCTTCTGTGGCGCCGTTGGCACTACAGAATTTTACAGAACATCACCAGCAGTAAAGTTGACAAAATAGGAGTATAAGTACTCAGTGGAAGAGAGACTACGGTCTATCTTGATATAATCATGAATAGCTCTTGGCCAGGAATTTGAAGCGTCTGAAAAGCTGTTTTAAGTATACCCGTAGATGGTATTACATTGACTGATGATTATTTTCTTGGAGGAGACATTGATCAGGATGGTGAGGTAGAATGTAAATAACTCAACGTCTAAGTCATCTTGGAAACTTGCTTCAATATTAAACGTTTTGACAACGAATGACTTGATATCAATGCATGTCTCTGCTTCGAAGGAGTTCTTTAAGATGAATGTTGCCTCGTCAGAAAAGATGTTGTGATTTACGTTGCATCAGACGCTGAACATTTGATAGTGGTACCGCTCACCATCACTGAAACCGTTGAAGTTCAAAGGGAGTGTCCGGAATAATGGTACTTCTTGGCTTGCCTCCATTCCTTGTATTTCCCTTTGCGAGTCCTTGGAAGTTGAGAACTGTTCCACAGAGTAAGGAGTCCCTTCCAGTGTCATTCTCTCCCTCTCTTACTGTGCCTCTCAGTAATTCTCTCATTTTAAGGCATCTTCCTCTCGGGGGAATTCAGTTTCAGTCCATTTATGTTCTTGTGAATATTATTTTGCAGTATTGTCACTTTTTTCCAATGTGGGATTCTGGGAACCAAACCACAACCAGGTCACATAGGCCGTTTGCAGTCTTTCTGCTGCCAAGCCATATTCACCTCACAAAAAGAGATGTCACGTTTTAACAGTCATAAAAAGGCAGAACAATTTCCTCATTTGTCAGTAAAAACACTGAAGCCCTATAAAAACGTCATGTAAACCACTAAAATTACTCCAGTATTCAAACTTTCATAGATTCATATACTTGAATCGTTCCCAGTTTTCTAAATGGGCGACCTCAGTATCTTATAAAAGCAATGTCACAATATACATAGAGGCATTGGCCTTTTGTTTAATAACAGATCACTGTCCTTTAAATAAAAAAATAAAAAAAGAAAGATTTTGACAGTGTTATTGCTCTACATTAGTGGTTTTCCTCTACAGCTACCTGCACTAGGTCTTTGATGCTTCAAACTGGCTTTCACCAAGTCAGAGACACCAAACACACAGGTTCTTCAGATCCTGTGGCACTTGTAAGAAGAGGTTTCACATTGATGACCCTCATAAAGACTATATAAACTGTGTCTATCCGGAGCACAAAACAAGGGCCTGTAAGGTGTGTTGCACCTTTTCAAATAAGACTTTAAAGGCTAGAGAAGAAAGTCTCTTTCTCTGGCAGCAGAAACTCAAATTCAAAGACAACCCTCTCTTCGAGGCAGAAAGCAACACCTCCCCTATGTCCTCTTCCAAAACGCCCTTTAAAAGAGCTAGAGAGGGGGGGGCGTGGCCGGCAGCCGATCTCAATGGCCGCACTCTAGAGGAGCTCCGGGGAGAGACGTAGAATCCCCAAAGAATCCGGTAATTAATCCGCCAATTTATCGTACCTCAGAGACACCAGCAACAAGCGACATATGAGGAGGATCAATCGCGCCGCTCCATGTCCTGCGGGGGATCGGTGTGTGACTAAGGAAGCGCCCGAGCTGACTGTGAGCGCTGAATGCGGACCGTGCTCCGTGCCGGTGCACACACCCGGTGCGTGGTCCTCCCCCCCCGGGAGCCTGCGGTCGGCGGACTGCTAGAGGCGCTAGCAGTGCTGGTGCGCGCCTCGGGCCTTGAGGCGGCGCGCCTGGAAAGCGGCGGTGGGGGCGGACTGATTGCAGGGTCCCAGCTGGCACTGACGAGGCACAACTGGACGGCGAGGGGCAGGAGAGCTAAATTCTGATCACTTCGGACGCTGCTGTGAGTACTGGAGCAGAGGGAGGCCTGCAGGGTCATGGGAGGGGCTGGAACACTGCTCTCCCTCGCCCTGCCCCATGTAAGGTGCTCTGGATGCCTGGGGCCTACGGGGCTCACTGCCACATATATTAGCAAAACTGTGGACTGCAGCGGTGCCCTGGATCTTCGGAGAGGGGGGCAAGTAGAAGCATCAGGATCAGCCTGGCTGGGCTGGGGAGTCCTTGCCTCAGAGGAGTAAACAGAGGTCAATTATGCCCTGCAGCCCGGACTGATAGGGAGTACGGCATGGGTAGGGGCGCTACTTCATCCGACGACGGAGTCAACGGCTGGTGCAGCGGCCGTCGTCGGACACAGTCCTTGAGGGCACCGAACGGCTGTCAGAGGGAGCGTAAAGCAAAGCGGCGGTGTGCCCCGGATGCCTTAGTGTCTCATTCTTGGTCACATTTGAGAGACACAGAGCCCCACTTGCACCAAGTCAGCGGCGCGGCGGGAAAACCGACAGGCCGCGCGTGGAGTGTGCTTCCGCGGCAGGCGGCGGCGACTACCGGCCAGAGCCGCATCCCTAGGGCATAGATGGGGGGCAGGGGCCCGCGCACAAACTCACAGACCAAGCTGGACAAATACACCTATAATAAAGACACTCCTGCGCTACCTGAACGCAAAGACATCCCTCATAAAGACTCTGAGCAGGTGGGGACGATGAAAGTGATGCTGGAAGATATCATGTCGGCCCTCACCAGTGTAGAATCGACGGTGGGCACCATCTCCACTGATGTCTCCTTCCTGAGGGCAGACTTCCAGAAAATGACCGCTAGGGTCACCGAGGTGGAGCAACTGACGAAATCGCTGTCGAGAGACACCGCCGCTCTGCTCAGTAGGGTCACCCATCTAGAAGCAGAAAATCGGCTTATGGCTGAGAAGTTGGACGACCAGGAAGGGCGCTCTCGACGTAACAACATACGAATCACGGGCATTCCCGAGAGCGACGGGCATCCGGCCATGGATCTCTATGTTGAGGAGCTCGTAAAAACCAAACTTCAACCCAGAGGGCTTTCGCATTTCTTCTCTGTGGAAAGAGCGCATAGGCTGCCAGGGGGCAAGCCCAAGCCCGGAGCTCCCCCCAGACCGGTCTTGGCCCGTATTTTCAATTATCACAACAGAGATGTAATACTCCAAACGACGAGGGTGGCCCCCCCAACTCGGTAGTATCCTTCTTTCCGGACTATACGGCGGCGGTGTCGAAGCGTCGCAGGAGCTTCCTTGAAGTGAAGAAAGAACTTCGGCGCAGAGAACTTCCATACTCCATGTTGTTTCCGGCAAAACTGCGCGTGGTGGCGGATGGAAAAACGTGGTTTTTTTTTTAATCACCAGAGGAAGCCCATGACTGGCTCGAGGGATGGCGGCAAATGGAGGGATCCCGGCGGACAGAGAAACGACAGCGTGGGGACACCGACGGCTCCGTGGAACATAGCCCAGGGCATGAGGAGGACGGTGCACACCGGACTGGAAAAGAGGACTAAGGGGCGGCAACGTCTTACGATCAAGAGACGCTACACTAGAGCGATGCAGACACGGCCTGGCCACAAGTGAGAGGGGAATTGCATTAGTAGCCACGATGCACATGATGTGCTCCCCCCGCTCGGAGGTGATGAGCTCTGAACCGGAGGGGCAGGCCTGGCCAATGGAACGCGGCATACTCCGTCTACCAGACTGTCTCTGAGGAGGGGATAGACTGCGGTATCCCACGGACTTCTCTTCCCCCTACACGCAAGTACTATTGATGGGGTTGAAGCACTCTGCTATGTTGGGGTGGCGGATAGTTGGGGATCCGTCTGGCAGGGAGGGGGGTGGTTGAGAGGGGCCATTTTACGTTCTTGGTTTTGTATGGTTTCTATTTTATTTTGATGGTTACCCTAGCCGTGATGACTGCACAGACACAGGCACATGGGATAGAGAATTGTCTTCGCCCTCTACTGGGGGTAATGAGTGAGCAGCACGTAACACCTGTGGACTTTGCATACCTTGGGGGACACTGAAAACTACACTATGATGACCGCACAATTGCAACTCACACTTTAATATGGAGTGGTTTGGGGTTAGGGAGGAGGGAGGAAGGGAGGAGCGGGAAGAGTCGGTATTCTCCGTTTGGGAGGGGGGTATGGTGTGGGAAGGTGGGGGTGAATTATGTTATGTTTAAGTTCTGTATTAGTCCTTAAGGAGGCTCTTAGGCAGACGGCATTCTTCCACAGTACCCAGCAGAGGCAGTGCATGGGTGACTCTTCAATCTCTCGTACACCTAACATCAGTATGGCAGCACAAAATCAGACTACCCCTGATCCCGAAATGTACCCTACGACTCAAGTGAGACCCCTGTCCATGCTTACCTGGAACGTCCACGGTCTCGGCGACAAAATAAAGAGGGGTTTGGTTCTACAGTATTTAAAGTGGTGCTCTCCAGCAGTGGCCCTGCTGCAGGAAACACACCTTACCGGTGCCGCATGCAGGGCAATGGATAGATGGGGGTTTAAAATGGTAGTGCATTCTGAATTCTCTTCCGGCTCTAGGGGCGTGGGCATCTCAGTTAAAAAACAATCGCCACTGATAGTGCACCATACTAAAACGGATGATCACTGCCGTTTCGCGGCCATAATAGGTCAATGGGAGGGGCGGTCTATAAATATAATATCCGTTTACATTCCCCCTGCACTACATACAGTGGCACTCCCAGCTCTTAGTGAGTTCCTGCTTGGTCTCCCAGAAGGGGAGCTATTGCTTGGAGGGGACTTCAATGCAACTATAGATGGCAACCTAGACCGCCATCCGGCGAAGGCGCCCGTCCCGGGTACATCCTGCCTTGGGGGTTTTCTGGAGGCACTTGGACTTACTGATGTGTGGAGGTGGCACCACCCCACGACATGGCAATTTACCTTCCACTCTGGGGTACACCACAGCTTATCCAGAATAGACTACTTCCTAGCTTCAGCGGATTGCTTGAAACACGTTGATAATATAGAGATAAGACCTTAGACGGATCCCTGACCACTCCCCGGTGCAGCTGGCGTATACATACCATCATAGAACTAGGCGACTTACTTACCCCATTTACCCTGGCTACTTACAGGTCCCAAAGATCAAGAAGGCCGTGATTCAGGCGACAAAACACTACTTTCAGGAGAATGTTCTGTCAGTAGACTCTCCAACTACCCTGTGGGAGGCGTACAAGACTGTCCTCAGGGGACAGGCCATAGTTTCTATCGCAGGGCATAAACGGGAGAAGCAGCAGGAATTACATGATATAGAGCTAGAGTTACATGATGCTGAGGCCCAACACATCAACGATCCAACGCCGGAAACAGCCCAGAAATTACATCTTAAGCAGCAACAGCACAGGGGATATCTTGAAGGCATGACCAGGTCGCGTCTGACGGCCACGCAACACAAGATATATGAAACTGGGGATAAAGCCGGAAAACATCTAGCATGGCTAGACAAACGGGAGCAGGGTAATAAATGGATAGCGAGGATCCGGGCGAGGGAGGGATGAATCACAACGGATCCACACACAATAGTACACACACTGGCGCACCATTTTCAGCAGGTGTATGCGTCGTCTTCTGAGATGACATCGGAGGCAGCGCTGTCTCATATAAAGGATATTGCCATGCCTAAGCTCACTCCGGAGGCGGCCCTCACGCTGGAGGCGAACCTCCCGGTAGAGGAGCTGCAAGTAGCGATTGGGTCATTGCAATCCGTCAAAGCAATGGGACCAAACGGCATACCTGTTGAACTCTATAAAAAGGGGGTATGGACTATTGCCCCGCACCTGCTGCACATGTACACCGACTGCTTAAAGATAGGCGAGTTACCGCCAGATCAACGAACGGCCACTATAGTGGCAATACCCAAACCGGGTAAACCTACTTAGACTAACGCCGCATCTGGTGACCCTGATACACCCGGATCAGTCCGGATTTATGCCAGGCAGAAATACGGCACTAAACTTGAGGCGCCTGCACGGAGTGATGGCCCGTATCCCATATCTCCAGGAACCGGCAGTTATACTCTCCATGGACGCCAGAATGGCGTTTGATATGGTTGAATGGCCATTTTTATTCGCGGTCCTTCGTCACCTGGGCTTCGCCCTAAATTTTGTGCATGGGTTCGTCTTTTATACACCAAACCAGTGGCGCATGTTACGGCTAATAGGCACATCTCTAATGACTTTCCTCTAGCGCGGGGCACACGCCAAGGCTGCCCCCTATCCCCGCTGCTTTTTGCCCTGGTGCTGGAGCCGTTGGCGGCATGGATCAGATGGCAGCCAATGATAAGAGGACTCAGATGGGCGGATGGGTGGGAGGACCGCATCTCTCTGTACGCGGACGACATTTTATTATATATGGCCTCTCCCAGACGTTCCATACTGGTCCTCCTCAATATATGCGAGCTCTTCGGACGGGCGTCCGGGTACACTATTAACTGGTCCAAATCTACCCTATATGTACTACACGGCCCCCCACCACAACTTCCTAAAGATTGCCCGCTCCACGGTCGACACCTTTAAATATTTAGGTATCTATGTCACGGCCAACTCGGATGACTTCTTCAAAAGAAACCTGCTGCCTCCGCTGGAGCGTCTAAAAAGGGATACAGTGCATTGGGGGTTGTTACCGTTGACTCTTCTAGGCAAGGCAGCGCGTGTTAGAAAATGCCCCGTTCCCGGTACATCCAAGCTATTTTAAAGCAATTGCAGCCCAGGTTTCCAACCTACTGTGGGGAAACAAACCGGCACGCATAGCGCAGGCCAAGCTGGTTCGGGGGTGGTACGATGGGGGATAGCGCTCCCAAATATACAATTATATTGCTGGGCGGCGCAATTGAAGGTGATTTATCAGTGGGTACACGTATCGCACGCAGACCCTGCATTTAAGGCTGACAGATTTATATTAAAAACAGGGAGTATGCTGCCTGCTCTCTACATTAAGAAGCAAACTTGCACATTAATAGGGCCCACGAAACATACAGTTACCATATGGCACGCAGCACAGGTAAAACTGGGCTGGCACGTGATCATAACCCAACTCACTCCTCTATGGGACACGGGGCAGCTGGGACGACTCAGGAACAATAAGGGCTTTGATCAATGGGATGCCATTGGCATATCCACGGTGGGGGACATGTGGCATAAGGGGGGAGTAATCACCTTTGAGCGCCTCCAGCAACAGTATGAGTTAGCGCCCTCTGAAATCTATCCGTACACGCAGATAAAACATGCACTGACAGCGGCCCTGCCGCCTGGTACTGAGGTCCCGGAGGCCTCTCCTCTTGAGGACAGGCTACTGACAGACTGCATGCATAAGCGGGCTACGTCATTCACTTATCGAAAGTTAGTGAACAACCTACCAGACGCCACTTAGGGACCAATGGACTCGCGACGTAGGTGACCTGGATGATACAGCGTGGCAGGAGGCATTGGCCTCACAGAGGGAGGTGGGTATACCCTCGAGACCAATTGGTACAGCTCAAAATTTTGCATCGAACCCATTACACCAGACATACCATGTTTAAGATAGGTAGAACCTCGCACCCATATTGTCTTAGGCGCTGTGGGGAGGAGGGTACCTTTAATCATACCATGTGGCAATGCCCGAAGATTTGGGTCTACTGGTCGAAAGTGATGAGGACGATTTCGCAAACAGAGGGGATGTCCCTATTACCAGAGCTCAAGAGATGTCTGTTAAATGTATGGGAACCAAATGACCTTACACATTCGGCGCAAGACTGGGCTACACTGGGGATACTAGTAGCTAAATGCAACATAGCGCAAAAATGGGGGGCGGCGGAAGTACCAACACTCACCGCATGGTGTAAGGATATGGACACGGCCATGGTAGCAGAGAGAACAGTGTTCACTAATCGCGGCTGCCCCCAGAAATGGAGTAGGATCTGGGGGGCGTGGAATAAATTCAGGGGAAATATCTGTCAACCACCACGAGAACAGGTGGATGAGAGCCTTGATGGGGAACAGTAGGGAGGGAGGAGGATATGCAAGAGGAATGCTGGGTATGATTATGTCATATTGCATCTCAACGTAATGATGTACTGGGAATGTGTTCTGCTGCTTTTCACTCTGTACACATATCATATGGAAGAGTTCTGCCTTGATGATGTTAAGTTTAATAAAATAAAAAGTTTTTTAATAAAATGAAATAAAAAAAGAGCTAGAGAGGATCCATTACCTCATTCCTTTCAGGCACCTCTAAAAGAGGCGTCAAAAAGTCTTTTGAGGGTGTCCAAAAACACAGAAGCCCCGAGTTGCCTCACAAACGTGCCTATCCTCCACCTAGAAAGGAGGAAAAGAAGCCAGATTTCTCTTCAAAACTGCTTTAGAAGTCTACTTCAGAGGCCTCAGCACCTCCTTGTGTGGTACAGCATGTCTTCAAAAAGCCCTCATCAGGTGTTTCCGTTGACAAAGACATCGATAACGCCCTCCTCAGCATCTTCAGTGGTGCATTGTAGTCGTCGACTGCTTCAGCACCAGTTCCGTAGATGGTAAATTTGTTACTATCGTCGACACCGTCGTCGACAGCAGACCCTCCATTGAAGGTATGACCGTCGATGACGCAGCAATGAATGGCAGCTACTCTCCCACGGGTGCCCTCTCATCTACAGAACCCAACCTGTCGAAGATTCCACAGTCGACGATCAAGAGACCGTCGTTATTGCCTCTTTCCTATTCGACGACCTCGTTAATGGCTCAAGTACAGAAGTTTAAAAAAAAGATAACGCCATCCCTTACCTTTCAAAGTAAGGTGCGCTTGCTGCTCCCATCTCATCTCCTGGATCAGGAAGACTCTAAGGAGGACAGCCTTTACAGAGCAGCTCAGAGCTCCTCTGAGCATCATGCAATATACAAGGGTTACTCAAATAAAGGAGGATATTATGAACAGTACTACTACTTGCAAGACTATCACCACCCTCAGGCATACCAACAAGATATGGTATGTGTACTGTCCACTCTCTTGACTGATTTGCAGGCTATGTTATCTACCATGCTCCAGCTTCTGTGCCTTCTCAGCTGCGCACTCCTCAAACTGTGACTCTGCTTCCTCCTACATCACTGCACCGATCTCCACCCGTGGTGCCCTTGCACGATCCAACTTCATCTGACCAAGACAGAGAAGAAGGTGAGCTTCCAGGTCACCATTATGAATGGGACGACTATGTTCTGCCGGCACCAGCATCTCCATCAATTATGATTATTGATCTACCACCAGAGGATATAGGAGGTTTTCAAAGCTTCCTAGAGAGGGCGGCCACTCGCTTTGACCTACCTATGCCTGCCAAGCAGCAAGATTGTTTCCTGTATGATTTTAAGGATACCCTTACACAAAACAGTCAAAGCCATGCTCATGATTATGTATGGAGTCAGGGCCTAAAGATTATGCGGAACCCGGCACCAGTACAAAGCAGTAGTGCCCAAACTGGACCAAAAGTATAAGGCCCGAAGGATACACATACTTTCCTCAAGGGCCAACCTAAACCAGCCTCAGTCACCTCCCGGGTGGCACAAGAGATCAGGTAATCCTTCCGCCCCCACCCTCTTGCAGTGCCTCCATACATGAATGGTAGGTGCCTTAACATCGGCAAATGTTTTTTGTCCATGTCAGCCCTGACAGTAGAAGCTGTAAGTTCTCTAGCCCTCCTTGGCTACTATGACCGACAAATGTGGTCAGATATAACCTCATATATGAACCAGCTTCCTAAACATATAAAAGGGGAAGAAAAGAAAGTATTGCTGGAAGGTCAGCGTTCCTCCTCCAAGATAATCGACTGTGCCATGGATATTGCCTCCACAGGCTTTCAGCAGCTCAATGGCACAGCAGTTCTACGCAGTCAGGGATGGCTGAAGGTGACCAATTTCCAGCCAGAAGTCCAAATAAAAATATTAAATCTGTCATACGATGGAGAAGCTTTGTTTCGAAAGCACATTGATGAGGCTCTACAAACCATCAAAATGGACACGGACACTGCAAAATCGTTAGGAACGTTACAGTATAAAAAGGTGCCTTGTCCGGGGGGCCCAAGGAAGACGCCAGCCTTCCGTTCATGGAAGATATCGGCAATACTGTTACCCAACATACTCCTCCAATAATCAACAATTCCGCTTACAATATCAGCAGCGGCAACCACCGTCAGCTGCATATCACCACCCTCCCCTCAGTTCGGAAGGCAGGGCAAAGACACCAATCGAAGACAATGACTTCCATCAGGCGCCAGCTACTACCCTTTTTATTCCCCCCCCCCCCCCACCCCAGTACCAGCAAGGATCACCAAACACCTCCAGTGTTGGAGACACATCAAAACAGATCAATGGTTCCTAGACCTTGTTCAATTCGGACACCTAATGAAATTTATATAAACCTCTCCCTCAACACCACCTCATCCTTACATCCAGAAGTATGTACCCATCTTCAGATTGAAGGTCAAAACAATGCTGCTAAAGGGGGTAACAGAGAGAGTTTCCCGTTCCCAGAAACGAAAGGCTTCTACTCAAGTTTCTTCTTAATCTGCAAGAAGTCAAAGCAGTGGAGATCAATTCTCGATGTGAGGAACCTCAACAAATATCTCAAGAAACAATCCTTTGGCATGATTACACTCGAAGACATATTGCAGCTCCTCAACAAGGGAGATTACAAGTTAACCCTGGACCTCCATGATGCCTACTTTCATGTACCCATCCAGCCCAAACACAGAACGTTCCTCAGATTCACAGTAGCCAGCAGCCACTTTCAGTTACGGGTGTTACCGTTTGGTCAAAATCCATCCCCCGCATTCCTACAAAATGCCCGGCTCCCATCGCAGCTTACCTCAGACAGCAGCAACATCAGGTCTTCCCATATCTTGATGACTGGTTGGTGAAAGCACATGGAAACCAGTCTGCAAAAGCATCCTACAGAGCCTGCTTACACCTCTTCAACGATCTCAGACTCACCCTCAACCCGGAAAAATCAATCCTCCAGTCATTGCAGCAAATAATCTTACTAGGAGCCATACTAGACACAGACCTCAATATGGCATATCCGACCATCGAAAGGAAACGCAATTTGATGTCTTTGGCACGCTTAGTACAAAAAATAAGGTCACTTTCAGTTCACCTCTAAAAGTCTCAACTGGGTATGATGTCCTCTTGCATACACCTCATACTGTACTGCCAGCTCCACATACATCCACTTCGGGAAGCATTGGATGCCCAATTGTCCCAGTGACAGGGACGCTGGAAAATGTCTTTCACGTCACAGCACTCAAGATCAAGTCGCTCGACTGCTAGACTCACCCAAAAATTTCTCTGCAGGTCTCTTGTTTCTTCCTCAGTCATCTCTGATGGTAATTGCAACAGATGCCTCCCCGGGATGGGTGGTAAGCTTTCCTCAAGCGGCAAATGGCCTCCTTCACATCAATCTGATCAAATTAAAAACAGTATACCTTGCTCTACAAGCATTCTATTCTAGGATTAAGCAATCACCAGTGCTCGTGTAAACAGACACCACCACAGCAATGCATTACATAAATAAAGTGGCACCAGATACGCCTACTGTCCTAGGAAGTGTTGCAGGGATTCTGCAAAAATACAGAACTATGCGCAGGAAATGGTACCTTGGTGTATAGGGGCTGAGTCTTCCCACCACCTTAGTACCCACGAACCAGGACCGATTAGCTATAGTGTCACACTTGCTCTCCTACTCACTCCCAGAGAAACATAATTTGATACCCCAAACAAAAACAAAAAAAAAACTTGTAGTACTGACAGAATTTAATGTTCTAAAATTTGCCAATTGGGCGCTCAAAAATTGCTAACCATTCACAGTTAGTCATCAACTTCAAAAATGCTGCTGGTAATGCGGAATGCCATGAACTCCAGGACGTTGTCCATTCCTTTCATCGATAAAATGTATGCCATCCAGTTTAGCAGTTCGAACGAGCACACATGCTCCTCATAGCCAGAAGCCATTAGGAGTATCTCAGGGCAACCTGCATTAACTTCGATGAAACTGCGGTCAATTAGGAGCTGCGAGAGAGCACAGTTGCTCAAGTCTGCTGTTGGTCCGAGCAGAGGATCGCACACCACACGCATACCCCTGGCAAATACCCAGTAATGGGCCTTTGATGGACCCATTAGCAGATCGTAATCCAGGGTAGCATGTGTGGTATTGGACAAGCAGACATCCATGGTCCATTGAAAAGGGCATCGGAGGCAGTGAAGAACAAGTTACTTACCTTCGGTAACGCTTTTTCTGGTGGATACAGTATCTGCCTGTGGATTCCTCACCTTGTGAATATCCCTTGCGCCAGCAACATTCGGAAACTTTTGTAGCAGTCCACGCCGATGAGGCCGAAGACGACGTCACAGAGACACGGCTCCGCTCGCGACTCCGCTGACGTCACCGGCTCCATAAGAAGACCTCGTCGGCGTGATGACGTCAGTTCCGCCCCTTTTTTCCGTGCCTTCGAGGCACACGGACGGACTGACAGCAATATGTACATAAACAGTATACACAGTACACAATATGCATATCAACACACTCAGTGTGGAAAATAAATAACAAAACAGAAATACCAGTATAGAAGGATGGACAACGGGGAGGCGGGTGGGTCAGTGAGGAATCCACAGGCAGATACTGTATCCACCAGAAAAAGCGTTACCGAAGGTAAGTAACTTGTTCTTCTGATGGATACATCTGCCAGTGGATTCCTCACCTTGTGAATAGATTCCACAGCAGTCCCCACTCCCGGAGGAGGGTGTCCACCCTTCTATACCAGAAAGTCCTGAAGGACGGAACGAGCAAAGTGTCCGTCCCTCCTCACCTCGGTGTCTAAGCAATAATGTTTTGCAAAGGTGTGGAGGGAAGCCCAAGTTGCCGCCCTACAAATGTCCTCCACAGGAACACCCCTAGATAAAGCAGACGTAGAAGACTTTGCCCAGGTAGAATGAGCCCTCAAACCCTCCGGAGGCTCCTTACCAGCTAGGGAGTAGCAGATCTTGATGCATAGTACAATCCATCTTGAAAGGGTGCGCTTGTGCACCGCACGACCCTTTCTGCAGCCAGCAAAGCCCACAAAGAGCTGGTCATCAATCCTGCAGTCTTTTGTCCTGTCCAGGTAAAAGCTCACCGCCCTCTTAGGGTCCAAGATGTGAAGTCTCTCCTCCTCCTTGGAAGGGTGTGGGGGAGGATAAAAGGAAGGAAGGGTAATGGACTGCCCCAGATGGAAGGGAGTTACCACCTTAGGCAAAAATGCAGCCCTGGTCCTAAGTACCATTCGTTCAGCATGAATGGTCAAGAATGGGGGTTTTGAACTTAGAGCTTGAAGCTCACTTACCCTCCTTGCCGAGGTGATTGCAACAAGGAATACCGTCTTAAAAGACAACAGCCTCAGGGGACACTTGTGCAAAGGCTCGAAGGGAGAACCCATGAGATAGGTTAAGACAAGGTTCAAGTCCCATTGAGGCATAACAAAGGGAGTTGGAGGAAATTTGTTTACAAGGCCCTTTATAAAACGAAGAACAATAGGAGACTTAAACAACGACGGCTGATCCGGCAAACAAAGGAAAGCCGATAGAGCCGATAAATACCCCTTCACTGTAGCCACAGCAAAACCCTGCTGAGCAAGAGAAAGGGCAAACTGTAGAATATTAGACAGACGAGCCTTCAAGGGATCAATGGACCTCTCTCCACACCAGAGAACAAATTTAGACCACCTATATGAGTAAATAGATTTGGTGGAGTGTCGCCTGGCCGATAAAATAACATCCACCACATCTGGCGGGAGAGAGAAAGAATTCAGGTTGCCCCGTTCAATCTCCAGGCATGAAGGTGTAAGCTCTGGAGGTGGGGGTGTAGAACCTGCCCCTCCGACTGCGAGAGGAGGTCTGCCCTCAGAGGGAGACTGAGCGGAGGGCACGAGGAGAGGTGGAGAAGATCTGTGTACCACACCCTTCTTGGCCAATCCGGGGCGATCAATATGACTTGGGCCCGGTCTTGGTGAATCTTCCTCAGAACCCGAGGAATCAAGGGTATGGGAGGAAACGCGTAAAGGAGTCGTGAGCCCCAACTCAACTGGAACGCGTCCCCTAACGCTCCCTGCAACGGATACTGGAGACGGCAGAATGACGGGCAGTGCGCGTTCTCGTAAGTGGCAAACAAGTCCACCCGAGGAGTCCCCCACGTCTGAAAGACATGACGAACCACCTCCGGATGGAGCCTCCACTCGTGGTCGGCGGAGAACTGTCGACTGAGACTGTCCGCACGCACGTTCAGAACTCCGGCCAGATGATTTGCCATCAGACAAATCCGATGGTCCTGAGCCCAGGACCATAGACGCAGGGCCTCTCTGCAGAGACAAAGAGACCCCACTCCTCCCCGTTTGTTTATATACCACATCGCGGTCGTGTTGTCCGTCAAGACTTGAACAGACTGACCGCGAAGGGAAGGGAGAAAAGCCTTGAGCGCCAAACGTATCGCCCGTAACTCCAGAAGGTTGATGTGAAGCAACCTTTCCTCTGGAGACCAAAGACCCTTGATCTCCAGATCCCCCAGATGAGCACCCCACCCTAAGGTGGATGCATCCGTTATCACTGTTGTCACCGATGGAGGTATATGGAAGGACTTTCCTTGGGACAGATTGCCCTCCACGCTCCACCAAAATAGATCCGCGGCAGCTTCTCTGGAGATCCTCACAGACTCCCTGAGATCCCCTTTGTGCTGATACCACTGCTTGCGGAGGCACCACTGGAGCGCCCTCATGTGCCAGCGTGCATGGTTGACCAACAGTATGCAGGAGGCGAACAGACCGAGCAGGCGAAGGACCTTCAGAACTGGAACAACCGCTCCGCTGTAAAACAAAGGAATCATTTCCTGTATGTCGAGAATCCTTTGAGGAGGAGGGAATGCTCGACACACAGTAGTGTCCAGTACCGCACCTATGAACAGGTTGCGCTGAGAGGGCACCAGGTGAGATTTGGGCACATTGATCGAAAAACCCAATCTGTACAACAGCCGAGTTGTATCCTGCAGATGACACAGCACCTTCTCCGACGACTCCGCCTTGATCAGCCAGTCGTCCAAATAAGGGAAAACCGAAATTCCCGATCTTCTGAGATGGGCTGCCACCACTGCCATCACCTTTGTGAAGACTCGAGGTGCCGAAGTAAGACCAAACGGGAGGACCGCAAACTGATAATGTTGCGACCCTACCGTGAAACGGAGATACTTCCTATGCGACTTCAGAATGGGGATGTGAAAATACGCATCCTGCAAGTCGAGCGACACCATCCAGTCCTCCTGATTCAGCGCCTGAAGAACCTGAGCAAGGGTGAGCATCTTGAACTTTTCCTGTTTCAGGTAAAAGTTCAGGATTCTGAGGTCTAATATCGGACGCAATCTGCCGTCCTTTTTCGGGATCAGAAAATACCGGGAGTAGCATCCCTGACCCCTCTCCTGCTCCGGGACCACCTCTATCGCACCTTTCTGAAACAACTTCAGGACTTCCTCCTGCAGGAGAAGACGGTGGTCCTCCGAATAAACCCCTTGGCAAGGAGGGTAATTTGGAGGGAATTCCCGAAAGGGAAGGGCGTACCCATTTTCCACAAGATCTAGAACCCAGAGATCTGTAGTTACAGATTCCCAATCTTGTAGAAAATGGGTAAGCCGGCCCCCCACAGGACCAACATGATCCGGAATGTCGGATCTAGGGCTGTTTTGCGGTGGTGGGAGGGGCTGAGGAAGAGGAAGAGGAGGAGGAGAGCTGACGAGAGCCACGTGTGCGACCCCTGATTCTTCCTCTGTAACCTCTGGATGAGGAACTTTGCTGCTGCTGCTGAGTCTGCCTATAGGTACGAAAGGATGTTCTTCCAAAACCTCTGTACCTCTTAAAAGACCCTCTCGACTGAGACTGGAGTCCCAAAGATTTAGCAGTTGCCTTGCTCTCCTTGAATCTTTCCAGAGCAGCATCTGCCTTTTTTCCAAATAGGCCAGACCCATCAAACGGTAGATCCAATAAAGTAGACTGTACATCCTGAGAGAACTCCGACGTTCTCAACCAAGCACTTCTCCTAGTTGCAACAGACGACCCCATGATCCTTGCAACAGAATCTGCAGTGTCCAGCCCACTTTGGATCACTTGCCGCGCAGCCGCCTGAGCATCAGCCAAGATGTCATTAAATCCAGATCTATCATCCTCAGGCAATTTCGGTGCCAGTTTCCTAGCCGAGTCCATCAGCGCGTGAACATAGCGTCCCAAGAGACATGTGGCGTTAGTCGACTTCAAAGCCATGCTGGCTGATGAAAATACTTTCTTAGCTGACTGGTCCAGCCTTTTAGCCTCTCTATCCCCAGGGACCTGTGGAAAAGCCCCCTTAGACTTTCCAGAACAAGCCGCTTGAATCACCAGACTCTCAGGTGACGGATGGGACAACAAAAATTCAGGATCTCCTGGGGCCACTCTGTATCTCCTTGCGATCGTCTTGGAGACCGCAGGAGCAGAAAAAGGTTTGCGCCACACCTCCAATACAGGCTCCACAATGGCCTCATTAAAGGGAAGCAGAGGCTCTGATACCGTCGCTGGAGAATGCAGCACTTCAGTCAAAATGTTTGACTTAAACTCTGTTGTAGGAAGCTGGAGATCAAGCAACTCCGCAGCTCTCCTTATGACTGCATGGTAGGGTGCGACATCCTTGGATGGCTCATCAGATGGCGGAGTAATCTCCCACTCAGGAGAAAGGTCCAAGCCACTAGCTTCCTTAAGCTCATCAAAAACCTCATCCGACTCTACCAATTCCCCATCCTCCGCCTCCTCTTGAAGGTATCCCTGCTCCTCAATAATCCTCTGAGTCTCCCTCCTGGAGCGAATTCGAATCCTCGGCGTCGGCGGCGCCGAAATCGACTCCGACGGCGCCGGTGCCAGTGGAGCCATCGGCGTCGAACGTGGATCCAGCGGAGCCTTCGACGTCGAACGAGGTCGAGCCGGAGCCGGCGAGGATGGAAGCGGCGTCGACGTTCTCGGAGCCGGAGGATTCCAAGACGGCGTCGCTGGATAAAATGGGTAGAAAGGAGCCTGAGGATACACCTGCGGCACCCCCAAGTTAAAGGCCAAAGGACCCATCGAACCCGTAGGTGCACCAGGGGCATACATGGCACGAGCAAATACCCCATACATCGCATTTAAGTAAAGCGAAGGGTCCTGACCTGGCCCAGGAAAGGCAGGATACTGGTCAGGCCCCACCGGACTCGGGCCAACCGGCGCCGACGGTGGATTCAACGGCGTAGCAGGCTCACCCGGGGCTTGAAGTTCTTCCGGGGCCGGAGATGGAGCCGGAGCCGGAGCCGGGGATGAAACCGGAGTCGGAGTCCGGACCGGAACTGGCGAAGCCGGAGACAAAGGGACCACTGGAGACGAAGGACCAGCCGGTGAACCCGGCACAGGAGAAGGAGAGACGGAGTCCCTTCGACACCGAGCAGGTGACTTCGGCTTCGGCGCCGTACTCTTGTCAGAATGACGCCGAGAGGAATGCCTTCTCTTTTTCTTGTGCTTCTTAGCTCTCGAAGCATGCCCTGACGTCGACCTCGATGCCAACCTCGACTTCGATCGAGACCTCGATCTCGATTTCCTCCTCCCTCTCTTCTCCTTCTTCATCTTGGCAATAAAGAGTTTTGCCTCCCGTTCTTTCAGAGCCTTTGAGCTCATTTTACGGCAGCTGGTACAGCCATCCACATCGTGGTCCGAGGATAAACACCACACACAGTCCTCATGTGGGTCAGTGATGGACATATGCTTGCCACACTCCCGGCAAGGCTTAAATCCAGACTTCCTCGATGACATCTTCAAAGAAGACAGGAAACAGCAATGAAAATACACAAAGTATCCACGACGCTAACAACAGCGATTCCCGAAATCCGTTGGCTTCGACGGCGCGGAAAAAAGGGAACTGACGTCATCACGCCGACGAGGTCTTCTTATGGAGCCGGTGACGTCAGCGGAGTCGCGAGCGGAGCCGTGTCTCTGTGACGTCGTCTTCGGCCTCATCGGCGTGGACTGCTACAAAAGTTTCCGAATGTTGCTGGCGCAAGGGATATTCACAAGGTGAGGAATCCACTGGCAGATGTATCCATCAGAAACACAGGTTGCACGCAGGTGAAGTAGGCATAGCGGAAGGTCAGCCAGTAATCAATGGCAAAATGTTCCACTGGCATTGAACCAAAGAGCTGCCGCATTCGATCACGGTACAGTCGCAACTGGACCGGGTTTAGCAGTACCACAGATCGAGAATCCATTGCGAAGCAATAATAGGAGAACCAACACACCGCAGATGACAGGAGCACCAGGGAAAACCCTCCGAAGGCGCTGGAAAAAATAGAATGAATTAAAGCCGGAATTACAAAAATGGTCTGAAAGGAAGATCCCACAAGTTTAAAAAAGTGAGCAAGGTCCTCTGTATTCGACGCATTAAATATTTGGTGTATTAATTCTCCAAAATGGAGTGGGAGATTGGTGTTTATCAGCAAGTTTATCTCGCTTGGGGTTCTTGCCACCTGCAATTCAAGGGTCTCTCGAGCCGATGTGAGAGCCACTTTTTGTTGAAACAACAGCGCTTTGAGTCTGCTTAGTTTATTGAAATCTGTTTTCAAAGTTGGAATGGAAGGCCAAAGTGAACTATCTACAATCCCATGCGGGGGTGGAAATAGGATATTGCTGCAACATGTAACTCGTTGAGAAACCTTTACTATATACAGGATGCCAGCTCCCAAGCCGCAGGAATCGTGGTTATTCAAAATATGATAACTACCGTTAGAAAAGAAAGTTAATATGGGAATAATAGCCGGGACATGGGTACCTTTAAAAAAACAAGCTAGATTAAGGGCTGAAACGTTACAGGCTCCATGTAGCTTAACCGGTTTACAGACTAGGGTATTTCATACTGTGGAATCCCAATCCTCCCCTGTAAGGAAAACTTACTTTTCCACACGTTGACATCTGTAAGCGAAAGGTAAAGACCACAATTTGTGAATACATTTATTGCCAAGGGGCTCATATCTACCAATCAGATAATTTTTCATGCATGCTGTGAACTGAAAAAGTGAGATAGGCAGTGAAATAATCCTATGTATTAACCACACAGCTGAATCAGTCTCAGCTACCGAAAACAGTAACTGTTCTAATTGTTCAATATGTAACAATGTGTATGTGGCATTAATTTCTGTTTATCAGTCAAATTAAACGGTAAAAACAGTTCAGAAGCTTTCAAATAATCCCATGGTACTTTGCCATTTTTTAGTGTTTGCATTGTGCAAGCAAATTGCATCACAGAACTTAGCTGATTCATGTTGAACAATGTCAATGATAGAAGAAACAATATTATCCAAAGTATATATACACGGGAAGATAATGTATTAATGCAGTTATCGACAACTGCAAGGACTTTTTCCAAATTAGCCTGGTCAATTTAACGGAGGCGAAATGTAGCTTCCATTTGAGACAGTTTCCAAATGTCATTATATGCGGAATAAATAAAACGTTTTGTTTGCGGGCCTTCAGACCTAAAAGAGAATCATTTAAATTAATGTAACTTTACAAATGAGAAAGGTGTTGTTTCACAGACGACAGTGTGGAATGTTCCAACCATTACTGACATAATTTACCCACGGAATATGTGGTGACCGTAGGCGAATGCGGGAAATTTGGATCAGGTCTACTCTGTGTAAAACCCTTTGTAGTATTCGGAAAACGTAGTTGACATGGATTTGAGGTTGTCGCCCATTCTAAGCATCCCAAAGGATCAATATCGGAAAAGGTTAGTGTGCCATTTTGAAATAAGACCTCGAAGTCTTCAAATGTATTGTTGGTATGTTTCTGCCATGTATCATACGCAGCTAATGATGGAATGGATGGTATATTTTTGGTCGTTGCTAAACCCAAACAAGTAGTCTGTTGTACGGTGTCATTTAAAAATAAAATTTGAGACGGTACCAAACAAGCACAATGCAAAGCTTCTGTGCCCTGCACTTGCCAATTTTTAGTACCCCAAATGGATTTTAAATCAATTGTGTCTTTTCAATGCTCATAACCCTTCATGGACAAATCTTTCCTGAAGGACATGGAGTAAACTAGTTTAGTTTGGGGTAACATAAATTTAGATTGGGGCGGCATCATCAATTTATAAAAATAGGACGGTGGGCCGGATAGATAGCAACCAGAAAAATATACAAATGTACTTTTTTGGGTCATTGAACTTCCCAGTAATGGTGCTGGGTACTGCTCCCATTGAGTATAATTAAAAAAGGGTCTCTGTGTTTTTGTTTTGTATAAGAAATGATGACCAGAATACTGATAACAAAATAAATCTGCGTAGTTTGCCGAATTTAAATACAAATCTTCAGTGTCAAATGCAGCATAATATTTTAAATCAGAGAATAAAGTATGAACGGCATGAACATCCCAGTAATCAGAATGGATGTCGGGCAAGACCACATGTGCCAACGAAACGCAGAAGACATATGGAATGTTCAAAATTTCCATCGGGCCATGGGTATCGAATGCAACTTTATCCCAGACAATACCATCAACAACAGGGAACGCTGATATATTGACATGGGCTTGGTCTTTTTTCATGATGTGGGAGGATGTGTGAGGGACTAGAACCCCATCAACAAAGTTCACAGCAGAGCGTTTGGGTAAATAATAGCCATTAATGAGTAGATAAAACACGGTCACAAATCCAATCCACATGAAGAGGAATATCATCGTAAGCACCATCCATATATAAGTCCAACGTGGGACTAAGTAAGTCTTTTTTAACCAGGAGATGAAGACACTGGTACGGGTAGGGATCTCCCACACAGAAGATGACAAGGAAGATGTGCCAGAGGAGAAGCTATTATGATCCATATAATAACCACTGGACCCCAGTTGAAACAACGGTGGATGCGCTGCATCAAATGTTTCAGTTATGGTACTCTCAGGAATGTCAAATACGACTTGAACTGGAGGAGAATCATACTTAATATCCGCAGGAGTGGATGTAGAAGGAAAAACTGGTAATAATTCAATTGAGGTTTCCAGATCCCCTTGTAATTGATGGGGAGTAGCCAAAGAAACAGAAACCATTGGGTTCAGTCAAAGTTCTCGACGTGGAATACTTTGAGGCATACCGGCCAGTATCGGCCATATGGTGTAACTGGACATGTTCGATTGAAATGTAACGATTCTCCTTTAAACCAGGTAAAGGAGGCAGGATCACAGTACGGGTGCCTTTCAAGCCAAGGACTCTGACCGGTGCACGGTAGGATGGACCAAATTCTTTTTTGTCCTCCACCTTTTCACGGAACCAGATCTCCAACTTTAGGAAGCCTGCCAGAAACAGGAATCAGCACCGCTGGATCTGCAGAAGAAGGCAACTGGGCTTTTGCTTGTGTATCACGAGATTTTTGCAGATCCTGTAACATAGTACAATGATAATCTACGTCAAAGTTTGCGGCAGCCGCCACAACGTCTAGACCATCAAGGTCTGGCACAAACATTTTAATGCCAAAGATCATTTCATATGGGGTCCGCCGACCCAGAGATCTTTTAGGGAGATTAGAGTATGTTAGACCCCATACAAATGAGTCAACCAACCCCTGCTAGTACCCAAGACTCTAGCTGTCATAGATTGCTAGCAGTCACAGTTCATCCGCTCCACAACTGAATTGCCCTCGGGCCGGTATGGAGAAGAATATTTCACCTGCACCCCCAGAGACTTCATCGCATCCCAGTAAGCCTTTGAGGCAAATGCAGGAGCTTGGTCAGAATGGAAGGTGCCACAAGCAAACGTCCCGAGAAAGACACGTAAATCTTTAATGACAGTTCGAGCATCAGCACTACGTTGAGGCCAAACCCAATGGAATCTAGTGCATGATTCCACTGCAACCAAGATGTGTTTAAATGCAGTATCAGAAGACAAGAGACCGCAGTGACCAAGATAAATGTAGCCAAATGGCTGATTAGAGATGTAAAGCTGAGTATGTGGTGGACGTGCAACAGTAGACGGCTTAATCTGTTGACAAATGTCACAAGAAAGAACATATTTGCGTGTCTGTGAAAAACCACGCCACCAAAAACGCTGCTGTAGTAAAGAAACAGTCGCATTCATACCAGCATGTGCAGAAGCAACGCCTTCATGTGCGGCAATGATCAAAGAAAGTCTACGGTCTTCGTTGGGAATCAGCCAATCCCCAACGGCCAGAATAGTAGCAAATAGAATTTGATCTGTTGACAAGTGGTATGTATAACGTGAAGGAAAACCTTGGGGAAACTCTGTTGCCTTCTTCGTAGCAGCAATAGCTGCCATCATATCATCATCAATTTTAGTCATGGACCTAGTTGCTGCTGCTACAGAACAATTGGCAACTGCAGATTTGGCTGCCTCTTCAGCCAGTGAATTAACAGCAGCGTGTGCTCCCACACGTTGATGGCCCAAAGTATGGATAACATGTGTGAGTGGCAAACATTACTTAAGAGAGGCCACCCAACCCCAAAGCGTTTCATCCTTAATTGCGCTACCTTTAGAATCAATGAACTCATTTTGTTTCCAAAAGAATAAGTGGTCATTGAAGGATTGTACACAGTAAAACGAATCGCACACTATAAGTGTCGGAATTTCTGGATCAGCAAATTCAAGAACCAAAACCAAAGCACGCAGCTCCGCTAATTGAGCTGTGCAGTCACCCGGGGACTGTGTGTGCACCAAAGAGTATTTAAAATCCCCATCTACAATTTTTCCTGCCACCATTGTGCATCCTGCCGAATAAGCGTGTTTAGAACCCATGGCTGGCTGCGAAGATCCATCAGTGTAAACTATGCATTGGTACTGGTCAAGAGGAAGTAACGACTGAGGAGGTGGGGGAACATGTTCATATTGTAAAAACTCCTGAGTCTGTAAAGACGGGTCAAAGATAAAATTGACATCAGCTGATGTCAAAGAACTAGCCCATTGAATCCAACGTGGGGGCAAGGCTTTAGGGTTCGGAACACTAGCTTTCGTAACTGCCTCTAAAGCAGGTACTGGAGAGACCATGAAAATGCGTTTACCCTGAGCCAGAGAGCGTTCTTTCAAAATCGCCATCTGTACAGCCGTCACAATTGTTTCTGTATGAGAAACGCATCTCGGCCGCAGTGTATTAATGAGATTTATATGCAATGGGGACCATGCCCCCCTCATTAAACGTCAAGTAATTGAAACCTAAGGCGCCTGGTACAATCCTTATGACTAAATTTGTAGAAATGTCACGTGTTAACAAAATGTTGGTCGCGAGCAGATCAGACTGCAAAGACCAAAGAATCAAGGTATGTTCCGGAAGTCAACAGGAAGCAGAGAAAGAAGGTTGTATCAAAGAGTAAAGCGGTTCGATATGCTGAGCATAATCAGGAATGCATGTCCTCCTGAAATTCAGGAAACCCAGTAAAGATTGTAACTTTTTAAGAGTAGAAGGAGGTTGCAATTGAGCACATTTCTGCAGAAAGTGGGGGGCCAACCTTCGACCTTCATTAGTGAGTTTGTAACCCAGGAAAAGACCTGCCAAGTAGGCAATATGCGACTTGGCAAAGTTAAATTTGTATCCCAAGTCAGCAAAAGACATTATGATGTGATCCACACGTACAAGATGCTGTATCAATTCATCATCCGTCAAATAAATGTCATCGACGTAAAAGAAAGCATCAGGGTCAATGTCGTGCAAAAGAGACACTATGCATGCCGCAAAAGTGCAGGGACTATTCTTATATCCCATAAGCAAACGAGTATACCTTTTGTGATTGCCAAGGGCGCTGAATGCAGTCCAGTCACGGCTATCGGAAGCCAAATTGTGACTGTAAAATCTATTGGAGATATCAAGAGTCGTTATATACTTTTTACGAACAAGGGTATCGACTAACGCAGGGCTGTGGGTGTTCTGTACAGCAAAGGAACGAACATGAATGTTCAAATGACGGCAATCCAAAACTATAGGATATGAACCGTCCGGTTTCGATATCGGAAAAAGAGGATTATTCATCGATGCTTCACGTTTAATGGGATATTGTGGATGGGGTGGTGGCATTGATCACATAGAAATCTCATGTGCTGGGGACTCCATATCCCAACCCACCTGATTACGATACATGGCTGGAGAAAGTGCAAGTGCCCACTCCGCTGCGTATGCTTTTTTAGCCTCCTCCGAGCCATTAATCGAGAAACTCTGGAGAAAAACATCCGCCACTCTAGAAGAAGCTAAAACAAATGGTGGGAGGCCAATCAACATGCGCTAACAAAATATCATAGGAAGAAGTAAAGTTGTCCCAAAAGAGCACTTTAATTATGCGTTTAATATCACCTTCAATTTGGAGGCCTATTTCATAAAGCCTATCCGGGGTGCAACTTGTGTATCAGCTGTTTCCAGTGTAATGAACGTGTCAGTTGCTTTCACCTCCAGACACTGGTGGAGTGCCTCCCGCACTATGGTAACGTCCGCCGCGCTGTTGAGGAGTGTTACCGCCCATCTCCAATCGAGGAGCAGGGTTATCACCGTCTGAGGCATACTTTGCGATCCTGACGCTCTCCCCCACCGAACTGCTGATCCGACAATTCCTGAAAGGAACGAGGATCAGGGACCCCAAACCTCTCAGGTATTTTAATTTTAGAGCAGTCACGCAAATCATATCTATGGTCAGAAGAGTCTGGTGTTGGTGACCCAGCACGTGAACTAGGCTTCTATTGTTGCTGCCTCGGATTTTTATTCCAAGCATTGTCCGGAGGGGTTTACTTTGTACGCGAGTATAGGGTCTTACTTCCAAACTATTGCGAGCCAATGATGTATATACATCTGCAATAATGATCGGTAACTGCCGCTGCCATTCAACGTCCGTCACGGCCGAAAGGCGTTGACATACTTGCAAGCTAACTGCTTCACTTTGACATTGGTCAAAATCACATAGGAGACAATAGGGAACATGCCCACTAATCTCATCCCCGATCCAGGGCTTATCTTGAACCTTCTTTAGAAAGCTCGAAAGAACGCTCATGGGGGGGGGAGGGGGGGAGGGTACCAAAGCACAGTGTATACACTGAAGCAAACACCCCAGACGTTGCATTCAGCTAAAGTGGGAACAATACCACTCAGTAAACTCATCGTAAGGATCCTGTGTTTTTCTCAACAGGTGTAGTATGGGGTAAAACAGCTTCGAGTTGCTCAAATTTTTCTGTAAGCCTGTAAGGGAAATTATCCCTATTCGGAGGACACTTGCTCATCACTTAATTAATCATGATGGGACTTATGACAAGTCCACCACTGTGCCCGATGGTGGAGCAGCGGCTCCAGCCGGAGCCACTTGAATGTTATGCGACATGAACTGAATGACAGCTCTATGTATATGAATCAACGTTGTATGTAATTGATGTAGTTCTGCGACAGGAACATAAAGATAATTTGGATGTGGTGTAAAACCAGCCAAATCGGATCACGTGCCTCATCAACTGATAAGGGACCTAAACGAACCACAGAAACAGGGTGAGGAAGGGCGCCATTAAACCATATGGTATGCTCCCAGGCTGTCTACGGAACTTCAAGTAATCAATAAGGGCGATAATTCTGCAGAACCGCGGTTTGCAGTATATTTATGAAACAAATTAGCATTCCCATCCACAGCTGGAAAGGTAATCCAAGTATAATAAACTTTGAAGCGGTGAGCTGCATTCGCCTAAACAACAAAGATAATAACAGCCCCCACATTAGGGACTCCATGTTGTGTCAAATGGGCTGTAACCGCACTCCCGGAGAAACAAATGATTAGACACCCCAGAACACAACACTCCCAGTTCTCTCAGGAATCGCTGTACAAAGAAACACCTTTTCGCTCACTCTCTTGTACTCCTCCACAATAAGATCTGACGGAGACACGAAACAGCTTAAAATATTAATTTTAACTAACGTGCCCTAACATGCAGTATACGTGCCACAACAAGCAGGAAAATGCATAGTACAAATATTGTCAGCATAGCAGCCAGTCCTTAAATCATGAAGGGAGAGGTCATCATAAAAAGACAATGGAGAAAGGACTATAGTGCTAACCTCCCTCCCCTTGCTAAGAAAAGGTATTATTATATAATAAAAGATCTGTGGGTTTTGTCAGCAGACCCCAGACCTTAGCCTATAGATCGCAGGTCTACATCATGGGTGCTCTTCTCCCTGGAGAGGTCCCTATCCAAATGTGTGTTACCGTTTCGTGCAACCTACTAAAAACCCAACTAGGCTGTCCAAACAACAGCTGCATCAGTATTTTTTGTCTAATGGCTAAGGACTGGCCAGAACAAAACAACAAGGTGCATTGTTGTTCGACCTTGCACATAATATTCAGTCAAAATCCCAGGATCATGCAGAGAGTGAACACAGCGATGAGTTATCATGTGAAAGGAGTCTTTGAGAATACTGCAAAAAAATGAAGACGTGTGGTAACATGTGCAAAGCAACAGGCAAGCTTCTACAAGCTCATGCTAAGTTAGTGGAAAACAACAATGTCCCCATGGGCCACGTGACAGAAGCACAACTAATCTGGCAATAGTGCATCCAACATATGGTGCACATAACGACGGAGTACGTACTAGGAACCTTGAACACCACAGCAGACACCTTAAACGGGTTTGAGACTTCCTACCACGAGTGGGAAGTGGACCAACGCATGCTGGATCACATTTTTCACCAGTGAGGCAAACCGAAGCTGGATCTGTTTGCTACCCCCCACAACGCCATAAGCTAATCCTTCGCAAGTTGGCAACCTCGTCAGGCATCGTGGGGTAATGCCTTTTTGATTGCATGGTATGGCATATTTGCCTACACCTTTCCACCAATTCCCCTCCTTCCAAAGGTCCTCAGGAAGATGAAGGCTGAGCCCTGTCAGATCATCCTGATGGCCCCTGCATGGCTGAATCAGCACTGCTCAGGGCTACCTCCCATTCGACTCAAACCGATTCACTCACTGCTAACAATGAGCCAGGGACAAGTTCTCCATCCAGATCCCAGATCTCTCAAATTGTCAGCTTGGCTACTGAGTTCCGAGAATTTGGTCATTTGAGCATTCCTTCAGACTGCAGGAACATACTTGCTAAAGCAAGAGCGGGCAGTACAATATAAACCTACTTGTTAAAATGGAAGGAATTCTGCATATGGTGTCAATCTTCTAGCATTTATCCCATCTCATCTTTTCTGGAACAGATTTTGCCGTGACTTCTACACCTTGAACAATCAGGCTTAGCTCATGCGTCTATTAAGGTGCATCTAGCCGCTATTTCTCATTTTCAAAGCTCATCCAACAAGCCATCTCTGTGGTCCGTAAGGCTAATTATACAGATCCTCAAAGGATTGTTCAGAGCATTTACACCATTTAGACATCATCCTCCTGAATGGCAACCCAACACAGTATTGGGATGATTAATTACATCTCTTTTCAAGCCACTACATAAAGCAGGCATTAAATATCTTTCCAGGAAGGTAGCCCTCCATCTTGATCTCACCTCTACACATAGAGTAAGTGAGATTCGTGTATTTACCATCCAAGAGCCATTTCTTTAGTTCAGAGAAGACAGGTCCCTTCGAACTTTCATCTGAATGAACCTGTAATTCTCAAACCATTCTTTCCAAATCCTCAAACAGCAGCTGAGCGAGCGCTTCACTCCCTAGACATCAAAAGGTGCCTGAAGTTTTACTTGGATAGAACTAAGTCTTTCCGGAATGCCAACTAGCTTTTTGTCACCTTCAGCAACATTACTGTGTGGATTCAGACGTTCTCAGAGACGCAGCAGTGGGACAAGCAGTTCTACGACTTCTGTTTCAATAAAGGGGAACGATCTTAGTCTTCCCACCATCCGCTTAAACCGTTTATGCAAATTTTCTCTCCTGTATATAAGTTCTTTCTGTATTATAGTTTTCAACTGGTCATATATTGTATCTCTGCAAAATGGACTTGTTACTGGTTTCTATTCTGATTCAAGCATGTGAATCTATGGAAGTTCCAATACTGGATTAAGAAAGTAGGTTTCTTACCTGTAATTGTAGTTCTCCAGTATTGAAATCTTTCCTATATTCGTATGCAACCCACCCACCTCCTCAAAGAAGCTTGCCTTTATTTCTCTCAGTGTTATACTATCTGTACGCAAAAGTGCTTTGAAAATCTGAGGCACTGCAGCTTCTCTCAGGAAGGTTCTAAAGGGTGGTATGATCTGATTGGTTGACTTCTAAGTTTGGTCCTTTTTTATTAGGAGTGATATGTTACTACACATAAGGCCTCTGTGTTCTATGTCTATTGTAACATTGCTTTCAAAGGTACTGGGGACTCCCATCTCGAAGACAGGGAACGATTCAAGCATGTGAATCTATGAAAGATTCCGATACTGGAGAACTACAGTTACAGGCAGGCGCGGCTGGTGACATTTGAAATTAGTGGGGCGTAAAGGTTTGGGATGAGTGGCTGTTGGTGTGCTTGCACGGCGAGCAAGCCCGACCGTCATAAGGTAGAACCCCCCCTCTGCCAAGATCGAACTTAGGCCCTGGCAGCAATGCAGAGCAAAGACAGTCTTAAACATGGAGGCCAACATTACTAGTACCAGCAAAACTGCAAGCAAGCCCACTGACATGCCAAGGAACACAACGCAGCAAGTTGCATGAAATGCCCGACGTTGTACCCTGAATAGGTCTGGTTTCACTCTGAATGTTGCCTTCTAGCCCATGGGGTGCTCTATGTGGGCTCTGCAGGAATCAAAGCTGCAAAGCGTACCACGGCGAGCAGGGCCACGTGAGACTTTCAGGAACCGACAGATTGCACCGCATCCTGACTGAGCCTAGCATCCATCGAGCCCTCAGCCCCCCTCAATCCAGTGCTCCGGTGCCAGGTGTGCACGATTCGTTCAAAATATTGGGGAGCTGTTGTAGCGCCAGCGCCACCCTCAACTTCCAACATTGGGCTGACATACACAATCCCAGAATGGAAAGGGCGTCCGGTCAGTGTCCACAGAAATGACTCCAGACAAATTAGCATCAGAAATATGGGATAAAGTTACAAATAACACCCCGTCTCGGCGCAAACAGAAAGTTCAGCCACATGCACAGAAAGGAGGGATATAAACTGTGTCAGCAAACATCTATAACTTTCCCAAGTGTTAACTCTAAACATGTACTCAACAGCTAATACGCAGTGGTCTCTGTGTCTGACACAGCGAGGGTCAGAACTCTAAATCAGCCCCTATATCTTTTTTTCAAACGTGAGGAGGAATATTTATGAAAAGATCTGATAACATTTACAGAATGAAAGAAGCCAACATCATTTTGACGCATTTAAATGTCCCTGTCAGGACAGGATAGCCCAGCACTGCCGAGGCGCCAACCCGGCCAGATTATCCAATATCCAGCCAAACCTGACCAACCCCAACCCAGCCAAACCACCCTAAAATTAAAAAACACTTACCTGACCAGTGACCGCCTCTTCTCCTGGCCCGCGTTGGCGCCTCTCTGCCCCTTCAAACGGTCCGGAACACCACGTGACGCAAGTGACTGCCATCCGGCCCTCAGCCAATCCTGGCGCTGCAGCAGCACCAGGATTGGCTGACGGCACCGCCTACTCCTCGCCCGCCGCCTGCCCATTAGGAGACAGAGGGGCTCCTAATGAGCATGCGCAAGGCAGCAAAAACACAAGTACGCATGACTGGGCACGGAGTAAAAATTAAGCTCCATGCCCACTCATGCACACTTGTGCTGCCGTTCCCAAAGGCGTGTGACAATGATGTCAGTCAACATGACGCCGGACCGCCCACGGTCCGACGTCATGCTGACTGACATTCACAGAGGAGGGAGAGCTGCGGGAGCGGGCGCGGGCGCGGGGGCTACGCCCCCACGCCCCAATGGACGCACCGCCGCTGGTTACAGGTAAGTAACTTATGTTCTTCGAAACTGCTCGTGCACCAGGAGTCGATGGACTCCAACAACAACGAAGTCGAGAAAAGGTTCTGTCCAAAAATGACTGGGGGTACCGCTCTCTCTGGATCTGCGCTTGCTTGCGCGAAAAAAGAAAGAACTGACGTCAGCGCGCGAGAGCAGCGTCTAAGTAGCTACCGCGACGTCATCCCGGCGACGACAAACACGGAGTCGACCGACGCCAGCTTCCGACGCGCAGGGGTACTGCTGGCGAAAAACTTTCCGGATCCAGTCTGACGCCTGGGGGTAATTCGAAGGTAAGGAATCTATAACTGTTTCTTTCAGATGACTGAAGCAGCTGGCATTACGAGCAATGCTTGATCTGTAAAGGAGCAGTGTCAAACCACAACTTTCCATCAGTGCTACCTAGATGATTTTCTTTACAAAACAGTATCAAAATCGGGAATTATGCTGCATTGCGTTTTTTAATTGTTCATATTTCTGTTGGGCTATTTTTCTATATTAAGACATTTGGGAAAATGTAATCTTTGGCTACAGGATTTAACTTAATTTTAAAATACCCAATATGTTCGATATAAATTCAATATCTATATGTAAAATGAGTTCCGAGATCCAGCACATGGACAGGACTAGAGAAATGTTTAGGACTTGCATTGAAGATCCTTCAATGTAAAACCATCTCACCAAAATTATGACTAAGTTTGTTTTAGGTGCTGGTGGCATTTGATTTGTCTGCAAAGGGGATCATTAATAGACTTTTACTTCAATTTATAATAATGTACGGCATTAACTTCTTTCTACGAACAAGGGGACTCACGTTACAGCCCTTGCCTATTTTTTTTTTAGATGTTTCAGAAGAGATAGTATGGTTATTCATTTTAAGTGAGATGTTGCTACCTAATAAAAAGGTATCAAATTGTATCAAAAGCATGCGACCTAAGATTGATGGCAAAGGCCTGTGAAGGTTTGTAGCATCACTGCTTGCAAACGAATAAATAAAAAAAGACATTCGTAAACACAAAAACAGTTTGAACCGTTGTGAGATTTCTGTCTATGATGTGGGAGAGTATTTGTGGGTGTGCATGATTGCCCATATTTCCCATTTTCCATACTGGCCCTTGCTTTACAAGAGAAAGGGTCTTTTGACCCAAATATTACAGGGAATGTGTGAGTTTAGTGAATATTCCTATTGCAATCATGTAAGCTACAATTACTCCTGAATAAAGGCCTGGAAGCTAATCACTCAACCTAATTAACAATATTTTTAGTTGGGGTGTGGTCTGCAATATGAAAGTTGACTTACTGTTTCTGGAGGCAATTGTCCCAAGGTCTTTATCAAGGCATTGTACATTTCCTCTGCTGTCCCTTCGAAGAACTTGCCACAGCCAGCCACAAACAATGTGTCTCCTTCAAGCAAAAAAAACATGAAACGGAATAAGCACAGGCAACCTATTTTGCATGCTTTTTGCGTCCCACTGCCCTGTACAGAACTTTGGTAGCAGTAACACTAGGTAAATTTGCTTAGGTAAACATGCATCTGTTATAGTTATGTGTGTTGCTGAAGTCATTAGAGGACTGTGATTAGGTCAAATTAGTGATTTTGGACTAGAGTATATTGCGCATGTAATTCAGCTGCAGTTAAGTTGCCTCACATTTCAAAAATCCCTCTTAATAAAAACAGATTCATGATAATATTAAATATAATTTTATGTTGCACTTTTTACAGCTTTAAACCATTTGATAGATGTCAAAATGTCTGTCGGTGGCAGCTTCCTCCACACCCTTTCACTAGTGGTTTCGAAGTTTGCCTTTCTCTGTTGTTACCCTTTAAATCACGCAGAATGTTTGGTTTCTGTGGGTGTGTGGTAGTCGGCATATAACCTCTGAGAATTAAATGTAAAGTTTCCCGTGGCCTCTTTGAATCCCAACTACACCAATGCCGGTCTTAATCAGATCGACAATCGACCTTCTCACAAGCGTTGCAGGGAAGGGAACTTTTCTATTCAGCTGAACGAGACAAGAGGCCTCACATTCATGTGTTTTATTCCTGAACTAATTATTTATTTTGAGCCAAGAGCCTGGCGTTTGCTACACGTGTTCTTGTGATAGTGTGGCACAACATCAAAAGGAATGTTGGAAGGAACGATGCCTCCACAAGGGTCAACTGAAACTCGGCTAACAAGTCACGGTGCGAAATGCAACTCAAAGGTAACTAGCACTCTATCATGGGGATCTTGACTAACATTCATAAACACTATGTCAAGCTGAATAAGTGAACAAATGGCAAGCTACCCAAAAAACAATTGCAGAAATAAATAAACTCCCAGTTTATGCCAGTTAATACAAACTCAATGTCATACGTTTGACCAGAGCAAAATGTTATCCCTCCACCAATTACACCTTTTATTTTGTCTGTAGTCAACCAATCTACATCACCACTCTGATGTGCAGAACATTACACTAACCAGCTCTATTATGTTCGGCTATCTGTGCTGGTTAAGAACGAATTGAAATAGGACTATCTGCAAGGGACAGCACACTGTCACCAGTGATCTTCTGCACAACCTATTTCTTTGATGCACTTAAATTGTGAATTCGCTACAGCTAAGATTATACTACAACTGGAATTACTCAGAAGAACATCAGCAAACAGAATGCAGAACTACATTAGACATGCTGGCAACAATTATCCCTTTCCCATGTAAAGTGATGTCGATCATTTCAGACTTTAATCAATAAATGCTTCTTCCATTACCTGTGAAAACAGCCGGTGGCTCTGAACTGCGTGGTTTTGTCACAAAATAACAAATGTGCCCAGAAGTATGGCAAGGAGTGAACAGGCACTTTACGTGCAAAGAGCCCACCTGCAAATACACGAGAACATATTCAAATATGATATTTTGGCGGTATGAGAGGCAGTAGCAATGGATTAACTTTCATGTGGAACATCTAAAACCCTCACTGGGATTCAAGTCCTTCCACTTGTTACGTCATACAACCACAGCTCTACGTCAATGGCCCTTCACACATTTTTGTTTTAGCATTAACATGTTTGGTGCATTATTAAAGTAATCCTTGTTGGTCTTTTATGCTGTAGTTGTGGTTAAACGTTATTCTATTCCAGCTGTATTTTATTTTTTAATGAGGTATACTATCCCTCAAACGAAGGGCATTCAAATCTGCTCATGCATGTGAGCAACCACCCAGAAAGAAATTTCAAATATCGGAAGTTTATTTCACTATGTACTATATATGTTAGTCAAGCTGAAAACAAAGACATTCAGACGTTAACCCTTCCACGCCAGGCAGTCACAGCAACTTTTAAACACTTCAGTCTTAATTAAAAGCTTAAAAAATATCTTATTAGCTCTAGCACTATAACCATGGGGTATTTCAGGGTCGTGGCCAGAGGATCATAGTAATTTTTTTCCTAACGTGCCAAAAAGTCATGCAAACACATATACCTACCTACACAGTCCCCCATATCAACAGATTCTACAATAAAACATTACTATACATAAACAGTAACAGGTGTACCACTGCCAGCCTCTGCTTGATTTGAGGAACCACACAATCATGTATGTCGTTTGATGCGGACTGCAATGTAAGGGAACAGAAAAAAAGCAATATATAGTACTTTCTTTTTCAGTAGAGTTAGACCGGTCAGCCTTCGGGTGGTCTCCCCCACAAACCTTTTGCTACTCCCTTCCTATACTACTGAATATGTGGTTTTTGTTGGTCTTAGGACTCTGTGCACTTTACCACTGCTTACCGCTGTTAAAGTGCTTGTGCTCACTACCTAAATCATGTTAACACTGGCTTACACTGGTTGGCCTATTTAATTTACTAATAGGTCTCTAGTAAAGTGGTATAACATATACCCAAGAACAGTAAATTAAATGCTACTAATGTGCCACCCATTTACGTAGCCCTTTAAAACATGCCTCAGGCTTGCCATTGAAGCCTGCGTGCAGTTTTAAACTGCCAATTTGACTTGGCAAAATACACCCTTTTGCCAAACCAAAATCTCCCTTTATAATACATATAAGTCACCCATAAGCTAGGCCCTAAACAACCCATAGGGCAGGGTGCCTTGTATTCAAAAACCTGGACATGTACTTTTAATGTTTTCATGTCCTGGTAGCATAAACCGCCTAAATTTGTTTTTCACTACTGTGAAGCCTACCTCCCCCCTAGGATAACATTGGGTTGCCTTATTACATTTAATAAGTGATCACTTTCACCTGGGAGCAGGTCGAAATAACATGTTTGGTGTGTAAAGAATTGTAATTTAAATTTCTCTTTAATAGCTAAGATGGATTTTAAGTCACAGTTCTGAAAATTGCACTTGCCATTTTCTTGTCCTAACAATTTGGTGCCTGCTCTTGGGACACATGCCTAGTAGTTAGTGGCAGTTGTCATTTGTGTATTCTCCCACACAGCCTATCAATAGAGGGAGTGGGTGAGGGCAGGATGGACCACTCTAGCAGGATGGGGGAGTTGTATACAGCCCCGTTTGCACATCAAAGACACTACTTCAACACACATTAAGAACTTCACAATAGGCTATTTTGACTACAGACATCCTAGGATTAGGGCAGGGAGGCAGAAAATTCCAGACACTTCTGTGGGGGGGAAACGCCAGATGTTTCTTCCATTTCAAAGTTGGTAACAGGTACACAAATTGGACCCTCTCTTCAGTTCACTTCTGGACCTGTGGGAGACTCTCTGTGGCGTGCCTTGCTGCATGTGGACTGCTGTGTACTTCAGGGGTGTGTCCTGCTGCCTGAAGCCAACCCTGTGCCCTCAGAGGACTGAGCTGCTGCTTGAGACCCACATTTCTGCTTGAACCCAGGACTTTCAGAGTGACACCAAGCTTGTTGTCTGGCCTTGTGATCAGAGCCTTGGGGACAGAAAAAGGCTCCAACCATCTTTTTTTAAATCTTTATTTTATTAGGATCCAAACTTTTCATTACCAGTACATAAATTCAAAGCAATTAGTCATTCACCAACCATAAGTACAATGATAATAAATACATATTTCATAACCTAGTATTTCCAGGGTAAGTTAAAGAGGTAAAAATTACTAAAACACTCCTCAATAAATACAATAAATACAGCTGCCTTAGAGATGAGCAAATAAGAGTTCATGAAGTGCCTTAGGAGCATAGTATGCAAAGGATAGCAAAGCGGTATGATCAAAAAATTGAATCTAACCCCAGCTTTCCAAACAAAAAAAACATCCCCAAAGTTTTTTCAAATTGTTTTGGACTAGCTCCATTTTTCACAGCCAGTCCCTAATTGTGGGGACCAACTGAGTTCACCATTTTTGGAGCAGAAGGGACCGGGCTACGACTGTTGCTATGTAAAATAACTTTATCCATTTATTAGTTAGGCCGAGAGCGGGATAATTCCCTGAAACCTAAAGCCAGGGGGTTGGGGCTAAACTGACCTGCCATTCAGTCTCCAGATACTGGAATATTTTGTTCCAAAAATTGCTGAATAGGCAAACAGTGAACGATTACATGCACCCAATTTGCGACAGACCCATCTGAGCATCAAAAACAGTGGACCATTAGACTGGGGTTGATTTTCTATATAACAACTATTTTCTAAAAAATTGTATTAGACGTCAATTAGCCCCTCTCAACACACTAAAATTCTATATATTACCTTCCTCCCACCTCTTATTTGTCAATTCCAAACTTTCATATTTTGCCCATTTTTTTAAAATTACTTTTAGGGTAAGGTCAGAACCTTTAATAGTGGCAAACAGTCTTTTCCATTCCCCTGGCCTTTCATATACACCAACCTGAACTAATGCGGAAACTACCTTTCTGATGCTGAGAACCTGGCCAAGATCTAAGTTACTGAAGATTTTATTTAGCATTCTAAACGAACCCAGAAGCAGAAAATTGCTCGAATTAACTGATGGATTCCCGCTATATTTAGCCTTCTCTCCCCCAAGAGAAAGTCAGATAATTTTCTAAACCCCATTTTTGGCCATTTTCGGGAGCAAGATTGACACTGGGTTCAGTGACTAATTCGGACAGGGGTGTCACCGCATTGAAATTGGCAATGGAATATTTCCTATAGAGGTCCCCACGAACCCGAAAAAAACACTTCAGACTCTTATATCTTACTTTTTTAGGTGACTTTGTGGTAAATATTCTTTTTACCTTGACTGAATTTCATACGGAATCTAAAATAAAGTAAAATAGCTCAGAATAACAAGAGGCAGAATCCGTGGTATAAGAGATTTTCTGAATGGGCTTTATTCCAAAATGGCCGACTCGAGTGGCGGCCTTCAGGTTCCGTCACCACGAGGGTTCAGGAAGTGAAGTACAATACTTTATTGACAAGAAGTAACTTTTATAGGTCATACATTACAATGAAACGAATGCAAAAGGCGTAACAATTGATAAGAGAAATGACATAGTGGTACGTAATCGAAACTAGGCGTAATAAGGAGCAGAAAGAAACATGATTGGCTCTGATTATCATGCATAGGTGGATCTATAAGATAATACTTAACATAGATGCGCGCGCAGCAGCATGACGTGTGATTGACGTGCAACTAGGGGGTGAAGGGGACTTGACATTTAGCTCTACATGTGGAGACGAGAAGTCTGGGGGGTCAAGTCAACCTAATCCCAAATCATATCTAACATCCTATGTTTAGAGAACTATGTTATCCACAAGAAAAGACTCTCGGACAGAATCTATTCTATACTGACTGTGTGTGCGTGTACAAGCGTCTAAGTGTCTATATGAGATGCGAGGGGCAGAAAACTTTCCATGGCAACAGGGCTATGAATTACTTGCAGGAGGACGGAAAGGCCGAGTCCTTTGCTTGTGAGCTAAAGGAAATGTTTACCTAAATCACTAGACAGGAATGCATCGGCTGAAGAGCAAAGTAGATAATTCGAAGGTGAAATACAGCTTCTTGGCAGGCAGGCAAAACTGGCCGAGGCAGGCACCGTTAGCTGCACAGGGAGTAGGACAAAGTTCATGGATACAGATGCGAGCTCAAGCTGAAGCTGTCAGAGACAGAGAGCAGGGAAGGCTTTGAGGACAGAATCGGGCCTACTTGCCTGAACTGTAAAAATGGAGTAACTTAGCCATATAAAGTTGGTGGCCTTTCATACTTAGGAATCGAATATCCAGTCCATTGATGGCGGATCTGACAGAGAACATGTTGACGGTGGACGCACATATGTTTGCGTTTTGGAAACTGGAACTGGAGGGAACATACATGTACTTGTGACATGCACATAGAACCGTTGGGGTCCAAGATAGGGGACATAACTGATCAGGAAAATCCACATTTCCACATTCCCTCCTTGTCCCCTACTTGCCCTTCAAGAGATATCAATCTTCATCATTCCATCGATTTGCTCATGGAGCATCATTTCTTCTTCCTTCTTCTTCCGGCATTCTGAACGAGAACTTTGATATGGAATGCATGATGTGGCACACAGACCACAAATCGCTGGTCCACATTGCAGGCATAAACAACAACTGAAGAGCATAAGAAGGCCAATACCTAGGAACGATAGAACTCTCCATCCCCAGGCTGATATTACACTCCAAAACCACCCGGACCACGTCCAAGTGCCTGGATTCTCGTGTATCTGGCTCACAATCTTATGAAGGCGTGTTATAGCTTTATATACAGATGGCGAATTTTCTGGTATGAATATGCAGCAGCTGGATCCGATGACCCTGCAAGCTCCGCCCCTATCGGCCAGGATGACGTCAAGGACAAGACGATTCTGGAGAACAACAATTCTCATCACTGATTGTTCCTCTGTCAGATTGCCTAGGGCGGCTATAGTCTCGTTTACTACAGCTTCAAGAGTCTTGGTTAGTCTGCGTATCAGCTTACTATTTGATATTGTACCTATATAGGGAAAGATACCTTTATTGAAATCTACATACTTGTCCCATGCCGTCTCAGTATAATCGACAACTGGGAGATCTCTTCGCTCTCTATTGTGTACTAAATGAACATTCCGATAATAATCAGGGGGAGCTAGGAAAACAGGTGGCAGAAGGAATGCTATGTAACAGGTACCATCCCAATCTAGAGGCAGACGCATATATGCCGTCTGACCACATATAAAGTAAGAATGGCGAGAAGCTCTAAATGAAGATTTACCTTGATCACTATATTCTACTGTAGTAACGCATTGGCTATGGCCCATATGTATGGAACCAACTTTTCTTACACATAATTCACCCTTAACTGGAAATACTGACATAGTGGGCAGAATTAGTTCAACTTCGGATTTGACATTCAGAATCATAAGATTAGGTGTAAAATTACCTAATTTATACACTTCATTTTCTAGATCAGTTCCTGTTCTACTGGGGCGACCCTCCTTATTAGGATGACAGACTTTGAATAAAACTAGATTCAGATTTCCCCATATCCAATGTTGTTGATAAACTGCTGTGTCTGGGTCTATGGAATTTAGTAAACTAAACCATGCTCCACAGGAGCCATTGTGTGTGAACGGATGTGGAAAGAAAGGCAGAACTCCTTTGTTATTCTGATAGGGAGGGAGTCGGCCACACACCCAACAATTGGTGGCATTACTAGTCTGATGGGAATGATGTAACATACTAATGAAAGTGTTATTGCGCAGCGCAAGTCTATAAGATAATTCATGTGGCGGTAGGTCACTAAAAGAATGTTCAGCAGCAACATTATAAACATGTCTAGAGATAGGATGATATATGTGCAAAATCACACTCGTAATAATTATTAAAACACTCAATAAAAACAGAATTAATAATGTCCTCATACAGTAGCTACGCAGTGATTTACAATACGCCTGTCGTTTCAACATTTCTCGGGTATTTTCTCTACTCAGGTCCAAGGGATACATGTCGGAGACAATTCAACCGCTTCACCTTGGAGAGGACTTAAACAATCAAATTGCTCGACTGTTTGGGCCTAAGCTTTAATTTATAGCACTGAGAGTCATTCTGTTCAACAAAAGGAAGTTTTGAATCAGTCTGTGAGGGAGTGCAGGGCACAGTGTCTATATCCGAGGATAGTCCATGAAATTTCTTACTGTGGCTGGAATGTATCCAGCCCTTGCGGCCCTCAACTTTCACGGCTGTTCTTGTGGTCAGCAGGACTAGCTTCGGTGCTTTCCACCTGGGCTCCAACTGGGTCTTCCGATCAAAATTTCTTACAAACACCAGATCCCCCGGAGCAACGTCATGGGGTTTCACCTCAGTGTTGTCAGGAAAAGCTGCAGCTACCTGTGAACGACAAGATTGTAGTGCAGACATCAAGGAAGCCAAGTAATCTGTCAGCATATTACAATTAACATCAGTTATTTTACGTGGTATAGGCGTCCCCCACATATTTGGTGGCCTTCCGAAGATCACCTCATACGGGGATAGCCCTGTTCGAGAGTGTGCTACCATCCTTATGTAAAATAGTGCAACTGGTAATGCTACTATCCAGTCAACACCTTTCTCCTTACATATTTTAGACAATCTGATTTTCAAAATTTGATTATGTCGTTCCACGAGACCTGCTGCCTCGGGGTGTCGGACACAGTGGAATTTCCACTGATATCCCAACAAAAGTGAGACATGTTTCATTAATTCGGATGAGAAAGGCTGGCCGTTATCTGAATATACAACACGTGGTAAACCGTACCGCGGGAAGAATTCTCGAACTAACTGTTTGGCAGTAGTCGGGGCCGTGTAATCTGATACTGGGTACGCCTCAGTCCATCGGGAGAGAGCGCAGACAACTACCAGAACATATTTGAATCCTCGACATCGTTCCATCTGGATATAATCCATTTGGAGCACTTCAAAAGGATGATCAGGAGTCTGAAATCCACCCTGTTCTACGGGAACACTTTTTCCTGGGTTGAACTGACAACATATCATACAGGTACGGACTTTTTGTTTAGCTGCTGCTCGTAAATGTTTGTTGAACCAAATGTGTTGAATGCTATCTAGCATAGCTTTCTCTCCTAAATGCGCTGGGCTGTGAATTGTAGCTATAATGGCTTGGACCATAGAGTCAGGAAGAAACCATACAGATTTCTCCTTCGTCATCCATCCCTGATCTGTCTGGATCCCTCCTAGTTCAGTCCATTTCTTTAATTCTTCTGCAGTAGCATGTGTCTGTATGTCAATTACGTCAAGTGCGGGATCCTTAATTGTCATACACTGTGTTGGTGTCTGAACTATTGGCTTTGTCATGTCTAATGTGCGATTCTGAGCAGTCTGTTTAGCTGTTCTGTCAGCTAAATCATTGCCTTGAGAAATGATATCAGTAACCTTCGTGTGTGCTTTACATTTCATAATCGATATAGCAGTTGGTAGATGTATTGCGTCTAACAAGGCATGAATGAGGGTTCCGTGCTGAATGTGGGCACCATGGGAGGTTAAATAACCTCTCTCTCGCCACAGCACGCCGAAGTCGTGTACAACTCCGAATGCATAACGTGAGTCAGTGTATACATTAACTTTCTTATTTGTGGCTTGAATACAGGCTTGTGTTAGAGCAATAAGTTCTGCTGCTTGGGCTGACAAAGTATCTATACAATTTGTCTCAATAACTTCAGTGTCTGTTGTGACTGCATACGCGGCCACTAAGTCTCCTGTACTTGCTCTCATGCATGATCCGTCTACATACAACGTCAGGTCTGGATCTAACAATGGAACGTCTGTCAAGTCTTGTCTAGGTTTCGTCTTTATTTCAATAATTTCAACACAATCATGAGCTAGTGGGTCTGTTCCAATTACAGGTAATAGTGTAGCAGGATTCAATGTATTACACCGTCGGATCTCTATGTGTGGCTGAAACAATGTCAGTTCATAACCGGTAAGTCTTGCTATGGTCAAGTGTTGTGTTTGTGTTCGGTTCACAAGAACTTCTACTGCATGTGGTACTTGTACTGTCAATGGATGTCCTAACACTATGGCATCGCTTTGTCTGATTGCTAAAGCTGTTGCTGCCACTGATTTCAGGCACGCGGGCAAAGCCTGAGCTACGGGATCTAATGTACTGGAAAAATAAGCACATGGCTTGCGTGATCCTGCTTGATCCTGAGTGAGTACTGACAAAGCAGTACCTTCGCGTTCTGTAACAAAGAGTGTAAAATGTTTGCTATAACATGGTGTTGCTAAAACAGGTGCTTGGCATAAAGCTTCCTTTAGGCTTTCAAAAGCTTGTGTATGTTCCTGAGTCCAAGGGAGAACAGTCGATGTGGCTGCCTCCTGTGTGGTTAACTGAATGAGTGGTTTTGCTAGAAATGCGTACTGAGGGATCCACTGCCTACAATATGAAGTGAGGCCTATGAAAGCCCGCACCTCCTTTTGTGTCTGGGGTATTGACATGTTAGCAATTAACTGGATGCGATCTGGTGTAAGCTGCCTTCCCTCCTTGGACAGCGAGTGACCAAGATAAATAACTCGCTGGACACAGAATTGCAGCTTAGAAGGAGACACCTTGTGCCCCTTGTCGGCTAGAAAATGTAAAACTGTCAGAGAAGCCTTTTCACATTCAGGTTCGCTTCTCGCGGTGATCAGCAGATCATCGACATATTGAAGCAGTGCAGTGTTGACTGGCATGTGGATACTGTCAAGTTCTCGTTTCAGTGCTTGGCTGTAGATGCTGGGGCTTTCTGTGAATCCTTGGGGAGCGCGTGAGAATTTAAAGCTGCGCCCATTTAAACTGAATCCGAACAAATATTGGCTTTCCGGATCTATTGGGACGCTAAAAAAGGCATTCTTGAGATCAATTACAGTAAAGAATGTTGCTTCGGAATCAATTGCTGTCAATAATGATGATATATCGGGGACCACAGGAAATTGTGGCACAATGCACTTGTTTAGTTCACGCAAATCAATAACCAATCGGTATACTGGCGGAGCAGTAGGGTCAGTTCGTTTAAGAATCGGAATTATCGGCGAATTACATACATTGGAATCTGTTTCTACAACTACTCCTTGGGCAATTAGCTCATCAATGATTTTCAACAAAGCCACTACAGCATCTTGCGGCAACTTGTATTGTCGCAATCGTGGTAATACCACTCCTGCCTTGAGTGTAACTCGGTATGGTGTAATGTTCATGCAACCAACATCAGTAGGGCCTTGTGCCCATAGATGCGCTGGTAAAGTCTGTAGTCGGGGATCCATGTCTCTAGACACATAGTGACCTTTAAAATCACGTAAAAACAACCTTATTCCTCCCGGAGAACAACATATTATGGCTCCTAGGGCTTTCAGAGTTTTAATTCCTAGCAGATTTTCTGGGCATGATTTAGTAAGCAATAAATCTGTAGTTCGTGTCAAAGGTCCTATCGTAAGTGGAAGAGGCTGCGATACTTCATTAACAATAGGTTTTCCTGAAAAACCAAGGGAAACATTTTGAGAGCCTGAGAGGGGTGCCCCTGGAACTTCACTACGTTTTATAGTTGTTCGACTTGCCCCTGTATCGAGTAAGAATTTTCTATCTTGACCTAATAATTCACTATGTACATAAGGTCCTTCTTGATCTACAGGAATCTCGATAAGCGGTAAGTCAACTTCCCTCTCTAGGCTGGTTCATGCGTAACGCTGATACTCAGGATATTCATACTGTGCAGTCTGATACATTTGTCGTGTTGTGGTTTGTGTGGCAGTAACAGGCAACGGTGGTGCAGCTGGCACAAACTGTATTGGCTGTTGTGCGGCTGGCATGGCCTGGGAATGCGGCATAGCTCCTTGTTCATTCTGATCTTGTCTGTGTGGCCGTGATCTTTCTTGTGTTTTACCTATGGCGATATTATGCTTTAAAACTGGACAATCGTGTACGTAATGACCTGGCTTTTTGCAATAATTGCATGTCCCTTTTACCGGTCCTGCTGAATCGGACTGTGTCATACCCTTTTTATGTCCTTCAGCCGGTACTGTCTGAGACACTAGCATTTTCATTTTTGTATCTTTCATACGTCTTTGTTCGTGTTCTTGTTCATCTCTAATTCTATTGTGATGATACTGTAACATTTGTAGCATTTGTGACGGAGTGTTACTTTGCCAGGTACTCTCGAATTTCAATATTCTATTCTTTACTGGAGGTAAAGCATTTTCTACTAATTTTGTCACAAATAAATGTGGATACGACTCACTACTTGTTTTTATACCACTATTTATTCCAAAACATTTTTCAAATCGGGCATAATAGTCACTTGTGTCTTCATCATGCTTTTGTTTACAGGCCGTGATTGCACCCCAATCTTCCTTTTTCGTAGTTAATAAACGTGGCAGTACTTGTACTAGTAAACCTGGTAATGCTTTGACTTTATCCCCGAGCCCTGAACCTGCAGCTCGGGCCTTTTCTTCCGTTTCTAATGCTGTCCAATCTATCTTTTGGTCTCCCACTTCCCACTCTTTTTCTTTCAGTTTTTCATAAATGCCAGCAGGTAAGAGCACCTTTAATATCGTCATAATATCAGGATAGGTATACTCTCCCATCAGCAACATGTCCTTAATTTCTCGGTGGAAACCCGCTGGGTCTTTGTCATGACTTGGTACTACTTTCTTCATTTCTAACAATTCAATTTTTGATATGGGTGTGTATACAAATACACGGTGAAACTGATTGTCTTCGCCTTTTATTGGGTGCACTTCTCGTAAGGGATTTTGTCTATCCATATAATACGGTGTTCTTTCTCTGCGGGGCAGCGGGAAAGAATCCGGACTTACAAAAACGACATACTGTTTACGTGACACTAATATTTCTTTAATTAACTTATTACTAGAACCTCTCCATCTGTTCGTGAGTAGTTCCGTTAATATATCAGGTAAAGGACCAGGGTCAGCATGTTGGCTCTTATATAGTATAAGGAGTTGCTGAATCATATAGATTCCAGCTAAACGTTGTTCATCTGCACTAAGGTTAAAAAACGTGTGTGCTACGGTCTCATCACCGTATTTTTCAGGACTGTCAATCCAGTGAACGGCTGATCTGGCTAATTCTTGCTCATCCATGGAATCGAGGAGATGGTAACCCCTTCGTTCTCGTAGTATTTTATCTGCGGCTTGGAACAAATGTTCAGGAGACTTTAAATTTATTACAGGCGTCGGATACGTTCTGCTATTATTTGGACATTCTGAGTGTATGGGATCAGAAAAACATCTAGTATTATCACAGGATCTTCCTCTGCCTACGTATGCTATGGTTTCTGACTGTCTTGCGGAATTCCCTGATTCGGATACTTCATCTTGCTCGAACTCGTCTGTTTCCAATCTTTCTTCGTGAATACGTTCTATTTCTCTACGGATTTTTCGGCACATGGCTATTATACAGTTTTTCTTATCGTGTCTCCCTTCTGATATATTCTGGCTCCATCTTGTAAGAATAAGCATTGTATTCGGGTCTACCCCCGGTCGGTCTTGATTTCTGATCACACAGTTTATGAGGAAACGTAACAGTTCCCCCTGTATCTCTACTTTCTGGAATTCCATAGCTCTGTTAATACATTCTGGGTCTCGCCCTGTTTGGACAAAATGATATATTTTATCTAGATGCGTAATCATTCCTGGTAACCTCGCTAAATACTCTGCGGCTCGTCTGATACGTAATGATGCCAGGACCATTTCGTCCTCTTTACCGACCACCGGGTCATATCTACAATCTATAAGGAGTTCCTTAAGCGTACGTTCACTTACGAATTTGGGTGTACGTGAATGCGCTGATTCTTGAAAAACAAGTTTATTTATTCTAGGTGGCGTAAAAGTATTGCTTGCACCTCCCGTGGCCCCTTCAGGGGCGTCGGGTGTGAATGGATTCGTCGAACGTGATACAGCAACTATAGGTGTCGATACCACTGTAGAATCGATTGCGGGGACAGATGCGGAAACAGATGTGCTTGCCGGAGCTCGTGTCGGGACTTGCTGTTGCACGGGGACAGATACCTGATCCTGACGTTGAACCCCTCCGCCAGACGGTCTATGTGGTGTGGGGTTAGCATACTCGGGAGCTGCGTCATCTAGATATGAGGAAAGAAAAACATCTTCTGCGGTTCTGGGATGCCCTTTTGGATGTACCTTAATTGGAAATAATGGGGGTGGCAAGTCTTTTGGCATCTCTGGAACAGCCTTAGGTAGTCCTTCGGCTAGGAGGGGATACATACCACTCATAAGAGCGTTTCTTTGTCTATCTACTTGTTCTGATTTCACTCGGATACCTTCCTCAATTAATATATTTTCTTGAACTTCCTTTGAACTCTCTTTACTCCTCTCTTTTTGTCTACGTGCTTTTTCTGTACGTCTATGAGATTCTTTACGCCATAACTCAACAGCGTCTTTCTGTGACTGTCTGACTTTTCTTTTCCATAACTCTTCCTCCACTTTCATGATGCACTCTGCATCCCAGGTTCCCGCTGCGGGCCACCTTTGACTTTCCGGCAATCCCTTGGTATAATCTACCCATAGATCAAGAAACAATATGGCATCTAAGCCATGCTTGTGATACATAAAATGCCCTGGAGTGTCCCTAGGAGGAATAGGAACTGCTTCTTCAAGCACCCCTTTTCGGGTAGTAATCTGTCTTAACTTCGAGAAGAGCGGCATCTTGACAACTGATCTGATACTTACTCTTGAATTCACTTAATACGAAAAACACAATAATGAACGGTGAACAATGAACAGTCATTCATACCACAATATGCAAGACATTTGAACACTTTAAACATTAAACATTAAACATTTTAAAAATGACCGACGATGATGACAGTCTGCATAACTAATCACCAAGCTGAATTCTTGACAATAACTGAATACTTCGGAATACTTGATATACTGCTAAACAGTACATATACACTGCTAAACAGTGCAGACCGGATTTGTGTACCCAAATCCGTCTTGACCGGCACAACCTATGTGCTGTCAACACGCCTCCCCGGCGATGGTACTCACCGAGTAGCTCCTTGAAACGGAAGGCCTCAGAGAATGAACGGGACTCGATGACTGCGGACAGCGGACCCTCTGGACATCGGGATTTCGAAAACCTGGTGGGCCTCTGTATACCTCGGATCTTGCTCTCTCAGCTAGGCTCTGGTCGGGATACTTCGCACTTCTCACCGCCTCGTCTGGGTTGATCGCAGCCTCAGTCGCCCCCGCTTGACCGGAGGGAGCTTACAGGAAATCCTGCTGGTACGCGTTTATGGTCCGTCCAGCTGTGGCAGGAGACCGGGCCTGCAACGCACCGCCGGCGCGTGAGATGAGAAAGTGTCCCTGTTCGGGCGCCATTATGTGGTAAATATTCTTTTTACCTTGACTGAATTTCATACGGAATCTAAAATAAAGTAAAATAGCTCAGAATAACAAGAGGCAGAATCCGTGGTATAAGAGATTTTCTGAATGGGCTTTATTCCAAAATGGCCGACTCGAGTGGCGGCCTTCAGGTTCCGTCACCACGAGGGTTCAGGAAGTGAAGTACAATACTTTATTGACAAGAAGTAACTTTTATAGGTCATACATTACAATGAAACGAATGCAAAAGGCGTAACAATTGATAAGAGAAATGACATAGTGGTACGTAATCGAAACTAGGCGTAATAAGGAGCAGAAAGAAACATGATTGGCTCTGATTATCATGCATAGGTGGATCTATAAGATAATACTTAACATAGATGCGCGCGCAGCAGCATGACGTGTGATTGACGTGCAACTAGGGGGTGAAGGGGACTTGACATTTAGCTCTACATGTGGAGACGAGAAGTCTGGGGGGTCAAGTCAACCTAATCCCAAATCATATCTAACATCCTATGTTTAGAGAACTATGTTATCCACAAGAAAAGACTCTCGGACAGAATCTATTCTATACTGACTGTGTGTGCGTGTACAAGCGTCTAAGTGTCTATATGAGATGCGAGGGGCAGAAAACTTTCCATGGCAACAGGGCTATGAATTACTTGCAGGAGGACGGAAAGGCCGAGTCCTTTGCTTGTGAGCTAAAGGAAATGTTTACCTAAATCACTAGACAGGAATGCATCGGCTGAAGAGCAAAGTAGATAATTCGAAGGTGAAATACAGCTTCTTGGCAGGCAGGCAAAACTGGCCGAGGCAGGCACCGTTAGCTGCACAGGGAGTAGGACAAAGTTCATGGATACAGATGCGAGCTCAAGCTGAAGCTGTCAGAGACAGAGAGCAGGGAAGGCTTTGAGGACAGAATCGGGCCTACTTGCCTGAACTGTAAAAATGGAGTAACTTAGCCATATAAAGTCGGTGGCCTTTCATACTTAGGAATCGAATATCCAGTCCATTGATGGCGGATCTGACAGAGAACATGTTGACGGTGGACGCACATATGTATGCGTTTTGGAAACTGGAACTGGAGGGAACATACATGTACTTGTGACATGCACATAGAACCGTTGGGGTCCAAGATAGGGGACATAACTGATCAGGAAAATCCACATTTCCACAACTTTACGGACTTTAACACATCCCATATATGATACTCTTTAAAGATAGGCTGCATAAAATAATTCATAAAAATACCCTTGTGAAGCTTTGTATTAATATTAAACCTGGACATATACTGAGCAAAATAAGCAAAATAGTAATCCTTGAGAATAGGAAGCGCCAACCCTCCAACTTCCCGCTGTTCGTATAAAGTGCTTAATGCTACTTTGGCAATATTGTTTTGCCAAATAAACGATGTAAACATAGACTCCACTGTTTTTAAAAGGAGGCAGTGAAAACACATGGAATAGCCAAAAAAAGAAATTTAAACAATGGAAGAATCGACATTTTAATCAGGGAGACTCTCCCTAGAATAGTCAGCGGGAGAGAATTCCACAGTGAAAATAATTCTTGTACTTTAAAAAGAAGAGGGGAAAAGTTAAGATCATATAAATCCTAAATCCGTGGTGAATACCGGATACGTAGATATCATTTCGGCTGCAAGTTTATGCACAAAGGAATATCAAGGTGCAGAATATCCCAATTACACCTGCACAATGTTATTTCTGTTTTTTTCTTATTAATTCTATAGCCTCTTAATTTCTCATATAGTGGAAAGATCTCCAAAGCCTTTTCCTGGGCATCCTTACTACTGTCCAAAATAAACATAATATAATCGGCACATAATTTTATCTTCCCCATCTGTAACAGAGTGGGATGAATACTGCTGTTTTCTCTGACCGCTATAGCTAATGGCTCAATAAAGGACAACAGAACTGGGGATAGCGGGCATCCCTGCTGGTCTCCACGTAAAACTTGTGTTTTCCCCACTTCTACTTTGTTAATGATAAGAAAGCGAGGTACTTACCTGTAACTTCAGTTATTCAGTATTGGGATCTTTCATAGATTCACATGCTTCAATCATCCCCGCCGTCGAGGTGCGAGTCTCACGGTAAGTTTATATAATAGCAGTAATTAATTTTACCATAGGCTATCATGCATTGAACAGTCACTGCATTAGCCCATCCATATTTTTTTGTAAAAAGCACCAAAGTTAAAACACAACCAACCAGACGTCAGAGCCCTCTAGAACACTCCACAGACAGGCAAATTCCTCAGATTTTCTAGCACAAGAGTATTAGTAATAAAGAAGGCAAGCCTCTCCGGGGAGGAGGGTGGGTCACATACGAATCTATGAAAGAATCCAATACTGGATAACCGGAGTTACAGGTAAGTAACTCGTTTTCTTATCAAGTATTGGATCTTTCATAGATTCACATGCTTGAATCAGAATAGCAAGTAGTTACCAAAGAATAACTTATTCAAATATAAACTTTGAGGATGGTGTGTACTCATATGTAATATTTATACCTGTACCAAATTTATAAAAGAAATATGCAAAGCATAGCAATAACATGTCAACATAATGCAAATGAAATGAAGCAAACACCTCCAAAACAGAGGCTTACCTTATTGAAAAAGGTTGCGTAAGACTGCTTGTCCTACTGCTGCAGCTGCATGTGCAGCCAAATTCAAGTAGTAATGCAGCATAAATGTATGCACACTCCATGTTGCTGCGCGGCTTAAATGTCCAATGGCACTACCGCAAACAAAGCAGCTGAGGAAGATACTGTGCTTATAGAATGAGCTTTAGGCTTGATAGTAAGTGGTTTGCCTACTTAAGTGTGGCAGAAAACAATGGCGGCGACAATCCACCTAGCAATAGTTGCTTAAGTCACGGCAGCACCTGATCTTTGTAAACTATAGGAGACCGAAAAGCTGATCAGATTTTCCAATGTGCTTGGTACGTTGCAAATTAAACTTAAGACATCTCTTGATATCTAAAATACGAAGAGCTTTTTCAGCCGAAGAAGTTGGGTTTGGAAAAATGTTCTAAGAATAACTGGTTCATTAAGGTGGAAAGTAGAAGGTACCTTAGGAATAAATGCTGGGTTCGTTTTAAGCAGGACATAAGTCATTAGTGAAACGAAGATAGGGTTCCTTAATCGTAAACGCTTGTATTTTGCTGACCCTCCTGGCGGATGTAAGAGCCAACAGTAATACAACTTTCCTGGAAATAAACTTGAGCTCACTCCTGTCTATAGACTCAAAAGGTGACTTAATAAGTGTGCAAGACCAATATTAAGGTTCCATTCAGGAGGAGGAACTCGAATAGGAGGAAAAACCCTAAACAACCCTTTCATGAATTGTTGCACCAGTCATCATGAACAAAGAGATGGACCGTTGGAGGAAAGTCGATAACTGGCGATGGCAGCAAGATGTACCTTAATACTTAATAACGGTATACATGAGTCCTGATTTAGCCAGGGAAAGAAGGTAGCGCAAACTTTTCTCTGGAGGAGAATCAAACGGATGCATATTATTCTGAAGGCACTAACAGAAGCGTTTCCAATTTAAACTGCAGGTCTTAATAGTAGACACTGCTCTTGCTCTAGATAGAATGGCCTTACAATCATTCTGAGGCAGATCTAGATCCTTGAATTAATTGAATTCAGGAGCCATGCATGTAGTTGGAACGATGTGGGACGTGGATGGAGAATCTGACCTTTGCTTATTGTCAGCAGCACTGACTTTATTGGAAGGCGATAAGGTCTGCACTCTGAGAGCAGGAGAAGCTCCGTGAACTATTGTTGGCGAGGGAATCGTGGGGCAATGAGAATCAGATGACATGGCTCTCTTTTCATTTTCATTAGTAGCTTCACTATCAAAGGGTATGGGGGAAAAGCATATGCGAAGATCCAGGACCATCTTATTAGAAACGCATTTCTGGTTCCCAGCTGGTGAAGAACTGGCATTTCCGGTTTATTCTGGAGGTGAAGAGATCCAAGTTGAGTTTGCCCCACTTCTGGAAACTCAAGTTGAGAATTGTCTGCTTCAGTTCCCACTCATGGCAGGAGTTGGAAGATCTGCTTAGAGTATCTGCTAGACTGTTGCTCACACCTGGGACAAGTTCTACTTTGATGGAGATGTGGTGCAAAAGAATCAATTTCCAGATTTCCAGCGCTTCACGAGATAGGTTGTGGAAACGTGTACCTCCCTGCTTGTTGAGGTAATGCATGCATGTAGTATTGTCCGTTCGTAGAAGAACTGAAGAGCATTGTATCCTTGAGAGGAAAGCCTGTAAGGATAGGAAAATGGCCCACAACTCCAGAAAGGGATGTACTTTTTTGCAAGCGATTTGGATCACTTGCTTCTTATTCAAAGATCAAAAAGATGGGCTTCTAAGCCCTCTAGAGAGGCGTCTGTGGTAAGGATGAAATCCTGTAGCAGGGAATAGAAAGTTAGGCCTGTCGAGAGATTCTTGGAGGATTGCCACCAAAAAGAAGGGCTTTTTCCATGGTTGGAGTTATCCGAATTAGGTTGTCGAACAATCCGGTTACTTGGAACCATTGCTGGTCCAGCTGCTCCTGTAAGGGTCTCATTTTGAGACGTGTGTGAGGTACCAACAAAACTGCCGAAGACATCATGCCAACCATAGATTTTATTAGGTGTACAGAAGTGAACTCTCTTCCGTCTAGATTGGTCGCTAAAGAGATGAGATTTGTTTGTCTTTCTGCAGACAAGAATGCCCGGTCGTTAATGGTATCCAGAGTTGCTCTCAGAAAGGTAATCTTTTGAGACGGTTGTAGAACAGACTTTTGATAACTGAGCGTCAGCCCCAGGGAGCGAAACATCCGTCAGCAGATCGAAGTTGCCTTTGAGGTCTGCTGATAAGACGGTGCCTTTACTACCCACTCATCGAGATTAGGGAACAGTTGAAGACCTTGAAGTCTGAGACGAGCAGCAACTAAAGCTAGGCAATTGGTGAACACTCGTGGGGCTGAGCGGAGACCAAACTGGAGGACTTTGAATTGAAAATGAGCACTTGCTACAGTGAAACAAAGGAATTTTCGATGCCTGGGATGTATTGGGAAATGGAAATATGCATCTTGTAAATCTAGAGTCGTCATGAAATTCACATGATTGCTAAGTTGAAGTATCTCCTATAGAGTGACCATGCCGAAAGATTTTTGCTGCAGATACTTGTTTAGATTTCTCAGAACCAGAATGAGTCGCCATTCCCACAACTTTTTCTTTATTAGAAAGAAGCGAGAATAAAAACCATTTCCCCTCTGAGAATGAGGAACTTTTTCTATGGCCCTTTTCTGAAGCATAACATATGCTTCCTTTCTTAACAACTGGAGGTGAGATGGAAGTCATCTTAGAGGTGGATGAGAAGGTGGAACGGTCACAAATTCAAAAGTATCGCCATACTTTATAATGTCTAGGACCCATTTGTCCCTTGTAATTTGACTCCACTGATCGAAATGCAGAGAAACATGCGTTGGATTGATGTTGGTCATGGATGGAGTCATAGCAGGTGCCGGGATGTTGTCACTATTTTCTAGTATTGTCTTTAGATTGGGTAGCTTGTTTCCTCCTGGGCTGTTGTCTGGAATACGCAGCGGATGGTGGTTTTCAATATAACTGTTGCTGCGGATGCCCATAGCGGTAAGATTGATATGATTGTGGCTGGTATTTCTGGTAATTTAAACTAAAGGAATAAGATCCTCTCCCACGCGCTCCGCGAAAGGGTGTTTTCCTATATTGGAGTGTCCCTTAAGGTTTAGTAGTATCAGTATCCGCTTTAATAGCCTGTAATGCCTCATCAATGTGCTTCCCAAAAAAGGGCATCGCCATCAAACAGCAGGTCCAGAATCTTGCTCTGCACCTCAGGGCGGAAATTGATAGATTTTAACCAACCCGGACTGTGGAGAATTGCCTTTCCAGTAAACTGTCTAAAAGTAAGAGAAGCCATGTCCATGGATACAACAATAATCTCAGAGGCTGATCTTTCACCTTCAAGAACAATCTTTTGTGCCTCCTGCTTATCATCATTTGGTAAATATTCAAGATAAGACGCAACATCCGATCACATCTGGCAGTCATATCATCCTAAAATTGCCAGGGAATTGGCAGCACGCACAGACGCACCTGCAATTGTGGTAAACCTTTTCCCAATATTGTCCAAGCATCGCCCATCTTTATCAGGAGGAGCAGTGATAGGCACTGAAGGGTTTCATGATCTTCGTTGTGCAGCCTGAAAATCCGCCCTTGGATGGCCCACTAACCAGGCTGGTGGACCATCAGGGGCCTTATATTTTTTATCAATTCTGGGAAGGACTGCTGGAACTGAATATGGTGCTTACATAATTTTAATTCCTTCCTCCCAAATGTGATCAATAATAGGAATTGCACGTACTGTTTTCCTGGCCTGACCTTTCAAATCATATAAAAATCAGTCATACTGTTTGACAGGCATAGGCAAATGAAAACGATTTGCTGCTCTTTTCATCACGGCACGGAAGCAGTCAATATCCTCAGGTGGGGAGGCAATTGCCTTAGGAGGTGGAGGAGACGGCGTAGGAATTAAATCATCTTCTCATTCATCAATAACTGGTGGAGCATTTTGAATTTCACCTTCTTTTACCTCATCATCCAGTGGGACTTGGTCTTGTTGCACAGGTAAAGAAACCTGCGATTCCGGAGGAGGCTTTACCGACGGGCTCGACGTCGACGGGGTCTTCGTCGATGGAATCTTCGTCGACGAGCTCTTCGTCGACGGGCTCGACGTCGACGAGCTCTTCGTCGACGGGATCTTCGTCGACGGGATCTTCGTCGACGATGGAATCTTCGTCGACGATGGAATCTTCGTCGACGATGGAATCTTCATCGACGAGCTCTTCGTCGACGAGCTCGACGTCGACAGGCTTTTCAATGGCGGAATCGTCGACGGCAGTACTGCTGACTTCGTCGACGAGGACTTCGTCGACGACACCTCGACGGCGGGCTTCTTTGTGAGGATAGTAATCCTCGTAGACATAATAGGAGAGGTAAGTGCCGTCGTCGTGAAGGTTTGCGTCAATGAAGAAGCAGACGAGGTGACAGAAACTGAAGATTGAGAGTAAGCCAAAGATTTTGAAAGGCTTTTACTCACAGTTTGTGCGCTAGTCTTGACTGTAGAATCCTGAGGAAAGTGCGCATCAGAAGTAGAATGATGCGATTTCTGACGCTTCTTCCCTTCACTGGAAGAGCTGTCCTGCGATCTAGCTCTCTTGCTAGAAGTAGAGGCTTTGTCATCCTCCTCAGCCGAAGAGGATTTAAGCCACAAAAGCACTCTCGCCTCCCTATCCCTAAGAGTTTTTGTAGCAAGAGGTGGAGATTTTGCTACCTGCGCTGATACCGCTGCTGTAGGGAAATGGGTATGATAGTCATGCAACATAGCTGTCAAATCTTGCACCAATGCAATAGGCAGCTGTTTCATTGGTTCTTGGCGTGGCATCATAAATTGTGATTTGTCCATAGATTGGTAATATTGGGGCGCATAACATTCATCCTCCTACTCCTGAAACTTGACATGGAGTTGTGAAGGGCTGTGCGCCGGACTGAACATCCCCTCATCATCAGATTCTTCTAAAAACTGACTAGGAGGCAAAGGTGAAATATGAGAGGGATCATGAAAAAAACCTCTTAACAACGGCATCATCGACGAGATTCGAGGACAAAACAGGTGTTATTTGTAAAGTGGAAGATCTCTTTAACTGAGGCGCCGACGAAGCCTTCATCGGCAGTGATGCAGGTATCGTCGATGTAGAGAAGACGGTGGTCAGCGACAGTGTTGTCATTGTGGGTGCCGTCGACGGAGCAGTCACCGTTGATGAAGTTGTTGTCGATTAAGTAGTTGTCGTCAATGGTGGGGGCACCGTCAATGAGAGCGCTGTGGACGGTGGAGGAGCCGACGATAGTAGTGTAGTCAACTGTGTAGGCGTCGAAGAGATTAGCACCAACTGTGGATTAGATGTCGTCGACGATGACAAAACTTACGTCAGCTTATTCTTAGTCGACGAAGCCTCCGTAGACAATGTAAGCATCGTCGACGACTGTTGGGTAATGAATTCCAACGGCACTTTAAGAGCCGACAAGGTCTTTTTCGATGATGACTTCAAAGTCTCTTCTGAGTGAGGGTTTACATGTTTAAAAGCAGTTTTTAAGGCAGATTTATCCTCAGAAGGGAATGGTCACTTCCCTTTTTTTGAGGCATGATAGGTCTGTTTTGACACTTTTTTATGTCCCTCAGGGGATTCCAAAGATCTAGCCCTCTTTTTTGAAAGTTCAAAGGATATCTAAGAACTGAAACTGCTTTCCTCATCAGACAGCACAGAAGATTTAGATTTGAGTCTTTCTAACCAAGTAAGCAGCCTAACTTCTCTATCTTTTAAAGTCTTAGTTGAGAAAGTTCTGCAAATCCTACAGTTTTTGACCTTATGAAGAGAGTAAAAGCAGTAAATACAATTCTTGTGGGGATCCTTACACTGCATTTTCTTACCACATGACCCACAAGGTCTGAAGAGTCCTTTCTCTGAAAAATCTGATATTTTGAAATCCAAATATCCAAGATTAGGAGAAAAACTGAGCAGAGCTCAGGGAGACTCTCTGTCACAACAACGTGCGGTGGAAAATCTGAGGGACTTGCGTCTCTGGGAGTGTTTTAGAGGGTGCTGACGTCTAATTGATTGAGTTTTAACTTTGGTTCGTTTTACAAAAGGATATAGATGAGCTAATGCAGTGACTGTTAAATGCATGATAGCCTATGGTAAAATTAATTACTGCTATTATAAATTTACCGTGAGACTCCAACCTCCACGGCGGAGATAATTCACGCAAGTGAATCTATGAAAGATCCAATACTGGATAATACTGGCTTCTACATTGCAAAACATCTTATTTAATAACCCCGTGATCTGGTGGGAGGGGGTGGGGCCGACTACTGAATCTGGACAAAATACTAAATAGAGTTTCCCAGACAACGAGGTCGAATGCTTTCTCTGCATCTAGCAGAAGCACCAAAGTTGGTATATCATTAATTGTAAAATAGTCTAAGGCTTCCGCCAGATAATGTGTATTTGTCCCTAACTGTCACCCGGCTATAAAACCATTCTGAGCTGAATGGATCAACCCTGAAACTATTAGATTAAATCTATTAGCCAATAACTTCGCGATTATTTTATAATCGGCGTTTAGTAATGTAATTGGGCAATACGAGTTTGAATCCTCAGCATCTTTACCTTTCTTTAAGAAGCTCACCACGTTCCCCTTAAAAAAAGAAAATGGTATAGGACCCCCTTGTAACAATGTATTGGCGACCAGTAAAAAGTAGTCATCTAACACATCTACAAAGGATCCAAAATAATTCCGCCGGGAATCCATCCGGCCCACAAGCCTTACAATTCAGAAGATTCATAATAACCTCAATCAGTTCTTCTCTAGAGAAGAGTCGAGAGATATTAACCTCCTCTTCTCTAGTTAGCATTGGAATATTAAAATCCTCTAAAAACCTTTCCGGAGAGTCTATATCTGCCATCTGATTTTGTGTGTAGATCCGTTTATAGTAATCTAGCATGATCTCCCCCAACTTCTCCGGTTCCTTACTCCTAATTCCAGAAGCTAGACATTTCAGGGCATCAATCCTATTCTTGGTAGCTTGTTCATGTGCCTGCCAGGCTGAGAATCTCCCAAACTTTTTGCAAATAGGCCTGACTTAAAACTTCACATTTTGCATAACATGCCTCACTCATTGCCTGTCTAGCATTATCAAATTCTTTTTTATTATACTTGGATGAATTTCTAAGAAATCTATCATAGCTTTGTTGCACGTTTCGATTTAAAATTTGCTTTTTATTTTAGCTTTTTTACTATTTTCTGCATCCTTACCTATCACCCTCCTTCTGATAAATGCCTTCAGAGCGTCCCATACTATACTTGGTGAAGCTGTCCATTCCTTTATTTCCCCTTTAAAAATTTGCACCCACCCTTCCTCCTGTAGGTATTGTTTATTGAAAACCCAGCATCTAGGACGGTTCGAGGGTTTTCCCAAAACTATCTCTAGAATGACCAATGCATGGTCTGAATAACCATTAGGTAAAATGTGTTACATTTTAAAGTTCAGGGCTTTTGAAATTAAAATAAAAAAATCTATGGGCGAAGAGCTACGGAATCTCCCTGAAAAACAGGTCTATGTAATGTTTGTAGGGAAAGCCGCCCTCCAAGGATCCATCAATCCAAGTGTTTTCTGATAATTTCGAATTAGGTTTTGTCTGCTTTTTTAAAATTAACAGAAGAGTCAATTTTCTGATTCTGCAAGACACTGAGAAATCCCCCCAGATCCTCACTTCGCCCGAATTTTGTAATAACGGCAAACAATACCACATAGGACGTAGCATTGTCTTCGAATGGGGCACAAACGCAAACAAACATGAGTGGTCTTGACCACACCATCTAGCTCACCCAGCACCAACAACCGCTTTTATCACTAGCACTATTTAACTACTTCGGCCCCCAGCCCTTTTGCCAAATAAATAGCAGGGCCCCCATGGGTCACCTGAGCAGAAGAAACCCCTCCATATGCTGCACAGTTTTTAAACACTGTAAATTCTGACAACATTTCACCGGAATGGGGGTTTCCTGGACTAAAATCACTGCTGGGTTCTCAGCTAAAAATCAAGTTTCTATTGCCCGTAATTTCATATTATTATTAGGACCATTAGCATTGAAGGAGACTACTTTAGAAATATTATTCATTATCAATTTGTTTTTTCAAGATAACCCTTATGTACAACAATTATACTTTTACTAACCTCCATCCAGTACATACAAATCTGGTTTACCAAAACTATATAGCTGCACTTTCCACGAGGTAGATCCTTGAACCCCAGCCTTGTTCTGCCGTAGGCTAATGGAAAAATTAACTCAATGGTTGGTCCTCCCTTCATGTAGGATTAACATTCTACACCTCTACTCTTGGTGCATGAACTAACCAGCTGCCGGAGGTTGGTGAGCCGTGTCCTGGCTGGGCTGGAGTCCTTTGGTGCGGCTTGTCTTGATGGTGTTGCTGTCTTTGGCTCCACCTGGCAGGATCACCTGATCCACCTTGGATCAGGAGTAACCAGCTGCAAATTTGGATCCTTTTTAGCAAGCTTTTCCCCGATACCTCCACCAAACCTCCCACCACTAACCCCCCCAAACCCCCTCCCCTAAGCTGCGGTGAGTAGTTCGCCATTCCACTCACACCCGACATGCTTACCCTCCCCCAAAACCTGGCACCTTGACCTTGCGCCAAGATTTATCGGCCTACCCCTCCATCTCCTACCCCTTCAGGACGCTACAAAAAAAACGAAAAACAGCCTAAAAAACACATGGTGCATAGAAGAAAGAAATGCAGAGCATAGAATCATATTAGTTAAGTACCATTCAAGAACATTAGGCTAAATCACAATTCTAATTAGCTAAATAGTGGTGAATCAACATTAAGGCCACCCATTACTTACTAGAGATTTGCTGTAACAGTCCTAGCACCTCCGAGACATCATAAAATACATGGAATTGGCTTTTACCAGGACCTTCAATTTGGATTAGTGGCAAATCATTGTCTTTGCGCCCTGCGCTTTAAACAAGTAAAGCATTTTTAAAAATTCTTGCCTTCGCTTGGCTGCTGAAGCTGACATGTCGGAAAATATACAACAAAGAGGGACTTTTGGCGTGCTGAACTGTCTCTGCTTAACAGCTTTGAATAACGCTTGTTCTTTTACACGATAGACTCCGATATTTACGAGTATTGTAAGAGGAACTTTTTGATTTGGAGGCTGATGTGCTGGCACTTGATGGACTCTTGTGACTGTAAGGTCCCCAGAGTGTTCTGAAAGACATATGTTTTAATGAAGGTATTCACCCATTGGAGCGCTTGCTGTCCCTCTGGAACCCCTACGATGCGGAGATTGGTGCGCCGAGAATGATTTTCCAATTCCTCTAGCTTATGCTTCATTGAAGACTTGTTTCTGAAATATGGCCACCTTTTCCTGCAATATGGTAACCTGGACCTCTTAACTGTAAATCCGCGCCTCCGCTTCTTTTAGCCTCTCTGGGATCTGGGTCACGGTCTCCTCAGTCTTAGAAAGACGAACATGTAGAGCTGCTAATTCTGTAGATGGTGAGGCTTTCAGATCCCTAATTTCCTCCTGGATAAGATTAAGCATAGTCTTAGCATCTCATTGCATAGTAAATGGCATGCTCCCCTGCAGCACTTCATCATGTGGCAGATCTGAGCTGGTCTAATTTTGCACCTTTTCACATCCCGGGGCATCCTGCTCGATATTTCCTGATGCACAAAGAATCGCATCCGTCTGCATTGGAGGCATCAGTGGTTGAATTATGTTAAAGTCACAACCCAGAGGGATAGCAGAGATAGGCCGCGGAGATTGTAAATTCTCAGATGAATCTCCCCCGAGACTCATGCCAGAGCTCGTACTAGGTATTACCTTCATGAACAGAGGATATTCCATAACTTCCTTACTCTTTTAGACACTGATCTCCTGTCCCAGATTGGCCTCCACTGAGTTTTCCGCCGGCATCTGGTTGGGTGGAGCTGTTCCTGTTTCTGGGCTATTGGCGCCGGAGATACGACTTATATTTACTACCTCCGGATCTCCCTCCTGACAGAAGCAGAGCGCGTGCACTTACCCCCAGTGAGAAACCTGGTGGCGACAGCAAGAAAGACACCGATATCCTCATCAGCCCAGTCCACCGCTGGTCATCGGAGAATAGGAAGTTATGCCTGGACACATTGCCTCCGCGCAGCCTGCCTCCTCCATATACGATCTGCTATGGGGGTCCTGTGCCTTTCTCGTACCCCCCCATACGCCATGTGCAGCCACGCTTTCAGCACGCCGTGACTGGGCTCCTCAGCCTAGTTAAGAAAAGAGCAGCTCCTTCGTGTTTCCCGTGGCCGCCTACCGAAATCTCTGCCCGATAAGATTCCAGCTGTGACCTCATTTCTCCGCGCGGCCCCGTTAGCTTATTTCTAGGCACCAGCTGGCAGCAGCCATCAAGCACCGAACATCACGTAGCGTCCTGATCTGGCCGGGAGGAGGAGTGCTGGCATCTCCGCCGACGATCGTCATCTCCCCTCCAATCATCCTGAACTTGCACCTGCACATCTTGCAAGTCATCAGAAGGGAGGCAGCACAAAGCAACTTGACACAGGACCACCCATTGTGCACCATGCAGCTCCTCATCTGAACCAATGAAGCGTGACGCAACTCAGCGCAAGACCACACATTGCAGCTCCTCATCCGAACTGACGCAGCACAAAGTAACATCTCGCATCAAGGACATAAGGTTCAATTCTCAGTGGGATTAACCTGGCCCATGTTCCCGGCCTGCGCTTGATCACGTCGGCCTGAACTTGCGACTTTGCCTCAATCCTGTGCGACCGGATAAACTAAAGTTGGCGTTTGGTTCTTCTACGAGCTATTTATACCTAAATCTTTAAGAATGCACATCTAGTTTAGTTCTACTGGTTGGATTTCAGTTGTTTTGGTGCAAAATAATTTATTACAATTTACTCTATTTTTCTTAATTTAGATGGGATTCTTCTTCTGTTGTGTTTTCACTTTATTTTTGTTTGAGTGCTGCATAAACACTTTACACACTGCCTCTAAGTTAAGCCTGACTGCTTTTGTGACAAGCTACAACAGGGTTAAGAAGAAAACAAGTTACTTACCTGTAACTACAGATATCCAGTATTGGTATCTTTCATAGATTCATTTTTTCCCCAATTAGATCCAGTCGGCGTCCTTCCCTATCCGGTGGTGTAGTGACCGGTGCTGCCGGATTCTTAGACTTTTGTTGGGCTGCCTGAGATATAACCGAGCCTGGACGCGGTTGGCCAATGAGACAAGAGGGACTGTCGGCTGGAGCACGGTATTTTTTGTCAATCCGTGGAAGCACCGCTGGCACTGATGCCGGGTTTTTCATGATTTTAACCCCTTCTTTCCAAATATAGTCAATGATAGGGATAGCTCTCGTAACCTTTCTCGACTCTTTTTTAAAGTCATGCAGAAAACAGTCAGACTGCTCAATGGTGACCGGCAAGTTGAACCTGGTCGCAGCTCGCTGCATAAGGTTATGGAACCCCCCCTATATCTTCTGGGGGCGAATCAGATGGTAGAGGGGTAGGTGGCGAAGGCATAGGGATTATATATGAATCCCAAGGGTCTGCTGGGTCTGGCAGCTCGCCCTCTTCGTATTCCTCCTCCGAGGTTGTATATTGATGCGGGTCCTGTGGAGGATCAGGCAGTTGAGGCATTGGGGCTGGATCCTCAGGCAGACGCAATGGGTCCGGCTGCGGCGCAGTCTGTGGAACCTGTGGAACGTTTGGCTGCGATGGAAAACGCTGCTTATAATCTGCAAGCATGGCTTGTAGGTCTTGTATTAAAGTAGGAGGCAGATGTGACATCTCGTTCCTACGAGGTTGTGTGTAGCAGGGTCTATGATGCGGAACGACTATGTCTTCCTGATAGTAATGCCCTTGATAATTGTCTTCTTCCTCATCATCATCGTCCTCCTGACATTTGATGTGCAGTTCCGAAGGATGGCGAGCAATCCCAGAGGGCCCTTCGTCCTCGTCGTCCACATAATCATCATCGTCACACTGCACATAAGTTTCCAGGAGATGCGAGGGAGTAAGCGGTGATATGTCCTGCCTTTGAAAAGACTTTAGTTGAAAAGTCCTGGTGGAAACTGGAGTAGAGGCCATCGTCGACGAGGTTGTCGTCGACGGGGCTGTGGTAGACGGGATCGTCGACGGGATCGTCGACGGGATCGTAGACGGTGCAATCGTCGTCGACGGAGCCGTCGTCGACGGGCTCAACGTCGACGGAGGCGTCGTCGACGGGCTCGACGTCGACGGGTTCTTCGTCGACGAGCTCTTCGTCGACGGGCTCGACGTCGACGGGGTCTTCGTCGACGGGCTCGACGTCGACGGGGTCTTCGTCGATGGAATCTTCGTCGACGAGCTCTTCGTCGACGGGCACGACGGCGACGAGCTCTTCGTCGACGGGATCTTCGTCGACGATGGAATCTTCGTCGACGAACTCTTCGTCGACGAGCTCGACGTCGACAGGCTTTTCAATGGCGGAATCGTCTACGGCAGTACTGCTGACTTCGTCGACGAGGACTTCGTCGACGACACCTCGACGGCGGGCTTCTTTGTGAGGATAGTAATCCTCGTAGACATAATAGGAGAGGTAAGTGCCGTCGTCGTGAGGGTTTGCGTCAATGAAGAAGCAGACGAGGTGACAGAAACTGAAGATTGAGAGTAAGCCAAAGATTTTGAAAGGCTTTTACTCACAGTTTGTGCGCTAGTCTTGACTGTAGAATCCTGAGGAGAGTGCGCATCAGAAGTAGAATGATGCGATTTCTGACGCTTCTTCCCTTCACTGGAAGAGCTGTCCTGCGATCTAGCTCTCTTGCTAGAAGTAGAGGCTTTGTCATCCTCCTCAGCCGAAGAGGATTTAAGCCACAAAAGCACTCTCGCCTCCCTATCCCTAAGAGTTTTTGTAAGGAAGGTGCGGCAAATCTTGCAATCTTTTGCCTCATGTTTAGGGTAGAGGCAGTAGATGCAGTCCACATGTTGATCATCAACATGGACTCTCTTCTTGGTGCAAGTCCTGCAGGACTTAAACAAGGCCTTCTTGTCTGACATGCTGAAGCAAGTTGAAAGAAAACTGAGAGGCACTAAGGGAGACTCCCTTCCACACGACGTGCGGTGAAAATCTGAGGAGAACTGGCTCTGCTGAGAGGGTTCTAGAAGGGTGCTGGTGTCTGATTGGTTGTTACCAAATTCTTGGTTCTTTTTGCATAATGAGGTAGATAGGCTGCTAAGATATAGGCTTTTGGCCTTTTCTTTGGGCCTACTACTACTACTAGCATTTTGGCACTACTTTTTTATTTACCGGGTACTCCCGCCTCGGCGACGGGGAATGATTCAGGCATGTGAATCTATGAAAGATACCCCAATACTGGATAACCAGTTAATTTAGTGACTTTTGTGGTTCAAGCAGACAAGGATTGCGGCTGTTGCTTGAGAAGGCTCACACTCTTCAACCAACAACCCAATTTCTCAAAAGTTAGACTTTTCATGTAGGAGGACTGATAATAAAGCTAGGTATAGCCAGGAGACTAAAAACCATAGTATATAGGTTCATACTGTCTTGCCATGCGAGGAGTATCAAATGCTCTTGAAAAACCCTTGGCTGTTGTAGAGAGGGTACTTGCTTTTAAGACTGGAGAGAGTGTGTTTGTTGCCTGACACACACCCCTAAGTGTGGGCTAACAGGATAGCGGGGGATGATGCAGAAAGTGAGATCATGGTGGCAAAAGTCCCAGGTAGTGCTCGATACATCTTCATTCACGAAGTCAGCAAACCACTCTTGGCACCTCACTCTCAAACTCAGCAAACCAACATTAACAATATTGTATTTCCTCAGCCTAGTATTGTATTTCCTCTGCCTAAAATATGCCTGCTCCACAGGTCCAAGATAAATGATAAATTGAAGAAGAAAAGAGAACACGCATTGGCATAGCCAATAGGTCTTGACTTTGGGAGCTTATTAGTATTTAGCCGTGGTTATTGGCTTTGCTACAGAAAAGAGGGCAAGGGCTGTTGAGCCACCAATAGTAAAAATCAAGTCAGGTTTATTAGGATATGGAATTTCTGTACTGTGATATGACAATCCCAGGCGTAATACAAAATACTAAACTAGATCCACCCACAAAAATCCCTGAAAATGACTATCACAGACATGTGGTCTTCACTCTACTTCCATACGCTATTCTTCCTAAGCATATACTGAATTGGTGCTGGGACAACACTTTCATCAACACTTCAAAACAGATCTAATCAACCCAGGTTAAGTGGTAGTTGCTCGTCCATTTGTGGCCTTTTCTTTGGATACCCATTCTTTTAGTTTCACTCTCCCATCCTCTTTCCCCTCTTCTTATAAATGGAAGACTACAAGTACCAGAATGAAAAAACCAAGCATTGGCAAGCTCAGTTTGGGTTTCGGTATAGCACTTGCCCCCAGAGGTATACACCATGCATAAACGTGCAATTGTACATAGGCAGACTCAACAACGAGCATCCCTAAATATGCAAACCCATACAATTACCTATTGACACGAAACATCACAGACCACGAACATAAACACATATAGTTGCCCATGTAAACCAACCACAAAGTTGTACACGCACACCGGGATAAATAAATGGTTCAAATAAGCATACACTTGCTCCCTTTTTAGGATGTTGTCAGTCTAGAGGTTGCATTTGACTCTGCCTTTCTGGCACTATTTACTACGGGTTGTCTGCATTCCTGGTTCAGTGGCTAGGGCACACAGCATGCCCCCTAACCTTTGATAAAAAATGAAGAGGGGGCAATTATCACTGGTTAACGCTCACTGGTGAGTGCTGAGAAGAGTCCAATAATGCTATAGTACGTTCTTAACCAAGAAAATATAGCTTTGAAAACATATCGTACATAGTTTTATGAGATCGCAAATGGGCGACAGAAAGTAAAAAAAAAATATCAACTACCTGAATCATTTTTGTTGGTTTACAGCGACGAGACTGACAGAGACGTGGCCACTGTGAGAATTAGCTGTTATTTAACATGTGGCACAATGATAACAGCGGATGCAGTGTTAGAACTGTATGTACAATACTAAAAGTTTTATGCACGATACTTAAAATCTTCAATACAATCAGTTGCAAAACTTCGAGAAAAAAATCCACTCTAATTGCAGTTTGTATTAGAATTGCCAGTAAAACTCATCAAACGTATGTCATGCCCAAAAAAGGACTGAGTGTACTGCTGATACCAGTAAGACAGCTTCAACTATACACAGACCTCAAGTCACACATCGAGTCCAATTGTGACAAGACAGAGCAAAAGCTCACCCCTGCCACCATATTCACAAGCCCTGGTCATTATTTCTCACATCATATAAAACGATTTAACATTTAAAAATAAACTTTCGGTCCAAACCTCTTAATTCAGCTCGACCTTCAGATATTTTACGTGTTAACACTGAACTGGCAATGTCACTCCTTACATAAGCTTAGCATGAATGGGAAAGCACGCCTGCTGCCTACAACACACCCATGCCAGAAAGACCACATAACTGGAGAACATGCTGAGCAATTCTTCATGAACAAGTCAAAGTTGGTTGAGGGGGTGACCAATGATCAGTCTACTTCCGCCAACATCAATGTGTCTACTGAGGTTACTCTCGCAAGACGTGCGCGGAAGGAAATACGTACGCCTACAAACAATGGTATCAGCCAATCTATGGCTTCCATCTTGAAAGTAAAACGCTGACCCAAATGCATGTTTACTGCCTAGAAAAAAAGACAACAACAGATAATAAAACAAGAAGCACTTGCAATGCAATAGGACTTGCATTTACGTGAGACCTATTGCATTGCAAACGGTAGTCATCACAAACCATGGGAGGGAGGGCTGGGGGGAGGCATGGACAACGGGAGTGAAGGGAGAGAAGGCACGGACAACGGGAGTGCTGGCGGGGCAAAAGGCAAGGACAACGGGAGTGCAGGTGGGGGCGGAGAAGGCACAGACAACGGGAGTGCGGGCGGGGAGAGGGAGTGAGAAGGCACGGAAATGGGGGGGGGGGGGGGGGAGTAGAGAAGGCAGTAGGAGAACCTCATCAAAGAAAATAGTGCTCACAGTCTAAACAACACGTGTAACACACAAAGTAAAAGGGCCAGTAGCCATGGGAGGATACAAATGACGACATGGCCGTAATAAGGAGGGACTAACAAGTCTATAAACGAATCAAAGGCAGCATTTACGAAGGACAAAGACACTGAAGCCAATGAAAAATATGGGCAGGGGAGTGGGCAGGGCTTCCCTCACGTACTAAACTACAGCAGATATTCACCAGAGCAGCGCTTGCGCGCAGACTCTAGGCTCAACCTTATAAAGAAAGACACTAACCTTTGGTTATTAGTGAAATTGGCATGAGAATAAGAAAGAAATAGACATAGAAGCCCTTTCCTCGTTTTAGTGACTCCCCACCAGTACTTGCTTGAAATGTAGCTCTTGTGCTCTCCCCTTGCTACTTTTGCCACTGCTCTCACCATGTCGTGGTGCCTTTCATTGAGTCTTCTTCGTGAAAGCCCAATGGAAGGTTGAAGTCCTGATCAAGTTGTGATTCCAGGCATGGATGGTGTTGTGGCAAATTCTGGAGCCCTTACCAGATTTGGGGCTTTTCCTCTCAATCACGGCTAGAACTGACCTACATACATCGTGTTCAGTCCACTCCGAGAAGTGTGGACCCAAAGTAAACGAGAATCAAGCTGCACTGCCTGTGGCAACCTTCGCTTCCCATCCCACATCACATGGTTAGCAACTCAAAAGAGCATGTGTACACATGAATAATCTCTCAATTATAGGGTAGGTATATCAGTCAGCAATTCTTTCTGTATAACTATCTTTGTAAAACAAATAAGGGCAAATAAGGGCATTTCTACTTTTTACATTTTAACAGCTCCCAGAAATGTTCTACTCCAGTGACCATTGATATGGAGAAGAGATCTTAATGAAACGTCTGGATTAAAATCATTGCACTGGATATAGTACAAGCCTGCAAAAGTCTTGCACAACTGTACAAGAAATGCTGAAAACATTATCAGTGACATATGGTCACTGGAAATACCACGTCAGTCCCACATGGGGGAGAACAGCAACCAGCTAATTTAATTAGGGTACAACCAGACAGTTGTGTACAACTGCCATGAGATAAACATGAGTAATATTATTGTACAAAATGCATTTGCAACAGAAGCTGTGTATATGGAACATTCTATATAGACATGAACTATTAGGAGTATTCAATACGAGTGATCTAGAGGCACCTGGAAATTCCACACAGCAGTTATTGGACTTACCTGAAAAGTAGTGAGATGAGAAACTTTCTGGTTCAGAGCTCCTACTCTGCTGTCTCCGCCATACACTTTTAATCCAGAAACCAGCTTCACAAGCTTCTCGTTCCCTCCAGCATGGTCCCTGCAAAGTCAAATGGTAATATCTTGTAGGCCACTATCCAACATGGATGATACAAGCCCAATAGACATAGAACTCCAATGGTTACTTCATATTTTCGAGTACAGAAGCGGGATTCTGTATTAGGATCACAAGTAGGATATGTGTATCAAGTCGTATCGGGTGTCAGTGGATGAAATAATGTGGAGTATTCTGTGGTTTCATGCCATATTGTCTTTTACGGTTAGATCACACATTGTGCACACAATATGGCGTGTTGTGGTACCACACGGATAACGGAGGAAGAAGCACCCTACAAATGTACTTTGCACCCGTCACCTTCTCACCACTCTTCTAACTATCCCTAGACACAATAATTCCCATATTTATTCATCAGGACTATGCCGGTATGTATCTTCCTGTTAATACCATTGTCACCTCTATAATAGGTAAAACAATGTTTCACTTCGAGGCTCCCTCCAAGACATAGGAGATGCAGCAGCTTGCTATCATAAGTGTGCTTTTTCTTTGCCTCTGCTGCAGCTTCTCTTAGGCAGCGACCCATACTACCTCACTCACTGTGTGATAAAAGAGGAATTCTAAAGCATGAGCAGTGGTTTCACCCTGGGACACCCATTATGACTCCTTTTCAATAGCTCGCATTGTCATACAGAACTTCCTGGGTACACCCAGAAAAACCTTAAATTGGTAAGCAAGCATTACAAAAGGATACCTTAAAATTGGTGGTATAATCAATGTAGGATATTTGGGGTAATGACTGGCTTCCAAGATGGTGGATATCTGGGGAACTACGCTACAAAGCTTCCGAACAGCCCAGACGACTGAGGCGACTGATGCGCATAGTGCCTAGGTGACACTCATTTAATATGAAGGGGATTACATGCGGAGCCCTCTCATCGCACTGGGCTGGTGGTGAGATGGAGCAGGTGATTCCAACTGGAGACCACCAAACTTGCAGCTGCCAAAACACAAATTGGTAGCAGACGTGTGGGGCGTGGAGGACTAGCTGGATCTGGGGCAGCCGCAAACACTGAATGCAATAGACTGGTCCTCCACAGATGCATGGTGAGGAGCTCCATGCCATGAGTGTCCTTGGCCAGCTAGGAAGTGACAGGGAGAAGGAACTGGTGGCGGTGCTAAAAAAAAAACGAACCTTCAGGCAGGTTGGAGAAACAGCAGCCTTACATGCAGCATGGCATGGAGCCGGTAAGAGGGCTGCTCTGGCCCTAAGCACTGACAGAAATAAAGCATCCAATCACACCCACAAAAAGAGGCATGCAGCCATTGTACTCCTGGACTAATAAGGAGATATCCCTACACCTATACATATGGTATGATTGGTCACACTTAGTAAACATTGCATCAGGTGTCACAGCTCAAGGTAAGGAGAGATCCAGTTGACAGGTACATCCTTGACCACTTTTCATAGTCTGAAGAAAAGGATGAATTTAAGGTTAATGCCCAAAAAGTGGTCCCTTTGGGAGGGAACCAACCACAATCACATAAGCACATAAATTACTTGCTATGTGACTAGAAGTACAACACAAGAAGGCTAATATTTTGCAAATAAACTTTCATAGAGTAAAGAGAGAACTTGTGTGTATGGCAACCCCCAGAGACTTAGGTTTGCACAGTTTAGGTAATCATTCTATAAAATATAGTTACTCAGGTATCCTACTCCACAATGGCTTAAGAAAATCTACATGAAAAGAGACAAAACCTTTTGTACATTAATTAAGGACTGCAAATGGTCGTCTTGCTCTGCTATCCAACCCTCCTGAAAGGAGGTATTCCCTGACCGTAGAACAGGGAGGGGTGATTCTGGCACTGAGCCATGGAAGGTTGAAGCAAATGTCCAGGGTGGACAGAACTTTATTAATCACTATGCTTGGTACTGCAAAGAGGCACTTACCATGCACTGGAAAAGAAGTAGCAGTTCACAGGTTTCACAATGAATTCAGAGGTTGTAGCAGACATTACTGAATAAAATACTTTATTGTCACTTGTCCAAAAAGTGTGCTAAACATCTGGCGGAGACTTACTTATCTATAGTGGAAAAACACATTTAGTGCCTGCGGTTTTAGAGCCCTGCAGCTCTTTTCGTGAACATTGATGAGAGACTGGCAATTGTGAAAGACGTATGGTGAAAGAGCCTAAGTGGGGAAGAGCACTCTATCTATTGTTTGCTTCCTCTTTGCCAGAGAGTAAATGAGGGAAGTTGTGGATAAAGGGCTGTGAGCATAACCTTTTTCAATTTTCATTATAAAATCAATGAAAGGTTAGATACGAAATAAAACTTACTTGGGGGTATAACGTTGTAATGATAGCGGAAGTCTTTTTCTTTTAGAACATTTTATTTGTTTAATAAGTTGAACATTAATAATGTGTGCACGTAACATAGAACGCACACAACGTAACATTCCCTCCTCCCCAAATTCCATCACCTTACCGCCCCGCTAAGCCCAAGAACTCTCAGAATCAGGGTATGTTGCCCACGGCGTAGCCTTTTATTCACATCAATCCAGGTAATTCACCACAGACCATTGCCAGAGAAAAGTATCCTTCTTGGGTATATAACAATTATTCACAGCATCACTTTATATCTGCATCAACATGTCAACGGCAGCAAGGAAATTAGGTACGACATTACACTTTGACTTTTAACTCGGCCGTACACTAAAATTGGCCGTACATTTGAACTTGGCCATCTCTGCCCACCAATCTCCCATTCTGCTGCCCACATTGTGCCGGCAGGCCCCAACTCGCTACAGCCAACAGTGTTGAAATTAGGTACGACATAACACTTTAACTTTTTAACTCGGCTGTACACTAGAACTTGGCCGTACACGCTCCTGTAGCCTTGCTGTGGTCCGAGGGGACAAAGAGAACAAACCCCCCCCGTGCACAGCCTTAAATATCTGCTATGTGACAATCTTGGGGGGGCGTGGCTTAGCAAACCATCATGGCGGACGTGTGCTAGGAGAGCCCCATCCAGCCCACTTTAAAATCCTTAATTCTCCTGCTTCCCCGGTCCATCTCCATGCCTGAATTGTGCCTCCAACGCGTTGTGGACCGAGGATTACCACCTCTGCAGAGTTTCAGACCGCTCCGTGGCTCGGAGCGGGTGCTTCCAACGAAGACCTGGGTCAGGCCCATCGTTGCTGGGATCGGGCGAACTGAGCGGAAGCCGAAGCACCAGACTGCGCTGGGCCGTGCCGAAGTCGAAAGCTGGTTTGCCTCCTTCGCGGTGCAGACTATCCCGGAGCCATTCGAGACATGGCAGACTCTCTCAGACCTGCTGCGCAGCAGCCGAGGGTGAATTGCTGCCCCCCCCCCCCACCGCGGAAGTGCGGTGAGTGTAGCTGGTCGGTGGCCTCATCGGGCCGCGAGGGGGAGCAGCTGGACCGGGGGCTGAATGTTGACACTCCGGAATTGATCAGAGCCAGTAATAACGGCTCCCTCGGGTCGGAGGCCCTGCTCTGCGCTCCTTCCCCCTGTGGCGGGAGTGGCTCACATCGGCGGTTTATCGTGCCACGTGGGTGGTAGTGCGGTTGCGGTAGTGCTTCCTTGCTACTGGGGTGTGCCCCCCCCCCTGCAGCCCCCCTCCTTGAGAACTGTATGCCATCGATCGGCGGCTGTGTCGGGCCACGGGAGGGGGTGTGATTGGCCTACTACTTGCCTGCGGGTGCCAGGTGTGAGGCCTGTCGGACCTACTTTTACATCGCTATCCAAGGGCCCTGTGCTGGGGGCCAGATGCACACTGGGGTCGTTTTGATACCCTGCCAGTGGAGTTGGGACCGGGTGCAGTCTTGGGACCCCCGGCGGGGGACTGACCGCCACGTGTATTCCCCCCCCCCCCCCCTTGTGGAGTGGCGGGCTCGCCTCGGCGGTCGATCTGGCCATGTGAGCCCACCACAAGTACCCTGTTGAGGCTGTAGCGATGCCATCAATACACTGTGTGACAGTTCCTGAGGGGCTGTAGCAAGGCTGCTTTGTGCCCCCCCCGTGCTCTCGGCTGGGAGCAGTGCTTGGAGTGGATTGTTCGACTGTGAGCGGTCCTGGTGAGTGGTGTACTGCTCATATGTGCCTCCCAGTTGTGTGGAGTTCCGGAGCTCCCCTCCTTCTCGCCCTTGTGCCCATCCCGTTATCGGTGGCAAGGCGGCGCCAACTGGGGAGGACCCCCCGGCAGACACTGGGCTTGTGAGGTGGGTTAATTGGCATAACAATAGAGCTACGAAACACTATCCCCCAGTGGCATTTTGGAATCCCATAATATCCGGACTATATCGTACAAGGGGCTGGCACGACACCCTCTAATCCACAGGGAGGTCTCGGATTTGCCATGACGAGAGACAGGCCAGGTGAGGGGTTGTCCAAACAAAGTACAATGGACAAATTCACGGGCCCCGGGGCTTCTGCAGTGGCATCGGGGGGACGCCTGGTGACGTGCCCGACAATGCCGCCCTCCTGGCTGCCATTACCCAGTCGAGAGACGCCCTGGATGCCAAGATTGGAGCGGTTGGATCCGACGTCATGCTGCTGCGTCAAGATGTACGCAACTGGGTGGCACGGATCACCGAGACCGAAATGAGGGTGTCTGGGGTGGAAGATGGGGTGGATACCCTGCAGAAGCGAGTGGCCTCCCTGGAGACGATCCAACGTGGACTGGCGTCCCGGGTGGAAGACGCTGAGGGGAGGGCCCGCCGCAACAACCTTCGCTTCCTTGGATTCTCGGAGGGGTGCGAAGAGGGGGGTATGGAGCGATTCCTCACCCAGTGGCTCGAGAGTTGGCTCCCTCCGGGGTCATTGTCTAAGTGTTTCGTGGTGGAGCGCGCCCACAGGGCACGGATTCAGAAGCCCCCACCTGGTGCCCGCCCGAGACCTATTATCGCGAAATTACTCAATTATCACAACCAAGATATTATCCTGAAACAGGCTAGGGCCAAGGAACCACTGCTGTTTGACAATGTCCGTATCCTAATATTCCCTGACTATACTAAGCTGGTCCAGCAACGACGGCAGTCTTTTATGGCGGCGAAGCCCCGTCTCCGAGAGCTAAAGCTCCCCTATGCCCTACTCTATTCAGTCAGGCTGCGGGTGGTCTATCGATCCCGCACCCATTTTTTCGATTCGCCGGAGGAGGTCTTTCAATGGACAGATGAGACAGTGCGTCTTCGCCCACACACTCTGCTCCGGAGGGACTCCGACTCCTCGTCAAGTGAGATGGTGCGAAAACAACCTGCGCGGAAGGGGAACAGACGCTCCAGGTTCAGACGCAGGTCTCGGTCGTGTAGCACTTCATCCCGAGCTGCATCGGCCCAGCGACTGCCTACTACATCAGACTAACTTGTGGGGGGTGTTTGACATGTTTGCCTTGACCGGGGAAGCACGATTGAGGGCGGATATCTCTGCAACACATCAGTTGACGGGGAAAGGGCCAGCTGACAATGGGCTGTGAGTTGGGGATCCATTGGCGGGCGGGGAGAGGGGGGGGGGAACCTCCTGTTGGGGTCTGCCACTCATGTTCGCCGCGACAGATACTTCATCGTTTTTGAGGTATAGGGCTGGGGGGGTGGTGCTGTTGGGATGTTAGGGGGGAGGGGGTTTTGTTGTTTGATCGCACTAGCCTACATTGATTCAGAGTCACCTTATTCAGACCGCATATTCTTGCCTAGAACACATTCATGCCTCAAACCTTCTCATGGCTGGGCATTCTAGTGATAAGCGGGATCCCTCTGGGACCCTTCAAATAATGAGTTGGAATGTCAGGGGGCGCTGGACAAAATCAAGCGTGGCGCAATACTCAAGCAGGCGAAGCCAACACATGCAGACGTTCTCATGCTGCAGAAAACACATCTTATGGGGACTAAGGCGCTGTGTTTTCAACGCTTTGGGTACATACATGTCTTTCACTCCGGGTTTGTGAGGGGATCCCGGGGGGTTGCGATCCTGATACATAGACGAGTTCCATACACACACACATGAAGACCTGGAGGGATACGCAGGGTAGATATTTATTTCTCCAGGGGATGATAGGGAAGGAATCTATGGTGTTGGGATGTGTCTATGCCTCCCCGCCCCTCTCCTGGGGCATGGTGGAAAAGCTCATGACTGTGGACAGACATGCCTGATGGGTTAATGGCTGTGGGGGGGGATTGTAATGATGTACTGGACGTGGTCGGGTATCGTTGGCGGCATGGTGGCCCATTGGATGCAGGTGGGCCTACCAGGCTGAATTCCCTGGTGACGGGTTTCGATTGGGTGGACCCCTGCCGACGCCTACATGGGACGGCGCAGGGCTATACATACCAGTCGACCGTCCATGGCTGATTCTCCCGCCTCGATTACATCTTCGTTGCCCGAGCCATAGATAACAGGATGTTTGCTGCCAATATTCTTCCACGTGGACTCTCAAACCATTCACCGATCACTCTTACCCTACGTGTGGGCCGAGCACAGCAGCCGTTTCGGTGGAGTCTATCGGCGTGGAACCTCCAGAAGGAAGACTATAGAGAACATATGGAAGGTGCCATTGACCTATTTGTGTCATCTAATGTAGGGACGGTGGAGGGGGCTGACTGCCTTTGGGAGGCGATGAAGACCACGCTTCGAGGTGTGGATATTTCGTTCTGCGCAGTGGCCCTCAGATTGCGTATGGAGTCCCTCGTTCAGGCGGAGGCGAAGCCATTTGAATTGGAATCTCGCAGTAGAGATAGTACCGACCAGCAGGCTCACCGCCAACTTCTTTTGACACAGCAGGAATATGCTCATATTCTACTAGACGAAGCCTGGCAGACGTGGCTGGTGACCCGCAGTAGGATCTACCAGTGGGGAGAGAAGTTCAGCAAGTTATTGCATAGGTTGTGTCAGAGGTCGTTATATTCCCAGGCCCTACCAGCCATTTTGGGCCCGGATTGGTCCGTTCTCACGGACCCCTCCATGATTGCTGAAAGCTTTGCTATGTATTATGCAGACCTCTATGCCCCTAGGGAATGCCTCCCCGCAGCTGCCACCCAAGGCCCTCTCTGACGAAGTGCGCGAGGAGCTGGATCTGCCGCGCACAAAGGAGGAGCTAGGTGCGGCGCTGGGTGAGATGCAGCCTAGAAAGGTCCCGGGACCGAATGGCTTCCCATGGGAATTTTTTTAACGCTTTTTTCTGCAGCTGGGTCCCCATTTTTGTAGGGTGGTTGAGGAGGCCAGGGAGCAGGGTTGCTTGCCTGGTGATTGGAGACACGTGGAGATTGTGGTGTTCCACAAGTCTGGAAGACCCCCAGATCAGCATGTGTCGTATCGCCCTATATCTCTCCTTAATGTAGAGGCCAAGGTGTTGGCTAATGCACTAGCCAATCGCCTCCGTACCCATATTACATCTTTGGTTCATCCCGATCAGGCCGGTTTTATGCCCCAGCAGGCGACCCGCCACAATATTCAGCGCGCACATGTTGCAGTGGCGACTGTCCAAGGGCTGGGGAAGCGGACAGCACTGTTACTTGCAGACATGGATAGGGCTTTTGACTCCCTTAGTTGGGTATACTTGTTCGCACTTCTCCGTAGATTAAATTTTGGACCACGCTTCCTGTCCTATTTGACCCTTCTCTATACGGACCTGACTGCGTCTGTACAGGTGGCGGGCTCTGTTTACTCCACGTTCTCTATTGCGCGGGGCACTAGCCAGGGTTGTCCGCTGTCCCCGTATCTATTTGCACTAGCAATGGAACCCTTAGCTTCTTGGGTACGGATTGATGCCTAAGTGACTGGTCTGGACTGGGCGACAGGTCTATCGGATCGTATTGCCTTGTAGGCTGACGATGTACTCTTTTTTCTTACAAATATAGATAAGAAGGGACCGCGCCTACTGCGCATTATGCAAATCATCGGGGTGACCTCGGGCCTATACATAAACCCTCGTAAATCTATGCTGTGGGTCCTTGGGGGAGGGGCGGGTCCCGGTTCCTGGGTCTCCTCCGTTCAGGTGGCCTCTGGGGGGTAGAAGTATCTGGGAGTGTTTTACTCGGATTCGCCGATCACCACTTGAGAAAGGAATCTAGTCCCTGTATGGGATCGCGTGTGTGAGGATCTTAAAACCTGGTCCCATATGCCCCTATCAATATATGGTCAGTCCGCCATCTTTAAAATTGTGTTGCTTCCCCGCCTCCTTTATCAATTACAAAACCATCCCTATCCGATTTCTCCCGGCTGGTTCCAACGGATTAATACTGCCTTAGGTCAGTTTCTATGGGCTGGCGGAATGGCGAGGGTGGCCCTGCGGACTTGCTTCCAGTCCACGTATTGTGGGGGATTGGCAACTTCTGATATCCTGTCCTATTATATGGCCTCTCATCTACTAGTCCTCAATGAGTGGTGGTATGGGGATAGGGCCGACCCAGCATACGCGGTCGAGAGACGCTGCATGGGAGATCACACCCTACACACTATACTCTATTTCGTGCCGCTGCGCAGCTCCTTGCCACCAGCTACAAAACTTATCTTTCAAATATGGCGACAGGCGTTGCGGAGGACCGGGTGGTGGAATAAGTTGACTCGGGAGACTCCCCTTCGGTATAATGGGCGATTGCCGCAACTGGCTGCATTGTCCGGTTTTTGGGGCTGGGACCGTATTGGCATCTCTACTCTTGGAGACGTCATGCGGGGAACGGTTCTGAAGTCCTTTCAGGATCTACAAAAGGATTTTCAAATGCCTAAAACCCAATTTTTCCGATATCTACAGCTCCGACATGCCATCACCCCCTACATCGAGGGGCTGGGGTCCCTGGCTAAGTTATGTCCCATTGAGGCCAAGATATTTCTGGGGGATCTCCATGACCACAAGACCTCCAAGATTTACCAGTCCCTGGTCACACATAGCTCCCCCACACTGTAGCGTCTTAGGGAGGCCTGGGAGGGAGACATAGGCCCGCTGGAGGAGGAGGACTGGGTGGAGGCCCTGGCCCGGCCATAAGTCTTCGCCTTATTCAGCTTAAATATCTCCACCGGGTCTATTTCACTAGGGTCAGGCTCTGGAGGGCGGGATTGGTGGTCCGGTGTGTCTTCGATGCCAACATGTGGAGGGTATCTTTATCCATACTATCTGGCACTGCACCGCATTAGCATGATTTTGGCGGGGAGTTCTATCGTGCCTCTCCGAGGTACTGGGCTGGGATCTCCCCAGCTCCCCAAAGTTGGTTCTATTACATGTTATGGACGATATAGGCGGTAACATATATAAATGCCATCTTATGCTATTAGGGTTCACCTTGGCCAAGAGGGATATTGCCAAAGCCTGGAAGGCTCCGAGGGCGCCCTCGGTATCTACGTGGAAAAATGGCATGGATTTCTGTATGGGGCCGGAGATACCTATCTTTGTGGCCAGGGGGTGCCCGCTTAAACATTATAAAATGTGGCGGAGATGGGCAGAGTATCGTGGTCTAGAACTAGAGCCTGTTTCAGTAGGCAGGTCTACTGACTTGGCATCCATTCCGCTATAATTGATATGTAATATCGCCCCTTGGATACAGGTGTATTATGTCTGGATGGATGAGACTGTTCTCTTATGGTGCTGCTCAGGGGTAGGCCTGAGTGCGACGGGGGGTGGGTTTTGGGGTCTGTTCCTTTTGTTTTTAGGTTTTTTTTGTTAATACTTTAAATGTATTGCTCTAAAATTGTCCTATTTTGCCTTAGAAATTGTCAAAGTCACTTCAATGTACATTCTATATGCACGAGTTTCTGGGTTACAGTGCTCTGCGATATATTTGTTATTTGGCAAATAAAATCGATTCTTAAAAAAGAAATACCTGCTACGTTTCGTTTCTTTGCGCTGCCTCCCGATGACATCTACCCAGCCAGCCCTTCCATAACCAGCCACCCCTCTTCAGGGCACCGGAGGAGGCGCAGCCCCGTGGCGCTACTAAAGGCACCCCTCCCCCAGGCATGGGGGGCGCCTGCTCATTACATTAAATACACGGACTTGCATTCCAAAGCTTAAACCTGCATAAGAAGCTGCGGTCTTTGCTTGAGGTGCTAGTTAGGTCATCAAGGGGGGGCCTATGCTCCGTCAACAGTGCCTTCCTTGGCACCTTGGGCACCAAAAATAAATTTGTTGACGGATGGGTTTTTATTGATAGTAGAGTTATGTGTGATGGGTAGTTCGTCAATGGGATCTTGGCTCTTTTAGTAGACTTACTCATCATCGATAAATTGTACTTCGATAGTGGGACTGTTGTTGGCGATGAACCTTTAGGAGACAACATTGTCTAAGATGTACTCAAAGATGGTGTCTTTGTTGACTGATTAACTCCTAAGGGAGTGTGATACACTCGTGGATAGTGGAGACATACAGTTTGTGTTTATTTTTCATCTTTTTCTTAGATGGTGAGTCTCTTGAGTTTGCAGGTGCACCCTCACCATTACCAGAAGTATGTCACTTCAGGGGAGGGACAGAGTATCTCTTGGTGGTGGCACACAGGGCTCTGAGGAAGCTCCAGAATCGGTATCTTTCCATGCATGTGTTCCAACTTGAGCTTTTAGATTTCAAAGCACTTTTTTCGGATGATGACCCTGGTGACTCAGCATTTAGAAAACACAACAACATTCCCTTTCTGTCCTTTAATGTTTCTGGTACTAACGGTTGCATATAATGTTGCAATCTTATGGGTTTTGGACAGATTTATGCAGACAAAGAATACATTATTTGTGCAGGTCGTCAGTGTAGACGTTACTGGCCCCACATAACTCACTCACATGGCCTAAAAAGAGTGCTTGAATGTGAGGATTACACAACTGTTAAGAGTTAGAACAATTCACAAAACGTACCTCTACTCCTTGTAACAGAAGGGATGCAGACAATCTGCTCACTTGAAGTGAAAAGATCAAGTCAAAAGAACAGCTGAAGAGTAGCTGAGCAGCGCTCAGAGTATTCCCTGTTTCCTGATACCTCGCAGTAGAAAATCTACCAGTTTCAGCCTCTGAGGAGGACTGGAACCATGACCCCCTCCACTTGATTGGCTGGACTTCTGGTCATATACTGAGATGGATGAGCCAACTGTGGGGGGGGGGTCTATCGCAGTTTACTCATTCGTTTTCAATGACAATTGCTGTATTGAAAAGTTACATACCTGAAATTATGGTTTTGTGCTCGACACTCTTCTAGTGTCACATGTTTTGCCAAATTGTGCCTTCTTGTAGGTAGGCCTAGAAATGTTTTTGTTGTTAAACTTTTCTCAGCTCATGAGTTGGTGTTGACACAGGCATGACCTTTTGGGAGACTGGCCATAATCCCATAATGTCCATGCACATGCCCACCATCTTAGATTTTTTTTTTATCCTCCACAAATCTCATTCAATGGGGAGGTGGGAGGGTCGCATGTGACTCTAGAAGAGTTTCAATTTGCAAAGCCCTGATTACAGATAACGGTCTGGTTTGTTTTGAAGCATGAACTCTTCTATATTCACATGCTTTCCCATAGAATATCAGAGGATGCAAGCTGAAGAGGGAGGGAAAGTAAAAAATATTTTTCCGCACTGTTGGTCCCACTGCAACCCCTTTTCTTGACTGCAAGTCTACAAAGTAAAACATTATGAACAAGGTATGCTCTGAGGCCCATATGAATGCATATCTCTTGCATAGAAACATTGACCATAAACGCCCTTGCAGCTACTTTTTTTCTTGTCAAGTGTGCCTTTGATTAGATGTCTAAAGAGCTTGCAGCTAGGTGAATAACACATTCCAATGGTTTGAAAAACCATCTAGTTACAGTATACTTTGCCTCAGCTGTCTCCTTGCCAAAGCTGTACCCAAGGCATGCATGCACAGCCTCCCACAAAAAAGTTGTGTTTTTTTCTGATGTTCTGATTGCCTTGAATGTAATACATGCTAGCTCTTTTGACATCTGTGTGTGTAAGGCCCTTTCGGCACAATTGGAGGGCTTTTTGAAACAAGATGGCAAACTGATGGTTTGCTAGGTGTAAAAAGGTGAAATGATCCTATGTAAGAATTTTGGGTGTGTTTTCATAACCACATTTTCCTTATGATTAATATATTTACAGTTCCTGTAATGTGAACGCCTGTAACTTGCTTACCCTTCTGAATGATGAGATGGCCACAGAACAGACTGTTTTAATGCAAGTTGTTAGAGTGCAGTCTTGTGTATGGGTTCAAAGGGTGCCAGCTAGGACCAAGCTGAGGTTCTACAGTGGGAAAGGTACTACCTGAGCAGGGAAGATTCGGTTTTTCACCCTCATTGAACCTTATGATTAGCAGGATTTTGAAAAATGCTTAGTGTTTCAAATAAGTTGCAATATCGTAGGCGAGTATATATTTTGTCAGATTTTGTAAGGTATAGGACTATGACCGCGTCCTGATGAAACATGTTGGAGCTTGTTAGTTTGATATTATGTAAGTGTAGGAGAGTAGAATCTGACTAATGGTTGCCCCCAACTTTTTGCCTGGTATTTGAGTGGTTTTTGATTGGTCTGGCTGGGACCCTGCTATCCAGGACCCCAGCCTATCTGCTTTCTCCCTAAAACTGATGTGAGTACTCTAGGTACAAACCTAATTGGATGCTGGGCATGCCCTACCAGTCCCTTGTAGATGGTACCCTAGGTACCCAGGGCATGGGTCCCCCAGTAGGCCTACCAGGGCTGCAGCACTTATTGTGCCACCCTGGGACAGCCATACAAACTGACACCACCAGACCACTACTGTAGTCTGGGTAAGTTGGTGCTAGCACCACTTACAGGGATATAGGTACCCTATATCCCACCCCATTACAACACATATACTCTCATAGGTCACCCCTATAGCAGGCCTTGGTAATCCTGCAAGGCAGGGTGCTGAGGTATGTGTGAGGGGGGACCCCTACATGAGTAGGGCCTCTCTGCAACCTTCGTAAAAACGTTACTGGGTTGTTTGTAGTGTAGCCATACCATATACTCTTAACCGCATTATAAGTCTATTGCGATATCGCGATAACTTGAGAATGGCTACACAGAACCATATCGTGTTTGGTGTCAAACATGTAGGAATCATACCCCCAGTCCAGGCATGAGGGTACGATTCCCCCTTGCTAGAAGGGCGATATGGGAAAAGCGGTAGAATTTAGACACCAATTTAAAAGTGCACAAGTTTCACAAAATGGCTACTGCCCGCCACCTACACGACCCTGGCTGGCTGTTGCTGGGGAAAACCCCAGCCTCGCCAGCTGGACAATAGGGCTCCTGTGGCAGGGAGGTGCTAGCATCTCCCCAGACAGGATAATGTGGATTGGAACAGGGTGGGTGCACCAAATGTCCTTTCAGAGTTGCACGTAGGCAGCTGCAGAGACCTAATTCTGCATACACCGCTTGGAACCGGTTCAGGAGCATCCTGCCCCTCGCCCAGGCGGGAAACACACAAAGGGGAGAGGGTGTAGCCACCCTTTCCCGCCTCACCACTCATTGGTGGACACTACTCTGGACACTCCCCTAATCTTGGGGATAAAGGTGAATAACGTGGCCCCAGAGCCTCAGATTAATTTGGAACTTTACAGAACCGACCTTCGACGAGCTGCTGCCCAGCTGACGGAAGAAATCTCCCTTGGGATAAAAGGAGTTATCCCCCTGCTTGGCAGGCACCTGAAACACTGCAAGTGACCCGGTTGGAACCTCGCTGCTCCAACGGACTTCGACGACTTCCAGCACCCTTGAGGTGGGTTTCCAGCGCATCCCAGAGGCCAGTGAGTGTGCTCAACGAGTTTGGGCACCGTGGACCGCGTGGGTGCCGAGATCCCTAATACCCCAGGACACCGGCCACCTCTTGCATAGCACACGACCCTGACCAGTGGGGAAGTTGTGCTTTGGCCCGTTTTCGAGCCAACCACTCTACAGCAATTGTGCCAAAGACCTGCGCCCTAGCCCCCTCCGGTGGCCCGTGGGTGCCCTTTTACGCACGCCAAATTGCCGCCTCCCGCGGTCCCTTGTCTCTCAACTTGTGGGCCCTAGCGGAGGTCCTTTCTTTGAAAACAAGAGTTCCCCTGGTTGCTCCAGGCCTGCTCTACAGTCTCCTCGAAGGAGACCTCTCCCAGACCTCGTGGGTCTGCACTGTAGCAGATTTGTTCATTCTTCGTGGTTTGCGGTTGCCAAGGCTTAGTGGATCCATTCCGGACACTAACACCGCAGCGACCCTCATCCGACGTGGGACAGTCGCCCTCCTGAAGCTGGCCTTCCTTGAAGCCTCCCGGAGCCATGGCTGCAGATCCAAGCTACACCACTTTCCACCTGAAGCACCCGACATCGAAGGGCTCTTTGCTTTGAGCCTCCTGGTCACTTTGCCGTGACCCAGACTCTGTCCCCTCTGCTTTCAGGTTCTTCTCTACATTCTTCACATCTTTGATCTTAACGGCATCATCGACGCTTTTGGCTAGCAGAACTTTTGACTATTTTCCCATTGAAAATCAGCCCGCGACCCGACAGCAGAAACGACCTATGCACCCGGCTTCCCTGGGGCAGGTAACAGTGGTACCTCGGTACTCTCGTGGTTGTGGGCACCTCAAAAGCTTAAGTCTAAAGTTTTAACTTTGTACTCCTGCTAGAAGTATTTTTAAACTGTTTATTTCAAACCGCGACATTCTCCATAGGCTAACATTGAGATCCCGATAGCAGCTCTTTGCACTGCACGCGTCTCCCGTGGGTCCCCTTCCTCATAACTGTAGGTGGATTCTGAAGGGGCAAGCGATCCTGAATGCCCTAGGCATTGCCTGTAGAATTGTCGTGGTTCTTATACCACTATTTTAGTATATGGTTTGGTCCCCCCCGGGGCCCATTGATTTCTGTGCTATTTATTGTGTTTATAAATGCTTGTTTGAAGTGTAACTTTGCCACTAGTCACATAAAGCGACTGTGGGATTCTGTCTAGAATAAATACATATATTTTATATATATACCTGTGTGGGCTACTCTTTCATTTGGTTATTCAAGAGGCTATTATGGTAAAACAATAAGCTTAACACTCCTTCAAGACTTAGCCTGAAGGCTGCTCTCCACAGCTACCACTAGGATAGCTTTCTTTAAAGGTTGTCTTAAACCTATCATCAATAAGTCGAATTGGACTGGTGCAAGGTGTCCCTATAACTAGGAACAGCATATGCCAGGCCAACTTCTCACAGTAAGTACCTCTTCCACTTGAAAGCATAGCACCTTCTAGTGAATAGCCTATGTGCTTCTTTAATTAAGTGTAAATGCTGGAACTCAGCTACCTCAGGAACCATGCTCTTAATAGCCGTTCCCCTGGGATGGGGTTGAACATCTTTTCCTGCTGTATGGTCAGGGTATCTGTGTGCAGAAGAATGTTGACACACTGATGCTCTGACCATATTTGATGAGGTCATTTGAGAGCCATGATAATCACGGTAATTACTCCAGTTTTGAACCTTTCATAGATTTTCATGCTTGAATCATTCCCCGTCATCGAGATGGAAGTCCCCGGTCCTAAGGCCTTTTTGTTTAGTAACATATCACTGTCCTTATTAAACAAGCATTTGCAATGCAATAGGTCTCGCATTTGTGAAAGATCGAGCTATTAGTATTGTAAATGTTAATGTTTTTAACGTTAGTTTCTTTTTTTGCATTAACGTAAGAGGTAAAGCTATTTACATGTAAATGTAAAGTAAAAGTGGTCTGTTAATAAATATATAAAGCTTCACGGCCATGCTGTGTAGGGAGGTGGGAGGGGTCTGCCTTGGAGAAAATTGCACAAATAACACTGCAAGTAGAGGAGTCAAAAGTGAAAGCAGCGGTGTACACTGCCATGCTGTGTCAGAGGTGGGAGGGGTGTTCTTTGGAGGTAAGCCAACAAAATATTCAGCATACGGGCTCAGTTAATAAATAAAGGCGCATGGGGGGTGCTACTCAATGCTGTGCTGGAGGTTGAAGGGGTGTGCTTTGCAGGCAAGGCAAGGCAAAAAAAGCATACAGGCGCTCTTAATAAATAAAGGCACATGGTGAGCACTGCTCAATGCTGTGTAGGAGGTGGGAGGGGTGTGCTTTGCAGACATGCCAAGAAAAAAAAATCATACGGGCGCAGTTAATAAATAAATAAAGGCACACTGCGAGCGCTGCTCGATGCTGGATCGGAAGTGGTAGGGGTCTGCTTTTGAGGCAAGGCAGGAAAATAAAGCATATGGGCGCCATTAATAAATAAAGACGCACAGCGAGCGCTGCTTGATGCTGAGTTGGAAGTGGGAGGGGTCTGCTTTTGCAACAAGGCAAGAAAAAAAAAAATCATACGGGCGCCATTATTAAATACATATAGGCACACGGCGATCTCTGCTCGCGGACAGCTGAAAGTCAGCACTGCTCAAGGACAGTTAAAGGAAGAAATAGTGCTTACAAGTGTTAAAATAACATGCAGCGTAAGAGCCCATGTAACAGGGCCAGTCCATAGGAGAGGTTACACATTTTTTAAAGGATGGACTAGTAATTTATTTTATTAATGAAAAGCCCAAGGACAGTAACAGGAGCCAATAGAAAAGATGGAAGGGGCTTAGAAATTATGGGAGGAGCTTCAAGCCCATTTCCTGAACACAGCATGTCCCAAGGAGACAGTGCAAGTGCTACCTAGGCGAAACCTAAAAAGGACCAAATGTAAGATTCAACCAATCATATCATACCACCCCTTAGAACCTTCCTAAGAGAAGCTGAAGTCACTCAGATTTTCTACCACACATCATGCTACGGAGTCTTCACCGAGATCTGCTCAGTTTGTTCCAGTTACAACTGTTTAAAGAATATTTTCACAGCTTTGTTTCTCAACATTGGAAGATTTTCTCTACAGCTGCCTGTATCTGTTCTTTTGGTGAGTCAAACTGACTTCCACAAAGTCAAAGACACCAAAAAAGGGGCTTTTCAGACCGTGTGGCACTTGTATAAAGACGAGGCTACACAGATGACCCTCATAAAGGCTGTATATACTGTCTCTATCCAGAGCACAAAACCAAGGACTGCAAGGTATGTCTCATGTTTTCTACTAAAACTGCAAAGGATCGGGAAGGACATCTCCTTCTTTAGCTGCATAGACTCAAATCCAGGTACAACCTAGTGTCTGCTGTCCAGGTCATCTTCAGAAACGTCTGTCAAAAGAGCTAGAGAGGACCCAATACCTTATAGCTCTCAGGAACCTCTGCAAAAGGTGTCCAAAGGGGCTTCTGAGAGTGCTTATAAGCACAGCAGCCTCCCAAATCACCTCACAAACTTGCCCGTTTTCCATCAAGAAACGTCAAAAGGAGTCAGATTTCCCTCAAAATCTCTTCGGAAATCGTCTTCAGAGCCCCCAACATGGCCACCTCAGATGAAGAATGCTTTAAAACTGTCTTCAGCACCGCAGACGAATGGATAATCCACGGCATCACCATCGACGAGGCAGCAAAGTAGGCGCTATCCACAGTCACTTCAGTGGCGTCTACCGTCAACTGCGGCATCTTACTCGTCGACTGCAGCTCCTGTGCCGTAGATGGGTAAGATTTCATCATCGTTGACATCTCCACCGTCGACGGCCCCACGGATAACCGGGTGATCTCCCGTCCATGGACTCTACACTGTCCGCAATGATTCCAGCACAGAAGATAGGCAACAGACCATCCTCATTGCCTCGTTCCTCGTCGACAACCATCGATGAGGTTAACAGTAACCATCCAAAAGACAATACAACATAATTGGATAACGCCATCCCATACCTCGTCGAGTAAGGTGCCCTCACTCCTGCCATCCCACCTCCTGGATAATGAAGACTTTGATGAGAACAGCTTCTACGAGGCGGCTCAGAGTATTCTCAACATTTAAAATGTCAAGAATACTCAGATGAGGAGGAATACTATGAGCCAGATTATTATTCACAGGACTACCATCACCCTCAGCAATCCCTACAGTGTGTACTCCTGTTCAGCATACTCCAGTCTTCACAGTCTCTGTGCCTCCTCAACCGCTCACTCCTCAGCCATCAGAGAGTCTGCCTCCTACTAAGCCAGTACTCTGTTCTCTGTTAGTAGTGCCCTTGCAAGATCCAACATCATCTGCGGAAGAGAGGGAAGAAGGTGAGCTTGGAGATCATTAGGATGAATGGGACGACGATTTCCTGCCTACACCAGCATCACAGTCACCTCCTAAAGTTGACTCACCTGCAGAGGATACAGGAGGTTTCCGCAACCTCTTAGAAAGGGCAGCCACGCATTTCGACCTGCCTATGCCTACCACACAACAAGACTGTTTCCTTTATGACTTTAAGGAACCCTTTTAGAAAACAGTCAAAGCCATACCCATCATGGATTATGTGTGGAGTCAGGGCCGAAATATCATGCGCAACCAAGCAACAGGACCGGCCATATTGCCCAATCTCGACAAAAAGTATAAGGCCCTGGAGGATGCGCCAGCCTGCTTCACGTGTCATCTCACAGGCGGCACAACAAAGATCAGGGAATCCTTCCACGCCCCTTTCAGCGCCCCCTGACAAATATGGCAGGCGTCTGGATAACATTGTCAAACAGTTTTCGGACATGTCAGCCCGCACGGTAAGAGACGCAAATTCCCTGGTGCCCCTTGGCCACTATGACCGACAAATGTGGTCCAAAAAAGCCCCATATCTGGACCAGTTTCCTGAACACATTAGAGGAGAAGCAAAGAAAGTGTTGCTGGAAGGTCAGTGTTCCTCCTCCAAGATCATAGTCTTTGCCCAGGACATTGCTTCCACCGGGTTCAGGCTGCTTGCTGGTGCAGCAGTTCTACGCCATCAGGGATGGCTTAAGGCAACCAATTTGAGACCAGAAGTCCAGGCAATCATATGACATTTACTGTACGATGGAGAGGCTTTGTTTGAAAAGCAAATTGACAAAGCTGTCCAAACGATCAAAACGGACACAGACACTGCCAAATCACTAGGATATTTGCAGTACAAAAATATGCTTTTTCGTGGTGCTCAAGAAAGAGTACAGCCTTCAATTTGTGGAGGATATCAACAATACCGCTAACCAGAATATTCCTCTAATGGTCAGCAATTACGCTCCCAATACCATCAGCGACAACCACTGTGAGCTGCATATCACCGCCCTCCTCTCAGAGGAAAGTCCAGACGGCAGGACAAGGACACCAATCGTAGGCAACGACTTGAGCCAGGCACCGACTATTACCATCTCTCTGCCACCCAGGGTACCAGCAGGAATCCTCAACCATCTACACCACTGGAAACAGATCACAACATATTAATGGATCCTCGATCTAGTTCAATTCGGACACTTTTTGGAATTCATACAAATACCTCCCCCAACACAATCTGAACCATGCATCCACCTCAAATGAAAGGTCAAAACCATGTTGCAAAAGCGGAGACCAATTCTTGACTTGAGGGAACTCAACAAATATCTAAAGAAACAATCCTTTTGCATGGTTACACTCCAAGACATATTGCAGATTCTGAACAAGGGAGATTACATGTCATCCCTGGACCTCCAAGACGCCTATTTTCATGTACCCATCCTTTCCAAACACAGAAAATTACTCAGGTTCACAGTAGCGGGAAGCCACTTTCAGTTTAGAGTTTTACCCTTCAGTCTCAAGTCTGCTCCCCACATTTTTATGAAATGCCTGGCACCAGTCACAGATTACTTGAGAAAAAAAGAGGGACCCCCTGCAAAATATGATAAGTCCTAGGGCAGGGCAATAATAACTGAAGGCGAAAAAAGACCTAGGCAATTAATTGGTTTAACAATACCTAACAACACACATCATTGATGTATGAAATGACTCAGTGTACAAAGAGTTCTTAAACTAAAATATACATTTTATTTTGTATTTTTTATATAAATTCATGATAAAAAGATAGAAAAATTTCGAATAATGAAACATGATACCTATGACACCATAATCACAAATATATATTACATACAAAACAGTGAATATAATACATAAATATCAAACTTTTAACAGGAAGACATATGACAAAAAGTTCATTGTTGCTCGTTGGAATTAAAAGTGGCTAAATCTTAAAACAAGTTCATAATAATTTGTCACAGATTACCTCAGACAGCAACGGCATCAGGTCTTCTCATATCTCGACGACTGGTTGGTGAAAGCTCCTACCAACCAGTCTGCAAAGGAATCCACTCAAGCTTGCATAGAAATCTTCAACAAGCTAGGGCTCACTCTCAATCTGGACGAGACAATACTCCAGCCGTCCCCGAAGATAACTTTCCTAAGAGCCATACTAGATAAACCTCAACCTGGCATAACCTACAATCGAGAGGCAATGGAAGTTGATAACTCTGGGAGCCTAGTACAAAAAAAGTCACTTTCATTTTGCCTTTACAAATCTCTCTGAGTTATGATGTCCTCTTGCATCTATTTCATACTGTACTGAAGCCTCCACATGCATCCTCTTCAGGAAGCACTGGCCACCCAATGGAAGCAGGCAACAATGACATTCAAAGACATCATTCAAGTCACCACGCTCACGATCAAGTCGCTCAATAGGTAGGCTTGCCCTGTAACTCTTTCTGCAGGTCTCCTGTTACAACGGATGCTTCTCTGGACGGGTGGGGAGCTTACCATGACCTTCAGGTCAGTGGCAAATGGTCTCCTTCACATCTGAGCCTGCACATCAATCTTCTCGAATTAAGGGCGGTATACCTTGCTCTACAGGCCTTCCTTCCCAGGATTCAACAATCCTCATAGCTCGTGCGAACAGACAACACGACAATGATGCATTACATAAACAAACAGCGTGGGTACCCAATCTTGCCTGCTGTCTCAGGAAGCCCAGCTAATCTGGCAATCGCGCTTCAGCCACATGGCACACCTGACTGCAGAGCATGTACCAGGAGACCAAAACGCCATAGCAGACACCTTAAGCATGCTCAAGACATCTTGCCAAGAGAGGGAGTTGTACCAACACAGACTGGATCACATTTTTCTCCAGTCGGGCAAACCAAATCTGGATCTCTTCATGCCCCCCCACCCCAAACAACTAATGCCAGTTTTTCACAAGTTGGCATCCTCATCAGGGGTCATGGGGAATGCCTTTTTGATTGCATGGTACGGCATATTTGCCTGCGCCTTTCCGCCAATACCTCTCCTTCCAAAGGGCCTCAGGAAGATGAAGGTCGATCCCTGTCAGATCATCCTGATTGCCCCTGTGTGGCAGCATCAGCACTGGTATGCAGAGCTTCTTCTACTCTCAGTTCGACCTCCCATTCGACAAGTTCTACATCCGGACACCAACTCTCTCAAATTATCAGCTTTGCTTCGGAGTTCCATGAATTTGGTCATCTCAGCATAACTTTAGATTGCAGGGACATACTTGCAAGGCAAGGGCTGACAGTACTAATAAAAACTACTCCTTAAAATGGAAGATATTCTGCATGTGGTGTTGAAATGCTAAGGTGCATCCCATCTCATCTTCTGCAGAAGAGGTTTTACCATACCTTTTACACCTTGCACAATCAGGCTTACCTCACACCTCCATTAAGGTGAACCTCGCTGCCATTTCTCGTTTACAGAGATCATCCAACATGCCATCTTTGTGGTGCGCCAGACTCAATCAATTCCTCAAGGGATTGTGCAGAGCATTTTTCCCAGTCAGGCCCTCTCCTCCGGAGTGGCAGCTCAACACAGTATTGGGGCAATTGATGAAACCTCCTTTCGAGCCAATCCATAAAGCGGATGTGAAGTATCTCTCCTGGAAGGTGGCACTCCTTCTCGCTCTCACCTTTACATGTAGAGTAAGTGAGATTTAAGCGTTTACCACCTAAGAACCATTTATTCAGTTCAGAGAGGATACCTACTAACTTGAAATTCATTCCTAAAGTCCCATCTGACTTTTATCTCAATGAGCCTGTAATTATCAAATCATTCTTTCAAAACTGTCAAACATCAGCCAAGCGAGCACTTCACTCGTTGGATATCAAGAGGTACTTAAAGTTTTACTTGGACAGAACTAAGAGTTTTCGAAAAACCAAGCAGCATTTTGTGGCCTACAAAGCACCAAGGAAAGGTTTTCCTCTAGGAAACAGAGCGTATCTAGATGGACATCCAGAGCCATTCTTTTCTGTCATCAAAAAGCAGGGCAGCCTTTGAACTCTAAAGTACGGGCTCATTCTATAAGAGACATATCCACTTCCATGGAATTGTTTGCAGGGGTGTCTGTAGTAGATATCTGCTGTGCAGCAACCTGGAAAGGTGCACACAACTTCACGCAACTTTGTTTGGATTCAGACGTCCTAAGAGATGTAGCAGTAGGACAGCAGTAGGACAAGCGGTTCTAAGACATCGTTTTCAATAAAGGTGAGCCCGCTCAGTCTTCCCACCACCCGCTTTAACTGTTTACGCGCATTTTCCTCTGCTGTTTCCGAGTTTCTCTGTAATATGGTTTCCAGCCTCAAGATCTGTTGTATCTCTAGAAAATGTGTGTGTTGCTGCTTCATATTCTGATTCAAGGATGTGAATCTATGAAAGTTCAAATACTGGAGTTTACCTGTAACTGTAGTTCTCCAGTATTGGAATCTTTCATAGATTCACATATGACCCGCCCACCTCCTTGGAGAAGCTCACCTTTATTTCTCTTAGTGTAATACTAGGTGTACACACTAGTGCTCTGAAAATCTGAGGGACTGCAGCTTCTCTCAGGAAGGTTTTAAGGGGTGGTATGATCTGACTGGTTGACTTTTAAGTTTAGTCCCTTTTTTTTAATAAGGACAGTGAAATGTTACTAAACAAAAAGGCCTAAGGCCTCTATGATCTAGGTCTATTGTGACATTGTTTTCTACGGTACCGGGTGTAGGAAGGTGGATATCTGACTATGGTTACCCCCAACTTTTTGCCTAGTGTCTAGCTGGTTTTTCGACTTAGTTGGCCTGAGATCCTGCCATTCAGGGTCTCAGGCTGTCTGCTCTCTCTTTAAAATGGACTCCATGTACCCTAGGTACATCCCCAATTGGTAAGGATCACCTTATGGGACCCTGTACAGTGTACCTTAGGTACCCAGGGCATAGGTGTACCCTAGGCCTCCCAGGGGCTACAGCATGTATTATGCCACCCCTGGTCTGGCCTTCCAATCAGACATAACTGGCTGATCACTCAGCTGGGGCAAGGTCGTGTAATCACCCCTTGCTTAGATATAGTTTACCTATATCTACCCTTAAAATAGACACATGTGTACCTATCAGCCACTCCTATGGCAGGTCTTAACAATCCTGGAGGCAGAGTGCTTGGTAACATGTGAGATGGTGCTCTAGCATGAGCTGAGCCTGTCTGCAGCTTTCGGAACCATATCCTTATAGCTGTTCTATGATATAGCCTACCATATACTCTTAAAGTGCCTTATAATCTTAAACGGTTATGGTAACTATGGCTTGGCTTTATCAAAACATGTCGTGTAAGGTGTCTAACACTTTGGAATAATACCCCCATCCCATTTCTGGGGATGAGGATATTATCCCTCCGTTCTAGAGGGAGAAGACATGTTGTAACCTACTTACCCGGTTAAAGTTAACCAGAGCCCCAGCATCACAAAATGGATGCTGCTGCCACGACACAAGTCTGACCTCCTGCTGCTGGGAGTGATCCCGGCAAGGGAGGCATGGATAATAGGTTTCCTGCCTTGGGAGGTGCGAGCACCACCCCAGACAGGCCTTAGTGTATTGGGGCAGGGAGGGATGAATGAAACGAGACACTGCCTGGGGCACACAAGGTGCTCCATGCATAGTCCAGTTCAAACCGGTGCTGGGGCACTCCAGCCCCAGTCCTGGCGCGAAACTGGACAAAGGGAAGGGGGTGTAACCACCCCCCTCCCAGGTCCCACCCATAAGGCGTGACCTAGCAGGCAACCCAGCCCCCAGATTAGTATAAGAGTGGTAGCTGGGCCTCAGGAGATTAGATTATCCTGAACCTGCAACTTGAACAGAAACGCTGGACCTTCGACATTCGACGAAAGAAAAAGACTGAAGAATCTCCCTTGTGGCCAAGGAGTGGCTACCCTGTGCAAACAGGCACCATCAAGGGACTTACCCTTTGCTTTGCTGAAGTTCTACGAGGGACCGACTGCAGAGCCCGACCAGAGCCTTGACTTCCAGACTTCTCCGACCCTGATCCACATCCACAGCCGAGCTGAGATCCGTGGAGGCGACGAGAGACGTGGGACCGGCTACCTGGGAAAAGTGGCGAGTATCTTCCAGCGCAGCTTCTGAGGTACCCTCGAAGTTGTGCACCGGGGATTGAGAAGCCCCAACCCCAAGCACCATCTGCACCGAAGATCAGCCCCCCCTGCGTAGGGCCCTTCTGCATTTTCCTGCTTGCCGCGTCTGTCCGGTTGCTTGCCCGTTGGCTAGCGGCCTTTGCGACGACACACCTTTGAATCTTCACTGCTGGTTTGGCTCCTCCAGACTGGCTCCCACTCCTCTGCAAAAGAGAAGCACCCCAGACCTTCCTGGTCTGCACCAGAAGCAAGTCCTCCATTCTTCGTGGGTTCCGCTTGCCAAGGCTTGGTGAGTCCTAGTTCGACTTCGACGCCGCCGACAGCAAGAGCCTTCGTGGGACAGCTCGCCTCCTGGTCCTGGTCGTCCTCGACGTCTCCTGGTACCCGTGGCTGCTGCGACAAGCTTCACCTCTTCACCTGCAATCTTCACGACACTGCCTGGTTCCTTCCTGGTTCCACGTGGTCACTGGCTAGTGACCTTGACTCTGTCCCTTCTGCTTGCAGGTACCCTTCCTTCTTGATCCCGGCCTTGGGATCCACCGGACACTCTTCACTGACTGCCTGTCAGCAACTTTCCTTCAGGCATCCATAGAAGTCCACAACGAAACCCGACGCAAGTTCACACCTATGCACCCGCAGCCTGTGGGCTAGGTAACTTGGGTACTTTGGTGCTCACAAGGGTAGTGACTATCCTAGGGTCTAGTTTCTGAGTCTCTAGCTGCTTCAGAAGTGTCCTTAAACTGTTAATTTCTAACTGCTAGTAATTCTATCGACTTTTACGCATTACGCGGGAGTGTTTCCACTCTGCACCTGAATCCCGTGGGCCTCCCACTTCCTAACTGTTGCTAGTGTAGTGTAGCCCCAGCGATGGCCTAGGCCTATCCTATTTCCGTGACAGTGGTCCTTATACCACTTCTTTAGTATATGGTTTGCGTGGCCCCTAGGGCCTAACTGTATTACTTACCTGTGTGACTTAATGTATGCTTGAATAACACTGTGTTGTACTTACCTCTAATCTCATAGAGAGTGCTGAGGGTTTGACTAGAATAAATACACTTTATTTTATATATATATCTGTTGTGGTGTCCTTTCATTTGGTATTCAAGGGATTATATATGGTATCACAGCTGGCTTCACATGCCATTCAGAGTTCAGCCTAAGACTGCTCTTGTCCATGCTACCACTAGAATAGCTGGTCTATAAGGTTGACTTTACAACCAATCACCATAAGGGTTGTTTGGACTGATATAAGGTGTACACTAGAACTAGTGACATCATACATCAGGCCAACTTCTCACACCGGGGACTCCCATCTCGAGGACGGGGAATAATTCAAGCATATGAATTGATGAAAGATTCCAATACTGGAGAACTACAATTACAGGTGAGTAACTTATTTTGTTCTGGAGAAGTTCAGAGTGTCGAGCACGATTAGGCTCAACGGTTCAACAGGGAAAAGCGTACGCTTCTAATGGTAAAATAACGTGCATCTGTGAATCTCCACACAAGCATTTAGGACCAGTACTGCAGCTTTTTACAGCATATCAGTCAATGCTCCTTTCACTGGTTAATTTTTTACCTTTCACTATTAGTGGTTAGGCATAGTGACGTTTCTATGTCTACTGTTGTTTAGTTACCTTTTGAAAAGTAACTTTTCAGTTTTTTCATTACTTTTCTCCAGGATACCGTACTTCTGTGGGATTAATGTTTTACATTGTGCTCACCATGGTTGTTCCCAATTGACAAAGCTTTCGTCTACTGACAGATTTCTACTGTCTTTAGCCACCTCGTGCATGCTACGCATGCTCGTTCCTTCTATAACTAAAACACCACGGCACAATCTGGCAGCACAGCACCGCAGGTCGTAACGATTGTAGGGTGAGTTTCCGCAGACCCTGCACTGGAGGTCATAACTTTGCCATTTTTGAAACACTTGTGGATAAACCATTTGGTTTTTCGATTCAAGCTCGCAAAAACCCGTGGAACCGATCCTTGGAAAGTGCTGTTAACAAACCAACGGCTCCCCACCCCAGAAGTAAGTGCTTTTACTATGCTATTGCGGTAATTTAAGGTTTTTGTGCATCGGACACTTTCTGTTGCATCCTTATTCAGTTATCAGCGACAATGGCATTGCTAACTGGGAATAACTTGAAATCCAATTTTAATTAACAATTTAGTTATGACCTTTGAAGTTTTCACTTGTTTTTATGGTCAGCGATGGTTTAACTCACTTTTGGTTTAAGCTGTTATTAATGGCTACCACAATAATGTTAGGTTTTTAAGCACTGAACATTTGCTGACGCCTTGTTATATGGTTATCTGCGACATACGCGTTACCATTTTGGATTCTATTAAAATATTGAAATCCAATTTTTGTCTATGATTGATTAATGCGCTTTGATGTTTTTACTCGCATCATGGGTAGCAATATTTTCACTCGCTTTTGGTCTGAGAGAAATACGCGCTTCCTTTTGTCGTAAGACAGTTCACCATACTTTTTGCCTCACTTATTATATCTACCGACCATATCCATTTTCACCAAGTGTCTCCATTGGACACAATCACGGATGCTACCACTGGTTTCTCTTGGGTTCTCAGACTTTGCCCCAAGCGGACCTATGTTTTAGTAATTGATATGTATTTGATCAGGCGATATTTGACCAATAGACTGCATCCTTTGCAGATTCTTTAACTTGGAGGTCTTACTACCCTCCTGGAACTTTCTTTTTCGAAAGCATCTGCCCCTCCTTCCCCCTTTTACACTATCATCTCCGGACGTCGAGGCGAAGCCCTTAACCAGATCCTTACTGGTGCTTTCCTTTTTCCCCAGGAGTATGGGAAGTCTCTTTAGCCCCTTAGAGCGCAGGTTTTTTGGGGGTTTCTTTTGACGTTGAGGTCTTGCTTTTTTGTGCTTCTAAAATTTAGCTAGAAGATTTGTGCTTTGAAGTCTTAGAAACAGTAACCTGGTTGACTTGCATTTGGACCCCTCCAATGGCTTTCAAGCATGTGGCACTCTAGGTTTAAGGCCTTGTCTATGGTATTCCGCGCCTTCACATGTAACATTCTCAAGCCCATTGTCTTAATGTTCCCAGAGTCTCCTCCACCTTGATCTTGTAGGAGAAACCCATCTTCTCCATCGACGAAGCACCTGTTTCTTTTTTCTGTATCTCTGGCAGCTCCTCTATTTTTTGTAGTCACCCAATATGCTCGAAGGATTTTATCTTTGTGCACAAGAGTTTTGGATTTAAAGAACGAGCATGGGGCGCAGTCCATCCTGACCCAGCAAACAAGCATTGGCATAGCCAATAGGTCTCGCTTTTGGGACATTATAAGTATTTAGTTATGCAGCACAATATCCTTAGCGCAACAACATCAGCTGTTGCATGGCTAAACACTTATAAGGTCCCAAAGGCGAGACCTATTGGCTATGCCAATGCTTGTGTTAAAGGTTGCGAATAATAAATGTGTACATGTAAAGTATTCCCAAAGTAACCCTGTCACTTCTAAACACTGTACCGTATGCATTTGCCAAAACGGAATAGAAGGATTTCAGGCAACAACACAAACAAGAAACCTGTTTGGCATAGAAAAGTAAATGTCTCAAAATACCAATACAACGTGCCGTGCCGGAACTGGCCCTTTTCAGTTAGAAAACCTCCAGTTTCCACTGGTCGGATTCAAAACCTATCAGCTTCGATAAGCTGCTGTATAGCTCATTCTAGCTTTCCTAGACATAAGCTTTAAGAACAGTACAGCTTCAAAAAGTGAAATCATATTCCTTGTCAAGCTATTCAATATATAAATTGCAATACTTTGTATTTCAGGTGACACGATGTAATTAAGGTAACTTAAAATGTATACATTTCATACGCAATTGCAAAGCCTTCTTTTCTGCATTGCGCTGCTGAATGTTTTTGTTTCGTGTGTTTATGTTGTGTTAAATATACCCTCTGAGCATTTAAGCCATTCATGCGGAGTAAGCTGCTAAACAGATTGTGTAAGACAGCAGTTCACATAACCTTTTGGAACCAGCATTAGCACATGTGCCAAATGTAAGCGGAAGTGTCAAGGGGGAAACTTTGGAATGTTCTCTGAAAGGGAGCCCAACAGAGTAAAGTTATCTACAGGTAATCCCCAGCATGTCTAATTAACACACATGTATTTTTGCAACTGTAAAGCACTGGCCTACGACAGGAACGACTCCACAGCACTAGCACATGACGTTTTATTGTCTACGGTGGAATAAGAAATATTTCAATGGGTTGTACATTAAACACGGCACCCATATTTTAGAGGTAGTGATCATAAGCCCTAGTTAGATTGTGCTTGTGTTATTTTTACTCCAACCTTCAGCGTGCCTCGCGCCACGTGAAATACTGCAGAATGGGATGCCGTGTACTCTACTCACACAACAAACAAAACACAGTGTCTACACACGTTTTGTGTTGCAATTTGAGGACAATTTCTGTATGGGGATTGTTGGACTTACAAACTGCACTAACAAAATAATGAAGTGGTTGTTGACAATGCATTCCCAGATCTCAACAAATCTGATGGTTCTACTAGTGATGCAGATATCAAAATGGATAAAAGACATCTAACGCCTTCTGTGTGTGGTTCAATATGCTTAGATAGTCTCATGCCAAATTAAATGCATTTTAGTTTATTTTATTCCACCGTTGCCAATTCTTCACTGTTACTCGTGTGTTTCCGTCAATGACGATCAGCGTAAAACCTGTCTACTCTGAAGAGAGTATGACACAATTTAGCAACTAGTGCCTAGCTGAGCAAGATGGAAACTGGATAGAATGTAATTTCTACTGAGTACATAACATTCAAGAAGTTACCTTCCTGGGAAGGGAGGGTGGTGGGGGGGGGGGGGGGGGGGTGGCTAACCGCCAACGGGAAGGACAGCTCCTTAGTTCCTCTCCGGAGCGCCACTCCAGATTTATTCTGATTCCATCCACTCCAGCAGGCCCGATTTCCTCCCCGATGTCGGAGAATTGTTCTGGTGGTGTCTGGTGGTCGCCAGCTTCAGTCTGGTAACAATCGGCGGAAGTGCTAGTGCTCCGGGGCCTGGGACCTTGCGCGTACCCCTGCCGGTGGAGGAGCGAGACCGGGCGGACTTGGCGCCACGCGAGGCCGCGCCTTGTACTGACGGGGCCTCTTGCGGCTGCGGGAGAGACACCTTGAGTGGATGCCGCAGGACCGGAGCTCTAGCTGAGACTGTGCGAACTGCCCCTGACAATCCAGTGAGTGACAGGGGCCCGGGGGAAGGTGCGGCGGCCCCCACGGGGTTAAGAGACACTAAGCAACATCGCCACGTGTGAGAGGACCTGGGGCGGCCCAAGGCAGCTGCGGCCACAAGTGGACAACGGGGGTGCCGGTGCCAACGGGGGGGGGGGAGGGGGGTGAGCACTGAAGGACTCCCCCCCCCCCCCGAGTTACTATTGTGTCCTGCGATGAGGGAGTGAGTGGAGTGGCCGCCTGCTCCACAGATGCATTGGACTTAATTGTTTTAAGGGCCGCAGACTAACGGAGGCCTGTGATCTCTGCTGCGGAGGGGTCTCTCTGCGATCGCGCTGTTGGGGGCTTGTCAATTGAACTGTATTCTGGCCTACACTGGAGGCGTATTCGAGCCCTGCGCATTGCCCGCCCCATAGTCTCAACGCCTGTCCTGGAGACTAGTGAATATGTGCCCGGTGGAGTAGCAGGAAGCGAACCGAGTGTTGCCAGGGCTGTGGGGCCTAGTGGGCACGGCTGTAGGACCACAAAATCTCGAACTCAGATCTGGCCTACAGAAGACGTGCCGGTTTGTCCACTTACGACTGGACATTGAAGAGGCGCTGATATCCTGGTGTGCCTGCAGTGCCCAAAATAATAACTCTTCACCCAGGGAGCCCCTGCACCGTGTGATCGGCATGCCTAAATGCATAAGTAAGGAGCTATACCTCGATTGAGTGACTCTAGCAGCCATAGGAGTGGTGCCCTAAGTTACGGCTGACCGCCCATAGCAGAGACGCAGGCACGTGCTGACACTCCGGCGGCGGACCTCGTGGTGTGATCCTGATCATATATCCTGCTGGGTGGGGTGCCTCCCACGAAAGCCGACAGGCCGGGTGAAGAATTTCACCGCAGGCGGCGGGGAGTAGCGGTTGCGCCCTGATAACGCGGTGGTGCCCCGGTGACAGGACACGATGGCGACCGGCCGCTCAAACTGGGCGACGACTCAGACCAAGATGGAGAAGTTAGCTTGGCAGAAACAACAAACTGAAGACCGGCCGGAGACAATGACACCAGGAGAAGCAGCGGAACCGTCGAGTAAGGACCTACTGGAAGCAATAATGGCGATAAGGACCTCCCTCGAGGTGCGAATTTACACTGTGGCCACAGTTGTGGCACTGATACGAGAGAACATGAAGAACTGGTTTTTCACCCGACCAGAAAAAGCTTGGGACTGGCTTGAGGAATGGCGCACGGTTGAAAAGAAAGGAAAAAAGGCATTTTCTGCAGCGGATGACAACGCTGACTGGCGCCAACAGAGACGATCCCCTCCGCACTCTGACTCTCAGAGGCAAACGGGAGGGCGCTGATCCTGTGGTTGGTAAGATAAGGGATTGGCATAGCTCTCCAGCGGCCTCATGGTCTTGGGGCTACGACCTCCCGATGTGACTCCGTACAAGAACGATGATAGAGGGGATGCATGGGATGAGGTCTGTTACCTGGGTCGCCGGGACCTCCTGGTCGCGGGGGAGCATCCCAGTACTGGTCCATAGTGTCTGCGCTACTGTTTGATCTGTTCGCTTAGCATGTTGTGCAGTTCTGGATCAGGATACAACTGTTCTTACGCTGTTGTTGATGATGTGGGTGCCACTGGGCGGTTTGCGGGGGTCGATATGAGCCTCCGTATGATATAGTGCTTTAAGGGTGGGGTTGGGCCGGGGAGCGAAGTAATGTCTTACGATGATATGCAATCCAGGAGTGGGGTCACCTGCATTCCTTTAAATTGTTCATGGGTGGGCAACAGGCACTCTGCATGTTGGGGGTGGCGGGCGGTTTTTGTCCCGCTGAACAGGGAGGCTGGGAGGGATGGGAGTTTGTTATTCTGAGGGTACTTTTGGGTTTATGTTGTTGGGGGGCAGTTAATGGAGGTCACACAGCAGCAAGATGAAGTAATTGCTTACATACTCACAGCTTGGTACAGGACTAAATCTGGCATCAATGCATTGTGGCTAGTATCAACACCCAGTTTGCTGATTACACATCTCATGGCGCCACAGAGCGCTCTCACACAATTGAAGCAGTACGGTGGGGCACTGCTGAGGGTTGCACTCATCAAATCTACTTGGTTCACTCACTTAAACCACTATTAGGATTTTATGGCGAGAGGTCAGGGACTTAGATTCATGACTTGGAATGTCAATGGGCTAGGTGACAAAATCAAGCATGGAATAGTGACACAATATATTCACCGTCAGGCGCTAGATATGGTTTTGTTCCAAGAAACCCATCTAATAGGTAATTCCATTAAAGCCCTGGACAGAAAGGGGTATTGTATGGTCACACACTCAGGCTTTACATTGGGGTCCAGGGGGGTGGGGATCCTCCTGCGAAAGGACTGTCCCTACATGATACAATACACGTGGACGGATCCGCAGGGAAGATAGGAAGCTTGTTCGGGCATCTGGGAGGGCAGAGCTCTCAACGTTATCTCAGTATATGCCCCACAGGGCCTTCAACGCATAGCATTAACAGATGTGAGTGCGTTGCTATTGAACTTACCCATAGGTACTTTGGTAATGGGGGGAGATTTTAACCTGACAATGAACAGCCAAATAGACCGGTCCCTGCCCAGACGCGACTCTGTACACAACTCGCAATTGCAGGACTTTACCAATGCCCTGGGGATGGTGGACATCTGGAGATGGTCTCACCCTCAGGGCACACTCTTCACGTTTCAATCAGGGGTGCATGGCAGTCAATCACAACTTGATTACTTGTTTACCCGAAGACAACACATACAGGACTGTACCAATTCTGCCTGCCTTGCACGAGGTGTGTCTGATCATTCCCCGGTCATAGCAGTCTTCGGAGCGCACCGTGCTGTGCAGCCAGGCCCCATCATGATTCAGCCCTGGTCGCTAAAGATCCCACAAATCAGGGACAGCCTACGGAAAGACACTGGCTACTATTTTGAGAATACAGGGTCGGTGCAGTCGGCAATAACGCTCTGGGGTGCATTTGGGGCAGTTATAAAGGGGGGGCAGTTATAAAGGGGCGAGCATTGTCTGTGATGGTTGGCCATAGGGCGGAGCGCAACCGGCGCATAACTAATTTGGAAAAAGAGATCCTGGCACTTGAACACACCACCCCGCAGAACCCTGATCAGGAGATTCAACATACTCTTAAGTGTTAGGAGACAGGATTATAAGCAGCTGCTGCTAGAGGACGCCACTACGCGCCCTCTCGCCTCCCGTCATAGAATATATGAACAGGGTGAACGAACTGGGAAACTTCTGGCATGGCTGGAACATAAGGAGCAGTCGGCGAGGTGGGTGTGAGCAATCAAGGAGCCTGATGACGTTCTGATCACTGACCCTCAGGGCATTGCTGAGACGTTCGCCAAAAACTATGAGCAAACTTACAAAATGCCACGGGATTCACAAGCACCATGGGCGGCAGATCTCCTCGCTACTATCGAGGTACCAACTGTCTCCCAACAAGACAGAGAGGCCTTAGACGTTGATCTTTCAGTTGAAGAGCTTGGGAAAGCAATTCAAGATATCCGGGTCGGTAAGGCGATGGGCCCCAACGGGCTTCCGATCTAACTCATTAAACCCATGGCAGCGCAGCTCACTCCTCACCTGCTGAACCTGTACAATTAATGCTATGAGAACGGCCTCCTCCCAGCCGATATCCGTGAGGCAACCATTGTGGTTATCTGTAAACCCGGTAAACCAGAGGACGAGTGCACATCGTACCGACCTATCTCGTTGATATCGGTAGAGGCCAAAATCTTGGCCAAACTGTTGGCTAACCGTCTACTTCCATATCTCACTGACTTGATTCACACGGACCAATCTGGGTTTATGCCAGGCCGCAATACGGCGCGTAACTTACGTCGCGTATATGGCGCGCTGGGTCGGGTGACTACTTTATAGGAGGAAACGATCTTGCTCGCGCTTGACGCAAAAATGGCATTTGACACCGTGGCATGGGATTATTTGTTCGCTGTTTTGACTCGCATTGGTCTTGGACTCAAGCTGATTGGGTGGATCAGATTATTATACAACCGTCCTAGTGCCCACGTTTCGGTGAATAACCACCGTTCGGGCTCCTTCCCCTTGTGCCGCAGCATTAGGCAGGGCTGCCCACTGTCACCGCTCCTCTTTGCCTTGGCCCTCGAGCCTTTAGCAGTCTGTATCAGGGGGGACCCCGGTATCCGAGGGTTTAAATGGACGGATGAACATGAAGACCGCATTTCGTTATACGCGGACGATGTTTTACTTTATCTAGCTTCACCGCCCGCTCACTTCGCCGCGTTCTCCACATTTTTCATATATTCGGGACTCACTCCGGTTACCAGATAAACTGGTCCAAGTTCCAGATGTCATCCCTTTGGGGTGATCCGTCGCAGAGTCCTCAGGGAGACACCATCCCGGTGGCGGCCCAGGGTTTTCGATACCTCGGCATCTTTATCACAACCGACGAGGCAGAGTTCTATGAACGGAACTTGTTGGGTCCGTTGCAGAGGTTTAAATCTGATGTCACCCACTGGAAGACGCTACCCCTCACACTTCTGGGCAGAGCGTCTCTATTCAAAATGCACGCCCTGCCACGTTTTCTTTATGCCTTGCAAAACACCCCGTTCCCGGTCCCCGAATCTTACTTCTCGCAGATTCATGCTGCAGTTAGAAATCTATTATGGGATAATGGGCCACCTCGGATAGCTATAAACAAGCTCACTAGGGGATGGTACGACGGAGGCATCGGGTTGCCGGACATGCGCCTATATTACCAGGCGTCTCAATTAGTTGCCATTAACAAATGGGTGTTTGGATCTCATGCCGACCCTAGCTTACGCACTGATCTGTGGTTAATGGGGAAGGGTGGCTACAACAGAGCTCTATATTCTAATCCCTAGAAACTATGTTTGACCGGCCCTATGGCCCATACAGTAGAGGTGTCGCATGGGGTCCAACGGCGGATGGGATGGCGGGGACGCCTTACAAAGGCTACCCCCCTGTGGGAGCTCCACATTTTGGGACGCCTCAGTGCTTGTGCAGGATTCGATAAATGGGACATGGTCGGCATTTCCAAGGTGGGGGATATGTGGGTCAGGGGCAATAAGGCCTCATTTGCAGAACTCCAACTCAAATATCAGCTAGCACCATCAGAGCATTTCCGATATCTTCAGATCAGCCATGCTATAGACTACGCCCTACCTACAGACGGCCCACTCCCAGTCTCCTCCCCTCTGGAGGACAGGTTGTTGCTGGACCCAATGGACAGCAAGGCCGTCTCCCTAACATATAAGAAACTCATCAACAACCAGCCCGATCCAATGCTTAAACTGCGTGCTAATTGGGAGGCAGACCTGGGTGCCATTACTGATGAGGACTGGCTCGAAGCGCTGGCTTCCCCCCGTGAGATTGCCATCCCGATGCGACTCTGGCTGGTCCAGCTTAAGATCCTACACCGTGTATATTTCGACACTAAACTGCTTTTTAAATTGGGCAGGAGACTAGACAGGAACGGTCTTCGACACTGCAACCAATTAGGCACATTCATACATATATTATGGGAATGCTCTCACATACAAAACTACTGGATAGATGTCACACGACAATTGACTAGATCCTGTGGAAAACCCATACATCCATCTACCCGCCTATGCCTCATCAACATCTGGGAGGCAACATACCTCACTCAAACCGAACAATCGTGGGCCACTATGGGATGGAGCGTAGCAAAAAGAAATATTGCCCAGAAGTGGGGGGTGGATACTTTACCACAGTTGCGGGAGTGGGCTAAGGACATGGACCATGCTATGGTGGCGGAGAAAACTGTATATAAAAGTAGAGGCTGCCCTCGAAAATGGGATCAAAAGTGGGGGCGTTGGAATAAATACAGGGGGATATCTGTATCTCTCCCACAGTGGAACTTAGACGGGAGAGAAATGCACTATTGGAAGGGGCAGACGCAGACGGGGTGACATAATTCCCCGCGCCAACAAAAGATTAGCAGATGTGATGATTCCTAGAACTGTGGAAATAAATGTAGCCCTCTTTACTGACCTGCCTATTGCTTGGGGACATAGTGGACGCTCCATAAGAAAACAAGTTACTTACCTGTAACTGTAGTTCTCCAGTATTGGACCTTTCATAGATTCACATGCCTGAATCCTTCCCCGTCGTCGAGACGGGAGTCTCCGGTACATAAAAAAGCATTGCTTAGTAGTATAGCAAACTGAAAAAAGGCCTAAGCCCATTTTCCTTTGCAACCCATAACCTTCGTTATGTAAATAGGACTAAACTTGTCCCTGAACCAATCAGAGCCTCTCACCCTCTAGAACACTCCTGAGAGAACCTTCTGCCCCTCAGATTTTCGTGCACTTGTGCAATAACACTCTTTGTGCTAAATCCGAAGTGAGCCTCTCAGGGGAGGAGGGTGGGTTGCATGTGAATCTATGAAAGGTCCAATACTGGAGAACTACAGTTACAGGTAAGTAACTTGTTTTCTTACTCCAGTATTGGAGCTTTCATAGATTCACATGCCTGAATCAGAATAGCGAGCAGTAAATAAATGCACATTTTTTGTTACCCAGAACCTGAAACAAGGGAACATATATAGCGTGATAAAGATGGTACCTGTAAAGCCACATATCCAAAATCCCTTGCAAATGGCATCCAATACAATAAACAACAATAAAATGTGCCAAAGTAGACAATAAAGGAAGGAGGGATGGTAGAGAAGGCTCACCGTTACTGGATAAGGTTCCTCAGCACCGCTTCTCCCACCGCCACATCTCTCCCTGTGGCCGCATCCAAGCAATAATGCCTGGTGAATGTGTGCGTACTCGTCCAGGTCGCCGCCCTGCAGATATCCTGGATCGGTACTCCTGCAAATAGAGCAGTAGAGGTGGAGACTGCTCTTGTCGAATGTGCACGGACTCGTGCATTCAGAGGTCGACCAGCTGCCTGATGACAATACTCTATGGCACTGGAAATCCATCTGGCAATACCCCTTTTTGACAAAGGGAAACCCTTCCTGGGTGCGCTAAAGGCAACAAAAAGTTGTGAAGACTTGCGGAAAGGCTTAGTTTTCTGCAAATAGAACTTCAAACAGCGCTGGACATCCAGCGAGTTGGGGAGCTCTTTCCGCCGCTGTTGATGGTTGTGGAAAAAATCGTTTGAGAATTAATGGTTCGTTGAGATGAAAGTCAGTTGGAACTTTTGGAATAAATCTTGGATTAGTCCTGAGTATTATTCTGTCCTCTTTGAATTGCAAGAAAGGCTCCTGGACCGTGAGAGCCTGAATCTCTCCCACTCTCCTGGCTGAAGTGAGCGCAATGAGAAGCGCAACTTTCCACGATAGAAATTTCAGCTCTGCCCTGTGAATTGGCTCAAAGGGCTGTTTCATTAACTGGGAAAGAACAACGTTCAATTGCCAGAGAGGTGGTGGAGGTTTTATTGAAGGGAAAACTCGGAACAGTCCTTTCAAAAATTGTTTTGATGACTCTAGAAGACCACAGAGACGGACCAGAGGCAGTTCTTCTGAAGCGTGAAATTGCAGCTAGGTGTACCTTTATAGATGCATGAGCTAAACCTGACTTAGCCAAAAGCAAGATGTATGGAATAATCTCGTGAGCTTCCGAAAGCAACGGATGAATGTTAGACCTCTTGCACCATAAACAGAACCTCTTCCACTTCATCCGGTATGTTTTGTTTGTACTATCCGCTCTGGCTCTAGATAGAATCTCTCTGCACTCTGTAGGGATGTTCAGATGTTGAAATTCGCAGTATTCAGTAGCCAGGCTGCTAAATGCAGAGATTTCGGATCCGGATGAAGAACTTCCCCCTGGCACATCGTCAGAAGAGACGGTATCGGCTGCAGGGAAATCGGGCGCTCCTCTGACAGTAGAAGAAGCTCCGCAAACCAATGCTGTCTGGGCCACCACAGAGCTATCAGGATTATTCTGCATGGTTCTTTCTTGATCTTCATAAGAACCTGCGGCAGGAGGGGAATTGGAGGAAAGGCGTAGGCAAAGATGCCTGACCATGCCATCAAAAACACATTCCCCAAAGATCCCCGTTGGGGAAGCCAGCTTGCGAAGAACTGGCATTTCTTGTTCTACCTTGTCGCGAAGAGGTCTACTGTCGGAGTTCCCCGTTTCTGGAAGATGTTGCTCAAAATCTCGTTTTCGATCTCCCATTCGTGGCAGACAGACTTTAGTCTGCTTAAAGTATCCGCCTTGGTGTTCTGGTCCCCTGGAAGATGTTCCGCTGTAATGGATACTTCGTGTCGTAGAGCCCATTCCCATATCAACTGGGCTTCTCGAGACAGGGAGAGTGATCTTGTTCCTCCCTGTTTGTTCAAATAGTGCATTGCTGTTGTGTTGTCTGTTCTTACCAACACAGCTGCACCTTGAATCCTTGGCAGGAACGCCAACAATGCTAAGCGGACGGCTCTGAGCTCCAAGAGGTTGATATGCAATTGCTGTTCTTTCAATTTCCAGCGACCGCTGACCTGCAGATCCTGAAGGAATGCTCCCCAGCCTTCCAAGGATGCATCTGTCGTAACCACTAAAGGAGCTAGTTGAGTCAGGAAAGAAAGACCCTGCGAGATGTTTCGATTCCGGGTCCACCATGTTGCTGCATGGATCATGATCGGCGTCACTTTGAGTATATCTTCGAAGGATCCTGTCGCTTGATGCCACTGAAGATCCAGCTGCTCTTGTAACTGACGCATCCGTAGTCTGTAGAAAGGTACGAGGGGAATGCAAGATGACATCGCTCCCAGCAATGACTTGTACTTGCGTACTGAAAGAGACTTTCTTTTTATAAACGCCTGGGATAGAGATATTATTCCCTGCTGTCTTTCCTCGGAGGGGAACGCTCTGTTTACCTCCGTCTCCAGAATTGCTCCCAAGACAGTGATATTTCTTGACGGTTGCAGAGTTGACTTCTCCTCGTTTAGAGTGAGGCCTAATCTGGCAAATAGTTCTACGCAAGCCCCTGTTGACAACCGGGCTGACGCTGCCGATGGAGCCTTGACTAGCCAGTCGTCGAGGTAAGGAAACACTTGGTGTTTCTGTCTCCTTAGAACAGCTGCCACTGGAGCCAGGCATTTTGTAAAAATCCTCGGGCTGATTTCAGACCAAAAGGAAGCACCTTGAATTGGTAATGATCTTCGGTCACCATGAACCGAAGGTACTGCCTGTGTGAAGGATAGATTGGGATATGAAAATACGCATCTCGTAAGTCCAGTTTGGTCATATAATCCCCTGGGTTTAATAGCAGCAGAATATCCTGGAGGGAGATCATTCTGAAGGATTAAACCTTGAGGTAAGTATTTAGGGATCTGAGATCCAAAATGGGGCGCCATTGAAGAACGTTTTTCTTGATCAGAAAAAAACGGGAATAAAATCCCCTTCCTCTCTGGGAATTCGGTACCGGTTCTATTGCTCCCTTTTGGAGCATTGTGTCAGGACCCCAAGATTACAGATAGGTTTAATTGCGCATCGAAGATTCAAAGTTTGTACACCCCGAGCAATGGAAGGTACATGGGTGGAGCTGACTCGGAAATGGCGCCAGAAAAGGCCACCAGAACAGAGTAGCTGTTAGCGTTCTAGTGTTTGGCAGAGAACGCGCTGGAATCCTAGGTGAGGCTCGCGCTGCCTAGGAACTGCGCACTTCACCAAGAATTCTAGAGAGTCAGGTGCGCATTTCAGAGCGCGCTGACTAAAAGTGTTTCAGTTTTCGCTCGAAGGCTTTTCAGAATCTAAACTGAAGGGCTTTAGGAAGTCAGTAGATACAAGTTCGAAATCCGAGTTCAATGAAGTAAAGTGACTTTTGAGGAGAACAGCCAATCTTAGTTTGTGAAGATTTCGCACTGAGTCGTCAGGGAGAGGAAGCAGCGTCAACAGGAGCATCTGAAGGAAGAACAAGAAAAATGAAGCTAAGTTAACGAGTGCATATTTGTCACGTCAGAGAACTGAAGTAAATTACTGAAATCCTTAGAGTCATAGAACTTACTGTGAGGAAAGTGGCTTTACTGTAATTCTTCACAGAGGTAACGAGTAGTACGGCAACTCCTGAAAATTCGAAGAGAGAATAGCAATATAGGTTAGAACGCTTGAGCAACTACAAATAATTAGAATAAGATAAAACCATACTTACCACAGAAATAAGTCGAACAGTAGCTAAGTACAGAGAGTAAAATACCACCACGAAAAGAAGAGAAAGCATTAAACACACAGATGAATAATTACCAATAGGAAACGACCCCAAACTCAGTAAGTAGAATACCAAATTAAAATAGATAACATCTAGTTAAAAAGAAAGCTGAAGTTCTTAACAGATAAATGTAAATATATTGCAGGTGTGTAAAAAGAAAAAGAAGCTGTGAATCAAGGCAGATACCAAGGAAGATAAAACATAGGAGAGTGAAAAGAAAAATAGGAAAGTAAGTGAGAAGCACAGAGAGAAAGATTTATATGAGGCAGATAAACCTTGGGTTCTAGCTATTTCCTTTTTAATTGCAGACGAAGAATATAGTTAAGGAAATAAAAGCACACACAGAAAAGAAATAGAAGAGAAGCTGAGTTCTGAAATTGGCATGGTAAGGAAATAAGGCAATAGGGGTTAAGAGATAAGAGAGGTTAAGGACTAAAGGTTTATGATAACAATAACTCTTGTCTACAGGTTATCTCTTCAGCAAAAGAAGTCTGCTGGACGGACTCCTGAAGGAAGCCGCAGAACAGTCTCTTCTCTCTTTTGTTATTTTATCCACTTTCCCCCTTCCCCCTAGATAGCCACTCTAGAGACTTGTCACACTAAGCTCTGGATTGCTGTCGGGGTGGATTTGGGAACTAGCATCTCTGTTCCTGTGTAAGTTGAGTACCGTAATTAGAGTCTGACAGAGTGAAGTGCCCACGTTGCATTTTACACCCGAACAGAGATGGCTGAGGGAATAGACGTACAAGGTTTAGGAACGATATTCGATACCATACAAAAAGAGTTAAGTGCAGTCCGAGAGGAAAAACAGAGCCTCAGATTAGAAGTAGTAAATTCTAGAAAAGAAACCGCAGAATTGGCGCAAAGGCTTAGACAACCTTTTGGTTCAGGGTCGGACACTCAAGCTTCATTGACAGAAGGGACTAATAGGATGACAACTCAGGTGATTCACTCCCTCTCACCTGTCATTCCATTAGCGGCACCCGAGCGTTTTAGTGGGGATCTGCAGAAGGCTCAAATATTCATTACGCAGTGCTCATTACACTTCATGTGCCGCCCTTCCATTTTTCCAGATGCTCAGTCTCGAGTGGCCTTTGTGTTGTCATACTTAAGTGGGGATGCAGCATCCTGGTCTTTGCCTCTGATTTCAAAGGACGATCCCATATTGCGGAATTATGAGAACTTCAAAGAAGAGTTCCTTCGAATATTTGACGGAAGGCAGATATCCCAAGCCGTAGACAATGAGCTACTCGACCTGAAACAGGGGAACCGCGATGTGGTCTCTTATTTGGCTCAATTCAATAAACTAGTGGTGGAAACCAACTGGCCTGAGAGTAAGAGAGCAGCGGTGTTTTATCGAGGTTTAAGAGATGAGCTAAAGGATGCATTGGCCGGAATACCCAATAGACCCACAGAAATCTCAGCGTTGGTGGATTTAGTGCTGGAAATCGATTTCCGTCATGGGGAAAGAAAAGGTGAAAAAAGGAAAGATTTCAAGTCAGTGATTCCACGATTTGATCGAGTAAGGTCGGAAGGAGGACGAAGCAATGAAGGGCAGCAGGGCATCGAACCAATGCAGATTGGTACAATACCGGGTCCTCTTTCCAAAGAAGAGAAGGAAAAGAGAAGAACCAACAACCTATGCATGTACTGTGGATCGGGAGGTCATTTTGTACGTGCGTGTCCAAAGAAACCCAAGGGAAGTTTCAAGCCGAAGGAAAACTAAAGGCACCATCTGTTGGAGGAGTTGAACAGGTGGATGCGATTTTCGATCAAACTCCAAAAGAACATAGGGTGGCCAATACTCTACAGTCTGCAGCGCCACATCTAACTTTATCAATGGAAATCAGGTTTCGACACGTGACGCTGAGGGAAGTCTCTGTGATGATCGACTCAGGAGCCACCACCGGAAACTTTTGTGATCTAAAGTTTGCGAGCAAGGTGGGAATCAAAGCCATCAAAAAGTTAAAAGCTGAGCCCGTTAGGGCTGTGGATGGAACCAATCTGTCCTCAGGTCCAATAATCAGTCACACAGAATTAATTCATCTGATCTCGAATGACGGACATGAGGAGAAGATCCAGTTTAACTTGATCGATGCCCCTGAATTCCAGTTGATCCTTGGGCTTCCCTGGCTTACTGAACATAATCCAACAATCAACTGGAGTACCAGAGCCATTAAGATGGAATCAGATTATTGTTTGGGAAATTGTTTCAGAGGCCAGCTGCAGGAGCAAGAGGTGAATCCTGCACATTCGTTGTGTCAGACGGGAGGTTCAATTTGTGTAATCCATGTACAAGACATACCAGAGGAATATCGAGATTTTGAAGACGTATTCAATGAAGTGGAGGCAGAACAACTACCACCCCACAGACCTTATGATTGTAAAATTGAGATAGAACCCGGTTCAAATCTACCTTGCAGCCGTGTGTATGCCCTTACGGAAAAAGAACACCATCACCTAAGAGAGTATTTGGATAAGTATCTAGCAAACGGCTTCATTCGTCCCTCGCAGTCCCCAGTCTCCTCGCCCCTATTTTTTGTGCCAAAGAAAGAAGGAGATTTGAGGACTTGCATCGATTACAGAGCCATCAATAAGATTACAAAAAAGAACCGTTATCCATTGCCGCTAATATCGGTTTTGCTAGATCAAGTGAAAGGAGCAACAGTTTACACGAAGTTGGATCTGAGGGGAGCGTATCATCTGATGAGAATGAAGGAGGGCGATGAGTGGAAGACAGCTTTCAGAACGAGGTTCGGCCTATTTGAATATCAGGTTATGCCCTATGGGCTATGTAACGCTCCCGCAGCCTTTCAACACTTCATTAACGATGTATTGAAGGAATTCATCGACCCGTGTGCACTGGTGTACATCGATGACATCCTTATCTACTCTGAGAACAAGGAAGAACATCATTATCAGGTTAGAAGGGTCTTACAGAAGCTGAGAGAAAATAGACTGTTTGTAAAGCTAGAGAAGTGTGCTTTCAGTGTCTCTCAGGTTGAATTTTTTGGGCTTTGTAATTTCACCAACGGGCATTCTTATGGACCGCAAGAAGATCGAAGCGGTGATAAATTGGAAGTCCCCCGAGAGCGTCAAAGAAGTACAAAGCTTTATTGGTTTTGCCAATTTTTACCGGAGATTCATTGGAGAATTTTCGCATAAGATTTTACCACTCACCCGTCTATTGAAAAAAGGGGTCAAATTTGAATGGACAACTGAAGCTGAAGAAGCCTTCCGATCCCTAAAGGGAAGTTTTACGTCAGCCCCAATCCTACAACATGCAGATCCGACTGAACCATTTTATGTGGAGACCGATGCCTCTGATCAGGCGGTGGGAGGAATTTTGTCCCAACGAAGCAAGCAAACGGGGCAGCTGCATCCAGTCGCCTATAGGTCAAGAAAATTAACTCCGGCAGAAAAAAAACTATACCATCACAGAGAAGGAGCTATTGGCCATAAAAGACGCATTTGAAGATTGGAGACATCATTTAATGGGGGCACAGCATCAAGTCACAGTATATACAGACCATAGAAATTTTAAATTTCTAAAAACAGCCAGAACCTTAACACCAAGACAATTGCGATGGTCGCTGTACTTTGCTAATTACGATTTCGTCATTACTTATCGACCAGGGGCCCAGAACGGAAAAGCAGATGCCTTGTCTAGGATAGACACAGAAAAACAAAAGACACCTCTAGGAAATCAATCCATTATCCCAAGTGAGAAGATTATTGGAGCAATCACTTCAGTTGATCTTGAACAGGGTATCTCTGACGCAATGGATGAAAAGACCTTGAAAGAGTGGGCGAAGAAGGAAGGAAGAGAGGTTCGTAATCAGTTGCCCTACTTCCAAGGAGCTCTGTATATTCCCACTAAAGAGTTGCAGCAACAGATTATCAAGGAATGCCATGATGCAAAGTTGGCAGGACATAAGGGAGAGGCAAAGACCAGAGAACTGATCCAGCGACACTACTGGTGGCCTGAAATGTCGAAAAGTATTGAGCAATATGTTAAGACTTGTGAGATTTGTGCTCAGGGAAAATCCGAAAGGCAGGCCCCAAAAGGTTTACTTATGCCCTTACCCACTCCACCTTATCCTTGGCACACTGTTACATTAGACCTTATAACTGACTTACCCCTAAGTCAGGGCTACAATACCATCTTAGTAGTAGTAGATTCCCTTTCTAAAATGGCTCATTTTACAGCTTTAAAGGGAGTGCCAACAGCTAAGCAGTTGGCGACTCATTTTAGTGCTCAAATAGTGAAAATACATGGAATCCCTAAAATAGTAATCACAGATAGGGGTCTACAGTTCATTTCCCATTTTTGGAAATCTTTCATGGAAGGGTTGGGTACAGAAGTCAGTTTTTCCACCAGTTACCACCCAGAAACTGACGGTCAAACCGAGAGGGTGAACCAGGAACTTGAACAATATCTGAGATTGTTTCTTTTGAAACAAGAAGGAAATTGGTCGGACTACTTGTGGGCAGCAGAGTTCGCCCATAATAATGCAAAGAATGTTTCCACTGGGTATTCCCCTTTCTTTATGAATTATGGAAGACATCCCAACTCGACCCTCAGGCAAACCGAGATCTCAGTTCCGGCAGTGGAGGAGATCGTAACACAGTTAGATCAGGTACATAAGAGGGCAATTGAAAATCTTGAACTAGCTAAAGAAAAATATAAGAGTTATGCAGACAGAAAGAGACGAGTAGGCCCCTCCTTGGAAATAGGAGACAGGGTTTGGTTAAGTACTAAGAATTTGAGATTGAAAGGTAATCGGAAGTTTCAACCGAGATTTATTGGTCCATATCTGGTAGAGGAGAAAATAAATACGGTGACTTACCGAGTTCAATTGCCACCAAAGTTGAAAATACATCCAGTTTTCCACATATCCCTGTTGAAGAAGGCTCCAGAAGATCTACGAAAAAACCTGCCTCCCAGGCCTCTTCAGCTAGAGACTGGTACTGAATTTGAAGTCAAGGAAATTCTAGACTCCAAAATACAAAAAGGGAAGTTATACTATTTGGTGGACTGGAAGGGTTATGGGCCCGAGAAAAGGTCTTGGGAACGAGAGGAAGATGTCCATGCTCCAAGATTAGTTAAGGCCTTTCACCTACGATCACTAACTAAACCCCAGAGGAGAGAACCTACCTTGTTGGAGGGTACTGTCAGGACCCCAAGATTACAGATAGGTTTAATTGCGCATCGAAGATTCAAAGTTTGTACACCCCGAGCAATGGAAGGTACATGGGTGGAGCTGACTCGGAAATGGAGCCAGAAAAGGCCACCAGAACCGAGTAGCTGTTAGCTTTCTAGTGTTTGGCAGAGAATGCGCTGGAATCCTAGGTGAGGCTCGCGCTGCCTAGGAACTGCGCACTTCACCAAGAATTCTAGAGAGTCAGGTGCGCATTTCAGAGCGCGCTGACTAAAAGTGTTTCAGTTTTCGGTCGAAGGCTTTTCAGAATCTAAACTGAAGGGCTTTCGGAAGTCATTAGATACAAGTTCGAAATCCGAGTTCAATGAAGTAAAGTGAATTTTGAGGAGAACAGCAAATCTTAGTTTGTGAAGATTTCGCACCGAGTCGTCAGGGAGAGGAAGCAGCGTCAACAGGAGCATCTGAAGGAAGAACAAGAAAAATGAAGCTAAGTTAACGAGTGTATATTTGTCACGTCAGAGAACTGAAGTAAATTACTGAAATCCTTAGAGTCATAGAACTTACTGTGAGGAAAGTGGCTTTACTGTAATTCTTCACAGAGGTAACGAGTAGTACGGCAAGTCCTGAAAATTCGAAGAGAGAATAGCAATATAGGTTAGAACGCTTGAGCAACTACAAATAATTAGAATAAGATAAAACCATACTTACCACAGAAATAAGTCGAACAGTAGCTAAGTACAGAGAGTAAAATACCACCACGAAAAGAAGAGAAAGCATTAAACACACAGATAAATAATTACCAATAGGAAAAGACCCCAAACTCAGTAAGTAGAATACCAAATTAAAATAGATAACATCTAGTTAAAAAGAAAGCTGAAGTTCTTAACAGATAAATGTAAATATATTGCAGGTGTGTAAAAAGAAAAAGAAGCTGTGAATCAAGGCAGATACCAAGGAAGATAAAACATAGGAGAGTGAAAAGAAAAATAGGAAAGTAAGTGAGAAGCACAGAGAGAAAGATTTATATGAGGCAGATAAACCTTGGGTTCTAGCTATTTCCTTTTTAATTGCAGACGAAGAATATAGTTAAGGAAATAAAAGCACACACAGAAAAGAAATAGAAGAGAAGCTGAGTTCTGAAATTGGCATGGTAAGGAAATAAGGCAATAGGGGTTAAGAGATAAGAGAGGTTAAGGACTAAAGGTTTATGATAACAATAACTCTTGTCTACAGGTTATCTCTTCAGCAAAAGAAGTCTGCTGGACGGACTCCTGAAGGAAGCCGCAGAACAGTCTCTTCTCTCTTTTGTTATTTTATCCACTTTCCCCCTTCCCCCTAGATAGCCACTCTAGAGACTTGTCACACTAAGCTCTGGATTGTTGTCGGGGTGGATTTGGGAACTAGCATCTCTGTTCCTGTGTAAGTTGAGTACCGTAATTAGAGTCTGACACATTGTCTGAATTTCTTGACGCATCTGATGTAAATACTTGACCTCTTGATATCTTGGTGGTGTACAAGGGGGGATTTCCAGAAACTCTAGAGTATGACCGAATTGTATTATGTTAGGACCCATTGGTCCGTCGTTATTTGCTGCCAATTCTGAAGATGATAGGAAATTCTTCCACCCAGGGGAATATGCGACATATGAGGAATAGGTGTCACCAGAATGTCAATGCCTCCGGGTGGTGTCTTTCCCTTGGCGACCTCCTCGACCTCTAGGGAGTACATTTTGTTAAACCTCCGGTTTGTCTCTGTGAATATTGTTGACGATATGGCTGAGATGATGTGGAGTAGGAAGAATACCGGCCTTGTTGATAACCCCCTCTATAAGAGGTTTGGCCCCTACCTCTTGACACTGAATTTGTCTGAAGCACTGGTCGTGAAACAAATTGGTATCAAATATATAGATACTTTAATTGTCAATACGAATTCATCGAGAAGGTCTTTTATAAAAAAAACATCAAATCATACACAGTTTAAAATAATAAAATCGCAAAAAGTTTTTGCAGTTGTAAAAGTTACATATCACAGAAAGGAGAACACGAATAGACAGACAATGTGTCATACATATGTCAATTTGGATTTAAGGAAGACAGTGTCAGACATAAGTCACTGATCCCTGACTTTCCCTGATTCAACCCAATTTAACAAACAAAAACACAAGCGTCGACGCGTTTCGATGGCAACAAACTTTGATGTTTTTTTATCTATATATTTGATACCAATTTGTTTCACGACCAGTGCTTCAGACAAATTCAGTGTGGAGTGGGTCATGGAAGTGTAGATTCTATGAGCCTGTGTGATGATTGAAATTACAGTAATCTTTGACTAATAGCCAAAAGGTACACATTTTTATACTTGTATTTCTGGGTGCTCCAGCTTTTTGGCTCTGAGAGCCCCCTCTCCTTGTTTTCAAGGACCCTACCTCTTGAGCCACGAAAAGGAACTTTTCTATATTGTAATGTTCCCAGAGATTTCGCTGTTTCCGTATCCTTCTTGATACTTTGTAAGGCCTCATCAACATGCTTCCCAAACAAATCTTCTCCATTGAACGGAAGATCCAAGATCTTATTGTGGACTTCAGGCCTAAAAGATGTTGCTCTCAACCATCCTTGTCTGCGCAAAACAGCCGCTCCTCCCAAAGATCTGACGGCCGTGGTCACGATGTCCATTGCGCAATCTATGACTTCAGCCGAAGTCCTTTCACCTTCTTTGAGGATTTTCCTGGCTTCTTGTCTGTCAGCCTCAGGTATGCTGTCTATGTATGGTGATAGGTCGCACCACATTTGCCTATCATACCTGCCCAGGATGGCTAGGGCATTTGCAGCCTTGACCAGAAGGGCAGACATGGACGAAAACCTCTTCCCTGCATTATCCAAGCGCCTACCCTCTGTCCGGTGGCGCTGAAATTGGAGCGGACGAATTCCTTGATTTTTGTTGGGCCGCTTGAGTTATAACGGAGTCCGGTTTGGGGTGACCTAATAAGCATCCGAAGGCGCTTTGTATTTTTTGTCCAGTCTAGCAAGCACTGGAGTAACCGTTGTCAGCGTCTCCATAACTTTGAGACCTTCTTCCCATAGATGACTCACAATTGGAAGAGATCTAACCGTCTTGCGAAACGGCTCTTTGAAATCATATAAAAAGCATTCTGCTTTATCCGATGACATATTGAGCGCAAATCCCTGCGCAGCTCTCTCCATCAGATTATGGAACCCTCCAATGTCCTCCAAAGGAGAATCCACAGGCCTCGGTGAAGGAGATGAAGGGGACGGAATCAGATAATCATCCCATTCCTTACTAGGCTCTGTTATCTCCCCCTCCTCCTGCTCCTCATCGTCAGATGTGTCTAGAACCGGTTGCGGCAATGGTGATATTGGCACAGGAACAGGTACCTCTTGTCTTCGCACCGGTGTACACGGAACAGAGTGCGACATAGCCACTGGAATCCTTTGGGTAGAATGAGGTAAAGGATGCCTCCTCTTATAGTCGTCCAACATGAACTGCAAATCCGTCAGTAGAGAAGCTGGAGCACTAACCATCTCTTCCTGATCATGTTGTCGGGGCGGTCCTGATAACCCCCATAATCATCCTCCAGTCATCTTCCTGACATTTAACGTGTAACTGAGAGGGGCTACTTGCATAACCAAAAGGACCCTCATTATCATCCTCCTGCGAGTCCTCCTCCTCCAACAAGTGGGATGGAACCAGAGGTGTTACCTTACTAGGAGAAGTAATGCCCGGGGTAATCCTCCTTTTCCTGGCAAAATCCAGTTTTTCTAGGGTTTTTTCCCTCGTCGACGAGTCCGTCGACGAGATTGCCATAGTAACCGCCGACGACACCGTCATCACCGATGCAGCCGTCAACGCTGTAGTCATCGTTGCTGTTGTGGTCGTCGACGATGCAGTTGTCACTGTTGTCGACGGTGCCGTCGACGACGTAGTTGTGGTCGTCGTCACTGTCGTCGTCGTCGAGGGTACAGGTTTAATAATGACCTTCATCTCACTTTTCTTCGTCTACGATGCTACTTTCTTCATCGATGATCCCGTAGACGATGTAGATTTTTCTAATTTCTCTTCATGCGAAGTAGAAGCTGTTTTTTTAAGTGCATGTTTAATTTTAAGGGGTGATTTTGAAGGCTCTGAACTTGTCTTCTTTGAATGCTTTACCCCTGAAGCATGACCCTTACTCTCCTTTTCCTTAATTTGAGGAGATTTTGAGGGACTGCGCTCTGAAGACCCAGATGTGATCTTTTTAAGAGCCTTCTCAGGTTTCTCCCCTGAGGTATGAGCATGAGGAGATCTACCTCTCTTCTGAGACCTCCTTGAAACAGTTGACGCCTCATCACTGTCACTAGACACAACGTCCTTCCTGGTCTTAAGTTTTTGGAGCCAAATTAACAGTCTGCCTTCACGATCCCTCAGAGTCTTATTAGAAAAGGTACGACATACCTTACACTCCTTCGCCTGGTGGTGTGGGTAAAGGCAGTATATACAATCTTTGTGAGGATCGTCAGTATATAACCTCTTCTTTGAACAGGTGGCACAGGCTCTAAACAAGCCCTTCTTCTCCTTATCAGCCATTCTCCAAAAGATGATGTAGAAAAATCAGTTGAAAAATCTCCTCAATCTAGAACCAACTGTAGAATTTGAGCAGAGCTCAAAGGAGACTCCCTAGCACAACGTGCGGTAGAAATTCTGAGGGGCAGAAGGTTCTCTCAGGAGTGTTCTAGAGGGTGAGAGGCTCGGATTGGTTCAGGGACAAGTTTAGTCCTTTTTTACATAACAAAGGTTATGGGTTGCAAAGGAAAATGGGCCTAGGCCTTTTTTCAGTTTGCTATACTACTAAGCAATGCTTTTTTATGTACCGGAGACTCCCGTCTCGACGACGGGGAAGGATTCAGGCATGTGAATCTATGAAAGCTCCAATACTGGAGTAATGATAAGGCACCTTTCGCTAGTACATGAATGCCTGTATCTACAGCTGTATTACCTATGTACTTTCTTTGCTGCTGCTGTTTTTGTCTTTAATAAAAATTGTTATTAAAAAAAAGAAGTTCGGCTAACTGAGGGTTTGATCTGTTCCGGAGGTATTGGACCTGAGTGGAAGGTGGTGGCCTTGTCCCGTGCACGGCCTCCGGCGACCCAGGGACAATTCCAGCAACGTTTGTCTACTTTGGCTGATTCAGCCTTCCTGGACCTTGTGTGCAGTGCAGATCCTGGGGCAGCACTGGGAAAGACGTCCCTCCATGATGCGGACTATGTTGGTACTCAGAGACTTCCACCCCACCTGTGTGCGTCGCTTCCCGGTTGTTTTTGGACACTCCTTTACCTTGGAACATCGGACATGGTGCTGGGTCGAGGGGTAGGCATGGGCAGAATTGCAAAGAGTGGTCAAGGATGAGGCTGATCCTTCGGGGGTGGTCATCTAGTAGACGGGCGGACTCATGGTTGCATACTCTCATGGTTATTAGCATAGTTGGTGCATAATGCTCCCCATTCCCCTTTTTTTGATATGGTCGATTTGGTGCTGCTTATTGTTTGCTGTGGGGAGACTTCACCGTGCGGGAGGGAGAAGCCGGGGGTATGTTTTGAAGGCCCTCCTCCAGTTTATTATACTTTCTCCACCCCCCCGTCTGGTGGGGTTCTTTCTTACTCCTTTTTCCCTGTTTCTTCTATATTTCGGGTCTAGTTCCAGGGCGACAGGCACACTGCTGGGGGGGGGGGCCATACTCATTTGCAGAGGTGCAGGGTGGGGGGTTGGGGGAGGGGACTCTTTAGTCTTTATCTCTTTTTCCATGGCCTCCTTTTTCTTCTCCGCTTCTTCTTGTTTTTTCTTTTCTGGGATCAGCGCGGTACACCTCCTTTGTTGTGAATCGTCGCCTCTTCATGTGTGCCACAGTTTCCGGGGTGTTCTCTGGGCGTTAGGTACCGGGGCCTGCAGGCGCAACTGTTTTTGATATTCTTCCCCATCCGGAATTTCCCGTGTCTGCGCCATTGATCCAATAGATTGCGGCTTATTGCTTACGTCTATTATTCTTGCCCCTTATCGCTGTTGGGAAATTGTTTGGCACCTGATCCTACTGTCTTGTTTCATTATAAAATGAAAAACCCTTTTTCTCCTGGTGTCCTACCTGCGCGGCTCACTGGCCGGACTATATTGGAATGAAGATTCTGCTCTCCGCCTGTGTTTACATTTGCTCTTATTGCTCTGATTGCTTAGCGGCCGGCCCCGGGGGGTTGTAGGCCCATACTTGTTAATGATTGAAATGTCAATAAAGGTTTTTCAGAAAAAAAAAAAAAAAAAGAAGTTACTTTCCTGACACATAGTGTAGTGTATCTTCTCTAGAGCTGCGTTTTTTTCCTGATACTAACAAACAATCCCTTCGGTCTGCGCACAATAGTTTACAATAACCTAGACAGCACAACCCGCTTCCATTTCGGTTTAGATTACTTTTATATAGCGCTCACTACCCTTGAAGGTTATATAGATTTTTTTTAAACAACCCCGAATCTGGGGAACCCCAAAAACTTCATGAACGCCTTTAGCTCAACTGGCGGTGCACTGCAGTGGTCACAAATGCAGAGGAGGTAAACAGCCACGCGATGACCCATGACAAAGAAAGGAGGTATCAACCACAAAAGTCAACCATGTTGTCAGGATATAGAACTGTCCAGACGCATAAAAGGCTCAATGTTCAGCACACAAACAGGTCTGAAGCTTAAAGGCAGAGGTCAAAAGAAACAAAAGAAACAAACAAAGAAAACAGGTTTGCTTCAAACTAGCAGGATAACACCAGATGCCGGTGGAGCAATGGCAGGAAAATGTTCTAACATAACGCGCTGAGGCGGTGGGGGTGCACTTGTGTTGATTACCAGCGCTTAATTACTTCGGATTGTTATACGAAAGCGGGTTATCACGTGACAGTGTCCGCTAAGGGGCGTGAAGCGCATCAAGAAACCTGTCGATAAGGGCAGCCTGAGACAAATGGCAGTGCCAGGGTGGGCGCCGTGCAGGGAGCGTCAAGAGGGCCCGGTGGCTCTCGTGAGATAAACAGCGTCTTCCGGGAGCCCTCCCTCCTCTTGGATGGCACGTGGAGCTCAATGTTTTTATTCCCATACATCAGCAGCCTGGCCTGGGGCAGCAGACGGCGCTGTAAATAAGGGTGGGAGGGCGTGTCGGTACTGGCCGGGGGGGGGGGGGGGCTGTGCTTGAGTGTCAATGTGGGCTTATAACCCTGTGCGGATGGTTATCCCTAGCCGGTGTTCTGATTTGCATTGCCTAGGAGGTGGACTCCAGCCTTGCTCTCCACCTGCCCTCCCTCGTCACCATGGTAATTGTTACCCAGTTTACATCCAGCATCAGAGTAGAGTGGCAAATTGTGCTGCGCCCGTGACAGTGGAAGGAAGGCAGCGCCTCTCCAGAACACCTCCCACCGGTGCTGGGGTCACCTCCCCAGCCCCAACCCACCCCTTCTTGGTGAATTACATCTTATTGTAGCATTGGGGAGTAGGGGGTGTCCGCATTATCGCTGTCACAGCAGGAGTGCTGCTGAGCGTCACCAGTACGTAGCAAGGAGGGGGCCTCGACTATGCCTTAACTACTGCACCATAGAAGCCACGGGTCTTTGTTATTCTTCTCGCTTCTGAGAATGGCTGTCAGGCTCCTGTGTTTCCAGACAGTAATACACTGATGCACATCGTGAAGGAAATTAACTTTTAGGTACGCCCCCAGAGACCTTGAGACCACACACAGGTATCAGATATCAGTAGCATGCTGTACACATGCTCCAGCGATATGAAAAACAAGGAGGCACTGCTCGCTCCTGCAGGCAAAACGCTGTGGAATGCGTGGAATGCAGCTGAGGGAGGGGGAGGGGTGGGGGAGTGCGGCCGAGATCACACACAGCGATTCCCTTGCGGGAGCGAGCCTTGGACACCATCTGTTTGGAAGTTAATTACAAACAGATGGTTTCAAAGCTCGCTCCCGCAAGGGAATCGCCAAACGTGCACGCGTTGTGATTGAAAGCAATGCAACGCGTGCATGTTTTGGGCACAAAAACCGAATCGATTTCTAAAGGTCTCCTCCTATGCAGCACATGCGCGCTGCGTAGGCGAGACCTAAAAACCATGAGTAACAATGATCCGACTTCATGGAAATGGTGCCTATCGGTCTTTCATAGTGTCACACCTGACAGCTAATGATCGCCTCCCTGAGGTGATAAAATCCAGAGCCTTCATAAATTGGCACAATGGGGAAAACACATGACCAACTTTCTCAGACTTCCAAGTTGTGCATGTGAAATATAGATGTATGATGCAATGAAAAAGATAGTGAGAATTTGGAAAAAACGTAGCCACAAGGACATAAACATATCATTGCTAAGTGAAAGCATTTTGAATCACTCTTATATAGAACTGCAATGGAAGCATATCGGCAACATCATTAGCATATTGTAAACAGCCATATAATTTCTACCAAAAACTTTTATAACCTGAAAATGAGTAATTAAACCATATGTTGTCATCCTTCCCGATATCAGATATGTGTAACACATTACCACATCTTCTAGTACCTCAAAAAATAAGAAAAGTTGTGTTAGTTGCAACTATGAATATTTGGAATTAACTTCACTCGCTCCACCAGCACTAAAACAAATTTCTAGAAAGCCCCAACTCTTAAAAAAAAAAAAGCTGAAACACCACATTATTCCACTCAAAGCTAACCATATTGTTGGATGACTGAGACTAACCTTTCCAGCTCAAACTCAATCCAAATTCTTTGACACTTTTCTGGTAGAATTAGTTCTTCATAGACCCCAGGTATGCCAAAATACTAAACCGGATATTCAACCACTGCATGCTATACAAAAGGATCAATCTATTTCTCTGCTTTCAAAATATCTTACAGGCGAAAAAAGGTTTGTAACCTGTGTACAAGATGAGCTTTGCCATTTTATCAATACATCAAAAACTAGTTTTGTTTTCAGTTTTTTCAAATGTCTATGAACCACTGGTCATGTAAAGCAATCTTCACTGCCTCAGGTGACAAACCTATTCGCAAATAGCACAAAGCCTGAGAAAAACCAACATACCACTCTATATACAGCATTTACATGTAGAAGAAGCCAGAGGCAAGTTGTGCTTAAGGCAAAAGAGAATATCCTCAATATTAGGACTTGTCAGATTCTGATCAGCTAATGCACTCATTTGGCTTTGAAGTCACTTGCCAGCCAACTGGATGTTTAGAATTGGACCAATCTGTGCTTGAATTAGGTAATCTGTAAATATAAATCCTTAAGGAGCACCAGTAATAATTAAGTGGCAAATCCAATTATGACACATAGTAAACTAAAATTACTAAGCACCATATAAGTCCATACTATACTGAAAATATCAAGATAGCGGACCTTATAGCTATGGCACGTCATCCCCTAACATAGCTGCATTTTTTATTAGTAATGTATTAGAAAGCAATGGTTGGGACTCGTTCTGAACCTTACCAGCTTGTTTATCCTCTGAAAGATTAATGGACTGATTTAGAATTGAGTGTTAATAAAAAATCTTTGATTTGTCAGAAGGGAGTGCTAAATATAGGTCTGTAGTAAACAAATTTAGTAAACGTAGAGTAACAGAAAAGATCTAAGAAAGTAGAAAAGTAAAAATATGAATAACAAAGTACAATTTACAAAAAAATGACAAAACGATTGTATAAAAATTAAATGGGTAAAAGAATAGGTTAGGATGAAATTTGGAGGTAGGTTCAGATTGTGTTTAAATGTAGCAATATTGCCTTTTTACATGGTATCCCCAGATTGTTCCTTTTTGAAATGAGTTTGCTGATGTTCTTACTCTGGGCACTGTAACACTGGCATTTGTTGTCACAGTGCATGTGCTTAGTCCTTAACACACACAATAAAGTTGGCTACACCCAACTGGCTAATTTACTTGGGAAGTGCAATTGTGGCATAAAATACAAGTGTTTCTTGTGGTCTACAGTGTACATTTACACCACCACACATGACTGAAAAAAACTGCTTCAGGTTAGGCATTGTGACCTGGCCGACTGTAGTCTAAACCCTGCAGGCATGTATGAGAAAAGGAAAGTGCTTTGAAATGTAGAGCCTACTTTAATAAATTAGCTAAGTTACATCGAAGTGTGTTAATTGAACCTTGTACCACACAGGGCTATGTGACTAAGGCATAAAAGGGGAACATTTTAAATATTAAGAAAGGTATTTCCCTGTGGTGACCAGCTGCCAAATGTTTTCACATTATAGGTAAAGGTAGCTGGTTCCTAGAAGAAGCCTGGTTTGTTAAGAAGTTAATTTACACGATTATTAGAAAAAGTCCTATAAAGATCCATTTTATTGTTTATCAAAATCTAGTTCAGTCATGAAGGTGGGTGTTTGATAAACAAATTGGAAAGGTAACTTCATAAAATCATAAATTATGTTACTTGTAGCTTTAGCAGAAGACAATTCAGGCAAGTTTGGATTCTCTCCTGACAGTGATATGCCATGATGAGAAGGAAAAATCTTATATGTGAATCAAAAGATTTACTTCTGTGAGCAGGATACTCGTGAGCAGTCCTCAGTGGACACTTATAAAGGAAAAAGACAGTTTAGAGTGGACAGGAATAGATGGTCAAACAAAGAGCCAAAGTGTTGGCCTCGTTTTGACATGGTTAAAGCCCACGTGGGCATCCTTCTCGCTCTGCTACCAGTATGATGAAAACCTGCTCCAGCACAGTCAGAGGTCGTGGATCTCGATTTTCTTAGTGTAGGTTCTTAGAGGAGAGACTTGTGTGAAAACGGGTGCCAAGGTCCTGTCATCTTGAACATAAGCTTGAAGGATAATTTTCAGGCAGGCAAACAGGAATGACTGCAAAAAAAAGTCTATCAGAATGACGGGAATTCTACAAGGATTGGAGAGGAAACGTTATTCATGAATGGCTATAGTACAGAATTAAAATTCCATCACATCACAAGAACACTCCTGGTGCTGGTGAGAACTCAGGAGAGGGAAGATCCTGCCTGTGAAGTAAGCTGAAATGAGTGCTCATCAAAGGTCAGATGGTGCTGTTACTGTATGGCTTCGTGGACTCAAAGGCAAAATGAAGGTTCCCATTTGATGTGGGAAAACCAGCTGACCAGTTGGTGTGGAGAGCAATGGGCACTGCAGGATCATGACTAGTGGGAGCTGGACCACAGGAGTCTTCCATGGGAGATGTGGGGCGACTTGCCAGTGGTACTCTTGGATGGAGCAGGAGCAGAAAGGTATTTTTCAGTCTTGGGGCTATGAGTGGTCCTCCAGAAGTGTTCAAGGAAGTTAGTTAGCATTTAAGTGTAACTGTCTGAAAGGTAAACGACTCTCTGCATTCCCTCCCAGCGTATGTGAGGCAGAACAGTGGGCAGGTAACTTTTCACTGTTTTGTGTTTGGTAAAGACTGGCCTTCGGTGGTCACCTATTGTAATGCATGGAGACCAAACCTGAATATGAACGAACAAGTTACTTATCTTCGGTAACACATTATCTGGTAGAGACCATCTAGCTGCAGATTCCTTACCTTTGAATTTCCCAGGTATCAGGCTGAATCCAGAAACTTTTGCTGAGCATAACCCCTTGGGCGCGGCGTCAGGTGGCACCATTCGGCTCCACATGAAATTGTCGGCAGTGTCAGTTATGACGTCGCGTTGCCTATATAGGGGCCACCCAGGCATGCTGACATCAGTACTTGTTCCTTCCACATCAGAAGCGCAGAGCCAAGAAGTAAATGACGTAGTCGTGTGCAAAACTAGGGCCCTAAAAAGGTGAGTAACCCTAGCCTTACAAGATTAGTCCGCAAAGCGGGGAGGCATGGGTGGGGCTGTAAGGAATCTGCAGCTAGATAGAGTCACTACCAGATAATGCGTCACCGAAGGTAAGTAACTTGTTCATCTGATAGAGACTTCTAGCTGCAGATTCCTTACCTTTGAATTAGATTCCCGAGCCATACCCTCCCGACGGTGGGTTATGAACCCATATACTATATGAGGAAGTCCTGCAGGACCGAACGGGCAAAGTGCCTGTCCCTGCGGACCTGACCGTCTAAGCAGTAGTGTTTTGCAAAGATGCCCACATTGCCACCTGACAGATATCTGGGACTGGGACACCCTAGCCAAAGCTGTAGTCGTAGCATTTTCCCTGATGGAATGGGCCCTTAATCCCTCAGGGGGCTGCTTCTTTGCCAAGGCATAACAGATCTTGAAGCAGAGAACGACCCAGCGAGAGATGGTCCTTTTCTACACTGCCCTTCCCTTCTTCGCTCCCACGTACCCCACAAAGATTTGGTCATCCACCCGGAACTCCTTTGTGCGGTCAAGGTAAAACAACTACGCTCTTTTTGGGTCCAGCGGGTGGAGACGCTGATCTTCTTTAGAAGGATGCGGGGGAGCAAAGAAGGTGCGCAACGTGATGGACTGGCCCAGATGGAGAGGGGTCACAACCTTTGATAAAAAGGATGCTGGGATACGAAGCACCACCTTGTCCGGAAAGGGCATAAGATAAGGAGGCGAACAAGATAACGCCTGCAGCACACTCACCCTCCGGGCCGATGTAATCGCCACCAAGAAGGCTGTTTTGATGGTCAACAGCCGGAGGGGACAATTGTGTGAAGGCTCAAAGGGAGCGCACATCAGGTAGGTGAGGACCAAATTAAGGTTCCACTGCGGCATATAAAGGGCGTAGGTGGAAACAGGTGAGGCAGCCCTTTTAGAAATCTATATACAATGGGAGTTTTGAAGTGAGAGGGCTGGTCTGTCAGCCGCAAAAAAGCAGTCAGAGCTGAAAGGTAACTCTTGAGAGTTTCTAAAGCAGAGACCTGTTGGGCAAGGGACAGAATGAACAAAAGGACAGTAGTAAGAGAAGCAGAAAGAGGGTCCACAGACCTTTCTGTACAGTATAATACAAATTTCTGCCAACGGCAGGCAAATACAGTCTTAGTGGAGGGCCGCCTGGCTGCCAGAATAGCATTACAGACTGCGGGAGGAAGGTCAAAAGCTATCAACTGTCGCCCCTCAATCTCCACGCATGAAGGCGCAGATTCGACAGGTTCGGGTGGAGAACCCTCCCCTGCTGCTGCAACAGAAGATCCTCTTGAATAGGCAGCCTGATCGGAGGATCGATGCTCATTCTCAGAAGCTCTGGATACCAGACTCTCATTGGCCAGTCCGGAGCCACAAGGATGACCTGGGCCCGGTCGCTCCTGATATTTTTCAGAACCCTACGCAGGAGGGGTATGGGCGGAAAGGCGTACAGCAGGCCTGATCTCCACTCACGACGAAAAGCGTTGCAGAGCGATAGTAGCCTTGGAAACTCCACAGCGCAGTACTGCTGACACTGCACGTTCTCTTCAGAGGCAAACAAATCTAACCAAGGTTCTCTCTACTGCTAAAAGAGACCTTGCGCCACCTCCGACTGGAGACGCCATTCGTGACCCGCTAGGCATCGACGACTGTGTTTGACCGCCCTGGCGTTCAGAGAAACTGCCAGGTGTTGAACCACCAGGGTTATGCCCTGCTGTTTCAGCCAAGCCCAGAGACGCAGGGCCTCTCGACAGAGTCCACGACCTCACCCCGCCCTGCTTGTTGCAGTACCACATGACGGTGGTGTTGTCCATGAACACTTGCACCAGCTTCCCCTTGAAAGAGGGAAGAAATGCCTTCAATGCCACTCGAATCACCGAGAGCTGCAAAAAATGTATGTGAAGCCCTGTCTCCGCCGTTGACCAGTGTCCCCTGATGTACACCTCTCCCAGATGCCCGGCCAAATCCCAGAAGTGACGCATCTGTCACGACTGAGTTCTGGTTGGGGAAGGGAGACGGGTCTGCCACTGACCCAATCACAATTCGTCAACCGCCACTATAGATCTCTCGCAGTTCTTTCTGAGATCTGGACCCTGAGGGTGAGATTTAATCGATGCTGTGCACACTGGAACTTCAGGTCCCACTGCAGAGCCCGCATACGCCACCTGGCATGCTTTACCAACAGAATGCAGGAGGCCATGAGGGCAAACAGCCTCAGAGTCATTCTCACCGATATCCAGGATAGTGGTTGAATGTGAGAGGGACGGGCGGAAGAAGAAACGAGGAGGCCGAAGTCGGGGCTCAATGATGATAGGATTTTATTTGGGACAACAAAAACAGAGTCAGCATATGTGGAAAATAATTCCTCTTCTCCTCCGCGTGGCTAGGGCTGAAGTCCTCTACCGCTCTGGTTTGCTTTTCTCTAGTGGATATCCCAGGAGGCTCACGAAGGAGAGAGTGAAAACAGAGAGGCGATAAGTTATTCCGGTCGTTTATGCGACTGTCAGGATAGAACCCTTCACCATTCCTAACATGGCGATATTTGTGCAGACTCCAAAAGAGAAGAAAAGAAAATACAAAGTCCTTGGACCTTTCTACCGGATGTCCAAAGCCCCAGAACCACTTTTAACAGAGCGGACAGGTGCCGGAAGTGCTTTTAGGGCCGAGGTGGGGTTTGGGATAAGGAGTGAGGGGTCGGTGGCTGTGCAGGAAGTGGTGAGGATACAGAGTATGTACAGTGTTATACAAGTGAGGCAACCCGGGGCGTGGCTAGCTGCCTACGATGGCGGTCGGGTCTCGGTAGAGCTCCGGACCCTCGGGGGGAAGTCAACCTCCTACATTGCCATACTCGACCTGCTAGCGACGGAGAGCACAGCTACCTGTGCGCTGTGGTCCCCTGGGGAGACTGACGCCTTGTTGGGCCTTGGGAGCGGAGATTTCGAGCGCTGCTGGTGACGGGCCTTTCCGCTGCTGAGATCAGATGGAGGCCGCGGGCTTGCGTGCGACGCGAGCGGCCCGGCGCACCACTGTTTGGCGGCCCCACGGACCTGACGTCACCGGCAGTGATCCTATCGTCAGAACCGCGGCCTGGCCGGCTTGGCGAAGTGAGACGGGACCCAATGGGCAGAGTGCGGTGAGGTCTGCTTGAGGACACAGGTGCTTGGTGGACAAGCCGGCGGGACGCAGGGTGGAGGCCCGGGGGTGCCTGCGAGGTGCCCCTGGACTCTGGTCTTGATCCGGGTGAGGTGCGGAGGCAGCAGAGACAACCAGGGGATGCCTGATTGACCCGGAGACGGACACTGCGGTGAGTTGCTGCACCCATTTTGCGGATTCTCCTGACCTCCGGTCCTGTGTTGCTGGCGCCCAACCCCCCCCACCCCCCCCCCTCCGGGACGCTGCAGTCTGGTGGTGTAGGTGGCCCAGAGGATAAGGCTGCGCAGCCTTGCTGTACAACGCCACGGATACTCGTGCTGCCTGGAGAGAGACTCGAAGTGGGCCTCTGCCTGGACTTTACTGTTTCATAAATGGAACACTGCTAGCGCTGGGAACATTAAGCTGCTGACCCAGGGTGGGACAGGGATCTGATAGCGCCCTTGTTCCCTGGCTGCCGTGGACCCCTTCCTCGCTCACTGGTGACTGCGCTGCCATACAGGGCCTGGGATCGACTTATCTTTTTTTTCCTGCATTGCATCATGGTGGACCGGACTCCGCGTTGGTGTTGATACCGTGCCGTGGGGCTATCTGGAGGGACCCGTTTGAACTTCTCTCCACGCCAAAACAGGGAGGTTTAGCAGCCTGGAGTCTGTTGGCCCAACTTACTTGCGTTGCTCCCCCGTGGTGCTACCAGACTATATGTGACCCGAGCGCTCGAGGCGGACCCGAGGTGACATGTGAGCGGGATCCCGGGGGTACCTCTGCGACGTGTGCCTGGACTGCAAGCGGACATTTCCTTGCCGAGGTCCTACTGCTGGGTCTCGGTACTACGACGAGGGGTGGGCCCACCTCTTACGCTTATTGCCGTATCTGCCTACCCTGAATGACCAGAACCCACTTCATTGCACCCAGGCTGAAAAACATACAACATGGGCAGACCCAGAGCAAAACCCATGGAGGGACATCAGGAACCGGGCGCAACGTCCCTGGACTCTACCGAAGACTCCCCCGATAAATTGGACCTAATACTCAAGGAAATATGTGACTCCAGGGCAGCACTGGAATTACAGATTGGCACACTTACCTCAGGGCAGACCATGGTAAATTGGCTGCTTCCGTTAAGGAACATGGACAAGCCCTGGAAGACATGGGCCCAAGAATAACGGCAAATACCACAACCATTCACCAACTACAGCAACAGGTGACGGGCCTCCTGGACCGAGTGGAGGACGCGGAGGGCAGGAACAGACGCAATAACATCCGCGTAATTGGTCTGCTGGAGCACTGCGAGGGTACCAGGGCCGCAGAGTTCATGGAAGCTTGGTTCAGGGATAATGTCACACTGGAAGGACTATCACCGTACTTCTGTGTAGAGCGGGCCCACAGAATACCAACCGGGACACCCAAGCCCGGGGCACCACCTCGCCCTCTGATAGTTAAAATCCTGAATTATAGGGACCGAGACTTACTGCTCCAAAAGGCGAGGGAGAAGGCGCTGATTCAATATGAGAACCATCGCGTTTCACTGTACCCTGACTACACCGTCATGGTCCAAAGGCAGAGATAGTCATATCAAGCAGTGAAAAAGAGACTCCAGAAAGCACAACTCAAATACGCTCTCCTATACCCAACTAGACTGAAAGTCATACATGACAAGAAAATCCACCTCTTTGAAAGTCCGGCGGACGCCGAGGAATGGCTGGAGGTCCTGGGGCTGGGCTTGAGTCAGAGTAGCCGCCCTGACAACTCCTCGCAGGGCTCGGGCGGCCGACGGAGGTCGGGTCAACATCTTACACAAAAATCCACTCAGAACAGCGGCGGTAATGGGCCATCACGAGAACAACAAAAACTTGATCAGGAGGAGGCTCTTGCCGTGGCTGAGACATTTCGAGAGGACTACACCAGGATACATATGGATACCGAGGAAAGCACTATAAACTCGGATTCAGAGCATAGCATCAATCTGTTCCATACTATCACACCAAGAGCATACAATGACATATTCGACAACTGAGCCTTGAGGTAAACAGGCTACGAACCCGGCCTACTGTAGGTATCATAGTACTTTGAACTCCAGCGCAGCGGATCCAGATTCTGACATCCAGCGACCATTGTATCCTTGTACATATGGAGATCAGAACTGTGCAGAGCTATGTTTCCCTTCGTATGTGTATGTAATATGAGCTGGTCATTTGTTGTATTTCTATCAATCGCTGGCCTCCGGGTCTCGGTCGACTTATCCCTACTGTACAGAATGGCTGACCACAGCTTGCAACAGAGCACTCACATGGTCGGGATGACTTGGACATGTTCAATATTACATCCCCCCCGGGTTCCGTCGAGCCACCAGGGCTCTGACCCAAATACAGACAAGACCATGGTTGATGGCAGCGACCCCCCTATGAGCGTACGCACCGTTATCTGTTTTGTAATTATGATAAACTGTTGTTGGGCCCAGCATAGTTCAAGAGCTGTGCCAGGTTTTGTTAAAGTTCAAGGAATGAGGGGCTCCTGGTCGATTCCGACAACCTGGCTCCATTTACTATGGAGTTCTACCCAAGATGTTATTGCATGCATAGAACCTCTTCCACCTTAGGGTCTTACAACCTACTAACATGGCATGTGCGGGGGATGGGGGCTATTCAGAAGAGGCACCGCATACATGCCTATCTACTACGACGCAATGCCCACATTGTCTTTCTGCAGGAATCCCACCTAACCGAGACAGAAACACAAAAAACACGCAAAAAATGGCGAGTACAGATCTACTCTAATAATTATTCGGCATTTGCTAGGGGTACAACCATATGGCTACGCCACGGGGTCCCATTTACCGAATTGGAACGCCGAATTGCCGATCAGGGACGATACATGTTACTAAAGAGCACACTAGATGGCTCCCTGGTGATTCTGGGTAGTATTTATGCCCCTAATTTCGATCAGGACCAATTCTTACACCGAATGAGCTCGGCCTTGGCCGAATGGGACGGTATCCCGTGGGTGTTGGGAGGTGATTGGAACGCTGTTCGTGACACAAACTTAGATAGGTCACAACCTCCCCTTCAAGGTACAAATGCCCGCAGGCTTGCCGACGTGTTCAACAGCTGGGCAGATGGTTGGGCACGGTCTGATGCTTGGCGACACATACACCCTACACATAAGGAATACTCTTTATTCTCCCGTACATAGTCTCCATACCAGGATAGACAGATTCTTATTTTCCTCTTCCCTCGTCACCCAGGCCAGCCACTCTACTTACCTGGCAAAGACATTCTCGGACCACAATCCCCTACAGCTCACACTTACCTGGGGACGGATACCAACCCCGGTTCCCACCTGGAAACTGCACCCACAATTACTGGAAGATGCTCCGTTCAGGACATCACTCTCTACTACCATTACAAATTATCTAGCAGACAATTGGAACACAGCATCATCTCACTTAATAGAATGGGACACATTAAAGGTGGTGGTGCAGGGGCATCCATAGGACAGATAGGGGGGGCCCGGCAGGAGATACACCAACACTTGATCAGTGTTGAGCACGAAATGAACACATTAGAACAGGAGGCAGTGTCAGACCTAACTAAAACAGCAGCTCTACAGGAAGCCCGTATTGACCATGCGGAGATATTGGACCCTCTACGGATAATTGATCATAGAGTGTACATGCAGCGAAAACACTCATAGGCGGACAAAACGGGCACTTTGCTAGCCTGCCTGGTGCGAGACAGGCCGGATCCACCGGCAATAACACAGATTCGCAAGCCTGATGGCAGTATGGCCCACACACAACAGAAGATAAATTTAGCCTTCTACACTCACCTTAGCAGCCTCTACGCGGCACCCCCTAGAGTTGAGAGTGCCTCTATTGCGGAATTCTTACAGGACCTTACCTTCCCCCCCTGTGCTCCCCGACACGATACAAAAGGAAATTATTACGCAGCAAGAAATCCGAATCGCGATTAAAGGACTGAATCATAATAAAGCTCCCGGGCTTGACGGGTTGCCTATCGAATTCTATCATACGTACTCAGACATGTTAGTGCCCCCCCTAGAGACAGTATACAGGACCGCCCTGGAAACTGGCCACCTCCCTCAGTCTACCATGCAAGCATTGGTTACCTCGATACCCAAGCCGGGACGGGACTGCATGGATATGTCTAATTTTAGACCCCTCTCCCTACTGGCAACAGAATTTAAAATCCTGAGCAAGGCCCTTGCTAACCGCATACAACCCTACCTCAATACGCTCATACATAGAGATTAGTGTGGGTTCATGCCAAACCGTAGCACACCTCTTAACACGCGACGGTGCATTATGTTACGAAGGCTACCCCCCTCATATACCAGTCCGCAGGATGTGTGGCACTCGACCTCCGTCAGGCCTTGGATTCCCTCTCATGGGAGTTCATGTTTGCGACACTCCAATGTTTTGTATTTCCAGACGCCTATCTTAAATGGGTGCGTCTACTATATACTTCCCCCACAGCGCGGGCCCGTACTGGCCGACATATTTCGACCCAGTATACAATACATAGGGGCACCAGACAGGGGTGCCCGTTGTCCCCCTTATTGTTTGTTCTTGCACTAGAGCCCCTGGCAATATCGCTCAGGCGGTCGGCAGACCAGCTGGGGATCCCCATTGATGGAGCGACCCATCTCCTCTCAATCTATGCGGATGATATCCTGCTATACTTACGCGATCTGACGGCCAACAATGCTCCCCTTCCAGATATCTTTGCCCAGTTTGAAGCAGTCTCGGGCCTAGCTATGAATCCAAGGAAATCTGTGGCCTACTTCTTCCAGGAAATACCTTACCCTGACGACATACAGTTTGGCGCTTCTACCTTACCGGTAGCCCTCGCCGCCTTTAAATATTTAGGTATCCAGGTCTACCGTACGCAGATGGATCAACTTGATGGCAATCTAGGAAAGGCCATAGTGGCCCTTCGAAATAGTGTGGGTTTTTGGACCTCGCTGCCCTGATCGGTCATGGGACGCATCGCCATCTCAAAGATGGTAATGCTCCCGCGCCTATTGTATTATTTTGTGAATCTGCCCATAGTGGTCCCTCAGCCTATTTTTAACACCCTGAATACTATACTAGTGGAGCTTATCTGGGAGAAAGGTCGTAGGAGAGTCAGTTTACAAAAACTCCAGTTGGGACCTCGCTGTGGAGGCTTAGGGGTTCCTGACCTCAGAGCCTATTACTATGCCAGCCAACTGCAATGGCTATCCTACTGGACGGCTGGTAGAAATTTGCAGGAAATTGGCTACTCAACTAGGGACCTGGACCGGGGCACACTAAATGCCCTGTTCCTACCTAAAGCTAAGATTCCTGCTGACAGTCCACCCCTCCTGAAGACTGCGTTATTATGCTGGAAGAGAGCATTGTCCTATACCTCTACAGCGACCCCATACTCGCCGAACATTCCTTTATGGGTATCCCCACACCACAGGGCACACTCACAAGCAACAGGATCCGCGAATGGGTGGAGACCGGAGTGGAAGAAGTTGGGGCTTTTTTCGGAGATGGGGCTCTGCTGGGACACAAATCCTTCTTACAGGCCACAGGTTATACCAATTATATGCTGCGGTCTCTTATTACATTAAAAACACTTGGGCCCCGCTGCGTACTGAACCCCCACAGCATACCCAGGTCCACCTCTTACATTATATGGGGAATGCAGGACACTTAGTCAGATGGCTATAGACGGGTATACGAACACATGCCGCTGTCACACTTGTATCCCTTAGAACAAAATGGTCCGAGGACTCCACAACTGAAATCTCGGATAAAGCATGGCAGTGTATACTTGAACACCCCAAAAGAGAGTGTCCCGTAACGCCAAATTGAAATTTATACAAACAATGGTTCTACACAGGGCATATCTCACCCCTCACAGGATACATCGTATGTTCCCCGAGGCTCCCCATAGCTGCCCTCGTTGTAAAGGAGACGAGGCGGACTTCCTCCACATGCTGTGGTCATGCCCCTGCCTCCGGGACTACTGTAAGGAAGTCCGTAGATACCTGGGTGAGGTCCCACATATTCCCATTGCAGATAACGTTCTGGACTGCCTCATGGGCCTCCGTAGACGCACAAGTACACTGAAGGTACAACTGAGATTTATAGATCTGGCCCTCATCCTAGCAGTCAGAGCTCTTACCATGAGATGGAAGTCCCCCAGGTGCCCAACGTTGTCCAGCTGGCACGAAGACATGCTACAGTGGGGGAAAGCTGAAAGCGTAGCCCTCCGGAGGGAGGAAGAGACGGGACTAAGGAAACACCCCATTTCAATGGAGTGGGATGTCATGCTACACAGCTTCAGACTGCTTGACCCCCTGCCCCTGCCGGGTACCCCAACACCATAGTTTAGTGGACTACTTCTCGAACACCTGATTGAAAGCTCTTGTACACCAAGCCCACCCCCATTCGGTAATTTTAGTGACATATAGACCCCCCTGGTACATTCCGTTCAGACCTCCCCTTAGATACCTATGGCAATTCCATAACACAGACCAGGAGCATGGGATGGGAGGGTTAGGGTGGGAGGATGTGGTTGGGATTGTTTATTCCAGTTAAAGAGGAAAGCTATGTTTTGTGATATGGATGCGCAACGACCAACGCTGCGTGGAATTCGGACACTGTTATCTGCATTTAGGAGTAATTAGTTCCTCTCCAGCTACATTCCCTGTATCACTGTATAATGGTTTTATGCACTGTACTGTTTATGTTCGCCTCCAAACTAGGGAAAAAGAATGAAAAAGACCTTTTTGTAACCATTTCTGTGCTGCTTACGCTGTCAAGGTTCCTCAATAAAATTTGTTAAAAAAAAAAATACAAGTGAGGCAACCCTTTTCCCCCCCCGATTCCCTCCCTTCACTCCCTCCCGAGTCACGTACCGCGTCAGCCGCAACTCTCCTGAGTTGCGGCGGCTCCGCAGCGTCCTCCGGGGGTGTCCACCACTCCTCCGTCCAGGTCTCTGGACCTTCGTCCTCGTCTGGGTCTCGAAGGTCGAGGTTTCCCGTGATCTCCTTCTCGCCGGTTGAGGTGTTCTGCTTCAAAACAGATTCCCATAGCGTGGCGTCTTCATTCTCCTTCTCCTCCGGGCTCAGCGCTCCTTCCAGATTCTCGGGAGCCTCCTTTTGGGGCCGAGGCCCCGCCTCTCCTTGTCCCCATTGGCCGGGGCCTCCCAGCTGGGCAACACGTCCCTGTGCACAAGAGGTAGCACGCAGAATTAACTCTTGCTTTCCTGGCCTTATCAGACTAGCGGCCGTTTGTATAGCGTTCGGAGGACAGGAAGGAAGGGTTTGTATACTGAAGTCCCCGTCGGCCCTCTCACATCTCCCTTCCCTAACTTTCTTGCCAGCAAGAAAAGACACAAGGGGGCGCCGGGACAAGTAGTCTGCATTGGTTTGTTTCTTCCCTTTTCGGTGCAAGGTAGAAAAACAGAAGGGCTGGAGGGCCAAGAACCATCTCATGAAACTGTCATTGTGTCCCTTGTTGCGGGAAAGCCATTCCAAGGGGGCATGGTCGGTGTAATAAGTGAACCCCTCCCCTCTAAATAATACCGGAGGGTTTAGATTGCCCATTTGATGGCCAAGGCCTCTTTTTCAATCACCGAATACCTTTTTTCGCGGGGAAAGAGCTTTCGACGGGACGTTCTTGACCTTGGGAATCTGTTTGGGACAATACAGCGCCCAGTCCTTGTTCCGCGGCGTCAGTTTGGAGGATAAAGGGCTTCCTGTAATCGGGACTCAGTAGCATGGGCTTGGTGGTAAGGGCGGTTTTCAGATCTTTGAAGGCAAGCTGGAGTCCAGCTGAGGGCTGTCGTAACTCCTTTTCGGTGTTTACGTGTTTTTGCAGGAGGTCTGTTAAGGGGGCTGGCTTTTGAGAAAAGTCAGGGATGAATCGCCTGTAATACCCCAGGATGCCCAGGAAGGCCCTTAGCTCTTTTTTGGTGTGGGGGAAGGGAATGTCTGCTATGGCTGCGACTTTCTCGTTCTGGGGTTTAATGAGCCCTTCCCCGAGTAAATACCAAACATATTTCACAGATCTGGCCGCTAACCCACTTTTGGCAGGGTTGATCGTTAGGTCCCCTCCCCCAAGGTTCGGATGACGGTGGTAAGGTGGTCTATATGTTGTTCCCAAGTGGCGCTGTGAATCACTATATCATTGAGATATGCTGCTGCATATTCGGTACAGGGTTTGAGTAGGGTATTCATCAGCCTCTGGAAGGTGGCAGGAGCCCGTGTAACCCAAAGGGTAGTACTGTAAAGTGGTATAACCCTCCTGGGGTTGAGAAGGCAGTCTTTTCCCTATCTGATTCTTTTAAGGGCACCTGCCAGTATCCCTTACACAGGTCTAGTGTGCTAATGTATGGGCTTTTCCCAGCCTCTCGATCATTTTGTCTACCCGCGGTAACGGATAGGAATCAAATTGTGAGATTTTGTTGACCTCCCGAAAGTCGAAACAAAACCTGATGGACCCATCAGGTTATGGTACCAACACGATGGGTGAGTTCCACTCCCTTTTTGAAGGCTCAATCACCCCCAAGTTGAGCATTTGTTGTACCTACTTGTCTACGGCCTGTCTACGAGATTCGGGGAGAAGGTACGGTCACAGCTTCACCTTTTTCCCGGGGTGCCTTGTAATGGAATGTTCCATTAGGGTGGTTCTTCCGGGAGTGGTGAAGAACACCGCTTGAAGGGGCCACAAGCTGGAGTCCAGGGCATTCTGCTGCTCTACAGTCAGCTCAGGATCCATGCTTTGATGGTATAACGGGAAGGGAGTCTTGGTTAATGACACAGGTGTAGGAATTCCCCTTCCCATCTTTTCAGCAGGTTTATGTGAAAGATCTGAGTGTTGTCTTTCTTTGTGGGATCCCTCTCGAGACGGTAGGGTACAGGTGTGACTATCTCTATGACCTGAAAGGGGCCCTGCCACTGCCCTAGAAGTCTGTGATCGAAGGTAGGCATCATGAGTAGAATGTAGTCACCCACTTTTTAATCTCGCACTTTGGTCTTTTTATCATATTGTCACCTTTGGGTTTCTTGGGCGCTTTTCATATGTGTTCTACATATGCCGTGCTGTCGGGAGGAGCTGGGGATTCCGATTGTAACTCTCCCCTTTGACCCCCATGTCATGCCTATGCAGGTGCGGGGTGACGACGACGGCCCCTTTAACCCGCTCCGATGTCAGGAGGAGGCGGGACAGACAGGCGTGACGCAGCAACTTTGGGACCTACCGCGAGTGGAGAAGGGACGGAGAAAAGGCAACAAGCAGGAAGAAGATGGAGAGAGCTCGGGAGAAGCAGCGCGAGGAGAGAGGAGGCCAACGGAAGGCAGCACCGAGGATCCTGCAGTCCGAGAAAGACCGGGGAGAGAAGTCGCCCTTCTGCTGGCTGAAGAAAGCGTCGGCTCCGACCGACACTGCGCAAGCATCCGCCAACACCCAGGAGGAGGGTGGCTCTGACAGGTACGGGGACGCCTTCGGGGACTCAAACACACTGGGAGGGCAAAATTAAGGATGGTGGTCTTGGCTCGGGGTCTAGCTTGGGAACCACCCTTTTAGCCGCGGTGCACACCCCCTCACGATCTGTCCTCCCTCCAGCTATGTCCCCCTGAGGGGAGTCCAATCCTAAACCTTGGTTTTCTTGTTTTGTTTCTTTCCGACTCCCTCACCCTCCCGAAATTGAGGCATCTGCTCAGAAGAGAGCTCTGGCGCAAGAGTATCCATCTACAAAGACGAGAACAATGGGCAGTAGCAAAGACCTCCCTGTGCAGGTCCAGACATTGGACATTTGTTTCTTCTTTGTTTGTTTATTGTTTTGAGAAGGGGGACTTTCACAGTTGTACATAAATAAAACCCCTTGTTTCTGCAACCCAATAACGTGTCTTTCTGTCGCCTACGGCTATCCATCGCTGGTAGCGTGACATTTTTGGTTGAGACTGCGGGCACTTTACCTCCGATACAAGATGGAAGAAATAATACACCAAATGCGGGAGGCCCAGACCAAACTAGAATGGGCCCTGGAGAAAAGCTCGAACCAAGCAGAACTGGACCGTAACGCGTTTACCACAGCCATTCAGTTACAAGCAGACAATTTAACCAAACAGGCGGAAGGACAAACCCAGCTCCTACAGACATTAGGGCAGGGCAGAACCCCTGCCTTACCAGGGACTATTGTTCCCCTTCAGAAGTATGCCCCTGGGGACGATCCGGTTTCATTCTTTTTGAATTTTGAGAGGGCTGCCAGGGCGAGAGGCTGGCCAGGGAACCACTGGCCTTTCTATTTAGTCCCCTTCTTACCGGTGAAGCCCAAGCCGCATATCAAATTGCCAATAGTGATGGTATGGCCGCTTATGGGCATGTCAAGCAGCATATCCTCGATCGACTTGGCATAGACGACGAAGCTCATCATCTTCGCTTCCGGCAGGAAAGGTGAGTTACTGGTTATACCCCCAAAACCCTCTTCTACAAAATCAAAGATGCTGCGGATATATGGCTTAAACCTTTGGAGTCTACCCGAGAAGCGATCATGGAAAAAATATATCTCGAGCAATATTTAGAAGCTCTCCCCTACGGGACCCAACGCTGGTTGCGTCAGCACGCGGGCCTCACCTTGGAGCACGCCGTTGAAATGGCCACCTCCTATGCAAGGGCCCAGAGTTGAGGGCCCTTCAAGGAACAAGAGAGAAATCCGAAATCACTTCCCTTGACGGAAAGGAAAACAGCGAAAGCGTTCTATGAACAGCCAAAACCCCGCGTAGGACGCCACGAAAGCTCTCCAGTGACGGGTCCCCAATGTTACGAATGTGGGGATTGGGGCCATATTGCCAAATTCTGTAGGAAGAGAGAAAAAAAAAAACAGAAGACAAACCGATGGACGTCAGCTACCTGCCACATTCCATCCTTTTCGCACAAGAAACTGGTCCAATATACTATGTGAGTTTGATCCTGAATAACCAATCCATAACCGCCCTCCTGGATTCCGGGTGTAAGCACTCAGTCATACGAGAGGAATTCGTACCACCTGCTTCCTTGTTACCTGGAAGGCATGTCAATATAAGATGCGTGCATGGTGATATCAAAGAATATCCCCTCACCAGAGTCACCCTCCAAAACCACCAAGGCCTAAGAATAGTGGTTGATGTAGGGGTCCTGCCCCACCTGCCCAAGCCTCTCATTATCAGTATTGACAATCCCTGGTTCTTTGATATGTTAAGGGGGGCGTTAAAACATAGGTCTCAGACTGCTCTTTTGGCCTCTGAACCCTGGGCCATGAAAACGCACTTTAGGAATGCCCAACTAAACGACAGCAGCCTCATTAATGCCTGGCAAAGTGCTAAGGCGTCCCTCCAACATCCCCACAAAGCGTATCCCTGTTTTGTCGAACTGAAGGGCCTCTTGTATAGAATAGGTAAGGAGGGGGAGGAACCACAGCTGTTAGTTCCTGCGGCCTTTAGGGATCAGGTCCTTTTTTTTGCCCATAAGCACCTTCTGGCAGGACATTGTGGGTTAGAAAAAACATCTCACTCCATACTCTGCAATTTTTTTTGGCCAGGTGTACATGCACAAATAAAGAAGTACTGCCAAGAATGCACCACTTGCTAAAAGAAAAACACTTACATCCCACCTAAATCCCCCTTGTGCCCCTTGCCTATAATCGCCAAGCCGTTTGACCGTGTAGGCATGGTCCTCATAGGCCAAGTCCAATAAAGGCCATCAGTACGTGCTGGTGATAGTCGATTATTCCACCCGGTACCCCGAAGCGTTACCCTTACATACCGCGAATACCACGACGATTGCCCAAAGACTGATTGAAGTTTTCTCTACAATGGGGTTTCCCAGAGAAATCGCAACCGCCCACGGAACCCCATTTGTTTCCCGCTTGATGAAACAGGTCTGCCAACAGCTAAGCATTAAACACATAAAAACTTCCATATACCATCCCCAGACCGATGGTTTGGTGGAACGGTATAACGGAAACCTTAAATTGACTCTGAAAAAACTCCTCGCCAGTGACGGGAAACGCTGGGATCAGCTTCTCCCATTAGCCTTATTTGTGCTTCGTAGTCAGGTACAGAGTAGCCTGGGCACCTCTCCCTTTGAATTACTATTTGGTCATAAACCACGGACCCTTCTTGAAATAACAAAAGACAGCTGGGAGGCCAAGGGCGCTCAGGAAGCCCAGGCTCTCCTGGATTATGGTACTCAAATCAAAAGCCGCCTCCACAAACTAAGGGAACTTGCCCATGCCTCTCTGGAAAAGGCCCAAGAAAACCTATGATAAAGGAGAATTAAAAATCGGAGATCTGGCTTTGGTCTTGCTCCTGTCTTCCTCCCACAAGTTACAAAAAGAATGGCAGGCCCCTTTTCCTGTGGGATGCAAAATAGGTAAATAGGAATCCTTCCAAGACATCTTTTCTGACCAGCCCGGTAGGACCCATCCTGCTCTTCATTCCATTCCCACACAGGATGGTGTCACAGTAAAACAACGACCCTATCGGGTCCCTGAGTCCCGGCGCCTGGCCCTTCGAGAGGAAATAAGACAAAGGCTGGAGACAGGGATCATCAGTGCCTCCCGCAGCAATTGGTGTTCACCGATCGTGTTAGTGCCTAAACCGGATGGCAGCATCTGGTTTTGCATGGACTTTAGGGCAGTGAACCACGTATCCAAGCAAGATGGGTACCCCCTCCCCAGAGTGGACGAGCTGATAGAACGCCTTGGTGAGGCCCGATACATCTCTACCATCGACCTCACCAAGGGCTATTGGCAAATCCCTCTGAACCCCAAAGACCAGGAGAAAACGGCTTTCTCCACCCCAGACGGGATTTTTCACTTTACCGTGCTACCGTTTGGTTTACACGGCACCCCAGTTACATTTCAAAGGCTGATGGACACCCTCCTACAAAAACATACAAGATATTCATCGGCATACCTAAACGATATAGTCGTCTTTAGCAAGACCTGGAAAGACCATCTGACACACCTAGCGGCCATTTTCCAAGAAATCCATTCTGCACGTTTACACATAAATGCCAAAAAGTCTTGTTTTGCCTTCCAAAAAAAGTATCTGGGGTACCTACTGGGGGAAGGCATGATTGAACCACAAACAGAAAAGGTGAGGGCCATCCAGGAGACTGCATATCTTTCATCCAGGAGGGACATACGGGCTTTCTGGGGTTAGTGGGATATTATAGGCGTTCATTCCCCAGTTCGCAGAGAAGCCGGCTCCTCTCACCGACCTATTAAAGAAGATGGTCACCTCTGTGAGACTGGCCTCACCCACTCCCATAGAACGATCTGCCTTTGAGACCCTTATAACCGCCCTAACATCTTCTCCGGTCTTACAAACCCCTGATTTCCGGAAACCTTTTATTCTCCAAACTGATGCCTCAGGGGTGGGCTTGGGTGCTGTCCTCTCCCAACATGATAGTGAGGGTAGAGAGAGACGTATACTATACATAAGACGCAACCTATTCCCCCGTGAAAAGTCCTATCCTACCATAGAAAAGGAATGCCTGGCGGTAAAATGGGGTTTTGAGAAATTAAGGTATTACCTGGAGAGCAGACCCTTCATCTTGTATACGGACCATGCTCCACTCACCTGGCTACAGAGGAATAAAGGTCGTAATGATCGAATCCTCCACTGGTTCCTATCCCTGCAACCTTTTCAGTTTGAGGTACGCCACCGGAAGGGGACTGAGCAGTGCAATGCAGACTTTTTGTCCCGTTTCCCTATTTCCCCCGAACGGGGAAATTTTAGGGGAAGGGTATGTCGGGAGGAGCTGGGGATTCCGATTGTAACTCTCCCCTTTGACCCCCATGTCATGCCTATGCAGGTGCGGGCGACGATGACGGCTCCTTTAACCCGCTCCGATATCAGGTGGAGGCGGGACAGACAGGCGTGACGCAGCAACTTTGGGACCTATCGCGAGTGGAGAAGGGGCAGAGAAAAGGCAACAAGCAGGCAGAAGACGGAGAGAGCTCGGGAGAAGCTGCGCGAGGAGAGAGGACGCCAACAGAAGGCAGCATCCTGCAGTCCGAGAAAGACCGGGGAGAGAAGTCGCCCTTCTGCTGGCTTTAGAAAGCGTCAGCTCCGACCGACACCGCGCAAACACCCGCCACCCCCCAGGAGGAGGGTGGCTCCGAAAGCTACAGGGACGCCTCCGGGGACTCAAACACACCGGGAGGGCAAAATTAATGAGGGTGGTCACGGATCGGGGTCTAGCTCGGGAACCACCCTTTCAGCCGCGGTGGACACCCCCTCACGATCTGTCCTCCCTCCAGCTATGTCCCCCTGAGGAGAGTCCAATCCTAAACCTTGGTTTTCTTGTTTTGTTTCTTTCGGGCTCCCTCACCCTCCCGAAATTGAGGCATCTGCTCAGAAGAGGGCTCTGGCGCAACAGTACCCATCTACAAAGACGAGAACAACGGGCAGGAGCAAAGACCTCCCTGTGCAGGCCCAGACATTGGACATTGTTTCTTCTTTTTTTATTTATTGTATTGAGAAGGGGACTTTCTCAGTTGTACATGAATAAAACCCCTTGTTTCTGCAACCCCATAACGCGTCTGTCGCCTACGGCTATCCATCGCTGGTAGCGTGACACGCGCATCTCCTGGAGAGGTGTTTTAAGGTTCAAGACGTATTCAGGGAGGGGTTTGGTCCCTTTCGGTTTCTCTTCTCACTCCTCCCATGCCATATGCAGTAGGGTGTGGGGTTGCCGACCGTACAGCAATTCAAATGTGGAATACCCTGCGCTTTTCTGGGGTTTACACCGGATAGCAAAGAAGGCGCGAGGTAACATATCCTCCCAGCGGCGTGTCTCTAGGTCTAACAATTTTTTCAGGGTGGTTTTGAGGGTATATGTGGTCGTATTTGTAAAGCGCACTGCTACCCAATTAGGGTCTCCTGGCGCTGTAACTCATACCGCTGTGGAACCCTTCCTGGCTTTTCCCTGTGAAATGTCCACTCCTGGGCACCCCCAAGGTGAAGCCAGGCATCCCAGCGCTGTTGGGGCCGTTGTTGAGATTAAACAAGCTATTGCCCAGAGTTGCAGAGTGGGACCCATGATTAGAATAGGCACCGAGGCGAGAATTAACAGGTCCGAGGAATTGAGCCCAAGACCCGCCAAGGCGGGAATTGAACCCTGGTCCCGGGCCAGACCTCTGCATCAGGGTCTGCCGCTCTAACCATTGAGCCACACTTCTTCACAGGGTGGCGTTATCTCTCTCTACCAACCCATCAGTCTGGGGATGATAGACCGCCGTGCGTATCTGTTTTATGTCCAGCTGCAAGCATACCTGCTTCATGAGCCTGGAGACAAAAGGCGTTCTCTGGTCTGTTATTATCTCCCTGGGAAACCCTACCCTGGAGAATATATTTACCATGGGCTTGGCTATCTGCTGAGCATTGGGATGTCGGAGGGTCACCGCCTCAGGGAAACGAGTGGCGTAGTCTACTACTGTGAGAAGTTGGCCTGATGTATGATGTCACTAGTTATAGTGTACACCTTATATCAGTCCAAATACCCTTATGGTGATTGGTTGTAAAGTCAACCTTATAGACCAGCTATCCTAGTGGTAGCATGGACAAGAGCAGTCTTAGGCTAAACTCTGAATGGCATGTGAAGCCAGCTGTGATACCATATATAATCCCTTGAATACCAAATGAAAGGACACCACAACAGATATATATATAAAATAAAGTGTATTTATTCTAAGCAAACCCTCAGCACTCTTTATGAGTTTAGAGGTAAGTACAACACAGTCTTATTAATGCATACAGTAAGTCACACAGGTAAGTAATACAGTTAGGCCCTAGGGGCCACGCAAACCATATACTAAAGAAGTGGTATAAGAACCACTGTCACGGAAATAGAATAGGCCTAGGCCTAGGGAATCGCTGGGGCTACACTACACTAGCGTTAGTTAGGAAGTGGGAGGCCCACGGGATTCGTGTGCAGAGTGGAAACACTCACGCGTAATGCGTAAAAGTCAATAGTAATGTTACAGTTTAGAAATAGATAGATTTAGGACACTTCCGGAGTAGCTAGGAAGTTGAGACTTGAAAACTAGACACTAGGATAGTACCTATCCTGATGAGCACCGGAGTACCCAAGTTACCTAGCCCACAGGCTGCGGGTGCATAGGGGTGAAGATGCGTCGTTTTCGTCGTCGACTCCTATGGATGCCTGAAGAAAGATGCTGACAGGCAGTCAGGAGAGAGTGTCCGGTGGATCCCAAGCCTGGGATCAAGAAGAGAAGAAACCTGCAAGCAGAGGGGACAGAGTCAAGGTCACTAGCCAGTGACCACGTGGGACCAGGAAGGAACCAGGCGATGTCGTGAAGTTTGCAGGTGAAGGTGAAGCTTGTCGCTGCAGCCAGGAGGACCAGGAAGCGTCGAGGACGACCAGGACCAGGAGGCGAGCTGTCCCACGAAGGCTCTTGCTGTCGGCGGCGTCGAAGTTGGACTAGGACTCACCAAGCCTTGGCAAGCGGAACCCACGAAGAACAAAGGACTTGCTTCTGGTGCAGACCAGGAAGGTCTGGGGTGCTTCTTCTTTGCAGAGAAGCGGGAGCCAGCCTGGAGGAGCCAAACCAGCGCAGAAGATTTCAGGGAGCGTCGTCACAAAGGCCACTAGCCAGCGGGCAAGCAACCGGACAGACGCGGCAAGCAGGAAAATGCTGAAGGGCCCCACGCAGGACTCGTGGAGTGTGGGGGGCTGGTCTTCGGTGCAGATGGTGCTTGGGGTTGGGGCTTCTCAATCCCTGGTGCACAACTTCGAGGGTACCTCAGAAGCTGCGCTGTAAGTTACTAGCCACTTTTCCCAGGTAGCCGGTCCCACGTCGCTCGTCGCCTCCACGGATCTCAGCTCTGCTGCAGATGTGGATGAGGGTCGGAGAAGTCTGGAAATCAAGGCTCTGGTCGGGCTCTGCAGTCGGTTCCTCGTCGAACGTTTCACAAAGCAAAGGGTAGTCTCTTGATGGTGCCTGTTTGCACAGGGTAGCCACTCCTTGGCTACAAGGGAGATTCTTCAGTCTTCTTCTTTCGTCGAATGTCGAAGGTCCAGAGTTTCTGTTCAGTTTTGCAGGTTCAGGATAATCTAAAGTCTTGAGGCCCAACTCCCACTCTTATACTAATCTGGGGGGCTGGGATACCTGCTAGGTCACGCCTTATGGGTGGGACCTGGGAGGGGGTGGTTACACCCACTTCCCTTTGTCCAGTTTCGCGCCAGAGCTGGGGCTGGAGTGCCCCAGCGCCGGTTTGAACTGGACTATGCAAGGAACACCTTGTGTGCCCCAGGCATGTCTCATTCCTTTCAGCCCACCCTGCCCCAATACACTAAAGGCTGTCTGGGGAGGTGCTAGCACCTCCCCAAGCAGGAAACCTATTGTCCAGGCCTCCCTGGCTGGGATCACTCCCAGCTGCAGGAGGTCAGACTTGTGTCGTGGCAGCAGCATCCATTTTGTGATGCAGAGGCTTTGGTCAGAGGCTAACAGTTGAAGTATGATTTTAACATGTCTTTCCCTCTAGAAGGGGGGAATAATATTCTCATGTCCAGAAATGGCATGGGGGTATTATTCCCGAGTGTTAGACACCTTACACGACATGTTTTGATAAAGCCAAACCATAGTTACCATAACCGTCTAAGATTATAAGGTACTTTAAGAGTATATGGTAGGCTATATCATAGAACAGCTATAAGGACATGGTTCCGAAAGCTGCAGACAGGCTCAGCTCATGCTAGAGCACCATCTCACATGTTACCAAGCACTCTGCCTCCAGGATTGTCAAGGCCTGCCATAGGAGTGACTGATAGGTACACATGTGTCTATATGTAAGTTAGGTATAGGAATACTACACCTAAGCAAGGGGTGATTACACGACCTTGCCCCAGCTGAGTGATCAGCCAGTTGTGTCAAAATGGAAGGCCAGGCCAGGGGTGGCACAATACATGCTGCAGCCCCTGGTAGGCCTAGGGTACACCTATGCCCTGGGTACCTAGGGTACACTGTACAGGGGCCAATAAGGTGATCCTATCCAAATGGGTTATGCACCTAAAGTACATAGTAGTAATTTAGAGAGAGAACAGCAGGGCTGTGGGTCTGATTAGCAGGCCCACAGCCACATCTAAGTCGAAAACCAGTAAAGCAAAAGCAAAAAGTGGGGGTGAACATAGAAAGCAGACCCTACTCTCCTACACAACCCCCCCCCCAAACTTAGGGACATTAAACTAACCTTGACCAGTTGAGTCTTCATGTTCTAAGTGGAAATATCTGGAGAGTCCATCTGCATTGGCATGGTCAGTCCCAGGTCTATGTTCCACTGTGAAGTCCATCCCCTGTAGGGAAATGGACCACCTAAGAAGTTTGGGATTTTCACCCTTCATCTGATTTAGCCACAAGAGGGGCTTATGGTCTGTCTGAATCTTGAAGTGAGTGCCAAACAAGTATGGCCTCAGCTTCTTCAGGGCCCAAACCACAGCAAAGGCCTCCCTCTCAATAGCTGACCAACGTTTCTCTCTAGGGGTCAGCCTTCTACTTATAAAAGCAATGGGCTGGTCTTGACCATCTACATTCAGTTGTGAAAGAACAGCTCCCACACCTAACTCAGAAGCATCTGTCTGGACAATGAACTCTTTGGAGTAGTCTGGACTTTTCAGAATAGGTGCACTGCACATGGCCTGCTTCAGGTCATCAAATGCTTTTTGACAGCTTGCTGTCCACTGAACTTTCTTTGGCATCTTCTTGGAGGTCAAGTCATTAAGTGGTGTCACTATGGACCCATAGTTCTTAACAAACTTTCTGTAGTACCCAGACAGGCCCAAGAAAGCTCTGACCTGAGTCTGGGTAGTTGGAGGAGCCCAGTCCTTTATGGTCTGGATCTTGCTCTCCAGTGGTTGAACCTGACCCCCACCAACTAGGTGGCCCAGGTATACAACCTTGCTCTGCCCTATCTGGCACTTAGTGGCCTTGATAGTGAGGCCTGCCTTTTGCAGGGCCTCTAAAACATTCCTCAGGTGGACCAGGTGATCCTCCCAGGTGGAGCTAAAGACAGCAATATCATCAAGATAAGCTGCACAATAATCATCCAACCCAGTAAGGACTTGATTCACCAGCCTTTGGAAAGTGGCAGGTGCATTCTTCAAACCAAAGGGCATTACCACAAATTGATAATGTCCTCCTGGGGTCGAGAAAGCAGTTTTGGCCTTTGCACTCTCAGCTAGTCTGATTTGCCAGTAGCCTGCTGTTAGGTCAAATGTGCTCAAAAACTTAGCAGCTGCCAATCTGTCAATGAGCTCATCTGCCCTAGGTATTGGGTGGGCATCTGTCCTAGTGACAGCATTGAGACCTCTGTAATCCACGCAAAACCTCATCTCTCTCTTACCATCTTGGGTGTGAGGTTTTGGCACAAGGACTACAGGACTAGCCCAAGGGCTCTCTGAAGGTTCAATGACTCCCAGCTCCAACATCTTTTGTACCTCAACTTTTATGCAGTCCCTGACATGGTCAGGTTGCCTGTAGATTTTACTCTTCACAGGCAGACTGTCACCAGTGTCCACCTCATGGGTGCACCAGTTTGTCTGACTTGGGGTCAGAGAGAACATATGTCTGTAGGCCTGCAGAACTTGTCTGCAGTCCTGTTGCTGATGGACAGTGAGGCTGTCAGAAAAGACCACACCATCAACTGAGCCATCATCAGGGTTCTGAGTCAACAGGTCTGGGAGAGGGTCACTCTCTTCCTCCTGCCCCTCATCTGTAGCCATGAGTAGCCCCATGTCTGCCCTGTCAACATATGCCTTCAATCTGTTGACATGAAGCACCCTGTGGGGGCTTCTGGGAGTCCCAAGGTCCACCAAGTAGGTGACTTCTCCCTTTTTCCCAACAATAGTGTGGGGTCCAGACCATTTGTCTTGGAGTGCTGCTGGGGCCACTGGCTCCAACACCCACACTTTCTGCCCTGGCTGGTAAACAGTCAGTACAGCCTTTTGGTCATGCCAAGCTTTTTGGAGTTCTTGGCTTGCCTCAAGGTTTTTAGAAGCCTTCTTCATATACTCTGCCATCCTGGAGCGGAGACCAAGTACATAATCTACTATGTCTAGTTTGGGTTGTCTGAGAGGTCTCTCCCATCCTTCCTTCACCAAACACAGGGGTCCTCTTACAGGATGCCCAAACAAAAGCTCAAAAGGGCTGTAGCCAACCCCCTTTTGTGGGACCTCTCTGTAAGCAAACAGAAGGCAGGGTAAAAGGATGTCCCATCTTCGCCTAAGCTTGTCTGGTAATCCTTTTATCATTCCCTTTAGGGTCTTGTTGAATCTCTCAACAAGCCCATTGCACTGTGGGTGATAGGGTGTGGTGAACTTATAGTTAACACCACACTCCTTCCACATTGCAGTCAAGTATCCTGACATAAAGTTGGCACCTCTGTCAGAAATGACCTCCTTTGGAAAGCCCACTCTGGAGAATACTCCAAGCAGGGCCCTTGCCACAACAGGAGCTGTTGTGGTCCTCAGGGGAATTGCTTCTGGGTACCTGGTGGCATGGTCCACTATCACCAGTATGAATCTGTGCCCAGATGCTGTTTGTGGGTCCATTGGTCCTACAATATCTATGCCCACTCTTTCAAAGGGGACCCCCACCACAGGTAGTGGTATGAGGGGGGCCTTTGTGGTGCCGCCTGATTTGCCACTGGCTTGGCAGGTGACACAGGAGCGACAAAACTCCTTAGTATCTTCTGACATATGGGGCCAGTGAAAGTGAGGGACAAGCCTGTCCCAAGTCTTGTTCTGGCCTAAATGTCCTGCAAGGGGAATATCATGGGCCAAGGTTAGAAGGAAGCCTCTGAACTTCAGTGGTATGACCAACCTCCTGGATGCACCAGGCTTGGGGTCTCTAGCCTCTGAGTACAGTAGCCCTTCATCCCAATACACTCTATGGGTACCTTGAGCATTCCCTGCAGCCTCAGCAGCAGCCAGCTGTCTGAGGGGTTCAAGAGAGGGGCAGTCTAATTGAGCCTGCCTCAGATCTGCCCTTGAAGGTCCCCCTGTCCCAAGAAACTCAACCTGATCAGGTTCAAGTTCTTCTAGGACAGTTCCTTCAGGGCTCTCAGAATCATCCTCCTGGGAGGACTGATCCACCACCTGAGGCAGGGGGGAAGGCACAGCCTTAACCCTACTGCTCTTTCTCTTGGATTGTGACTGGTCCATAGTTTCAGGATCCAGCACTTGTTCAGTGTTGCACTTTTTGGCCTGTGACCTGGTCACAGCAAGGACATGTGCATCTATCCCCAGCATTTCTGCATGGGTCCTATACTCCACTTCAGACCAAACTGAAGTTTCAAGATCATTGCCCAGTAAACACTCTACAGGAAGGTCTGAACTAACAACAACTTTCTTGAGGCCAGTTACCCCTCCCCAGGAGAAGTTAACAATAGCCACACTATGGGAGGTAGTGGCATTGCTAGCGTTGGTCACTAGGTAATTCTCACCTAGTAGGATCTGTCCAGGGTCCACAAAAGCAGGTGTCACCATTGTGACACTAGCCCCAGTGTCCCTGTAGGCCTGAGCCATTCTTTGGTTGATAAAAGGTGTCTGTCTGTACTTGCCCAGGTTACTGGGGCCTACAGTAGAGGACAAAGCTAAGTCCCCATCACAGATCAGGACAGCCTGAGTAGGTACTCTGACTAGGCCAGAATCCTCCTCAGTTCCCAGGGTTAACCCTACTACACCCTTTTGCTGGGAACCACCACTTACAGCTGAACTAGGGGGTACAGTTGCCTTAGGGGCAATGGTGGCTGGGGGCTTATCCTTTTTGGTGCACTCACTAAACCAATGTGAGGTAGACTTACAATAGTTGCACCATGGTTTCTTTTGGCCTTCTTTCTTCTTATCCTTTTTGGAACCACCCTCCCCCTGAGCCTTTTGGGGGCCTGGTGAAGACTTCTGGTCTTTTTGTTTCTGATCATTACCCTTCTGGTCTGCCTTTTTCTGATCACCGCCCTGGTTCTGGTTTTTCTGCTTAACTCTAGTCCTGACCCATCTATCTGCCTTCTTTCCCAATTCTTGGGGAGAAGTCAGATCAGAATCAATCAGGTGTTGATGCAATAGCTGGTTTTGACAGTTGTTAAGTATTTGTTCTCTCATGATCAAATTATACAATCCTGTATAGTCCTTAACCTTACTTCCCAATAGCCAGCCTTCCAGAGCCTTAGTGGCACAATCTACAAAGTCAGTCCATTCCTGAGTCTGTGTCTTCTGGGTATCCCTGAACAACAACCTGTATTGTTCAGTGGTTAGGCCAAACCCATCAATCAGAGCACTCTTCAGGACAGTGTAATTATCTGCATCCTCATCACTAACTGTGAGGAGCTTGTCTCTTCCTTTCTCAGAGAAGGAGAGCCACAAGATAGCTGCCCACTGACTTTGGGGTACCTGCTGTACTTTGCAAGCTCTCTCCAAAGCAGTTATCCATTTGTGGATGTCATCCCCACACTTGTAGGGAGGGACAATCTTGCTCAGGTTTCTATTATCATAGTGCCTGTCTCTATCTCTAGGAATGTTGCTGCCACCAGTGGGTTCTAACCCACTTAACTTGTGTTCTCTAGCCAGAGCAAGCTTCTCTTTGGCAAGGGCAAGTTCTTCCCTCTGAATCCTCAGATTAGCCTCCCTCATTCTGGCTGCATGCTCCTTTCTCTCAGGTGAAGTCATTCCCCTGTGAGAGGAAGCATTAGAGATGTTAGAGACCTGGGAGTGGATGGATTCCCTTGAAGGGGATCTGTCCCTCCTGCTTCTCTGTGAATGTCTACTTGTGGGCCTGTATGGGGGGATCCCATGCAAACTCCCATGTAAACTTAAGTTAGCCTGGCTAAGTCTCTTTACTTGGCTCTGGCTGTCTACCTCCCCATCTGAAGCCCCATCTGACTCCTCTGTGGTGGGTAGACCCTCCTCTGTGCCTAGGGCACCTTCCTGTGATGCCCTCTGAGCATCATACTCCTCTAGGAGTTGTCTTAACTGAAGGAGGGTAGGGTTTGCACCCTGTTTTATTCCTCTGGAGGTACACAATTGTCTCATCTCCTGGAATGTTAAGGTATCATACCCAGAGGGGGTCTTTTGCAGACCTGCCCCTCCTGAGAGAGCATCTACTTGATCTCCTCCCAGAGGCATGATCTAGTGAGGGTGTGGTGTGTGCACCTACCTACACTAGTTGTATCTACTAAACCTTTCTAGTAGTTGTAGTCAGGGTGTGTTATTCCCTTCAACCTACAACTACAAAGTCCAGTAGGACTTAAGTATAATATTCTATGTTATATGTACCTAGACAATATCTGTGTGATCTTTCAATTTAGTATCTCAAGATTACAATGGTATTACAACAGCAAGCTCAGATCCCAACCGCTGCTCACCAATGTGAGAAGTTGGCCTGATGTATGATGTCACTAGTTATAGTGTACACCTTATATCAGTCCAAATACCCTTATGGTGATTGGTTGTAAAGTCAACCTTATAGACCAGCTATCCTAGTGGTAGCATGGACAAGAGCAGTCTTAGGCTAAACTCTGAATGGCATGTGAAGCCAGCTGTGATACCATATATAATCCCTTGAATACCAAATGAAAGGACACCACAACAGATATATATATAAAATAAAGTGTATTTATTCTAAGCAAACCCTCAGCACTCTTTATGAGTTTAGAGGTAAGTACAACACAGTCTTATTAATGCATACAGTAAGTCACACAGGTAAGTAATACAGTTAGGCCCTAGGGGCCACGCAAACCATATACTAAAGAAGTGGTATAAGAACCACTGTCACGGAAATAGAATAGGCCTAGGCCTAGGGAATCGCTGGGGCTACACTACACTAGCGTTAGTTAGGAAGTGGGAGGCCCACGGGATTCGTGTGCAGAGTGGAAACACTCACGCGTAATGCGTAAAAGTCAATAGTAATGTTACAGTTTAGAAATAGATAGATTTAGGACACTTCCGGAGTAGCTAGGAAGTTGAGACTTGAAAACTAGACACTAGGATAGTCACTATCCTGATGAGCACCGGAGTACCCAAGTTACCTAGCTCACAGGCTGCGGGTGCATAGGGGTGAAGATGCGTCGTTTTCGTCGTCGACTCCTATGGATGCCTGAAGAAAGATGCTGACAGGCAGTCAGGAGAGAGTGTCCGGTGGATCCCAAGCCTGGGATCAAGAAGAGAAGAAACCTGCAAGCAGAGGGGACAGAGTCAAGGTCACTAGCCAGTGACCACGTGGGACCAGGAAGGAACCAGGCGATGTCGTGAAGAGTTGCAGGTGAAGGTGAAGCTTGTCGCTGCAGCCAGGAGGACCAGGAAGCGTCGAGGACGACCAGGACCAGGAGGCGAGCTGTCCCACGAAGGCTCTTGCTGTCGGCGGCGTCGAAGTTGGACTAGGACTCACCAAGCCTTGGCAAGCGGAACCCACGAAGAACAAAGGACTTGCTTCTGGTGCAGACCAGGAAGGTCTGGGGTGCTTCTTCTTTGCAGAGAAGCGGGAGCCAGCCTGGAGGAGCCAAACCAGCGCAGAAGATTTCAGGGAGCGTCGTCACAAAGGCCACTAGCCAGCGGGCAAGCAACCGGACAGACGCGGCAAGCAGGAAAATGCTGAAGGGCCCCACGCAGGACTCGTGGAGTGTGGGGGGCTGGTCTTCGGTGCAGATGGTGCTTGGGGTTGGGGCTTCTCAATCCCTGGTGCACAACTTCGAGGGTACCTCAGAAGCTGCGCTGTAAGTTACTAGCCACTTTTCCCAGGTAGCCGGTCCCACGTCGCTCGTCGCCTCCACGGATCTCAGCTCTGCTGCAGATGTGGATGAGGGTCGGAGAAGTCTGGAAATCAAGGCTCTGGTCGGGCTCTGCAGTCGGTTCCTCGTCGAACGTTTCACAAAGCAAAGGGTAGTCTCTTGATGGTGCCTGTTTGCACAGGGTAGCCACTCCTTGGCTACAAGGGAGATTCTTCAGTCTTCTTCTTTCGTCGAATGTCGAAGGTCCAGAGTTTCTGTTCAGTTTTGCAGGTTCAGGATAATCTAAAGTCTTGAGGCCCAACTCCCACTCTTATACTAATCTGGGGGGCTGGGATACCTGCTAGGTCACGCCTTATGGGTGGGACCTGGGAGGGGGTGGTTACACCCACTTCCCTTTGTCCAGTTTCGCGCCAGAGCTGGGGCTGGAGTGCCCCAGCGCCGGTTTGAACTGGACTATGCAAGGAACACCTTGTGTGCCCCAGGCATGTCTCATTCCTTTCAGCCCACCCTGCCCCAATACACTAAAGGCTGTCTGGGGAGGTGCTAGCACCTCCCCAAGCAGGAAACCTATTGTCCAGGCCTCCCTGGCTGGGATCACTCCCAGCTGCAGGAGGTCAGACTTGTGTTGTGGCAGCAGCATCCATTTTGTGATGCTGAGGCTTTGGTCAGAGGCTAACAGTTGAAGTATGATTTTAACATGTCTTTCCCTCTAGAAGGGGGGAATAATATTCTCATGTCCAGAAATGGCATGGGGGTATTATTCCCGAGTGTTAGACACCTTACACGACATGTTTTGATAAAGCCAAACCATAGTTACCATAACCGTCTAAGATTATAAGGTACTTTAAGAGTATATGGTAGGCTATATCATAGAACAGCTATAAGGACATGGTTCCGAAAGCTGCAGACAGGCTCAGCTCATGCTAGAGCACCATCTCACATGTTACCAAGCACTCTGCCTCCAGGATTGTCAAGGCCTGCCATAGGAGTGACTGATAGGTACACATGTGTCTATATGTAAGTTAGGTATAGGAATACTACACCTAAGCAAGGGGTGATTACACGACCTTGCCCCAGCTGAGTGATCAGCCAGTTGTGTCAAAATGGAAGGCCAGGCCAGGGGTGGCACAATACATGCTGCAGCCCCTGGTAGGCCTAGGGTACACCTATGCCCTGGGTACCTAGGGTACACTGTACAGGGGCCAATAAGGTGATCCTATCCAAATGGGTTATGCACCTAAAGTACATAGTAGTAATTTAGAGAGAGAACAGCAGGGCTGTGGGTCTGATTAGCAGGCCCACAGCCACATCTAAGTCGAAAACCAGTAAAGCAAAAGCAAAAAGTGGGGGTGAACATAGAAAGCAGACCCTACTCTCCTACAACTACCACCAACACGCATCTACAACCACTTCGGGAGGGAAGCAAGGAGCCAATAATATCCATCCGTACTCGTGTGAATGGCTCATCGATAATGGGCAGAGGCAGTAAGGGAACTTTAGGGGGCAAGGATCTGCTGTTTTTTTGGCATATCGGGCACTCCTTACAGTACAGACGGATTTGCCGGTATATGCCTGGCCAAAAGAATCTTTCTAGAATAGCTTTTTCCATCTTTTCCTCCCTGAAATGTCCCCCTAGAAGATGGCTATGCGCAAGAAACTTCACTTTCTCATGGTAGGATTGGGATACTAGTAGCTGAAGAGGCTGGCCCTTTCGCCCCCTTCTATACACCAACCCTCCCTTGGTAATGAACCGGGGACTTACTTGGTCAGGGTTTTCAGCAGCGGTGGCTCAGTTCCATGCTTCTCTCAAGGTGGGGTCTTTCCTCTGGGCTGCAAAGAATCCCCTATCATATTGCCAGAGGGGTTCTTCTCTTGCCTGTGTTAAGGCAATCCTAGTCCAATTTCTCCTTTCTCTTTTCTTTTGTTTCCCGCTCTTCGGGATTTTCACGGGGGGCAGGAGAGGTATGGTTCTTGAGAAAAGGGAGCGGTTTGGCACCAGTCATCATGGTCACTGCCCGTTTCCGGCACCAGTGTGGACAGGTACGGATAATCGGATCCCAGGACCAATGGCTCTGATAGGCGGGGCACCAACCCCACCTCCAGAGAAACTGTTTTGAAGGAGGGTCCATGCTGCACCTGCACACCGGTGGTAGGATACAGTTTGTTGTCGCCATGTACGCATTGGATGTTTACTACTCCTGTGGTTTGGGTGACACCCCCGCCCCCCCCCGAAATAGCAGAAGGCTGCATCACGCTCTGGAGGCAGCCAGTATCCATCAGAGCTTGTCTATTCTCCCCATTCACCCTTACAGTCCGATGATAAAGGGGTTTCTTGCCCATGGGGTTACAGTAATATGAGCAGGTGAGCCAAACTTCCATAGGTTCCTCCTTTTGGGGGCACACCCTTCCAATGTGACCAAATGCACCACAGGTAAAACACTGGGGTCCTGGGTGCGGCGGGGGTCGGATGGGAGCAGGTACAGGGTGGGGCACTAAAGTCATTGTGTCTTGTCGGCGAGGCAGAGGGGGTTTGTTTGCTCTGGGAGGGCCACCACCTGACTGTTTCCAGTGATGTTCTTCCCTGCCCCGTTGGAGCTCCTGGGCTCGGTTAAAGGCACTAGCAATTTCCACTGCCTGTTCTAATGTCAATTGGACGTGTTGCCTCACCCATTTTTGTACTGGAGGATACAAGGAGGACAGGAATTGTTCCAGGTAGACTTGTTCCATAATATCCTCTTTGGAGGACGTTAAGGGTTTTAACCACTGATCTGCCAGATCTCAAACACGATAGGAGAGTGCTCGCTGTGTTTCTTGGGGACCCTCCTTCACTTGCCCTAGGCGGATCCGGTACGTTTCTTCATTTATACCGAGCCTTTCCAGGATATCCTTCTTTACGTCCTCATAGGGTGTGAGGCCAAGGGGATTCGCTGCTTGGTAAGCTGCTTACATGTCACCTGATAACAAGGGACCCAAGTATTGCCCCCACTTGTCATTGGATCATCCTGCTGCCCTTGCCATTCTCTCAAAATTAGAGGAAAAAGAAGTCGGGGGCCACCCCGCTAACACATTTTTGTAGAACAATGGATGGCAAGGTGGTATAGCCTCTCTGTTGGCCCAGAGTGTCGGCCAATCGTCCAATCGCTGTTTCCTGTGTCTGGCTTTGTTCCGACAGGGTTTTGTGAAGCCTCTCCCGGTCCTCTTCGGTGACTGCAGGGAACATTTCCATCACCCGTCCCAATCGTTCTTGCCCCTCTGCCATCTTCTGCATTGCGGCCTCCATCTTTCCGGACCCACTTCCCACACCAGGTGTGAGAGGGACGGGCGGAAGAAGAAACGAGGAGGCTGAAGTCCGGGCTCAATGATAATAGGATTTTCTTGGGGACAGAGTCAGCATATGTGGAAAATAAGTCCTCTTCTCCTCTGTGTGGCTGGGGCTGAAGTCCTCTACCGCTCTGGTTTGCTTTTCTTCAGTGGATATCCCAGGAGGCTCACGAAGGAGAGAGAGTGAAAACAGAAAGAGGCGGTAAGTTATTCCAGTCGTTTATGCGACTGTCAGGATAGAACCCTTCACCATTCCTAACATGGCGATATTTGTGCAGACTCCAAAAGAGAAGGAAAGAAAATACAAGGTCCTTGGACCTTTCTACAGGATGTCCAAAGCACCAGAACTACTTTGAACAGAGCGGACAGGTGCCGGGTTTTTACTAACGGAAGTGCTTTTAGGGCCGAGGTGGGGTTTGGGATAAGGAGTGAGTGGTCAGTGGCTGTCCAGGTAAGTGGTGAGGATACGGAGTATGTACAGTGCTATACAAGTGATGCAACCCTTTTCCCCGATTCCCTCCCTTCACTCCCTCCCGAGTCACGTACTGTGTCAGCCGCAACTCTTCTGAGTTGTGGCGGCTCACTAGCGTCCTCCGGGGGTGTCTACCACTCCTCCGTCCTCATCTGGGTCTCGAGGGTCGAGGCTTCCCGTGGTCTCCTTCTCGCCTGTCGAGGTGTTCCTCTCCAAAACAGATTCCCGTAGCACGCGTCTTCGTTCTCCTCTGGGATCAGCGCTCCTTCCTGATTCTCGGGAGCCTCTTTTTGTGGCCGAGGCCCGCCTCTCCTTGTCCCCATTGGCCGGGGCCTCCCAGCTGGGCAACAGGTCCCTGTGCTCAAGAGGTAGCAGGCAGAATTAACTCTTGCTTTCTCGGCCTTGTCGGACTAGCGGCAGTTTGTACAGCGTCCGGAGGACAGGAAGGTAGGGGTTGTATACTGAAATCCCCAACGGCCCTCTCACACTGAGACATCGGAATCATAACCTGAATATCCTGGACTAGCTGCTCGGGAGGATAGGCCCGAAACTGCACTATATCCAGAACTGCCCCAATAAAAAGGAGCGTCCAAGAGTCAGGTCGGACTTCGGCACGTTTATAGAGAACCCCAGCGAATGCAGGAAGTCCGCCGTAGTCAGAAGGTGGGAAACGACTGCCTGGGGCTTGGACGCCTTCAACAGCCAGTCGTTGAGGTCGGGGAAGACTGACAACCCTAACCGGCGCAGATGAGCTGCAACCACCGCCATCCCCTTGGTGAACACCCAAGGGGCACTCGTAAGCCTGAAGGGGAGCACGATAAACTGGAAGTGCTCGCGGCCTACCTTGAAATACCAAGAAAAAAATGAAATATCAGCATTTGTAAAGCGCACAGCTACTTCCGCAGAGGTGTCCCGGCGCATGGGGCCATCTGGAAGATTAAGCAAGCTATTGCCCGGAGTCACAAGGTGCTGGGCTAACCTGCCACCAGCAATCGAACCGTGAGCCCCCGTGTTCCAGAGTCAGCCACCCTGGCCGCTGCACCACACCTCTTCCCTTGAACCGCAGGTAACGCCTGTTGCCTGGCAGGATGCAGATGTGAAAATACGCATCATGTAGATCCAACGCATTCAATCTTCTTGGTCTAGGGCAGCCAAGACCTGAGCCAGAGTGAGCATCTTGAATTTCTCCTTCTTGAGGAAGAGATTGACGTTCCGTTTGTTCTTCTTCGGAATCAGAAAGTAGTGGGAATAACAGCCACTGTCTACTTCTGAAACTGGGACCCTTTCTATAGCTCCCTTGACCAAGACAGCTGTAACTTCCTCTTGGTGCAAGCTTAAATGATCCTCCTTCAGCCGTTCCTAATTTGGCAGAATGAGAGGAGGAAAGAGAGGAAAGGCAGAGAATAGCCCTCCAGGACGATCTGCAAGACCCACTTGTCAGATGTTATGGATCTCCAGTGGGGGAGATGATTATGAATTCTCCCACCAACTGGAGTTGTGTGGTCCTGCAGAGTCAGCCTAGAATTGCTTGGAGCCTACGGCTGTTGTGGGCAGTGAGACCGACGATTTCTGGCCTCCATTCCTGGATCGGAATGCACCGCATCCACCTCTTTCCACAGCTTGGGCAGTCTGTGAAGGATGGTGGCTAGGACAGGGCTGATGCTGCTGGAAACCCTTTTCGTTGCTACGTAAGGGGTGAAAGGAAGACTGCCACGAGGAGTTGAGAAGAGGCCCAAGGATCTGGCTGTAGCTCGAGAGTCCATTAACCTGACCAGGGTTGAGGCTGCCTCTTCCCCAAAAAGACGGGTTACATCAAAGGGTATGTCAATCAGATTGGCTTGGACATCGCCAGAGAAGCCAGTTGTTCTAACCCAGACGTGTCGCCTCAATGCCACTGTCCTTGAATTTGATCTGCCCAGCGAATCCTGTGTATCAAGGCCATACCGTATGGTGAATATTGCTGCATCTCTCCCATCCTTGACTGCTTGGGAGAGCACAGCCCAGGCCTCCTCTGGGACCTGTGGCAGCACTTGCGCAAATGCCTCCCAAAGGTAATGGAAGAAAAGGCCCAATAAGCATGCGGTATTCACCGACCGCATAGCCAGGCTGGAGGAAAAAACACTTCTTTCCAAATGAGTCCACCCTCTTCAATTTCCTATCAGGAGGGGCGGAAGGAAACACGCCGTGGGACGTGGAGGCTTGCACCACCAAACTTTCTGGGGTAGAGTTTTGGCTGAAGAACTTTGCACGCCGGTATCGCCCGGCTTCGGCAACCCAATCATCCTATTCACAGGAGCCCCTGAGCTAGGCTTGGACCATGTGCCTAGAAGGACGTCCTTAAGTGCCTCATTAAAGGGCAAAAGGGATTCAGAAGATAGCCCCTAGTTGAAGCACCTCAGTCAGGAGATTAGTCCTGATCTGCACTGAGGGCAGTTCCAGTCCAAGGACCTCAGCAGCCCTCTTTACCACCATGGCATAGGATGCCCCCTCAACCGTAGCCACTGTTGGCGGAAAGTGTCCAGTCCACTGGCCTCCCCAAGTTCCCCATACCAGTCCAAGTTCTCCACAGGAATGAGGATGGGCCTGGCATCGCCAATGGGCACTGTTGGCACCAACTCTGGGTCCGATGCAGACGTCGACCCACTTCTGGGATTGGATCCTTGAGGCCCCACTGGCGACGTGGCCGGAGCGACGGCGTCCAACCCGATTGTGCCCCTTCTGACTCCAGTGGGGCCCAAGGGCTCACCAGCGGGGTCGTTCCGCTCAAATATGAGGCACATGGCCTCGAACAAATATTTTATTTGAGTGGGAGTTGCTCGAGCTCTGCAGAACCGTGCCTAGAGCGTTGGTGCTCCTTACCTTTGTTATGTTAAAATGTTATGTTAAAAGTATTTATTAAGCGCACGTACACCAAGCGGTTTCATGGCGCTGAGAGTAAAGGGGATGCTGCATCGACGGGACCGTTAGCTTACTCATATGCCTGGGAAAACATCCAGGTCTTGAGCTGTTTCCTAAACTGTGTATAGGGGGTCAGGGACCTCAATTTTGCAGGAAGCAAGTTCCAGAATTGTGGGGCCAAGACCGCAAATCTGAGCTCCCCATGCTTTTTGCTTTTAAATGAGGGAGCAGTCAACAGGTTTAGATTGGAAGAGCGCAATTCCCGGGAAGGGATATATTTTCTTCGATCGGGACTGGGACCTCTGTTGAGTCTTGCTGGACGGTGTCGACTGCCAGGCCTGGAGGAGTTTCATTGCTCACTTCCTCAAGGCCTTCAGAGCCATGGCCCGGCAGTCCAAGCATGACTTTGAATCGTGGTCGCGCTAGAGACACCAGTGACAGACGAGGTGGGGATCGATGACCGACATCATGCGATGGCAGGCACCGAACGGCTTGAAACCTGTCTCCCTCGGAAACCTCCCTTGCACATGAAGTGGAAAAAGTTTCGAATTCGACAGAAATGGAGAAAAAACCTGTCAAAAAGCAGCAAAGGGGTAGCTCTTTCCGGATCGGCGCTTAACTGGCGGGGAAAGAAAAGAAGTGATGTCCACGCATCTGGGTGGCGCCTGTATAGGCACTGCAACGTCATAACTGACACGGAGCAGAATGGAACCACCCGACGCCACACGCAAGGGTTATTGCTGAGCAAACGTTTCCGGATCCAGCTTATGCCTGGGAAATTCAAAGGTAAGAAATCTGCAACTAGAAGTCTCCCATCAGATATTATTTTTCCTAAGGGTATTTAATGACTGGAGCAAGTCATATTTCCAGGCTTACTTAATCAGATTTTTAACACTGGTTGTGTCATTTTCATTAATATATGTTCTTGATTTTTTTCAACTATATTGAATGGTTTTCTTTAATTTATGGTTGTCTGGTACAGGTTGCAACAATTTCTGCTTTCTCTAGGCATAATCCTGCTGCTTGTGCCAGTTTTTCAGCAGTTTTATCAGTGTACTGTGCTGTAACCTAGCAAGACATTGTCTTATTAAGTTGGTAGGGCACTCTCCTCCCTCTCCCTTCAAACAAATAATTTATTTTCTCAAAGTAGGATTAAGGGACAGAGTTAGGGTTAGGTTAACATTTGGGTTTAATTTAATGTTAGAGTATGGTATGGTGTAAGTAAGGGAATGTATTATGATTTGGAGTCAGGAGCAAGGATCAGTGTAACGATTTGGTTAAGGGATAGGGCTAAATTAGATTAGTTTTAGGAATTGGGTTAAGGGTGGAATTAATAGTGAAAGAAGAGACGGGTGGCAGAAGCAAAGGTACAGGAGTATCCTCCCTCCCACAAAATAGCAGAGATATTATTAGCTCAGGGATAAGAGGTTAGTGTTAAAAAGGGATTAATCGGACAGATGAAGAGAGGAATCACAAATGTAAGTAGTAAGAATTCAACATTTTTACTTCTATCGTTTTGTCTATAGACATAAATGTTTGGCACCATTGTTTACCTATCGTTTTTTGCAAGCTCCTTTATTGCATGCAATAAAATCCACGAAAGAATCAGTATGAAAAGTTCTCTCTACTAATCTATGCCTTTGATGGATGACTAGCTGCCAGGTGTTCCCCTCCAGATTTAGTACTACCTTCACAAATTACAGAATGTTCTGTTCATACAAAACTCTAAATCAGGTCCTGGAATCATAGATAGCGTGGGCTGAGGTGTAATTTCTAGAGACCAAAAAACAAATCAGGGAAAAATAAAATCAGTTGAGATTAATATTTACCAGTGGTGATGTGTAGTAAGAACTGTAGTCAGTTTGACGCCATGCTTTTTGACTGCATCCACAACCTGTAAGAAAAAATAAGAGCTAGCTGAGCGAGACAGTAACTTATCCATATAACAATATGGTTAGCAGTGGTTGGCTAAATTAATTGTAGAGCAGGGTAAAATCGAACAAATGACAAAATTAAAGCATGCAAGAAACTTAAACAAGCATTTGCAATGCAATAGGTCTCGCCTTTGCATAAGTTTGAGCTATTATTTATGTGTTTTGAAAACCTGCAAGCGGTGCGTAAACACACACTTTGACTTCTAGTCGTTGCTTACGAGAAGCAAGGCTGGCAGTAACTGCGCCTCTTTTCCTGCCAGCCTTGCTTCTCGTAATCAAAGACTATAAGTGCAAAGTGTGTGTTTACGCACCGCTTGCAGATTTTCAAAACACATAATTAAAGTAGAGAGTAGTAGAGAGTGAGTAGTAGTGAGTAGTCGAGAGTGAGTAGTCGAGAGTGAGTAGTAGAGAGCGAGTAGTCGAGAGGGAGTAGTCGAGAGGGAGTAGTCGAGAGGGAGTAGTCGAGAGCGCCAGCTACGGACGGGGCTACACAGGGAGCGGGCCGCCTCGCCGTACTGGGTAGAAATCCCATGTGCTAAGGGCTCATCTCCAGGTCTTATATCGCCCGATCCTACCCCCGCTCCCCCATTCCATGCGCTAAGGTACCGCACGACGTGGTCAACATTGGTAGTGCGGCATGTCTCAGTGCAGGAAGGATCACTGTGGAACCCTTTAACTCTTGTGAAAATAAGCGTTAGAACATTTTCTCAAAACTCAGATCGTAACTTCAACCTCTTCTGATGGGTCCATTCGGCAAGGAAGTTTCGTCACTGCAAAAGAGACACACGCGGGCCCCAATGTGGGGACCCTCAAAGCGTTCTGGGACCGTGGGGCTGCGGTCCCCTAGAGCTCCACATACAATTAAACTGAAGCATGCATGCAATTAACTCCGCGGTGCAAACTAGCCATTCACTGCTTCTGCATCACCAAGTTTCCATAGTGTCTTGTTTTTCATTTAGATGCTTTCGCTCCGTATAGATAACTTTTTTATTTTCCTGGCGAAAAAGAGGGCTGCATATCTCGCATTGTGCAAGAAGGCACAAGTTCTTGTGAGGGGGGTGCCTTGAGGTGCAGGTTCTCCCAAGTCCGGAATGAGGCAGTTCGGAAACTTCTGGACAACTAATGCAGGCCAGCCCTACTCTGCCGAGCCAAGGGACAGGCAGAGGCCTTGATTGTGCGCGAGATTTGCAAAACTTTGCCTTAAATTCAAGTTTTCTTTTACCCTGGGTGGAATCACGTATTGAAAGCCAAGGAAACACCTAAAACAGCATATCGTAACACTCGGCGCGCACGGGGGACGTGTGATAGTACTGTGCGTGTAGGTTCATGTCCCCCAAACCTGCCTGCAGTCAGGGTGGGTTCCCGAACCTATAAGTTGAAGGGGCACTTCCATGCCCCTGACTCCGGCATTCTAACTCGATAACCGGCCGTGTCTTCACCCGGCCTTAACTTGCCCCCTTCTCGCTCCTAAGTTCACAGAATAGGAACACCCCCCACCTTTGCACAGACTGATCCTTGGGGACTGATACCAACGCTTCAAAATTGCAACACGTGGAGAAGCAGCGAGTTTTACAAACAAACAATCTGTTTCACGCCTCCCCGCTTAGCATCTTCAAAGGCACGTTAGGGGCACCGGCAGCTACGGCCCCACGTGAGTCAAACAAAACGAAAATCCACAAAAAGTACAAGCCCGAATAATTATTCTCACCCCATGTCCGGCAACCACCGCAAGCCTTACCACTCAAGAAGAAAATGCCATCCCCCAAAAGATAGTGTGCTCCGGACACAGGGGAGGAAGCACAATGTGTGACACTGAGTCCCCCCCGGGGCTCCTAACTTCAACAAAAGGCTGCCTCCCAATCGGCCCCCACTCACCGGGCCTCGGGAAAGCGTTGTATCTGGCTTCCGTTAAGGTTTATCACCGCGCCATCTGTAGAGCCCGCGCGGCGTTCTACTCGGTAGAATTCCGCAACAGTACTAACCCGTCTAAATCTATATTTAAGGCCCTCAAAGATCTTTTGGCAAAAAGAATCTCCTCCCCGGCAACGGCTTCTACCTCTCACTGTGAGGCTTTGGCATCCTTCTTTTTGGAGAAAGTGCAGGGCATCTACCGGGCTTTTTCCTGTACGGGACCACCATCGGGGACCCTGGATATTATCCCGGGCCTCCCCACTATGGACTCTTTTCCCCTGCTTCTACCTGAGGGATTTGATAGGTTGGCCCAGAAAATTAAATCTGGATCACCTTTGGATCCATTTAGACCTGCCCTCTTCAAGGACCAGTCTTTTGTGGGACACCCCATGGTGTGCTCCCTGATTAACATCTCGCTGGCTACGGGCACAGATCCAGCTAAATGGAAGCGGGCAGTGGTTTCTCCTATCCTGAAGAAACCCTCATTGGATCCTCTAAAACCGGAGAGCTACTGGCCCATTTCCTTGCTCCCTTGGCCGGCAAAAGTTGTGGAGGCCCACGTCAACCAGGCTCTTTCTGACCATCTTACCCGAGCCAACATTCTGGATGCTACCCAGAATGGGTTCCGTGCTGAGCATAGCACGGAGACAGCCCTTCTCGCCATGGCCGAACACCTGCGTATGGTGCTGGATGTGGGACAGACGGCGGCGCTAGTATTATTAGACCTGAGCGCCGCCTTCGATACTGTTTCACACCGCATCCTTCTGCAGCACCTGGAGGAGATAGGCATTGGTGGGCTCGCCCTACAGTGGTTCCGTTCCTTTCTCGACGACCGCTTCTTCTGCGTTGCCATACCACCGTACCAGTCCAAATTCCATCCTCTGGGCCTGGGGGTGCCGCAGGGATCCTCGCTGAGTCCCACGTTATTCAACCTTTACGTGAGACCGCTGGCTGATGTCGTCAAGCAGTGGGGCATGACTATGGTCTCTTATGCTGACGACACTCAGCTAGCGGTTACTATCAGCGGGGATGTTGAGCAGGATGCCCCTAGGTTCCAGAGTGGACTGAGGGCGGTGGCGAGCTGGATGAATGCCAACTGTCTCCAGCTCAACGCTAAGAAGACTGAGGTTATGGTTGTCGGGAAGGGGAAGGAGCTCTGGGGGGACAGATGGTTGCCACCGGAGCTTGGACCGTCTCCAATTCCGGTAACGGAGTTGAGAAATTTGGGAGTGTGGTTGGAGCCCACTCTTAGCTTCGTGGGGCACTCTAAGAAAACCGCGGCCTGCTGTTTTGGGGTCCTTCGGGGCTTAAGACCTGTCCTGAAGTTTTTTGACCCCCCTACCAGGCAGCTGGTGGTTCAGGCAACAGTAATATCTCATCTGGATTATGCCAGCTCTCTCCTGGTAGGGGCAAACCAGGCAGAAATCATCCGTCTCCAACGTGTCCAAAACGCCGCAGCTAGAGCCATAGTGGGCTTGCCCAGGACCTGCTCTGTTTCTAGTACCCTTCGATCTTTGCATTGGCTGCCGGTTAAAACAAGAATTCATTTTAAAGTTTTATGTCTGGCTTTTAAGATCTTGAAGGGATCAGCCCCCCAGATCCTCTCGAATCTCTTGTCCGGTTATGTTCCAACCCGCTCTTTGAGATCATTGGGCCAAGCGCTCGCTGTGGTCCCGAGGTTTAAGCTCAGCCGAGTTGGTGGCCGGTCCTTCCGGGTAAAAGCAGCAGTGCTTTGGAACTCTCTTCTGATTGAGATTCGCTTGATGGAAGACCTTCTTTTGTTCCGTAAAGCTATAAAAACCTTCCTGTTTTAATTTCTCCCCTTTTTCAGTTGCGCCCTTTCTTTTTCTTCTTTTTCTCTGTTTCTATGTTCAGTGTTAGCTATGTTTACCTTGTCATGCGCCAGGACGCCCCTTAGCTGGGGCAGCTGTGCGCACTACAAATGTTCCTAACATAACATAATATAACATAACTTCCTCTAATGAGCTCGGCTGCTCTCTGAGGACTGGCCAGAACGACGCGTGTCTCTCTCTTCATCCCGGGAGCCCAGCGCTGCCATCGGCGGCCTCGGCTGCCTCTGCTGCACTTCCCGGTCTCCTCTGATGCGGCACCTCATCAACCGGGGCTCCGTCCTCCTCACAGGAGCCCCGCCTGGATTCTTCTTTGGGTTGCCAGTGCGGGGTGGGCTCCCGCCTGGCTTCAGCAACATCCGGTTCTCCCCCAACTTACGGGAGGCCCGGTTACTTCCTGCTTCCGTCGCAAGGCCCTGCCCACCTCCAGGCGGTACTGTGCCTCACTTCCGGGCCGCGGCGGTGATTCCAGGCAATATTTAGAATGCGGGGTGGGTACCCGCAAGTGAAAAATAACGCAAAGGCGGCAATATCGCGGGGTGGGCACCCGCTTCTCAATTAAAGCCGCAAAGCGAGGTGGGCACCCACATTTTTAAATAAACAATGCAGCAATGAGGGGTAGTCTCCCTTTCAATTTAAAAAAGAAAACGCGGTAGGCACCCGCTAGGGAACAATTAAATGCTCGATGCGGGGGAATCCCTATGCCAGGGATTCCCTCCATGATGATCGCAGCTCCAGGCTGCCAGGACTGTCTGGCTTGCACAGCCTGCACTTCTGCTGGGCCAATCCCAGCGCGGCTCGAAGTGACATAGGACCTCACAGCCGATGAAGCTCCCGGCGGTGATCTCTTGTCTTTATAGGGCCATATGTTGCAACACATGGCCCCATAAAGATAAGAAAACGTTTGCGACGAACGCAAAGCAGGCGAGGCCGTCCAAATGGGACGGCCGAAAAAGCCGAACAAAAACGTCAGAAGGAGCTCTTTTCCAATGGCTGCCCACCATTTAGCATAAACGGTGATGCCAGCCAATGGAAAAGAGGGGCGGGGCTTAATGCCCTTTACACAAAATACCTAAAGTTATTAAATCTGGCAGCGAGACTGCGCATGTGCGCAGCTCACGCCAGGCGAGACCTAAAAATAATGGTGGAGCAAGTAAGTTCCTATTTCTGCTCTATATATCAGTTATGGTTGCTTAGGTTCATCTATGCCACTGAAATGTAGTAAACGAAGTGCTCTTAAAAGCAGTTATGACAGATAAGGATTCTGGAGGGTGTTCCTTGATTTGCTATAACCTTGAAAAAATAAGCATTTTCAATGCAATAGGTCTCACATTATTAAATTTTGAGCTGTTGGCATTGCTAATAATAATGCAACACCAATAGCAGCTCAAAGATTCAGTAATGTGAGTGTAGGAGAGTAGGGTCTGCTTTCTATGTTCACCCCCACTTTTTGCTTTTGCTTTACTGGTTTTCAACTTAGATGTGGCTGTGGGCCTGCTAATCAGACCCACAGCCCTGCTGTTCTCTCTCTAAATTAATACTATGTACTTTAGGTGCATAACCCATTTGGATAGGATCACCTTATTGGCCCCTGTACAGTGTACCCTAGGTACCCAGGGCATAGGTGTACCCTAGGCCTACCAGGGGCTGCAGCATGTATTATGCCACCCCTGGCCTGGCCTTCCATTATGACACAACTGGCTGATCACTCAGCTGGGGCAAGGTCGTGTAATCACTCCTTGCTTAGGTGTAGTATTCCTATACCTATCTTACATATAGACACATGTGTACCTATCAGCCACTCCTATGGCAGGCCTTAACAATCCTGGAGGCAGAGTGCTTGGTAACATGTGAGATGGTGCTCTAGCATGAGCTGAGCCTGTCTGCAGCTTTCGGAACCATGTCCTTATAGCTGTTCTATGATATAGCCTACCATATACTCTTAAAGTGCCTTATAATCTTAAACGGTTATGGTAACTATGGTTTGGCTTTATCAAAACATGTCGTGTAAGGTCTCTAACACTTTGGAATAATACCCCCATCCCATTTCTGGGGATGAGGATATTATCCCTCCCTTCTAGAGGGAGAAGACATGTTGTAACCTACTTACCCGGTTAAAGTTAACCAGAGCCCCAGCATCACAAAATGGATGCTGCTGCCACAGACACGAGTCTGACCTCCTGCTGCTGGGAGTGATCCCGGCAAGGGAGGCTTGGACAATAGGTTTCCTGCCTTGGGAGGTGCGAGCACCACCCCAGACAGGCCTTAGTGTATTGGGGCAGGGAGGGATGAATAGAATGAGACATGCCTGGGGCACACAAGGTGTCCCGTGCATAGTCCAGTTCAAACCGGTGCTGGGGCACTCCAGCCCCAGTCCTGGCGCGAAACTGGACAAAGGGAAGGGGGTGTAACCACCCCCCTCCCAGGTCCCACCCATAAGGCGTGACCTAGCAGGTAACCCAGCCCCCCAGATTTGGATAAGAGTGGTAGCTGGGCCCCAGGAGATTAGATTATCCAGAACCTGCAACTTGAACAGAAACTCTGGACCTTCGACATTCGACGAAAGAAGAAGACTGAAGAATCTCCCTTGTGGCCAAGGAGTGGCTACCCTGTGCAATCAGGCACCATCAAGAGACTACCCTTTGCTTTGCTAAAGTTCTACGAGGGACCAACTGCAGAGCCCGACCAGAGCCTTGACTTCCAGACTTCTCCGACCCTGATCCACATCCACAGCCGAGCTGAGATCCGTGGAGGCGACGAGAGACGTGGGACCGGCTACCTGGGAAAAGTGGCTAGTATCTTCAAGCGCAGCTTCTGAGGCACCCTCGAAGTTGTGCACCGGGGATTGAGAAGCCCCAACCCCAAGCACCATCTGCACTGAAGATCAGCCCCCCACACTCCACGAGTCCTGCGTGGGGCCCTTCTGCATTTTCCTGCTTGCCGCGTCTGTCCGGTTGCTTGCCCGCTGGCTAGTGGCCTTTGTGACGACGCATCCTGAAATCTTCAACGCTGGTTTGGCTCCTCCAGACTGGCTCCTGCTTCTTTGAAAAAGAGAAGCACCCCAGACCTTCCTGGTCTGCACCAGAAGCAAGTCCTCCGTTCTTCGTGGGTTCCGCTTGCCAAGGCTTGGTGAGTCCTAGTCCAACTTCGACGCCGCCGACAGCAAGAGCCTTCGTGGGACAGCTCGCCTCCTGGTCCTGGTCGTCCTCGACGTTCCCTGGTCCTCGTGGCTGCAGCGACAGGCTTCACCTTCACCTGCAATCTTCACGACATCGCCTGGTTCCTTCCTGGTTCCACGTGGTCACTGGCTAGTGACCTTGACTCTGTCCCTTCTGCTTGCAGGTCTCCTCTCTTCTTGATCCCAGCCTTGGGATCCGCCGGACACTCTTCACTGACTGCCTGTCAGCAACTTTCCTTCAGGCATCCATAGAAGTCCACGACGAAACCCGACGCAAGTTCACACCTATGCACCCGCAGCCCGTGGGCTAGGTAACTTGGGTACTTCGGTGCTCACAAGGGTAGTGACTATCCTAGGGTCTAGTTTCCGAGTCTCGACTTTCTAGCTATACCAGAAGTGTCCTTAAACTGTTTATTTCTAAACTGTACTATTTCTATCGACTGTACGCATTACGCGTGAGTGTTTCCACTCTGCACCTGAATCCCGTGGGCCTCCCACTTCCTAACTGTTGCTAGTGTAGTGTAGCCCCAGCGATTCCCTAGGCCTAGGCCTATCCTATTTCCGTGACAGTGGTCCTTATACCACTTACTTAGTATATGGTTTGCGTGGCCCCTAGGGCCTAACTGTATTACTTACCTGTGTGACTTAATGTATGCTTAAATAAGACTGTGTTGTACTTACCTCTAATCTCATAAAGAGTGCTGAGGGTTTGACTAGAATAAATACACTTTATTTTATATATATATCTGTTGTGGTGTCCTTTCATTTGGTATTCAAGGGATTATATATGGTATCACAGCTGGCTTCACATGCCATTCAGAGTTTAGCCTAAGACTGCACTTGTCCATGCTACCACTAGGATAGCTAGTCTATAAGGTTGACTTTACAACCAATCACCATAAGGGTTGTTTGGACTGATATAAGGTGTACACTAGAACCAGTGACATCATACATCAGGCCAACTTCTCACATTGGTGAGCAGCGGTTGGGATCTGAGCTTGCTGTTGTAATACCATTGTAATCTTGAGATACTAAATTGAAAGATCACACAGATATTGTCTAGGTACATATAACATAGATTATAATACTTAAGTCCTACTGGACTTAGTGGTTGTAGGTTGAAGGGAGTAACACACCCTGACTACAACTGCCAGAGAGGTTTAGTAGAAACAACTAGTGTAGGTAGGTGCACACACCACACCCTCACTAGATCATGTCTCTGGGAAGAGATCAAGAAGATGCTCTCTCAGGAGGGGCAAGTCTGCAGAAGACCCCCTCTAGATATGATACCCTAACTTTTCAGGAGATGAGACAATTGTGTACCTCCAGAAAGATAAAACAGGGTGCAAACCCAACCCTCCTTCAGCTAATACAACTCCTAGAGGAGTATGATGCTCTTAAAGCCTCACAGGCCAGTACCCTAGGTACAAAGGAGGGTCTACCCACCACAGATGAGTCAGATGGGACTTCAGATGAAGAGGTAGACAGCCAGGGCCAAGTAGGAAGACTTAGCCAGGCTAACCTAAGCTTACATGGGAGTTTGCATGGGGTCCCCCCATACAGACCCCCAAGTGGGCTTACACAGAGAAGCAGGAGGGACAGATCCCCTTCAAGGGAATCTATCCACTCCCATGTCTCTAGCATCTCTAATGCTTCCTCTCATAGGGGAATGACTTCCCCTGAGAGAAAGGAGCATGAAGCCAGAATGAGGGAAGCTAATCTGAGGATTCAGAGGGAAGAACTTGCCCTTGCCAAGGAGAAGCTTGCTCTGGCTAGAGAGCAAAAGTTAAGTGGGTCAGAACCCACTGGTGGCAGCAATATCCCTAAGGATAGAGACAGGCACTATGATAATAGAAACCTGAGCAAGATTGTCCCTCCCTACAAGTGTGGGGATGACATCCAAAAATGGATAACTGCTTTGGAGAGAGCTTGCAAAGTACAGCAGATACCCCAAAGTCAGTGGGCAGCTATCTTGTGGCTCTCCTTCTCTGAGAAAGGTAGAGACAAGCTCCTCACAGTTAGTGATGAGGATGCAGACAATTACACTGTCCTGAAGAGTGCTCTAATTGATGGGTTTGGCCTAACCACTAAACAATACAGGTTGTTGTTCAGGGATACCCAGAAGACACAAACTCAGGACTGGACTGACTTTGTAGATTGTGCCACTAAGGCTCTGGAAGGCTGGCTAGTGGGAAGTAAGGTTAAGGACTATACAGGATTGTATAATTTGATCATGAGAGAACAAATCCTTAACAACTGTCAAAACCAGCTACTGCATCAACACCTGATTGATTCTGATCTGACTTCTCCCCAAGAATTGGGAAAGAAGGCAGATAGATGGGTCAGGACTAGAGTTAAGCAGAAAAACCAGAACCAGGGCGGTGATCAGAAAAAGGCAGACCAGAAGGGTAATGATCAGAAACAAAAAGACCAGAAGTCTTCACCAGGCCCCCAAAAGGCTCAGGGGGAGGGTGGTCCCAAAAAGGATAAAAAGAAAGATGGCCAAAAGAAACCATGGTGCAACTATTGTAAGTCCAACTCACATTGGTTTAGTGAGTGCACCAAAAAGGATAAGCCCCCAGCCACCATTGCCCCTAAGGCAACTGTACCCCCTAGTCCAGCTGTAAGTGGTGGTTCCCAGCAAAAGGGTGTAGTAGGGTTAACCCTGGGAACTGAGGAGGATTCTGGCCTAGTCAGGATACCTACTCAGGCTGTTCTGATCTGTGATGGGGACTTAGCTTTGTCCTCTACTGTAGGCCCCAGTAACCTGGGCAAATACAGACAGACTCCTTTTATCAACCAAAGAATGGCTCAGACCTACAGGGACACTGGGGCTAGTGTCACAATGGTGACACCTGCCTTTGTGGACCCTGGACAGATCATACTAGGTGAGAATTACCTAGTGACCAACGCTAGCAATGCCACTACCTCCCATAGTGTGGCAATTGTTAACTTCTCCTGGGGAGGGGTAACTGGCCTCAAGAAAGTTGTTGTTAGTTCAGACCTTCCTGTAGAGTGTTTACTGGGCAATGATCTTGAAACTTCAGTTTGGTCTGAAGTGGAGTATAGGACCCATGCAGAAATGCTGGGGATAGATGCACATGTCCTTGCTGTGACCAGGTCACAGGCCAAAAAGTGCACCACTGAACAAGTGCTGGATCCTGAAACTATGGACCAGTCATAACCCAAGAGAAAGAGCAGTAGGGTTAAGGCTGTGCCTTCCCCCCTGCCTCAGGTGGTGGATCAGCCCTCCCAGGAGGATGATTCTGAGAGCCCTGAAGGAACTGTCCTAGAAGAACTTGAACCTGATCAGGTTGAGTTTCTTGGGACAGGGGGACCTTCAAGGGCAGATCTGAGGCAGGCTCAATTAGACTGCCCCTCTCTTGAACCCCTCAGACAGCTGGCTGCTGCTGAGGCTGCAGGGAATGCTCAAGGTACCCATAGAGTGTATTGGGATGAAGGGCTACTGTATTCAGAGGCTAGAGACCCCAAGCCTGGTGCATCCAGGAGGTTGGTCATACCACTGAAGTTCAGAGGCTTCCTTCTTACCTTGGCCCATGATATTCCCCTTGCAGGACATTTAGGCCAGAACAAGACTTGGGACAGGCTTGTCCCTCACTTTCACTGGCCCCATATGTCAGAAGATACTAAGGAGTTTTGTCGCTCCTGTGTCACCTGCCAAGCCAGTGGCAAATCAGGTGGCACCACAAAGGCCCCCCTCATACCACTACCTGTGGTAGGGGTCCCCTTTGAAAGAGTGGGCATAGATATTGTAGGACCAATGGACCCACAAACAGCATCTGGGCACAGATTCATACTGGTGATAGTGGACCATGCCACCAGGTATCCAGAAGCTATTCCCCTGAGGACCACAACAGCTCCTGTTGTGGAAAGGGCCCTGCTTGGAGTATTCTCCAGAGTGGGCTTTCCAAAGGAGGTCATTTCTGACAGAGGTGCCAACTTCATGTCAGGATACTTGACTGCAATGTGGAAGGAGTGTGGTGTGAACTACAAATTCACCACACCCTATCACCCACAGTGCAATGGGCTTGTTGAGAGATTCAACAAGACCCTAAAGGGAATGATAAAAGGTTTACCAGACAAGTTTAGGTGAAGATGGGACATCCTTTTACCCTGCCTTCTGTTTGCTTACAGAGAGGTCCCACAAAAGGGGGTGGCTACAGCCCTTTTGAGCTTTTGTTTGGGCATCCTGTAAGAGGACCCCTGTGTTTGGTAAGGGAAGGATGGGAGAGACCTCTCAGACAACCCAAACTTGACATAGTGGATTATGTACTTGGTCTCCGCTCCAGGATGGAAGAGTATATGAAGAAGGCTTCTAAAACCCTTGAGGCAAGCCAAGAACTCCAAAAAGCTTGGCATGACCAAAAGGCTGTACTGACTGTTTACCAGCCAGGACAGAAAGTGTGGGTGTTGGAGCCAGTGGCCCCAGCATCACTCCAAGACAAATGGTCTGGACCCCACACTATTGTTGAGAAAAAGGGAGAAGTCAGCTACTTGGTGGACCTTGGGACTCCCAGAAGCCCCCACAGGGTGCTTCATGTCAACAGATTGAAGGCATATGTTGACAGGGCAGACATGGGGCTACTCATGGCTACAGATGAGGGGCAGGAGGAAGAGAGTGACCCTCACCCAGACCTGTTGACTCAGAACCCTGATGATGGCTCAGTTGATGGTGTGGTCTTTTCTGACAGCCTCACTGTCCATCAGCAACAGGACTGCAGACAGGTTCTGCAATCCTACAGACATATGTTCTCTCTGACCCCAAGTCAGACAAACTGGTGCACCCATGAGGTGGACACTGGTGACAGTCTGCCTGTGAAGCGTAAAATTTACAGGCAACCTGACCATGTCAGGGACTGCATAAAAGTTGAGGTACAAAAGATGTTGGAGCTGGGAGTCATTGAACCTTCAGAGAGCCCTTGGGCTAGTCCTGTAGTCCTTGTGCCAAAGCCTCACACCCAAGATGGTAAGAGAGAGATGAGGTTTTGCGTGGATTACAGAGGTCTCAATGCTGTCACTAGGACAGATGCCCACCCAATACCTAGGGCAGATGAGGTCATTGACAGACTGGCAGCTGCTAAGTTTTTGAGCACCTTTGACCTGACAGCAGGCTACTGGCAAATCAGACTAGCTGAGAGTGCAAAGGCCAAAACTGCTTTCTCGACCCCAGGAGGACATTGTCAATTTGTGGTAATGCCCTTTGGTTTGAAGAATGCACCTGCCACTTTCCAAAGGTTGGTGAATCAAGTCCTTACTGGGTTGGATGATTATTGTGCAGCTTATCTTGATGATATTGCTGTCTTTAGCTCTACCTGGGAGGATCACCTGGTCCACCTGAGGAATGTTTTAGAGGCCCTGCAAAAGGCAGGCCTCACTATCAAGGCCACTAAGTGCCAGATAGGGCAGAGCAAGGTTGTATACCTGGGCCACCTAGTTGGTGGGGGTCAGGTTCAACCACTGGAGAGCAAGATCCAGACCATAAAGGACTGGACTCCTCCTACTACCCAGACTCAGGTCAGAGCTTTCTTGGGCCTGACTGGGTACTACAGAAAGTTTGTTAAGAACTATGGGTCCATTGTGACACCACTTAATGACTTGACCTCCAAGAAGATGCCAAAGAAAGTTCAGTGGACAGTAAGCTGTCAAAAAGCATTTGATGACCTGAAGCAGGCCATGTGCAGTGCACCTATTCTGAAAAGTCCAGACTACTCCAAAGAGTTCCTTGTCCGGACAGATGCTTCTGAGTTAGGTGTGGGAGCTGTTCTTTCACAACTGAATGTAGATGGTCAAGACCAGCCCATTGCTTTTATAAGTAGAAGGCTGACCCCTAGAGAGAAACGTTGGTCAGCTATTGAGAGGGAGGCCTTTGCTGTGGTTTGGGCCCTGAAGAAGCTGAGGCCATACTTGTTTGGCACTCACTTCAAGATTCAGACAGACCATAAGCCCCTCTTGTGGCTAAATCAGATGAAGGGTGAAAATCCCAAACTTCTTAGGTGGTCCATTTCCCTACAGGGGATGGACTTCACAGTGGAACATAGACCTGGGACTGACCATGCCAATGCAGATGGACTCTCCAGATATTTCCACTTAGAACATGAAGACTCAACTGGTCAAGGTTAGTTTAATGTCCCTAAGTTTGGGGGGGGTTGTGTAGGAGAGTAGGGTCTGCTTTCTATGTTCACCCCCACTTTTTGCTTTTACTTTACTGGTTTTCGACTTAGATGTGGCTGTGGGCCTGCTAATCAGACCCACAGCCCTGCTGTTCTCTCTCTAAATTAATACTATGTACTTTAGGTGCATAACCCATTTGGATAGGATCACCTTATTGGCCCCTGTACAGTGTACCCTAGGTACCCAGGGCATAGGTGTACCCTAGGCCTACCAGGGGCTGCAGCATGTATTATGCCACCCCTGGCCTGGCCTTCCATTATGACACAACTGGCTGATCACTCAGCTGGGGCAAGGTCGTGTAATCACCCCTTGCTTAGGTGTAGTATTCCTATACCTAACTTACATATAGACACATGTGTACCTATCAGCCACTCCTATGGCAGGCCTTAACAATCCTGGAGGCAGAGTGCTTGGTAACATGTGAGATGGTGCTCTAGCATGAGCTGAGCCTGTCTGCAGCTTTCGGAACCATGTCCTTATAGCTGTTCTATGATATAGCCTACCATATACTCTTAAAGTGCCTTATAATCTTAAACGGTTATGGTAACTAGGGTTTGGCTTTATCAAAACATGTCGTGTAAGGTGTCTAACACTTTGGAATAATACCCCCATCCCATTTCTGGGGATGAGGATATTATCCCTCCTTTCTAGAGGGAGAAGACATGTTGTAACCTACTTACCCGGTTAAAGTTAACCAGAGCCCCAGCATCACAAAATGGATGCTGCTGCCACAGACACGAGTCTGACCTCCTGCTGCTGGGAGTGATCCCGGCAACGGAGGCTTGGACAATAGGTTTCCTGCCTTGGGAGGTGCGAGCACCACCCCAGACAGGCCTTAGTGTATTGGGGCAGGGAGGGATGAATAGAATGAGACATGCCTGGGGCACACAAGGTGTCCCGTGCATAGTCCAGTTCAAACCGGTGCTGGGGCACGCCAGCCCCAGTCCTGGCGCGAAACTGGACAAAGGGAAGGGGGTGTAACCACCCCCCTCCCAGGTCCCACCCATAAGGCGTGACCTAGCAGGTAACCCAGCCCCCCAGATTTGGATAAGAGTGGTAGCTGGGCCCCAGGAGATTAGATTATCCTGAACCTGCAACTTGAACAGAAACTCTGGACCTTCGACATTCGACGAAAGAAGAAGACTGAAGAATCTCCCTTGTGGCCAAGGAGTGGCTACCCTGTGCAAACAGGCACCATCAAGAGACTACCCTTTGCTTTGCTAAAGTTCTACGAGGGACCAACTGCAGAGCCCGACCAGAGCCTTGACTTTCAGACTTCTCCGACCCTGATCCACATCCACAGCCGAGCTGAGATCCGTGGAGGCGACGAGAGACGTGGGACCGGCTACCTGGGAAAAGTGGCTAGTATCTTCAAGCGCAGCTTCTGAGGCACCCTCGAAGTTGTGCACCGGGGATTGAGAAGCCCCAACCCCAAGCACCATCTGCACCGAAGATCAGCCCCCCACACTCCACGAGTCCTGCGTGGGGCCCTTCTGCATTTTCCTGATTGCCACGTCTGTCCGGTTGCTTGCCCGCTGGCTAGTGGCCTTTGTGACGACGCATCCTGAAATCTTCAACGCTGGTTTGACTCCTCCAGACTGGCTCCTGCTTCTTTGAAAAAGAGAAGCACCCCAGACCTTCCTGGTCTGCACCAGAAGCAAGTCCTCCGTTCTTCGTGGGTTCCGCTTGCCAAGGCTTGGTGAGTCCTAGTCCAACTTAGATGCCGCCGACAGCAAGAGCCTTCGTGGGACAGCTCGCCTCCTGGTCCTGGTCGTCCTCGACGTTCCCTGGTCCTCGTGGCTGCAGCGACAGGCTTCACCTTCACCTGCAATCTTCACGACATCGCCTGGTTCCTTCCTGGTTCCACGTGGTTACTGGCTAGTGACCTTGACTCTGTCCCTTCTGCTTGCAGGTCTCCTCTCTTCTTGATCCCAGCCTTGGGATCCGCCGGACACTCTTCACTGACTGCCTGTCAGCAACTTTCCTTCAGGCATCCATAGAAGTCCACGACGAAACCCGACGCAAGTTCACACCTATGCACCCGCAGCCCGTGGGCTAGGTAACTTGGGTACTTCGGTGCTCACAAGGGTAGTGACTATCCTAGGGTCTAGTTTCCGAGTCTCGACTTTCTAGCTATACCAGAAGTGTCCTTAAACTGTTTATTTCTAAACTGTACTATTTCTATCGACTATACGCATTACGCGTGAGTGTTTCCACTCTGCACCTGAATCCCGTGGGCCTCCCACTTCCTAACTGTTGCTAGTGTAGTGTAGCCCCAGCGATTCCCTAGGCCTAGGCCTATCCTATTTCCGTGACAGTGGTCCTTATACCACTTACTTAGTATATGGTTTGCGTGGCCCCTAGGGCCTAACTGTATTACTTACCTGTGTGACTTAATGTATGCTTAAATAAGACTGTGTTGTACTTACCTCTAATCTCATAAAGAGTGCTGAGGGTTTGACTAGAATAAATACACTTTATTTTATATATATATCTGTTGTGGTGTCCTTTCATTTGGTATTCAAGGGATTATATATGGTATCACAGCTGGCTTCACATGCCATTCAGAGTTTAGCCTAAGACTGCTCTTGTCCATGCTACCACTAGGATAGCTGGTCTATAAGGTTGACTTTACAACCAATCACCATAAGGGTATTTGGACTGATATAAGGTGTACACTAGAACTAGTGACATCATACATCAGGCCAACTTCTCACAGTGAGACCTATTGCATTGCAATTGTTTTTTTTTGTTGTTTTTTTTATATAGCACAAACTTGAGTGAAAGGTGTGTATTTATGTTGCATTGAGTACAGTGTAATTATGTGTTGTGTTATTATGCGGCACAGAGTGGTATTGTGTGGAGTGTATTTATCTTGCATTAAGTAGAGAGTAATTATGTGGCGTGCAATTATGTAGTACTGAGCGGTATGTGGAGTGTATTTATGTTGTATTGAATACAGTGTAATTATGTGATGTGTAATCACACAACAACACACACACAACCACACACACACACACACACACACAACACAACCACACACACAACCACCACAACCACACACATAACCACCACAACCACACACACACTCAACCACACACAACCACACACCCAACCACACACACAACCACACACACCCAACCACAACACACACAGCCACACACACACACACCCAACCACACCCAACCACACATACACACACCACACAACCACAAACATAACCACACCCAACCACACCACCACACACAACCACACCACCACACACAACCACACTCACACACAACCACACTCACAAATACAAGCACACACACACAACCACACACACACAACCACACAGACACAACCACACAGAACTACACACATCACCACACACACAACCACACACACAACCACACACACACACAACCACACACGTCTCATTATCCATTCCTACCTTTTTTGAAGAAGATGTTGCACTCAAATGATGTACTTGACGATCGTTTAATTAATTCTCCCTTCTCTTATTTTATTCCCTTAAGATTAAATGTAAAGAAAATTGTTGTTTGTTCATTGTAAAGTGCATTAACCCCATTTCATAGGTAGAGTGACACTATATAAAATGTAAAATTAAAAAAAATTGCACTTGCTGACTACTACTAGTTTTTGGCTCCCCAAAAGCCAAAAGCAGCCTGGTCTTCATGTGATTTACAGAAGGGTAATTCCCTTGAGATTATGTGTTTAGAGTTGGTACAGACTTCCTTGAAGAGCCAAAACCATAGGTTCTAGGTCAGCTAAACTTCAGAAGCGAGGAATCAACTTAGACTGATAGGTCACCTGCATAAATCACAAAGAGGATCAGTGCAATGACACAAATCTCGACTCACTCCCCTGCTGCCTTGCTAGGCTTTTGACTATAGTGCCCGCTCCAGTATCTAGGCCAAAAAGATTCTCCTACAATGCACTGGGAATGCCAGTCAACCAGTAAGGCCTTGCCATCTTGGCCAATAAGCATCCTCTCTCTCCATCGTATGCTACATTGTCCAGTGATTCTATTCCCTGCCTAAAGCCTGTCTAGGCCGAAGGAAAGATGCCTAGGGTGTGAACCCATTCAAGGAGATGCTGGGTAAATCTCTCAGTAAAGATAGCAACTGAGCATGCGGGCTAGCATCGCTGTTAATATAGGTTTCTCATGTCAAAACACAAGGAATTGCTCTGGTCCAAAGAATTTCGGGGGAAAACTATTTAACATCAAATATTCAGTGTCCCTGCATTTCTTAAGCCCTTGTGTGTCAGATTCTTTCAGATAACGCACAGCAAGAGAGAAAAGAACATTTCACCAAAAAGGATTGGTGGGAAAGGGGTCTTAAATTAAAGGACAGTGAGGCGATTCCAGACAGAGATCCTGCTGCACTTTCTGTGATAACTCTGAAACTTTAAGGGAAATAAAAGTCCCACATCTCCCACGAATATGAGAAAATCACAATCAGTATATAAATGGAACAAAAACTAGAAACATAACGATCTAAAGCATCCTGATCAACTATTAAGCAACAGATTGAGAGCCTCCCGTGTTCTCAGGTTTCCATCTTGGGATCTAAAAGAAATAGTGGGCCAAGAGCACCTTCAAAAGTGCTGGTCCACCTCAGTTTAGGTATTATAAACTCACCAACTACACATACTTCTATCTTCGTCTGACTCTAAGAGGTGGTACGAGGCCCGGGGGGACCAGGAGAGTGCCCTGATGTCCTGTAAATTCCAGGTGGCACTACATACTATGTGGACAAGAGGTGTCAAAGACCCCGGTATTCGCAGCCAGTGACACTGAATTCACACCATTCAAGCACTCCAAAGCCCCCATCCCCATTTTCAAACGCGCTCGACACTCACTTTGCTGTCCAGCAGATTCCATCCCGGTTCCTTGTTCACCAATTTTGATGCAACATCAACAAAACGTGTCCGGAAATAGACCTTGCAGTTTCCAGGTCACGGACGGTATCCAAGCAACCATGGGACGCACATTAAAACAGAGTTAGGTTCGCTCCTTGTCAGTGCTCTGATCTCGTGCCCACTGCTCCGAGAGCGGTAAAATGGCAGTCTTCAGAACAGCTTCTCGGTGTGGACGCTCAGAAGAGCGAGAAGGCGCTCTGCAATATAACGCTATGGCTGAAGACGGTACATGCCAATATTTTGTAAAAACGAAAACACATAAGCTGCGCGTAAGAAAATACAAGCGGCACTGAAGAAAAAAAACACGCCCGCGAGTGATGCGCGCGCGCGCCACTGTGAGGCATATGCTTTCAATTATTGCACCTGTGTCTGGGCACGATAATTGAAAACATATGGGCTTTGCTGAGCGTAACAGACACCAATAGGCCGTGGGCGGAGCCATGCGCCTGCCTTTGTCCTATTGCGTGCTCTGTTGAAACAAAACACACAGTCAAAGCCCAATTACAGACCCAAAAACAGAAAACACACGCACGAGCGTGTGCGATTCCAGGGTCCATTTCTGAACCCCGGACAATAGGACTCTCGCCTGCGCGAGCACTGCTGTGCAGTGCAACGCAGGTCGCACGACCTACAAAGAGGAATAACGTCATTCTCAATATTATAAAGCAACATCACCTCAGAGTTCTAGGGTTTATGAAAACTGTACTAAACAAAGATGATTTAAAAAACGACGATTCTATAAATCCATACAGTTAACATGCCGAGCGTTAAGGAGGATAAACACCGGAGTATGTTTTTGAAGGTGCACTATTCTTTACGGGAAGATGGTATCTTTTTCTCAGTTGAGCCAAAGAATGTAGAACTTAATTTCTATGCACATTCTTAGGGTTGTACTCAAGTACATCAAAATTGCCAGCACTGTAACAGAAATAAAAGACAGACAACATTTACCCGTCGTAGGCGGAATCATTCCAGCTCCCCCGCTATCTTCTCTATTCCCTGACGTTTCGCTTTGTTTTGATTCTGGACAGAAAGTGACCCATGTTTCTAGGCTTAGTGAGTAAACGTTTCACATTGATGAGCTGGCTAAGTGCCAAAGGGGGCTGGAAATGGACCTGGGTGATAGTCTCTAGTCTTTACAACTTATTTGTAACATGAGCAGAAAATGAATGGTCCTGGACTACTGTTCTACTTATACTATGGGACAATTGCGATTTTAGTTCTAAATTTATTTGTGTAGCACCATGAGTAGTGACTCTTCCATGAGAGTCTTAAACACTGAGGGTATGTCTCCACAGTCGCCAAAACCACACTCCACAGTATAAGGGCTCTGTATCATCAACTCATCAGATACATTCTCCTCAGCTGCAAGCAGTGGAGGATCCTGGTTCAATCTGATATAGAGGTTTAGGCTATTACCCACAAGGTGACCGATAGAAAACTAATCTTAAGTTAAGTATCAAAAGCCTTAGTTTGCTACTTAAGGGGGCTTTATTAACTTATCTCAATCATGGAGTTGACAGTGATAGGAGTGCCCATTTCACCTTTGTTATGATAATGAGGGTGGTGCAGTGAAATGAGGACCATGACACAGAGTTGATTGTTAATACTTAACAAAGTAAGGTGACCTTCCAGCACACTAACAATAATAAAGGTAGAGTAGTGTGGGAAAGTAGCATCTGCTTTCATGGTCACCCCAACTTTTCGCTGGTGTCATTATGCTGCCTGACTAGTCTGACTGGGATCCTGCTAATCAGGACCACAGTCTCTGTGCTACTTTCCTAAATTGGACATGGCGAGTACTTAGATACACTCCAGATTGGCTATTTGTGTACCCTGATAAGTCCCTAATATAGGGCACTAAGGTACCCAGGGAATAGGTACAGCAGAGGTCTCCCATGGGCTGAAGCATGTATTATGCCACCCAGGAGAGGCCACTCAAATTGTGACTACAGGCATGCCATTGCAGCCTGGGTAATCTGGTGCCCTCCTACTGCTGAGCCAAGCTCGAGCAGGGACAGGTAGAACAAAAGATATCCTGTCACAGGAGGTGTGACCACCTCCCAGACAAGGTTTTGTGAATTGGGACAGGGTGGGGGCACTTGCCTGCACCACTGAGACTGCCTAAAGTGCACACTTGGTGCCCTGCTTGCATACTCCAGTTTAGAAAGCCGTTGGCTCCTGCTCTGGTGTGAAACTGGACAAGACATGGCAGTATCCTGCCCACTGTTCAGCTCCCTCCTCTTGGAGGAACCCCTGAATCATCCCAACCCTTTCCTAAGGGTAATTAAGGGCTTACCTGTGGGTCGGTCCCTAGATTCGTCGTAAGACAAGATTCAGATGACATACCACTTCAACTTCGACCATCTGGACACTCTGGACTTCGCTTTAGGAACCAAGACTGCACCGGGGAAGATTCCTGCTGCTCCTGGTCTCGTCGTCCTGCTGGTCTTCTGCAACATCTGTGCCCATGCTCCATACAGGTTCTTCACCAGGCCTGTGGACATCCAAGACACCCAAAGAAATGTCCCTTGGAGTGAAGGAGTCACTCCCCTGTATCTGCAAGCACCACAATGCAGCTGACCGGTCTGCTGATCCTGGGCTCCCATGGACTCCAAATGCCTCAGCAACATAGGTGGTGGTTTTGCAACTCCCGAGGCCTGCACCGTCTTCATACTGAGTTTGAAGCCAGTATCTCTCGTCAAAACATCTGGAACAGGACCCCCGTGCACCGCGTCGCATTGCCAAGGCTTGTTGACTCTCTCCTCTAGAGATGTTTGGGCTCCAAGAAGCTCCAACCTCAAGCAACTCCTGCAGCCAAGATCTTCGTCCTCACTGCTTTCTTTGCACCGTGGGCCTTCTTCATTGGTGAGCTGCTCGAGGTCCTCTGGTGACTCCTGTGCATTCTGTCTATGTGTCCTCTTGAGGGTCTTCTTTGCCTTCAGTGGGCTCCCCTGCTTGCTTGGGCCTGCTCTGACCTACCTGCTTGTGGTGAGTCACTTGGACCGTGCTGGTCCGGACACCACACCTTTTTCAGACTAAGTTGGTTGTTGCTGCCAAGGCTTGTTAGTGCCTCTGCCGGACACTGACCTCTTGGCTCTCAACATCTAATGTGGGACAGCTCTTAAACGGCTTCTGGTATCCCACAGCGTCGCGCGGTCCGCACATCTGCAACTTGAAGGGTACCGTCAACCTCTCCTGCATCTCCAACATTGGTGGGCAATAATCTTCCGTGCTTCCTGGCCAGTCCTGAGGGGCAGAGACTCTGTCCCCTCTGCTTGCAGGTACCTCTCATCTTGAATTCACCTTTTGGTTGCACCAGACTCCTTCGTCTTCTTCTCCAGCTGCATTTTTCCTGAAGTCCTCCATTGGGGTCTACGGAGGTTTCCGACATCACTTGACAGCTATGCACCTGGCTTCCCTGGTGTAGGTATCCTGGTTCCTGGGGTATCCACGGGTGGGGTGACTCTCCAACCTTCCATCTTCCATGGGGTTTCTTCAGGGTCCGCTGGGAAGGGCCCTTCTTTGAAATTGCAACCGCGACTTACCTATTGACTAACATTAAGCATGCGGTCGTGTTCCAACTTTGCAGCAACTTCCGTGGGGTTTCTAGATACTCACCTTGGGTGGTTCTTTGGGTACTCGGCTCTTCTACGTTTTCTAGGTCCATTCTGGACTAGAGCCATGGTTCGCATTCCACTATTTTAATATATGGTTTGGTCTCCCCCTGGAGACCACTGTGTATTTGTGCTACTTACGTGCTCTATTTCCTAAGTATTGTGTGTATTGGGATTATATCTCCGGGTAGGAGGTATTGCAATGTGTTTATAATAAATACATATTTTTATAACTACACTGTGTGGTTCTTTTTCACTTAACCTACACTATATGATTAGTACTGGTAAAACAAGCTGCTTTACACTCCTTCCGGACTAAGCCTGAAGGCTGCTCTCCACAGCTACCACTTAGAGAGCTTTCTAAGGTTGTCTAAGAGAACTAAAATCACCATAAGGGTTGTCTGGATTAGTCCAGGGTGCTACACTTACATAAGTGAGCACCATATACGAAGCCAGCCTCCCACAACTAGTCACCAGCAACACTAGGATATCTCCACTGGTGTTGTATGATTTAAGAGACTATTGTTTGCCCACGCCTGCTATTCTCTCTCTTCATTCTGCAATTAATTAACCTAATTTTGATCTTTTTATTGCCCTGAAGATAGCAGCAGATTTGCCTGCTTTGAAAAGCACAGGGACATTTTGAGAACTTTAGGAGCTGTCTGATAGCATTGGATAGTAATTTGCACTAACCACAACTACCGACTGTCTCCTATTCACAAATGTAGACCTTTTTATGGACGCCATTAATAAATATTCGAATTTGTCTGAGTTTCTTTTTATTGTGAAGTACAGTTGTTGGAAATCTACTCCGCTCCCACACCGGTAAGGGTTGGTGGTAACGGAGTATATTCCGGGAACACACAGTGGTAGCTTGGCTCGAGTGGTCAGGAAACAGGCACCGTGCTAAGCATACGACATACCCATACAATAACCATGCGTGCATCCGTTCCAAAAACGACTCTACACCGTAAAAATTATGAAAATATCTCTTTTATCTTCTTTTTCTCTTAGTTGCTGATTAGATAAATAATACACAATCACAATATACAAACTTTTTAAATAGTGCAGGTCAAATAAATACTGGCTTAATGATTCAATAAATAGGGGTGATCATAAATATTAAAGGCATAAATATAAGTGCAATTCATACAGGCAATTAAATATTCTGAGGCAATAAATACTGTAAACCAATAAATATTGTGCATCAATAAACACTGTGGACCAATAAATACAGTGAAGCAATAAATAGGTTAAATACAATAAATACAGTGCCTCCAATAAATAATTAAAAGCTGACAGTGACACTCATAGAATCAGATCACATTTGAGATTACTATGGGCTAATTTGGCCCAGGCACAGCTTGTGGGGATGTGGAAGGCTTGAGGGTGTCTACTCCCTGGCTTGGACAAGGCGGAGGCCTAAACTGAGGTAGATCAAAGGGGGAATACCAGAGACCTGGCTCTCTCACTCTACACAACCCCTCTAAATTAGTCTCAGCTCTCCCCTGGCACAGTCCAGCTGGTTCCAGCACCTCTCTAACCCCTAGAGTAGTCTCTTAGGATTCCACAGGGCCTTTGGCGCCCTCTATTCCACTTACTGCCCTTTTTCTGAAGTTCCGACGCCGCTGGAGTCGTGTCGACGCCGTGAGGCGGATCCGGTTCGATGTCGGCGGCCTCGGCACAATGTCAGTTCCTGACGACGCCGGTAGGCGGCTCCGGTTCGATGTCGGCGGCCTCGGCTCGATCTCGACCTCCGATTCGATGGCGTCGGGCAGTCTTGACTCGATGTCGACTTCGGGCGGCTCCGGTCCGATGGCGACCTCAGCTTCGATGACGTCGGCCGGCCTTGGCTCGATGTCGACTTCCGGCGACTCCGGAGTGCGATCCTCACTCCCGACCTCCGGTGCTCCTCTCCTCAGGTTTCCGGCGACTCCGGAGTGCGATCTCCACTCCCGACCTCCGGCACACTTCACCTCGGTCTCCGGCGACTCCGGAGGGCGGACTTCACTCCCCCGTCGACACCGCTCACTCGACCTTGGGTGACTTCCTCCTCGACCTCTGGTACTCCTCACGTCCTCCGTCGGCGCCCTCTCACGATCTCTGGCGGCTCTGGGCACGACGTCTGCTTTTCCAGTCAGCGCCGCTTCTCCACCTCAGGCTCCAGGTCTCCAGGCTACTCGACGTCCGGCTCCAGGGAAACCAGTATCCAGGTCAGGTACTTGCTTTCTTGACTTCTAAGGCCTGTTCCTGCTGTCCAGGTCCTTAAGATGGTTTTTCTTACTTCTTCCCACACAGGGCTCCAGGCTGGGCTCAGTCAGTAGGGACTAGTATCAAGGGTGGGTTTATGGACCCCACTCCAGGCACAAGTTTCCACCCCTGCTGCCTCACTCCTTCCTCCTTCAGGTTTCTGCTGCTCACTCTTCACCAATCAGGTGCCAACTGCCAGCTCCAACTGCCATCTCTCTGTCTTAGCTTCCCAACATTCTAAACCGCCGCCAACTGTCGCAGGGTTCTGGAATGTTCTGGAAGGTGCTGGTAGGTTCCAGTGGATGCTGGTGATGTCACAGGTGGCCACCATTTTGTGCTCCAGGCCCTCAGACAGAAGTTTCAGGGGTAGATAAAATGGCTCCCTGAATCTGCAGCAACACGAAAAAGTCTGGTGGTTCCCAAAAAGGAAAAATTCAAACAGGGTTTGAGGCAAAAGTGGGACAAAATAAATAATGATGATGAGGAGGGACCACCCAAAGGGCTGACAGGTCTAACACGCGTCCCCCCCAGCTGAAAGTGGGGAGAGCTACCCAACCCCTTGGGAGTTCTCATCACTAAGGCGGAAATACCTTGAGAGACCGTCTGCATTGGCGTGGTCCACTCCAGGCCGATGTTCCACCTGAAAGTCCATTCCCTGTAGGGAAATAGACCACCTCAACAACTTGGGATTCTCCCCCTTCATTTGCATCAGCCAACGAAGGGGTCTGTGGTCGGTCTGAACCAGGAAGTGCGAGCCAAACAGGTATGGCCGCAACTTCTTCAGAGCCCATACCACTGCAAAGGCTTCACGCTCTATTGCACTCCACTTCTGTTCCCTGGGAAGTAGTCTCCGGGATAGGAAGACCACGGGTTGATCCAGACCCTCTTCATTGAGTTGCGATAACACTGCCCCAATGCCATGTTCTGATGCATCTGTCTGGACAATGAACTCCTTGGAAAAGTCTGGGGCCCTTAAGACCGGGGCCTCGCACATGGCTTTCTTCAATCTCACAAAGGCCTGCTGACAAGCCTCCGTCCAGACTACCCGTCTAGGTTGTTTCTTGGACGTGAGCTCCGTGAGGGGGGCTACGATGGTACCGTACCCCTTCACGAAGCGGCGGTAATATCCCGTGAGGCCCAGAAAAGCTCGGACCTCAGTCTGTGTCTTGGGGGGTTCCCAGGCCATGATGGCCTCGATCTTCGCCTGGAGGGGTTGCACCGCTCCCCTACCCACCAAGTGTCCAAGGTACACTACCGACCCCTGCCCGATCTGGCACTTGCTGGCCTTGATCGTCAATCCAGCTTGTCTCAGGGCCTGGAGAACAGCTTGCAGGTGACGCAAGTGATCCTCCCAGCTGTTACTGAAGACGGCTATGTCATCCAGATAAGCAGCAGAGAAACTCTCCATTCCGGTGAGGATCTGGTTTACCAGGCGCTGAAACGTGGCAGGTGCGTTCTTGAGCCCAAAGGGCATCACACAGAACTGGTAGTGGCCATTGGGCGTGGAGAAGGCTGACCTTTCCCTTGCTCCATCAGTCAAAGAGATCTGCCAGTACCCAGAAGTAAGGTCAAAGGTACTTAGATATTGGGCAGCTCCCAGCCGGTCAATCAATTCATCCGCCCTAGGGATCGGATGAGCATCAGTTTTGGTCACTGAATTTAGTCCCCGGTAGTCCACACAGAACCTCAGTTCCGGTTGGGCACCCGGTGGTGCAGCTTTTGGTACTAGTACCACCGGACTGGACCAGGGGCTGCTAGAAGGTTCGACCACTCCTAGCTCCCATCTTAGTGACTTCACTATGAATGCTGGCCTTCACCTTGTCTGACATCCGGTAGATCTTGGACTTCACAGGTGGGCTGTCTCCTGTGTCCACGTCATGGACGCACAGGTGAGTCCTACCCGGGACAAGGGAGAACAACGAAGAGTACTGCCCCAAGACCTGGCGACAGTCCTCCTACTGTTCAGGAGTTAGAGATGGGGAGAGAATCACTCCCTCCACCGACCCATCCTTTTCTTGAGACGCAAACAAATCGGGGAGAGGCTCGCTTTCCACGTCCTCTCCTCCGTCAGTCACCATCATCAAGATGACTTCGGGCCTCTCGTGGTGGGGTTTGAGGCGGTTGGCATGCAGCACCCGCAGGGGCTGACGAGGGGTCTTCAGGTCCACCAAGTAGGTAGCCTTACCCTTCTTCTCCAACACCTCAAAGGGTCCTGACCAGCGATCCTGGAGGGCACTAAGCTCTCCTGGTTCGATCACCCACACCTTCTGGCCAGGCTCCAACTCCACCGGGTGAGCGTTGTGGTCATACCACGCCTTCATCACTGCTTGGCTGGCTTCCAAGTTGTCAGAAGCTTGCTTCCACAACTTAGCCATTTGGATCCGGAAGGCCAGCATGTAGCTCACCACATCCTGGGGAAGCTTTCTGGGAGTTCTTTCCCATCCGTCTCTCACCAGGTTGAGAGGTCCACGTACAGGGTGCCCATACAGAAGCTCGAAGGGGCTGAAGCCCACTCCCTTCTGTGGCACTTCCCTGTAGGAAAAGAGTAAACAGGGTAGGAGGACGTCCCATTTCCTCCGCAGGCTTTCAGGCAGACTTCTGATCATGCCCTTCAAGGTTTTGTTAAACCTCTCCACCAGACCATTGGTCTGGGGGTGGTAAGGAGTGGTGAACCGGTATGTCACTCCACACTCCTTCCACATCGCCCGCATGTACGCTGACATGAAGTTGGTCCCCCTGTCGGACACAACTTCCTTGGGAAAACCCACTCGGGTAAAGATTTCCATCAGGGCCCTTGCCACAACAGGTGCTGTTATGGTCCTCAGAGGTATTGCCTCTGGGTACGGTGTGGCATGATCCACCAGAACCAGGATAAACCTGTGACCAGCTGTAGTCGGCGGATCTAATGGACCCACAATGTCGATGCCCACCCTTTCAAAGGGGGTGCTAACGACAGGAAGTGGTTCCAGGGGAGCTTTCAGCTTCACCCCTGTTTTCCCACTGGCTTGGCAAGACACACATGTCCGGCAGTAGGTATCGGACGACACTTTCATCTGAGGCCAATAAAAGTGTGGGACAAGACGGGCGAAGGTCTTGTCTTGCCCCAGGTGTCCTGCCAATGGTATCTCGTGAGCCAACTCCAGAAGGAAGGCTCGATAACGTTGAGGGACTACCAAGGCTCGTGACGATCCGTGTAGGGGTGCCTTGGGTTCACTGTAGAGGAGGCCATCCTCCCAGTAAACACTGTAGTTCCCTTCAACGTTCCCTGCTGCCTGGGCTTCGGCCTGTCGCCTCAGCCCCTCAAGGGTAGGGCACTCCCTCTGGCCCTGGCAGAATTCCTCCCTGGACGGGCCTCCCTCCACGTGCCACTCGGCCGGGATGGGTAGGTCCTCCAGGTTGGTAACGTCCCCCCCCGCAGACTCCTGGTCCACCACCTCCGGTGGCCTATCCGTCCTACGGGGTGTGGACGCCGAGGCAGGCTCCTCCTGTCCTCGGTTCTTCCCTTGACTGGCAGCTGGCTGGGCCTTTGTTCCAGGCTCCAGCCGAAACGAACTCCCTCTTCGGGTAGTCGCGGACCTTGTGCTAACACAGGCCCAGTCAGGCGTACCCAGCATCTCGGTGTGAGTCCGGTATTCCACCTCCTTCCAAGCGTTGTGCTCCATGTCATTTCCTAGCAGACAATCGACTGGCACGGCAGGGCTTACGGCAACTCGAAGTGAACCTGCAACCCCCCCCCCATTCAAAGGGAACCTCGGCCACTGGATAGTGGCCTGTTCTGCCGTCAGCCATCGCGGCTGGGTGGAGTACATCGGGAATTACCTGCTCTGGAGACACCAGTTGACTACGCACCATAGTCATACTGGCTCCTGTGTCTCTCAGAGCCTCCCCTCTTTGGCCGTTGATGGTGACCCACTGCCCATACTTTGCGGTATTTGCGGGCACCTGGATCTTGGGAACCATCTCCCGTTCTCCCAGGGACACTAAAGTGACGCCCGCCCACTCCCTTCCCTTAGTTAAGGGCATCTCCTCCCCGAGCACTACACTAGCTACTCCGGGGGTCTTTCCTCCAATGGGAGGGGGTGGTCGTTTCAGGCACTTCGGATCTCCTTTATAGTGTCCAACGCCACCGCACTCGTAGCAATGGACAACCCTTGGCTGCTGGCTCTGGCCAGGATTAGGGTTTCTGGGTGGGTTAGCCCTAGGGGTGAATCCTGTTCCCTTCCCTTGGAAGTTATTTTGGGGGCCTTTGGAGAACTCCTTTTTCTTTTCCCCTACCTCTTTCTTCTGGGGGGCGCCCTGTCCGGCCTTTTGAGTATCCCCTCCAGTCCCCCTTGTGGACACCCGGGTACTAGCCCAAATGTCCGCCTCCTCAGCAAGCTTCCGGGGACTGGTCAGCTTGCTATCCACCAGGTGTTGCCGCAGTTCAGGGAAACATTTCTCGAGCAGGTGTTCCTTCAGTACTAGGTCAAACAACCCCTCGTAGTTCCTCACTTCACTGCCCTGAATCCAACCCTCCAGTGCCTTCTTTGCATAGTCCAGGAAGTCCACCCAATTCTGTGTGCCCAGTTTGTGACTACCCCTGAACTTCTGTCTGTACTTTTCGGGTGTTAGTCCAAACTTCCTTATGAGCGCCAGTTTCATGGTGGGGTAGTGGGTCTGCTCATCCTCCTCGAGGGCCAATAATGCATCCCTTCCAGCTGGAGGCATGTACTTGTACAATCCCCCTCCCCAGTACTTCTCTGGAACCCCATGGGCCCTTAACGAGACCTCATAGGCCGCTAGCCACTTGGCGATATCGTCACCCACCCCATAGCTAGCTACTATGTCCTTTGGCAGGTAGGGTTTGGGTTCCCTGGTGTACTCTCGTTCTTCGCTGCCACCGTTAGGTACAGGGTGTGCCCCGATTCTCAGGATCTGAAGATCTATCTCTTTCAGCCTTATCTCATGAGCCATCCTCTGTTCCTCTTTCTCCTTCTCCAGCCTTGCTAAGTCCCATGTGAGCTGTCTTTTCTCCCTCCGGTCTGTTAACTCCATTTCAGACAAGCCACCGCTAGAGGCACTGCTGCCCTTCCTGGAAAGTGTCCTGGGCCCCGCTGACAGGTTCCCCACCTCCGGTTGGTACAAACCAGCTCCCTCACTGTCGGGCTCTCTATCCCTGTCCTCCTCCTCAGCCTTGCTTTCTCGGCGTGCCTCCCCCCAAGCCCTTAAGCTGGTTTGGAGTGCACCCTTCATTGCTCCTGGGGGACAATACACCCCCTCCCGCTGGCAAAACTCCCTGAGTTGGGCCACAGTGTACGTTTCTAAATTCTCCAGTACAAACTCCATCTTGCCCACTCAGGTCAGAGGACAGTTATTTGCAGTAACAATGCAGGGGGGTACCTTTAATAATACCTCCTCCCACCACCAGAGTAAATTTGGAAAAAACAAAAACCCACAATTAGGAAGGCCGCTTTGAGAAAACTCCCGGTGTAGGCCTATGGACTACCCACAGTTATTGTTGAGTATACGTAGGCACAGCTCTATCCCACCACTGAACACCAATTAATGTTGGAAATCTACTCCGCTCCCACACCGGTAAGGGTTGGTGGTAACGGAGTATATTCCGGGAACACACAGTGGTAGCTTGGCTCGAGTGGTCAGGAAACAGGCACCGTGCTAAGCATACGACATACCCATACAATAACCATGCGTGCATCCGTTCCAAAAACGACTCTACACCGTAAAAATTATGAAAATATCTCTTTTATCTTCTTTTTCTCTTAGTTGCTGATTAGATAAATAATACACAATCACAATATACAAACTTTTTAAATAGTGCAGGTCAAATAAATACTGGCTTAATGATTCAATAAATAGGGGTGATCATAAATATTAAAGGCATAAATATAAGTGCAATTCATACAGGCAATTAAATATTCTGAGGCAATAAATACTGTAAACCAATAAATATTGTGCATCAATAAATACTGTGGACCAATAAATACAGTGAAGCAATAAATAGGTTAAATACAATAAATACAGTGCCTCCAATAAATAATTAAAAGCTGACAGTGACACTCATAGAATCAGATCACATTTGATATTACTATGGGCTAATTTGGCCCAGGCACAGCTTGTGGGGATGTGGAAGGCTTGAGGGTGTCTACTCCCTGGCTTGGACAAGGCTGAGGCCTAAACTGAGGTAGATCAAAGGGGGAATACCAGAGACCTGGCTCTCTCACTCTACACAACCCCTCTAAATTAGTCTCAGCTCTCCCCTGGCACAGTCCAGCTGGTTCCAGCACCTCTCTAACCCCTAGAGTAGTCTCTTAGGATTCCACAGGGCCTTTGGCGCCCTCTATTCCACTTACTGCCCTTTTTCTGAAGTTCAGACGCCGCTGGAGTCGTGTCGACGCCGTGAGGCGGATCCGGTTCGATGTCGGCGGCCTCGGCACAATGTCAGTTCCTGACGACGCCGGTAGGCGGCTCCGGTTCGATGTCGGCGGCCTCGGCTCGATCTCGACCTCCGATTCGATGGCGTCGGGCAGTCTTGACTCGATGTCGACTTCGGGCGGCTCCGGTCCGATGGCGACCTCAGCTTCGATGACGTCGGCCGGCCTTGGCTCGATGTCGACTTCCGGCGACTCCGGAGTGCGATCCTCACTCCCGACCTCCGGTGCTCCTCTCCTCAGGTTTCCAGCGACTCCGGAGTGCGACCTCCACTCCCGACCTCCGGCACACTTCACCTCGGTCTCCGGCGACTCCGGAGGGCGGACTTCACTCCCCCGTCGACACCGCTCACTCGACCTTGGGTGACTTCCTCCTCGACCTCTGGTACTCCTCACGTCCTCCGTCGGCGCCCTCTCACGATCTCTGGCGGCTCTGGGCACGACGTCTGCTTTTCCAGTCAGCGCCGCTTCTCCACCTCAGGCTCCAGGTCTCCAGGCTACTCGACGTCCGGCTCCAGGGAAACCAGTATCCAGGTCAGGTACTTGCTTTCTTGACTTCTAAGGCCTGTTCCTGCTGTCCAGGTCCTTAAGATGGTTTTTCTTACTTCTTCCCACACAGGGCTCCAGGCTGGGCTCAGTCAGTAGGGACTAGTATCAAGGGTGGGTTTATGGACCCCACTCCAGGCACAAGTTTCCACCCCTGCTGCCTCACTCCTTCCTCCTTCAGGTTTCTGCTGCTCACTCTTCACCAATCAGGTGCCAACTGCCAGCTCCAACTGCCAACTCTCTGTCTTAGCTTCCCAACATTCTAAACCGCCGCCAACTGTCACAGGGTTCTGGAATGTTCTGGAAGGTGCTGGTAGGTTCCAGTGGATGCTGGTGATGTCACAGGTGGCCACCATTTTGTGCTCCAGGCCCTCAGACAGAAGTTTCAGGGGTAGATAAAATGGCTCCCTGAATCTGCAGCAACACGAAAAAGTCTGGTGGTTCCCAAAAAGGAAAAATTCAAACAGGGTTTGAGGCAAAAGTGGGACAAAATAAATAATGATGAGGAGGGACCACCCAAAGGGCTGACAGGTCTAACAACAGTTCATAAAAACTTCATTGCCTTTTCAAAATATGCCTTCATGGAAGGCATGTTGGACAAAGCATGCCAGCTCTCGGTTCATTATGATAACAGTTGAGTTTCAGAACACCAATGCTTGCATTTATCTTTCTGAAACTGAGGCTGTGGTTGTTTCTAGTCACCAGTTGCCTGCACTGGGCATATGCTTTTCAATAAATTTTTTGAAGGACAGTTAGTTAAAGACTTTTATTCTATACTGATTTTGGGAGGTCTACACTGTGAGGTAAGTAAGGATTAGTTACTTACCTGTAATCCTAGTTCTCTTGCAGGGGTATCCTCATCAAAGTAATAAGCATTAGAATATTCCCGCCCATGTGCGGGATCCCGGAAACAGTATATTATATGTGCCCCACATATATATATCCATACATATATACCTATATGTATACACAAGCAATTGTAGCCCATAACACCCTAGAGCTGAACCATGCTGTAAGGAATTTCCACTATAAATAAGAAAATAGCATTATAAACATGAGAAACAACATTATAACTTGTTTGGAAACTGTTTTAATGCTTAGAAAACAGCAGAAATTCTTAGAAAACACTGAAAGCATAGGAAGCTCCCAGGCTGCATTGCAAATACCCAGTCTAAAAAGACTGAAAAGCTAACTAATAGCTGCATAGCAAAAAACTGACACCGTGCCTTTAAGGCACACCTGACCCCCACCTTCCCATCATGCCTCAGGGGTGGCAGTTAGGTCAGTTGTTCTTTGCGGAGACTGAAAAGTCAGGCACAAAGAAATAATAACCTCTGAAAACTATCACACCTTTGCCTGGGGAGGCGGGAGGGTTGCTTATGACTTTGATGAGGATACCCCTGGAAGAGAACTAGGATTACAGGTAAGTAACTAATCCTTCTCTTCCAGGGGATCCTCATCAATAGTCATAAGCATTAGAACAGAATAGCGAGCCTCACCTCATCCCCCTGCGGGCAAAGGAAAGAAAAACAGAGAAGGAACAGTATGCTTAGATAGACCGAGCTACCCAAACAGGTTCCTCAAGGAGGCTTGGCCTACTTGGGCATGCGCCCTGGAATCGGATTCGAGGCAGTAGTGCCTGGTAAAGGTGTGAACCGATTTCCAAGTGGCCGCCTTGCAGATCTCTGCCATTGGAACGTCATGCAAGAAAGCTACTGTGGCCGCTTTCCCCCTAGTAGAATGAGCCTTAGGGGCCAAAGGTAAGGGCCTTTTCGCCAGCTGGTAGGCTAGGGTAATGCAGGAAACAATCCATCTGGAAATGGATCGTTTAGCTGCTGGGAAGCCTGTTCTCATGGCGCCATAGTTGACAAACTACTGATCCGTCTTCCTAATGCCTCTGGTACTTGCCAGGTAGAATTTAAGTACCCTCTTGAGGTCTAAGGAGTTGGGCGACCGCTCAGCCGGGGTCGCTGGATTCGGGAAGAAGGATGGCAGAGAAATGGACTGATTAATATGAAAATCAGACACTACCTTAGGGAGAAAAGATGGATGTGCCCTTAAGACCACTTTGTGCTGGTGAAAAACTGTGTACAGCTCTTTAGTACAGAGAGCCTGGATTTCGCTTACTCTGCGTGCCGATGTAATGGCTACCAGAAAAGCGGCCTTCCACGACAGATGCTGTAAAGAAGCTTTGTGGATCGGCTCAAAAGGTGGGCCCATCAACTTGGACAACACTAAGTTCAACTCCCACGGAGGAGAAGGGTTTCGAACAGGGGGGTAAACTTTCTTCAACCCCTGCAAGAAGTCCTTGACCACCTGCATCTGGAAAAAAGAAGGTTGACTGGGAGACCTCCTGTAAGCTGTAATGGCAGACAAATGGACCCTGATGGATGCATACTTCAAGCCTGATCTAGCTAAGTGAAGGAGGTACGGAAGGATGACGTCCTCCTGCCCCTTTGTAGGATCAAGGTGATTCTCCCTACACCAAATGAAGAACCTCTTCCACTTAAACGCATAAGACGCTCTCGTGGAGGGTCGCTTCGCTTCTTTGAGAATATGCATGCAGTCAGGTGGTAGACCTAAATGTCCGTATTGCAGGACCTCAGGAGCCATGCTGTTAAGTTCAGTGAGGGAAGGTTGGGATGTAGAATCCTCCCGCCCATCTTGGACAGCAGGTCCGGCCTGCAAGGCAGTCGCCTGTGAGGTCGCACTGAGAGATGGAGAAGGTCCGGGTACCACCACTGGCGCGGCCAGTCCGGAGCTATGAGGATCATCTTCATGTCGGATCTGAGCAGCTTGGATACCACCTTCGGAATCAGAGGCAGGGGCGGAAAGGCGTAGGCAAATGTCCCGGACCAGTCCATCAAAAGAGCATTCCCCCTGGTCCCTGGGCGGTGGAATCTGGACGCGAAGGCGTGGCATTTTGAATTTTCGTCGTCTACAAACAGATCGATGTCTGGACGACCCCAACAACGGAACAGGTCTGCCACCACGTCGTCGTGCAGCACCCAGTCGGGCTGATCTTCGAAGTGCCTGCTGAGTGCGTCTGCCTTGATATTCAACTCCCCTGGAAGGTGCACTGCCACTACCGAGAGGTTTCGGGCGAGCAGCCAGTGCCAGATCGCCTGTGCCTCCAGGGAGAGGGGGCGTGACCGAGTCCCGCCCTGTTTGTTCAGGTAAAACATGGTCGTGGTGTTGTCGGTCTGCACCAGGACTGAGTCTGCCTTGATTGCTGGGAGGAACGCCTTTAGAGCAAGGTGGACTGCCCGAAGCTCTAGCATATTTATGTGGTAGCCCTGTTCTTTTGCAGACCACCGACCTTGTATTTGGAGGCACCCCATGTGGGCCCCCCAACCTTGCAGCGATGCATCTGTCACCACCGATTGCACCGGAAGTGGGTGGTGAAACGGGACTCCCACCAACAGATTGTCCTGACGAGTCCACCATGCTAGGGAAGATTTCGCCACCTGGGAGAGAGAGATTCGATCTCCCCAACGGCCTGTGGACTGATCCCATTGGTCCTCCAGGGCTTGCTGCAAAGGTCTCATTCGCAGTCTGGCGTTGGGAATGAGAAAAATGCAGGACGCCATGGATCCCAGCAGAGATGCTACCTGCCGGGCTGACGGCCTCTGCATCTGCTGCATAAGCCTGCATTTCCTCTTCATTGAAGACAGTCTCTCCCCCGAAGGATACGCTCTTCCCACGCTTGTGTCCAGAACGGAGCCAAGGTAGTGGATGGACTGAGTGGGCTGCTGCACGGACTTTGCCATGTTGACGTGAAGGCCGAGAGCGTCCATCTTCACAAAGACGGGGTCAGAGGTAGCTGGCTTGTATTTTTTGAGGATACGAGCCGGAACCGCTTTGACGGTCGCCGGGGTGACGAAGGTGTCCATGACTGGTTCCACGATTCCTGGGACCAAAGGCAGCAGTGGACGAGAGGCAGACTTCTGGTGAAGTGTTTCAAAAATCACCGACGTGGTGACTTGGGGGACTGACATCTCAATCCCCAGCTTCTGCGCTCCCCGCTGCAACACCTCCTGGTAGGTGTTGATGTCGTCTATGGGCGAGACCCTGGACACTGGGCTGCCCGATAGCGTGGGTGAATAGTCCCTGATGGAGGACCTGGTGGACGAGGAAGAGGACGATGATGGAGTCCTCCGCTCCCGGCGATGATCACGAGCCCGTGATCCAGATGAACGCCCCTCCCGCCTGGGGGAGCGCGATCTGCGTCGCCTGCTGTCCGGCGACTTCTGACGTGCTGGCCTGGGGGGACTAGCTCTGTCCACAGCCGCCACCAGCCGTTGCAGCGGAGAGTCATGCACTTGACTGACGTATTCCCGCAGCCTCCTTGTAGCCCCCGAGTCCTGCCAATGATGTGCTGGCAGCAGCCATCTGGGAGACAGAGAAATGGTCCCTTGAGTCTGAGGGGAAGACCTACGGGGTTGGCCGGCAGGCTCTCGTGGAATTGCCGGTCGTGGAGATGCCCCTGAGTGAGAGGAGGAATGGCGCGACGCCGACTCTGTCACCAGGACCACCGACCTGTCCGAGGCCTGTCTCGACGTCGAGCGTGGTCTTGACGTCGATCCGTGGCGTCGTCTTCTTTCTCGCCGGGACTCTTCTCTCGACGTCGAACGACGCCTCGATGTGGACCGGCAGCCATGTTCAGTGGGCGAAGAATGCCGCCTCGACGTCGAACGGCGATGTGAAGCCGACGACGGAGGCCCTCTCTCCCTCGACACCGAACGCCGCGGGGACGCCGGCGGAGATGCTGCCACTCTCGACGTCGACGCGGATGCCAACCTCGACGCCGAACGCCGTCTGGATGACGACGGCGGAGGATCCTGCTGTCTCGACGTCGAACGCTGATGGAGCCTCGACGACGGAGGGGATCGTGCCCTCGACGACGGAGGGGTGACACTCCTCGACGCCGGTCGTCGCCTGGTTGACGACGGCGGAGGGTCCATGCTCCTCGACGCCGATCGCCGCTGGGTTGGCGACGGCGGAGGTTCCCTGCTCCTCGACGCCGATCGTCGCCTGGTTGACGACGGCGGAGGTTCCCTGCTCCTCGACGCCGATCGTTGCCGGGTTGACGACGGCGGAGGGGTGGTGTCTCTCGACGCCGATCGTCGCCGGGTTGACGACGGCGGAGAGGCTCTAGATCTCGACGCCGATCGTCGCCGGGTTGACGATGGCGGTCTGGACTTCGACGTCGATGACGTACCTGCTCTCGACGGCGAGCCCGCTGTCGAAAGTCTCTTCTTGGAAACACGACCTACCGGAACATCTTTCCTCAGCGCCGAGCCCGACGCTGAGGCGGAAGGACGAGATGAATTGCTCCTAGATGAATCTCTAGGCCTCTTGGAGCCCTTCCTCACCGGAGATCGGCCTCTGGATGGTTGTGCCAGGCCATAAATGCGAATTCGCTCTCTGTCCTTCAAAGTTCTCTTGGACAGGCTCTGGCAGTGAGTACATGTCTTGGAATCATGATCCTCCGGTAGACACAGGATACAGACCCTATGAGAGTCAGTCCTGGCCTTCTTCTTGCCACAAGCAGGGCAAGGATCGAAAAGAGAAGTCATTTCAAGTTGGAAAAAATGCCCAAAACTGCCTAAAAAAGACAGCCTCTTACTGACTTAGATGTAAAACGTCGAAGTAAGGGAAAAAACTTAGCCACCAGAGCCCCTTCAGTAACAATCTCCTCAAAGTCCTTTTGGTCCTCCTTGGGGAGCTTGGACTTGAATCGCTCCATCGAGTCCCAGAGAGCCCTATCGTACCTGCCCAAAAGCGCCGCCGCGCTGGAGATTTTGAGGGACGCCGCCGCGGAAGAGCAGGCCCTGCGTCCCCAGGAGTCCTGGGTTCTGCTCTCCTTATCTGGAGGAACGGAAGAGGAGGCCGACGCCGTCTGACCCTTTCTTGCAGCCGCCACTATTACGGAGTCCGCAGGCGGGAGTTGAAAAATAGACAATATTTTCTGACAAACTCAGAAAAAAGTGGAGCTCTGTTGCCAGGATCCTTCCAGAAGGAGCCGGAAAGAACAACTGACCTAACTGCCACCCCTGAGGCATGATGGGAAGGTGGGGGTCAGGTGTGCCTTAGAGGCACGGTGTCAGTTTTTTGCTATGCAGCTATTAGTTAGTTTTTCAGTCTTTTTAGACTGGGTATTTGCAATGCAGCCTGGGAGCTTCCTATGCTTTCAGTGTTTTCTAAGAATTTCTGCTGTTTTCGAAGCATTAAAACAGTTTCCAAACAAGTTATAATGTTGTTTCTCATGTTTATAATGCTATTTTCTTATGTATAGTGGAAATTCCTTACAGCATGGTTCAGCTCTAGGGTGTTATGGGCTGCAATTGCTTGTGTATACATATAGGTATATATGTATGGATATATATATGTGGGGCACATATAATTTACTGTTTCCGGGATCCCGCACATGGGCGGGAATATTCTAATGCTTATGACTATTGACGAGGATCCCCTGGAAGAGAACTATGTCTGAACATCCCTAACAGAAAATATTTTGCAGGGCTTTTTGTCTGATAAAAGAACTCAATAGATTCTAACATCAATGACCAATACTTCAATTTGTTGATCAGCCGCTTCAGAGAATGATAAGAAACGTGTGCTAGGGGTTTGACTCCCAGTGCGTGAACTAATCTTTTTGTGTTTCACTGGCCGATACAAAGAGAATCATTAAATCCAGTTAATAATAATATGGTATTGAAGTGCAAAGGATTTGTGGTATGTGTTGTATAAACTGCCAATATCATCAGTTATACAGTGTGCAGCCGTACAACAAACAAAATTATGTCTTGATTCATGTCTACTTACCATTAACTAACTCCACAGTACTAGTAACAGCTGCAGTCATATCAATTCAAATCTGTGCCCTTAATGTGTGACATAACGGGCATAGACAACCGATGGTGATGTATTAATTTACTGACCAACCTAATAAACATTACAACAGCAGTGGTTACTCTTTTTCAGAGTTTGGGTGTATGGAGATAATATTCTCAGTCCTTTCAGCAGAAATTGCCTAGGTGGAACAAACAATGTCTAAGTCATAGAAACACGTTCCCCTAGGCCAGCTATGAAGATTTGGTCTGGAATGGGGCACTTGGAGATCAAGAGAAATGGAAATACTGGACGGAATTGTTGGCACAGTAACATTACGCTTAAGTTGAGAATGGTTGGGTAGGACAGACAGGATATATATATATATATATGTGTGTGTGTGTGTCCCTAGTTTACAATCCATTTAGATCAGTGCCAAAGTCTCTCGGCATGCGGTTTAAAGAAAAAATGCTTCTTTTCTCAAATTAGCGCTCAAGTTCAATTTGAGAACATGGTATATGAAATGTAAGCTCATGTCTGTAAGGGCTGTCTAGAGTCCGACAGAGAAAAGCTAGAATAAACCTTGCGGGTCATGTGTTACGTTAATATTCATAATTTATATGGTGCACACCATTCGCCCTTTGTGGCCAAATACTAGGTGTCGTAAGGCACCTCGACCACTTTCATATTATTGATCTCGTAAGGATAAAATTTTGGGCCCTGAAATACCTGCGAGTCGCAGGCAAACGTGCAGCAGCCCTCACTCTAATGCTCTAACGTACTTTGTTACAAAGGGGCGTCACTGTCCTTTCAAACTCAGCACAGCCACCAACAGAGGGTTAACCTCGGAGACTAAGAGAATGCATTACTTGAGAGAAGTCATTTTGGCAACAGCATATCTGGAGCAGACAGGGTTGATTAAAACTAAGTTCGCATGTTCGAGTCGAGAAACAGCCAAGTACCGCAGATGCGTGTAAAAACAAGGATAACAGCAGGCAGTACTAATCTCGGATAGTCACCTTCTGGGGTTGCACCGGGTCAACGACGGCTGCCTCCTTGGTGTCCTCGTCAATGAGGAGGTACATATAATTATCCGTAAGTGCTGGAAGCAGCTCGACCTTCATGTCTGACTGGGCAACTAATGCGGACTTTCTAAAATCGGATTCGTTGCGAGTAAGCACAGAGCGAGACCCCCACAGAGCTGGACCTGCAAACACAAAGGGAAAAGCGCGGATATTAAAGTTAGTGCACACAGCCCAATAAATCACCACCACATCCATCGGGTTTCTGGGAGCTATACTGATTTTTTAATGAACCTTGCACGTAGAATTACATTACTGACAAAAATGGTCTCAGTGTCTGACCGAAGTTAATTCAAGACTTGAGTAATGAGGCTCAAGTAGTTGGGCCAGTCTCCTCAAAGAAAATGGGGTAGGTGTGGCATGCACCTGTGTTACGTATGCATGGACCTGTGATGACAGGATGTGGAATGTGTGTACCAAATGTGTGGTACAGCTATGTTTATACCACTCTAGCACAGTGTTTAGTTCTTATTATTAAACATAATACATGTTATATTCTACATCCTAACCATACTGGCAAGGAGGATGGGATAAGGTTATGTCAAGTCAAGAGCAACTTTTTTCAGCTTATTTGCCATATAGCAAAAACACGTACAAAGAACGCATGATAAAATGTTTTTCAAAAATTTACAGTAGTCGTTTTAAAATATTTATCTCAAAGGGACAAGCATATTAACATTCCTTAGAAAAGAATAGTTGTACTCATAAGCAAAATAATAAGTTATCACATTAACCTTGGTTTACAGTCAATCAAAAAGTTTGCAGCTCATAGAGTCTTCTAATATTTAGCACACTTTTAAAGGAATTTAGGATTGCATGGCACAAGTCTAATGAGACTACTTTTGGTAAGTAATCCATTGCAGGCAGACAAGACGTCATTCCTGCCTGACGCAGTACAGGTACTGGGAAGGCAACGATTGGACTTGAATATAAAGGACAAAATAAGGTAAAATGACGTGCTCTGTGATGAAACACTGTTACAATGAAAAGGTGGAAATACATTATTCCATGTACATGGTGTTGGAAAAGCAAATTTAAAATGGATAAGATTCAGTCTAAAACATGTGAATAACAAACATTAAATGCATTATCAATCCAGATCAAGTAAGGTTCGATATTAGTGCCCATTTATACATGGGCATTCAACTCAAGAGACTTCATTTACACGCTCCCTAATCTTTCGTCCCTACAAAACTCTGCATGGTGTGATGTTACAGTGGCCTTTGCATCAACCTTAATGTCCCAGGGTTGTGTGAACATATCAGTAAGGCCAAATTTCAGAAAAACAGATTTCATATACACCAACCACAGGATTTTGTTAACATTTTGTAAGGCTAGGCAGTCAGACGCACTCTCTTACCACTCAGCCTCAGGATTTAGCCTGCATGCGATCCACAACACGAGTGGGACCATTTTTACCTGGTCCTCTATAAACACGATGCCCAGCTCATCGTGGCAAATAAAATTTACTGAATATTTCGGCACTACCAGCAATCTACGGGTAAAACCATTTTCAATACGCTGCAGTTTATCAGCGTTTCGAAACCCCCACACACCAGCCCCATAGATAGCAGCCGAAATACAATTTGATTTAAACAAGGTAATCATCTCAGGCAGGGGTTGTAATTTAGTCCCTGAAAATTTGAAGATAGCTTCCGTATTTCTACTCACGTGCAAAGATTTTATTTGGATATGTGCCCTCCATCTTAGAACGGAGCTAAAAGTTATTCCTAAGTAACCAAACGTATTTGTCTTTTTCAGTGAGGACCCCCCCCCCTTCTCATTCACTTTGTTTTTGTGTGTAAAGGTCGGCATGCCATGGAATACTATTTTGCCTAATTAAATTTTAAGGCCAGGTCTTCCATATACTCCATACAGTATTTTAGCAGCATCTGGAGGCCATGTGAAGTGCGCACAGTTAGTAACGCGTTATGTGCATAAAGAAGTATGGTATGAGGGCGGTCACCTATCTTGGGCACGTCAGCCCCAGCCTGCACATGATGTTCAGTAATGCCGTTCATATAAAGCAAGAACAGAAAAGGTTGCTAGGATGCAACCCTGTCTTACCCCTCTTAGGGAGGTTAGTTCTCCCTGCGGTCCATAACATACTGCTACTTTGAGACTGTATTGTAGACGTTTTACTAAAGTAAGGAGTTCAGGTTCGACCCCCATATTCTGCACCAATTCCCAAAGTTTCACCCTATTGACTAAATCGAATGCACTGGAGAGATCTATAAAAGCCACACCTATGGCCCCCCTTTTTGCTGATACATATTTGCTAGCAATAAGGTGCAGGTTTAAGGATTGCTCTATAGTCCCTATGCCCGGTCTTAACCCACACTGAACAGGGGTTCATTTCCCCACGTTCCTAGGTGGGCCAGTATTACCCTTCCCAAGATGTTTGCAGTAGCGTCTATCACAGATATTGACTATAACGGGCCAGATCGGATTGGTCTCTTTTTTTTCACACTAGGGACTGAGGTGGCAGAGCACCAGGATTCGGGTATGTAGCCTTACACTAAGCACCTTAAAACATCTTTTAAGACCAGACCCCAGAGGTATATGTTTGATTGAAAGACATCAACTGGCTCTGCATCAGGTCCTGGGGCTTTCCCAGGGGATAAGCGGTTTATCGTCAAGACTACCATGCCTAATTCAATAGGCCTGGTGGAAGAAGAGAAGCTTTGTGATTGAACTGAGGCTTCCTCTAAAGGAAGTCTTTGTACCCGCTGCCTCTGCCAACGCTGGACGAGGAAATGTTTTGGACTCTCAAACTAAAGAATTGTTTTCGAGTGAACAGAGGCTTCCATCAAAGGTACTTGTAACTGCTGCCTCTTCTAATGCTGGAAGAGGACAAGTTAACTGACTCTCATTGTAAAGGACTGTTTTGGAGTGAACAAAGGCTTCCATAAAAGGAGGGCCTTCCAACCACCGAGCCGCCTTTGTTAATGCTAGAAGAGAAGTTTCCAGACACTCAACATAAAAGAGTGCTTTGGGAGCAAACTGAGGCTTCCTTCGGGTCCATGCAACTGCCGCCCATGTTTCAAAGTCCAGATCGGATGAGTTCTTAAAGCACGTTACCCGTCAATCCAGTTTGCATTTTTTGTAAACAGTGTGTTTACTAAAAGTACAAAATAGATTGACAAGTCGATACTTTGCACCTGGTCATATGGATTACATTTGTTTTACATCTGCCTCAGAAAAAAAGAACGTGGAAAACTACAAAAGGTTTGCTGTTCAGCTGTCCATTGGGTCACTATTTGCTAACTTCCCAGGTGGTGATAACTGTGAGAATGCTGAAGACGAACCGTCTCCTTTGTTTCTCTTATACGAACTATGAGATAAAATACAAGAATCCAAAGTGCGAGCTGATTCAGCCCGCAGATACCAGACTGTAGGGTTACTGCATGAAATTCCTCTATCAGTACTGAATGCACAAAGTTCACTGGTCACCACCATGCACAAGGAGGATCTGAACACTAATCAAATATAAAAGCATTTATTTTGACCCCCTTCGTGCTCCATGCAATTCGCCGAAGGGTGTGACTCATTGCTGGTGTACAAGGCAAACGGTAATCAAGACTCTTAATGCTCTGTCACTGTGACACAGCAGACGTCCTTTTTAAAGATCCGGGCCAGCATCCAAGACCAGTCATTAATTTACTGCCTAACTGCAATCCGGAACTAAAAGGCACACAGGGAAAACCTCTAGTGCCACAGAGGCCTCGGTGTTAACACAAGCTAAAAGGAGAGCGATTCCTGTGGTATTCACTTAAATATTTATTTAAATTGCCCCCTTACAACCACTCATGAATACATTTTTAAAGGAATTCATTAAATAATTTACCTTAGTCAATTTATTTTTAACGAATGCAGCAACAGTTCACTTCATTAATAAGCCATAGAAGAAAATTGGTACATAATATTTGAATGATTTATTTTACCCATAAATTAAACGATTAAAAAAAAAAAATAGTTCTACATACGTTCAATTGTACTAGAAACTGAGCTTAAAACACACACTAAAAAATAAAATGGGAACTGCAGATTCACCAACAGCGAGTACGTAAATTGCACATACAATTTTGCAAGTCAATTATAGTTTGAAAGTTGGTGCTTCCAAAGACTTCATTCATTATGTTACCAATTGTTTTTTTTTTAATTAATTACAGATCCTGGTTATAGGAAGCTGGCTCTGTATATACTATCCCAAAGTGAGGTATAATGTGCACAGAGTCCAGTGGATCCCAAAAGGTAGGCAGAGGTAAAGTTAGATAGCACCTCACTCTCTATTCGTGGTGGTGTGGTCGAGCAGTAAGGCAGTATCAGAGGACAGTGTTAAGCATTTACTGTACACACTCAGCAAATGAATTCACACACTCGAAGACTGAACTTCAGACCAATTGTTTCTGTATAAAAATATTGTTTTAGTTATTTTATTTTCTAGAACCAAGCAAGCCTGGCACAGGTAAGTTGATAAATACTTTGCAGTAAATATACAGTTTGAAATGCAATTGTAAATGTACTTTGAAATGGTTACAGTTTGAATTACTGGTGATGCAATACTGGGAAATGGTGTACATATACTTTGCAATGAAAATTACTGGTAAGTTACTTTTGCGTTACTTTTGAGATTACTTTTTCTATTCAGTGTGATATGCTTAGATATCACACTGGGACATTTCCTAGAGAAAAGGTGAGTAAAATCAGTTTTGCAAAATTGTTATTTTTCAGGTTTCCATACAAATCAACTCCACACTTCGAACATTTTTCAGAGAAAAACAGTCAATAGGTTCCTATGGAGAGAAATGAAGTTAACAGTTACGAGGTAAGTAATCGGTCTTTGGAGTTGAGCTTCTGGGGTTAGAACAAAGGTTCCCCCAGGGTCAAGGATGCGCTCTCATTACACCCTCAGCGGCATTAGGGAGGCCGGGTGCAGAGTTCTGAGGCCCAATGCTATCCAAAGAGGGATAGGGGGCCTCGTGTTGGTGGCTGCTGGTGAGCAGGCCACAAGGTTGTGGGAGCCAAGCTCCTGGTGTTAGGCTCAAGGCAAAAGGGGATCCAGTTTAGCACACAAAGTGCACCCGCAGTGGCAGCTGGGTGCAGGGTGCAGTTTTGGCATCTAGTGCCCTGTTGTTATCAATGGGGTTTTTCGTTTTTGGTTTTTAGCTGCAGGCTCAGTCCAGGTAGACTTCCGGGAGGAACCAACAGCTGGGCAAGTAAGTTGGAGGGCTCGGGGTCGTAGGTGCACCTCCGGTTCCTTTCTCCAGGGCACAGGGCGGCTGGAAGCAGGGGTGTCTTCAGAGGTCAGATTTCACCTTACCCGGCCACTCGCGGTTGGGGGGGGGTCTCCATGCAGAGGTTGCAGGCGACGTCGGGGAGTCCTGGAGGGGTCAACCCACAGTGGACTCGGACTGGCGCGCTGGGGGACCTCACTGGGACCAGTGGGCCACTTGAACTCTGGCTGTAGGCGACGGGTCCAGTGGGGGTTTCGGCATTGGGTTTCTTTTTCCTCAGCAGGCTCTGAGTTTATGTTTTGTGTTCCTTTTGAACAGAGCTGCTGTTCACAGGAGATCCGGTCCTTGTTGAAGGCAGTCAGTCCTCCCAGGGGTTCTGGAGGTCACTGGCTGTAGGACAAGACTATTTTTGGCAGAGGATCTCCAGAAACTGCAGACAGGCCGGTAGGGCTGGGGCCAAGTCAGTTGTTCTCTGCTGGGCTTCTTCTCTCGTCCTTTTTCTTCTTAGGTTGCGGGAATATGCTTTCTTGGTTCAGGGCTGCCCCGTAAATACTGTATTTTGGGGGCGTTTTAGGAGTCTCGAGGTCAAAAGCCAATGGCTACTGACCTGAGGATGACTGCACCCTTGGTGTGCTCACCCCATGTGGGTGTGTAAGCACAATCCCTAATCCTGATTGAGGAGTGCCTGCCATCTGCAAGATGCGGGCACTGAAGAGAGTGCTTCACCTCGCCTCCCCCACCTGAGGAGTGGAGTTGGCAAAGGTGGGCTCACCTTCTGGGCTGGCTAGTTTTTCCCGCCTGTCTTCCCGCCGAAAAGGAGGGGAGACAGGAAAGCGGCCTGCTCCTGATAGCAGTAGAGGCTGAGGGTCGCATTACAAAGGCTGCCAGGCCTTTGAAGTTCCCCTGCCACAGATGGCTCTTCCTGGCCTGGTGGAGATGCGAAGGCTCCCAGCCTAGGGGCCCAGAAACATATCTCGTGGTGGCAGGCTGGTGTGTACCAGTCAGGGAACCCACCAGAGGCTGGTCGTTTTTCAGGGGGCATCTCTAGGATGCCCTCTGTGTGCATTTTTCATTAAACCCCACACTGGCTTCAGTGTGGGTTTAATGTGCTGGGAAGTTTGATACCAAACTTCCCAGTTTTCAGTGTAGACTTTATGGTGCTGTGGAGTTCATAATGACAAGTTCCCAGCACCATATACTCTTAATGGCAGCACTGCACTTACAATGTCTAAGAATGGACTTAGACACTGTAGGGGTACAGGGCTCATGCACCTGTACCCTCACCACTGGTATAAGGCACCCAGCTAGAGGAGTGACTGATCTAAGCCAGGGCAGTGGGTTGTAGGCATGGCACACGGACGTGTGCCATTTCGACTCTCCACTTTGTTCTGCACCAAAACACGCAGCCTGCAAAGGCATTGTGTGTGTGTGTGTAAAGGTACAAGGACTCTAAGGGTGGCACAATAGGTGCTGCAGCCCTTAGAGGTCTTCTCTGGTCACAGTCCCCTTGGTACCAGTGGTACCATTTACCAGGGGCTGACCTGTGGCCAGAGATGCCAATTGGGTTAGTTTTGGGGAAAGAACACAGGCCCTGAGAACCTGATTGGCAGGTACCCAGGGCACATCAAGCCAAAGTGCATCAACAGTCTGGCGATATGGGGGGGGGTTACTGCAACAGAAACCCACTTTCCTACATTGATGTAACACGATCAAGAACGAGGACAGAGTGGTAGCACTCTACAGCTCGGTCAAATAGTACATTAAGTGTGTGTTGTTAAAACACGATCAAGAAAGACTCTGGGCGCAGAGTGACAGCACTTTCAGCTGGGAACAATAGTGTGTTGGTTAAATGTGATCAAGACTCTGAGCGCAGAGTAAGGGCACTTTACAGCTAGGTCCAATAGTACATAAGACTTGTGCTGTTCTATCTGACTAATGTTCAGATTAGCATATGCAATAGCCTAAGCGAAAATTAGATCATAACTATGCTACCTAAAGGAGGCTCAGGCTTTGGAAGCTTGTTTTAAATCCAGAGTTTGAGTCAGTGGCGCCTCAGAGTTCTAAAACGTTTGTTTTTGATGAGTTGTCACTGCTAAAGGGGACATAAAAAATTGCAAATAAAACAGGGGAGGTGTATCTTAGTGGTGCTAGACAGTTATTTGAATGGTGCACTTCATTAGTTGAAAATGCAGCAAGAATAGTGTGTTGTAACTTCATATAAATAACTCAAAAAATGAGTCGATCAGATGAAGCTAACATTTTTTTACCAAAACCATTCAGAAAAAGAACATGCATGATTAGTCTGAGGCATAAAAGAACGAAGAGCAGGTTTTTTATATGTATGACAGCGCTATTTGTTATGTTGTCATGTGGATTTGTCTAGTGCGACTAAATCACAGTGATGAAGGTATCCAGACCCTCGAGCAGACGTCTTGGCCCCAGTGATTTAGTTGAAAGGAGGAGGCCCTGATCTGTTGAGGGATATCGTTCCAGGTCTTTGGTGTGATGCAGGAATGCTAGACCTCCCATTCTGCTTTTGTGGATGTGGGGGTGAGTGCGAGTGAGAAAGGCTGAGAGTAGGTGTCTGGTGAGTTACAGGAAGTGAAGGGGGATGTTCAGATATTTTGGACTGATGTTGTGCAGTGCCTTGTATGCACGAGTGAGGAGTTTGAATTTGCAGCATTTGTGTTTTGGAAGCCAGTGGAGCTCTTAGGTGTGGTGTGATGTAGGTGCATCATGAAAAGACGAGGAAAGGTCTTGCTGCAGCGTTCTGGAAGGTCTAGAGTTGGCGCAATACATGGTTGGAAATCCCAGTGTATAGTGCATTGCCATAGTCTATTTTGCATCAGATAAGGGTTTGAGTGACTGTGCGTCTAGTGTTCTGGGTAGCCATTTGAAGGTCTTGAGGAGCATGCAGAGAATGTGGAAGCAGGAGGAGCTGGCCGAATTGAGCCCTGCTGTCATGTTGAACTTGTCATTCAGAATGATTACCAGGTTTTTGGCATGATGGTATAGTGTGGGTCTATGCTCAGAAGGCCACAATGTGGAGCCCCAAGAAGAGTTCTTGTTCTCGAAGATCAGCACTTTATTATTTTACTTATTTAGGGTTACAACACCAATATTTTGGCAAACAACCCCATACATATAGGTTGTGTTAAGTAATCAAAACAGTATTTTTGAAACAGTATATTTATACATGTACAAAAAAAGTCCCTATTTTACTAGGGGAACATTATACAGACAATGATGGACAAATCCATCATTCAACAAAATGGAGGTTCTGTCACCAGGTAAGAATGCCTTAATACAACAGACCTGCAAATCTAATATACATATTAATTCATAATAGTGCAATGAATGGCCTACAGTACAATTAGAAATTTCTTTGAATTCTTTATATGGTGAAAATCCTAGCTATGCCTTACACTTTCAGGCCTCTTCAGGACAATGTGTAAAGAGCACCACAGCATATCAAAGTGGGCCAAATCATTTGCTTATACAGGGTGGTAGCTTTTGATGCTATGCTCTTTACACTTCTTTAAGTCTGTTGAATTCCCCCATGCCCGAGCAGAAATATATACTTGGTAGAGTGGAGTGTTTACCTACACTGTTTAGTGGTTCGCAGCTGCAAGCCGTTCTTCCACAACCTACCATTAAAAGTTCCATTATAAAATAGTGGCATTTTCTGCATTCCACAGCGAAGACATAGCAACCTTTTATATTTAGGGGAGCTGGCCTATTTTGAAATGCTATGGTGCTCTTAACGCATTGTCCCGAGGAGACCTAAAAGTGTAAGGCTGAAATGTATCAACCACCTACAGCTAGGATTTTATCCAAAGAATTCAAAGGAAGTTCTACTTACTATCATCAATTATATCAAGTCGTTTTTGCCTGGTGACAGAACCTTATTATCCTTGAATAATGGATTTGTCCATTATTGTTAGCATAACGTTCACCTACCAAAAGATAGGTTTTTTTTGCATGTATGTATATATGTATATATATTACCTACTGGCGGTCGCCAGTAGGTAGTTATAGTTAGGACCACGTTTCCATAGGAAATCCGCAACATTCTATTTTGAATAACTTTGGCGCCGGTCGACGAATCCTCGCGAATTTTTCAAAATAGGTGGGGCGCTACGCTCCGCTCCTACCCTGAAAGTCTCGGGGGGATTCGTCAAGCGGGGGCTGAGATAAAAGGGGGGTCCCAAAACGCGTTTTTCCCATGCATTTTTCCATAGGACCTTTAGACAGGGCTACTGCCCGAACGGCTGAACAGAATTACTAGAAATTTGGCAGAGAGGTAGTCCTCAGGCCAAGGAAGTGCCTTTTGTAGGTTTGGTGTAAATCTGTTCAGTAGATTCTGAGAAAATAGCCTTTAAATCAATATATATATCTGAGCCAGCTTACGGTGCGCTTACGGTACGCTTACCGTACGCGTACGGTGGCGTGCGCGAGCGCGATTCTGATTGGCTCTTAGATCTTAGTAAACATTCGAATCGGCCGAAACCAGGAAGCGGCGGCCGCCATTTTCTCTCTCGCACTGAGAGTGATGTTTAAAATATAAAGCACAAAAACATGTAAAGGGGCTGTTTAGACAGCTCCCACACACATAGCAATGTTGAGGGAGTCCCCAAAGATCCCCCAAGGCCAAAAACTGAATTTTTATTTTTTCGCTAATTTCGCCGATTACGCTTACCGTACGCGTACGGTAAAAAATTATTAAAAAAAAAAAATTATCCACACTCTCCCCACCCCGTGTGCAATTGGTGCCTGAAGGGCATCAATTGTGAATGGCTTATTAAAGATGAGTTAAACTAAAATATGCACGGCACTAACTGCGTAAAGTGGGCGCGCGGTGCGCGAAGCGCACCGTGCGCGCACGGAACGAACTGCGTTAAGTGGGCGCGCACGCCACGAATGGCGTAAAGTAACTTAGCATTTAAAAAACCGTACAAATTCACTGAAAAAACCATAGGTTTCACACATGTTATAGTTAGCGGAAATTTTACTGATATGAAATTCCCCCGTTATAGTTAGTGCAGGCAACTATAACTCACGCGACCGCAATCTTCTGCTGATGACATATGTGTCTTTATGAAAAAAAAATATTTGTAATATATGTATAGCTAAAAATGTATGGAAGAAGACATGGGCAAATAAGTGTCTAAATACAGTATTAGCATCAGCAGAGGATTGCGGTCGCTTGAGTTATAGTTGCCTGCACTAACTATAACGGGGGAATTTCATTGGTTTTTTATCAGTAAAATTTCCGCTAACTATAACATGTGTGAAACCTATGGTTTTTTCAGTGAATATATATATATATATATTACCTACTGGCAGTCGCCAGTAGGTAGTTATAGTTAGGACCCTCTTACCATAGGAAATCCGCAACATTCTATTTCGAATAACTTTGGCGCCGGTCGACGAATCCTCGAGAAATTTTCAAAATAGGTGGGGCGCTACGCTCCGCTCCTACCCTGAAAGTCTCGGGGGGATTCGTCAAGCGGGGGCTGAGAAAAAAGGGGGGTCCCAAAACGCGTTTTTCCCATGCATTTTTCCATAGGACCTTTAGACACAGCTACAGCCCGAACGGCTGAACAGAGTTACTTGAAATTTGGCAGAGAGGTAGTCCTCAGGTCAAGGAAGTGCCTTTTGTAGGTCTGGTGTAAATCTGTTCAGTAGTTCCTGAGAAAATAGCATTTAAATCAATATATATATCTGAGCCAGCTTACGGTGCGCTTACCGTGCGCTTACGGTAAGCTTACCGTACGCGTACGGTGCCGTGCGCGAGCGCGATTCTGATTGGCTGTTAGATCTTAGAAACATTCGAATCGTCCGAAACCAGGAAGCGGCGGCCGCCATTTTCTCTCTCGCACTCTGAGGGGAGGAGGAAAAACAAAGGCAAAAAACACATAAAGAGACTGTTTAGACAGCTCCTAACCACCTAGCCTTGATGAATGTGTCCCCAGAGAACCCCCAAGGCCAAAAATTCATTTTTAATTTTTTTTTAAAAATCGCCGATTACGCTTACCGTACGCGTACGCTAAAAATTACTTTAAAAAAAAAAAATTTCACACTCTCCCCACCCCGTGTGCAAATGGTGCCCGCAGGGCCACATTGGTGCATGGCATATGTTCAACGAAGAAAATTTAAAAGCTTACCTTTCACAACGAAGCGCATAATATGTCCTCCATGTGCCCACGGTGCGCGAAGCGCATCGTGCGTACATGGCCCATCCAGCGTAACGTGGGCACGTAGCGCACCGCGTGCCCACCGTGCGTGCACGGCACTAACTGCGTAAAGTGGGCGAGCGGTGCGCGAAGCGCACCGTGCGCGCACGGAACGAACTGCGTTAAGAGGGCGCGCACGCCACGAATTGCGTAAAGTAACTTAGCATTTAAAAAACCGTACAAATTCACTGAAAAAACCATAGGTTTCACACACGTTATAGTTAGGAATTAGCATTTAAAAAACCTTGCAAATTCAGTGAAAAAACCATAGGTTTCACACATGTTATAGTTAGCTGGACATTTTACTGATAAAAAAACCAATGAAATTCCCCCGTTATAGTTAGTGCAGGCAACTATAACTCACGCGACCGCAATCCTCTGCTGATGCTAATACTGTATTTAGACAATTATTTGCCCATGTCTTCTTCCATTAAATTTTAGCTATACATATATTACAAATATTTTTTTTTCATAAAGACACATATGTCATCAGCAGAGGATTGCGGTCGCGTGAGTTATAGTTGCCTGCACT